>NC_088802.1:25258363-25858363 GCF_011386835.1 Chrysemys picta bellii | reverse complement strand
TCCCTGCAGCCCTCACCTGCAGGTCTCTGTCCTCATACAGCTGCTGTTCTATCGATGTCACCTCTGGCAACTCCTCCCCCTTAGAGGAGCTCCTCTCTCTAGGCACAGCCCTTCCCAGCTCCTTGCTCTGTGAGCTCTCCTGGGATCCCCTCTCCTCAGCAGCTTCCTGTTTCTGGGATCCCTTCAGCTGAGCCCTGGTAACCCTTTATCAGGCTCATTAGCTGTTTGGCTGCCAACCAGCCACCTAGGGATTTAATTACTTCCAGGTGGGGCTGGGTTGACTGGTTCTCCCTTATAGGAGCCTGTCACAGGTAGGCTGGTCCCTGAGTCCCCTTAAAGGGCCGGCCTCCATGACCTCTCTTCCCCCGGTCTACCTAAAGGCAGGCTTGACCATGGCTAATACTTGGTTATGTTCTGCAGCCAGGGAGCACTTCCTCTCCTTCTGCCACAAGGAAACCTACAAGGCCCTTGGCCATATTTTTATTCTCGTCACTGATTGTGAAAAAATGAAGAGAGCAGGAGTTCTGTTCCCCACAGTCCTGTGTAGCTCATGTGATGGGCAAAATCCCCCATAGTCTTCAGCATGGCGTAGTTCAGAACAACTTGTACTCTGTAAGTCAGGCCCTCTGGCCACAGCAGAAGTAGGCAATAGCACCGGGCTTCCACCATTGCCCTCATGCTGCTGTAACAGATACAGGCTGGCTATAGAGCTTTCCCCGGAGCCAGATACACACCAGATGTGCTCATCACAAGGCCCTTTAATGCTCTGCCAGGTCTGGCTGAGGTTAGCTTAAATAAGGTCTGTTACACACAGCCCCAGGTAGCTACAAGATCCCTCAAATAGCTGCCTCCCAGGACACACTCACACACGTGCCTTTTGGAGTTAAGTTTGTCTTTCATTCAGATAACTCTTATTAGCATCTCTAATTATTACTGAGCACAGCTTTTTTTTCCTGCAGCCTTCAGTAAATGGGCTCTGGGAGCACATTTCAGATCCTCTTCTGTCCACATGGCTGGGTGTAATGTTATCAGCCAGGAAAATGCCTTTCTGCTCCTCCCCTTTTCCTGTAGGATGGACTCCATTTTAGCCCAGCTCTGGTTCGGGCTTTGTGTTGCTCTTTCAGGTCTCTGCGGGGAGAGGTCCCCAGTCTCTTCCTTTTCTATTTCAACTTCCTCTTGGACATGTGTTTTGATGGTGACTTTTCCCTCCAGCAGGTGGAATACCCACCTCAGACAGTCCAGCTTCCACACGATGGGCCTGTACCTCTGCACCCACCACAGCGCTGTTCTTGTGTCCAGCTGGCTGGTGTAGCTCCCTGCCCAGCTGCTCTGTTTTCTGGAGAAGCCGTGCCTGCTCTCACTGACATAATTTCATGTCTTTCCACAAGGCCTCTGGGCTCTCCTGCTTTATATGTGTCTCAGAGCCGGCTTCATTCCACATTCGATCTTAAGCTGGTTCTGGAGATTAGTCAACTCCTTCTGCAACAACAAGCACTGCTGTTCCCTGGTCGCCTTCCAGTGCTGAGACGGGCTCCTTCCAGTGCTCCTGTTGGATGGCTTGGGCTGAGATCCAGTCCCTTGTCAGTGCATCTCCTCTAGCTCCTGCAGGGCCTCAGCCTTTGGGCCTGGAGGGTGCTCAGCTGTGCAAGGCCTTCTGCCCTGCTCCCCTCAGCTGCAGCAACCTTTTCTTCTAGCTCTTCCCAGTCCATTAGTGAGTGGGTGTGCTGGGTATCTGTAGAGGACACGGCCACTAGTGCAGCTTCCTTTATAGCCAGCACCTCTGTATCTGTGCCTGTCGACATCCAGCCCTTCAGTGCGTGATCCACTTGTTCCGCTAAAAAGCCTCCCAGGACACCCGCAGCATCACTGCACTCCCCTGTGTAAATGCAGCCTCCTGGTGATTTATTGCTGGGCTCTCTCTTATCGCACACACCAGAGCCCTCAGCCTGCACCTCTGCCTCTCCTGAGCCCTCAGCTTTTGTCTGTCTAGTTCTTTAACTTATTCCAGGAGCTGTTCCTTCTCCTCTATTAGCAAACGTCTATATTTGATCTAAGAGCAGCGGCGTATTATCACCTAGGCCAACAAGGCCTAGGCCTAGGGCAGCAAATTTGCTCTTGCCCCCTCCCCAACTCTGCCCCTTCCCCAAATCCCCAGCCCGCCTCCTCCCCCAGGCGCGCTGCACTTCCCTCCTTCCACTTCCCTCCCAGGCTTGCCGCGCTGGGAGGGGGGGAGAAGCGAGTTGCAGCGCGCTAAGAGGAGGCGGAGCAGAGGTGAGCTAGGGCCCGCGGGCGCGGGGAGTAACGGGGGGCCGGGAACCGCTCCCCGGCCTGCCCCAGCTCACCTCTGCTCCACCACCACCGCCATCCCCTGAGCACGCCGCAACTCCCCTTCTCCCCCTTCCCTCCCAGGCTTGCCGCGCGAAAGGAGAGGAGAGGAGAAGCGAGTAGCGGCGCATTCGGGGGATAGCGGAGGTGAGCTGGGGCCGGCGGGCACAGGGAGTAACTCTTGGGGGGGAAGGAGGGGGCAGGGAACCACTCCCTGCCCCAGCTCACCCCTGCTCCACTGCCGCCATCCCCACAGCGCGCCACAACTCCCCTTCTCCCCACTCCCTCCCCGGCTTGCCGCGTGGGAGCGGAGGTGAGCTGGCGGGGGATTGGTGGTTGCGGCAATTTTTTGATCCGCCCCGTCTAAGAGGTGTGATTCCCAGCTTATGTAGACGTAGCTGAGCTAGCTCCTAAAAATAGCCAGGTGGCCAGAGTAGCACAGGTGGCAGCTTCAGCTACATGCCTGAGTACAAACCCACCCAGCCCCCTTGGTGCGTACTCAGGCAACTGGCCTGAGCTGCCCTTCCTAGCCAGGCTACACTGCTACCTTTAGTGTGCTAGCCTGAGCAGAGCTAGTGCAGGTACATTTACATGAGCTGGGAATCTCACCTTCCAGCTCAGTTGCAGACACCCTCTGTTTCAAGTTCTCCAGGTTTCTTCCTTCTGACTGGTGTGGCAGGCTCCTGTGTCCCAGCAAACCCTGCTCTAGTTTCCCAGCCACACCACTCACATCCTGTAGCCCTTTCTCAGCCCCTCCTTCACAAGGCCTACGACTTGTTCAAGCCCTTTCAGTTTTAGCTCCTGGGTAACTTTCCTCTTGCATGGCTCATTTTCTACCTTGGCTGCCTGCAGCTTGGCTGCCTTGAGACTGTTGTTCCCCATCTCCCTGTTGCTTTGCACCTCCAATGGCTGAACTATTCTGGTCTCCAGGTGCTGCTTCTCCTCTAGGGCCTGGGCTCCTTGACCAAGGGTATTGGCAATTCCAACTGCCACTTCCTCTGTGTGGGATGGTGCCTGGCGCTTGGTACATTCAGCAGCTGTGAGTTTCTCTAGCATCTGAATAATCTCATCAGTCCTTTGCTTACGCAGGTGCTGGAGCTTTATCTCCAACGGCTGGGCTTCTTGGGAGCTAGAGCAGAATTTCTTCTGCCGAACGCCCTGTTTCTTTTTCAGAGCCTAGACCCGTTTGCTCTTCGTAGCCACAACCCGGTGGCTTCTCTCCTGCTCTGCAAGTAGCTCCTTCTGCCTGTCTTCTGGTCACTGGGCTTGCTCCTGTTGCTTGGCCAGTTTCAGTAACAAAACCTGCACCTGGGCCTGCAGGTTATAGAGCTGTTCAATAGCCCTGTCAGAGCTCTTGTCACACCCAGGGCCGGCTTTTGGCCAATTCCACCAATTCCCCCGAATTGGGCCCCGCGCTTAAGAGGGCCCCGCGCCCAGTGGCAGGGCCGCCCAGAGTGGGGGGCAAATGGCAGAGAATCCCTTCCCTGGCTAGAGGCACCTTTTTAATTTTTACTCACCCGGCGGTGCTCCAGGTCTTTGGCAGCAGGTCCTTCACTCGCTCCGGGTCTTTGGCCGCACTTTGGCAGCGGGTCCTTCAGTGTCGCCGAAGACCCGGAGCGAGTGAAGGACCCGCCGCCAAAGACTAGGAGTGCAGCCCGGTGAGTACAAGCCCCACATGTTTTTTTTTTAACGTGGTTTTTTAGTCATCCCTGTTGGGGCCCCGTCAAAACTGTTCGAATCGGGCCCCGCACTTCCTAAAGCCGGCCCTGGTCACACCCCTTGCCTGGACCACTGGAAATGCTGAATCACATTTAGCTTTTGCCTCGGCTCCCCTGGCCCAGAGAGCCGGCTGTCCACTAAGCTGCTGGTTGGATCATTTTCCAAGGGAGTCCTTTCAGGTTCTTGGGAGAAGCTACTCAAACACTCCCAGTTCCCAAGCTTTGAATCTGGGAGGGAGGCTAAGGTATCCCTGGTAAGCAGAGGGACGTCTAAAACCCATGGCTGGCCTCTCCCTCTGAAGCTTATACCCCAGGGCCTGCTTTCTTAGCTACCCATTTTACCCAGTACTAGAAACTCTCACTGCCCCATAGCGACGTCCCCGATCCCCTCTGCCCAAAATCCAAAGTTCTTGTAGGGCAGCATCTTTTTACGTGTCCCTTTTCCCTGCAGTCAAATCAAATTAACCCTGGCGGGGAGTCACTTTTCCCAGCCCAAAATGGGGTTCCCACAGTCCTGCACCTGACCTCCCCATGGCAGGGTGTCTTCAATAACCTGGGACTCCCCTGTTCCCCAAGTGTTCTGGGAAACCAGGCCAGTTTCCCCGTCATTGTTCCTGGAGGTAGTCCCATCTTATGTGCCCGTCCTGCCCACAGTCTGAGCACAGCATTGGACCAGCCCTGTCTGCAGTGGGTCAGGGTGACTCTTTCCAGTCACTGGCCCTCCTCAGTGCGTCGCTGTGGGTGCCTGGGCACTTCCAGCAATGGGAGCTGGAACACCCATGGCTGTTGCTGGCCCTCCAGACACCAGCTTGGGACAGTGAATGTCCCACAGTCATGGAAGATGTCTGTGCCGTGCTGCTCTGTCAGCCCTCCTGGGCAAGTCTCACAGCCGGGGTGACAGACGTTGGCTTGTGGGGTTTGTGCTGCAGCATTAAACACAGCTGTGTAGATGTTGTGTCTGGGGCTGGAGCCTGCCCCCACTTACTCCCTGGGCTTCAGAGCCCCAGCTCCATCCTGAGCCAGAAGGTCTGTACGGCTCTTTTTGGCGCTATAGCAGGAGCCCCACAAATCTCAGTCTGTCCACCCGGCTCTGAGACACCTGAGCCCCTGGGGCTCTGAGACGGTATCGGTGACCATTATCCTCTCTGGGAGACGCCCAAGTGCAGCTGCAGAGGGTCTGTGCTGCTCGCAGAGTCCAGGGGACAAATCGCTCTGAGCAGAGAGTTCAGGCTGGAGCCAAGACTCCATTTTCAGCCTGATTTTTGGGGTGAGATCAGGAGCGGAGGGGGGGGGGGGGGGATTTTCCTACCCAGGGCAAATTTCACGGCAGCTCTGGGCTGTTTCATAGCTGATGTCCTGAGCCCGTAACTCTGCGTTGCTGGGGATGTTGACAGTCAGTCATTGCAAGTCATGGGGTTTAGGCTCCTAAGTTGCTCAGACAGGTTTGAAGTGGAGCTGGGTGAAATGTTTTGGACAAATAGTTTATTTGCTGCAAAATATTATTTTGGATTGACTGAAACTTTGCAAATCCAAGTTGAGTTTGCTGAATAGTTTGAATGAACAGAAGAAGATGCCACCTGCCACTTCCCTTCTAGCCTTTAGCCCAGTGGCTGGACCCTCAGCTGGGAGCCCCAGGTTCAATCCCCCCGTGTGATGTGGGGCAGGAACTGGAACATGGGTCTCCCCCACTCAGGTGAGGGCTGGAACCGCTGGGCTCCGGGTGTCTGATGTGGGGCTCCCTCAATCTGTCCTGCTGAAGACTCCCCCTGTGTCTAAACACTGCCATGGGCACTGAGCCAGAGCGTGGGAGTGAGAATGACTCTGCAGCCCAGTGTGTCGGGCCCCACTTGGGAGCCCAGAGTCCAGCTCCCCTGCTCCAGTGACCCTGTAATTATTGATCCATAACCCCAGTGAGGGGAGGGGTTACGGCCCCTGGCACAGCAGTGTCTTGGGCATGTCGGTGCCCCCGTGCAAAACCCTAGTGCAGACGCGCTGCGCGGGTATGAACTGGGACTGGCCCCCGATGCAGCTTCTCCCAGATGGAGGGGGCAGGAAGTGGGGAAATGCCCCCTCTCCTCCCCACTGCCCCAGCCTCATTAGTAATGGCCCCTGTTCCCCCCATTACCCAGTTACACCTCCAAGCATCCTCCCACTGCCCATCCCCCCAGTGTCCTGCCCCCACCCAGGAGCCCAGCACAGATCCACTTCCCATGACCTGGGGGAGGGGCTGGGCTTGGCGAGGGGAGGGGAGGGGCCGGCTGTGGGGTTTGCCTGGATGGAAGGTGGTGCCCGTGGGGCCGGCAGGCATGGAGATTCCCACCTCCACTCTTGGGGCAGGGCTGCCTGGCCAGTGTATGTGGGGACGTTGCCAACCTTCTCTTAGTAACAAACCAACCACACACGACCCCAAAGCAACAGAGACGCAGGCCTGCCCCCTTCACCCCCTCTGCCCTCTGGCACCTGCCAATCTCCTCATCGCCCTTCGGCCCCTAGTTGCTGCCCCTCCCTTCCCCTTCCCTCAACCTCTGTGCCCACCTGGCCCCTGCTTCTATCCTCCCTGGCTCCACTTTGCCCCACCCCTTCCCTTCACCCCCTTTCTGCTCCCATGATCCCCTCTCCACCCCACTTTGTCACATGCCCCCTGCCCTGTCACATGCCCCTGCCCTCCACCTACCTCTGCCCCGCTGGATCCCACCCCCCTTCTCACCCTGAACTCGTGGGCTGGCACCTGCCGCCTCTTCCAAACTCTCTTTGCACCTGGTGCCCACCCATCACTTCACTCCCCTACTCCCTGGCCTCTGCTCCTCTTTTCCCCCTGCTCACGAATCCCAGTTCTCCCCTCACCCCCCTCTGCCCCTAGTGCCCACCCTATCTCTCACCCTCCTCTGTTGTCCTGGCTCCTGCTCTTCTCACTCCCCTCAGCACTCCTGGCACATGCCCCCTCCCCATCCTCTCTGCCCCCCCTGGCACCCAGCCCTTCCCTCATGCCCCTGTGCCCACCTCTCCTCTAGCCCCACTCTGACCCTCTGGCTCCTGCCCCTTCCCAAGCCCATCTCCTAACACCCTCTACCCACCTGCCCTGCCTCTCCCCTCACCCCTCTCTGCCCCCTGGTGCCCACCACTCCCCCCTCAGCCGTCCTTGTGTCTGCCCCTCTGCTCACCCCCCTCAGTCCCCCTGTCACCTGCCCCTCCCCTTGCCCCCTTCCTCCCTGGTACCCCCACACACACACCATCCTCTGCCCCCATCTCCCATGACTTCCCCCATTCCCTGCTTTCCTGGTGCCTACTCCTGCTTTCACATCATCCTGCTCCTAGCACCCACTGCTCCCCTCCCCCTTCCCTCCTTTTGCCTGTCCTATCCTTTCCCCCTTCTGTCCCCAGCACATGCCCCTCCCCCTGCCTCTCTGGCACCCACCTCTTACCTTGCCCTCTGTACCCCCCCCCCCATGCCTCCTCTTGCCCCTTGTTGGCCACAGTGCCTGCCCCTTTCCCTGCCTCACGACTGTCCCCCTGGCACCTGCCCCTCCCCCTGCCCCATTGCTGCCTGCCCATCTGCTTGCCCCCTCAGACTCCTGACTTTCACCCCTCCCCTCATGCCCCTCTACCCCCCCGGCACCCACCCCTTCCCTTGCCCTCCCACCCCGTGACCACCCTTTCCTCAACCTTCATTTGCCCTGATGCTGCCCCATCTCATGTCACACCACATGTCATGCCCCCCAGTGCCCACCTCTCCCCCACTCTGTCCTGCCAATTCCTGTCCCTGACGCCATCCCTCCCCTCACCCTCTGGCACAAGACCCTTCCCTTGCCCCCCCGCCCCCTGGTGCCTGCCCCGTCCCTTGTACCCCCTGCCACCTTCCCCTTAGTTCTCCCCCCACCCCTCCTGTCGCCCCCCTCTGCCTCCCTGACATCTGCACCCCTCACCCTCCTCTAGTGCCCTGGTACCAGCCCCTCTGTTCACTGCTCTGCCCCCCTGAGGCCCATCTCAACCCTCACCTCCATCTGCCTCCATGGTGCCTGCCCCTTCCTTTGCCCCCCTCTGCCTTCCCTTGACCCACTTTGGGCCCCCTGGTGTCAGACCTGCCTTCTCCCCATCTCTGCCCACCTGGTGCCCACCCCTCCCCACACCCTTTCCTAACCTTTGGGTCCCACCCCTCCCCTCATCCTCCCTTTGTCCCCCTTGTGCCCACAACTCCACACCCCTGTGCCTCCCTAGGGCCTGCCCTTCTCCACACCCCACTTTCTACCCCCTGTGTGCACCTGTTCCCTTCCCCCACTCTGCCCCCTGGTGCCCACCCCTCTCCTGTCTCCCCTCCTTACATCTGCCTCTCTGCTCAGCCCCAGCATCCCTCCTGGAGACTAGCCCTTCCCCTCGCCCCCGCCGGCACCCACTCCTACCATCATGCCCCTCTCCGCCTTGATGACTGCCCCTTCTCTCGGTCCCCTGTTTCCCCCTGGGGTCTGCCCCACCCCTTGCCCCCCAATGGCCCTCTGGCACCTGCCCTACCCCTCACCCCTCTTCCTCCCCTTGTCACCTGCGTCTTCTCTCTCCCCCTCCTTTTCCCCTGGTGCCAGCCTCTTCTTCTACCCCCCCCCCCCCCGCCTTCCCAGTATCTGCCCCACTCCTCCTCCCCACCCCATTGGAGCTCCCCCATTTCCTCACACCCCTGTGCCCCTGTTACCCGCCCCTTCCCTTGCTTCCCTGTGCCCCTGGGGTCTGTCCCCTTTTTCTTCCCTGGTGCCCACCCCTCCCCTCACCCCCTGGAACCTGCTCTTCCCTTCCCCTGCCCCGTCCTCCTGGTGCCCACCCCTTCCCTTGCCCCCCTTTGCACTTGTGCCTGCCCCTCCCCTCCCTTTGCCCCACTCCTCACCCCCTGCAGCCCCTTCGAACCTGCCTCCCTTCACCCCCGCTCTGCCCTCCTGGTGCCAATTCCTCTTGCCCCCCATTGCCCTTGTGCATGCCCCTCTCTTCCCCTCCTCCCCTCTGCCCCATCACCTGCCCCACTCCTTTCCTCTCCCAGCATCAAGCTGTCCCCTCCCCCATCCCTCTGCTGCTCTCCTCTCCCCTCCCCCACTGACACCTTCCCACCCCCTCCCCCGGCGGCGTCTGCTATTTCCTCACAGGCAGATGGGCCCTGACTCCCCTCAGGCAACGACACCCCCCCCCAGCGATTAACGGGAAGCAGGTTAATTTCCCTTTGATCCCAGTGACCAGCCCCTGCCCCCAGCACTGACTCTGTGACTCTCTCCCCAGTGGACGTGACTCTGGATCCAGACACGGCAAATCCCTACCTTGTCCTGTCTGAGGATCGGAAACGTGTGAGATTCGGAGACACACGCCAGGATCTGCCCGACAACCCTGAGAGATTTGATACTTGTTCCTGTGTCCTGGGCGCTGAGGGGTTCACGGGTGGGAGGCGTTACTGGGAGGTGGAGGTGGGAGACAAGCCTGAGTGGGAACTGGGGGTTTGTAGGGAATCTGTGAGCAGGAAGGGGGACATCACACTCTCACCTGGGAATGGATACTGGGCCGTGCAGCTGTGGGGTGGGAGATACCACGCCTGCACCCCCCCCTTGACCCCCCTCCCCGTGAGCGTCAGGCCCAGTCGGGTGGGGATTTTCCTGGACTATGAGGCGGGCGAGGTCTCATTTTACAATGTGACTGACAGGTCCCATCTCTTCACTTTCACTGACACCTTCTCCGGGACGCTCCGCCCCTATTTCAGTCCCTGGTTAAACGCGGTGCCCCTGATAATCTGCCCGGTCCCAGCTCAGGCCAGAGGGAATCTCTGTCCCTGACAGTGACCCCGCGGCACAGACTGTCCCCTCCCAGCGCTGCTGATCTTCTGGCCCCGGTGGTGGAGGCCGGTTACTGCAGCAACTGGGGTTTTTGTGCTGACCAGACGCTGCCAGTTTCCCTTTTCAGCTGGAGTAGAAAACCAGACACCTGGCAACCCCAGCACAGGCTGGGTGAATGGGACACACTTGCTGGAAGGAGCCAGACAGCTTCTCCCCCGCCCCCGCCCCTTCCCTTGTGTTTGCTCCACCACTGGCACAGGGTGATGCTGGTAAGAAATACTACCAGACAGCTAGTGGGTTTTTGCTGCCCTCACCTTTCCCCGTCCGCTGTCCAGGGATAGCAGATGGTGATGGATGGGGATCATTCACTCCTGTCAGAATTTTCTACCCCTGTGAAATCTCAATGCAAAATATGAGTACAAAGAAAATAAAGTTGCTTCAGGAAATTCATTACAGTTCCTCTGGGTTCTCTGACCACCACCTTCTTGAATGCTGTGTACAAATAGTGACTGATTGGTCTAATTCCTTGAAATTAGCAATTGAACATCATTTCTTGAAGAGTTAGCTGAGCAGAGTATGAGGGGAGGCACATCTTATGGCATTGCTAGGACTACTTTTTGTTTTAAACGTGATGCATTATGAACATTTTCAGTGTAATAATTCAGTTTTGAAAATTTATTCATGCCCTAAACATACCTTGATTATTTGAAAATAAATACCCTAAAATTATCTTGTGATGGATCCATTTGTGTTTTAATCCAGTCTGCTGGTGTGCAGGTGACATGGGCTGCTGAAGCTATCTGTTTTTCCTAGTTTTTAACACGGGGAAATGTTAATCTAAAAATAAATGGTTTCTTATCCAACCTAATTGTGTTATTATATGGGAAAATATGTCCGCAAATAGTAAAAACTATGTTGTATATTAACATATCTAACAAGACATAAAAGTGTGTTGTCACTAACAATTTACAGCATGAAGTGTCATGAAGAGATTGCTGGCAATGTTCATTTTTAAATTTCTAACTATGAATGCTCCTGCATCAGTTCCTGCAACCCCTGGCTAGCAGACCTCTGTGTGAATTAAGCAGCCTGCAGTCTGCCGGGGAACCTCCACCAAGTGTCTTTATTACCATTTATGATGCATCACAACATAGCAGCAGTTACAAGGAGGCCCCTTCCTGCTCCCTGGTTCAGCCTTTTATACTGCTGCTTTCTTCTCAGCGCTGAGCTAATGACCTCATCAGGCTCCCTACAGGTGCAGGTGATCCCCTCTACCCTTCCAAACCCAAACTACTCAGTCCCTCCTACTCTAACTGCACCTGGTGCCCAGTGCTCAGTGACGAGGGTGCTGGCTTCCAAAAGGCTCAGTTTGTAGCTGCTATCAGCCCCCGTCACACGGCCATGATTATGCAGGTGACCATGTAGTGAAAAAAACACCAAATGTAAACTGTTACCTCATTATTATATTCAGAACCCAGATCTGCCAGTATCTGCTCTGGACAGTCATGTTGATATATAATTTTACATGTCCTCTTTCCACTTCACATGCTGTCAAATTGGAGCATGTTAAATCAGTCCTGGGCACTATAACTCTCGAGGTGTCCACACTGGCAAGGCACATAGAGCGCCCCGACTCCGTGGTTGGAGCACTCCTGGTAATCCACCTCGACGAGAGGCGTAGAGCTTTCTGCACCCAGGCTAAAGCACCACGGTGGCAGTGTGGACACCCTGCTCTATTGCTGCGCTCTCATCGGCCTCCAGAAGTGTCCCACAATGCCTGTTCTAGCCACTCTGGTCATCACTTTGAGTTCTACTGCCCTGCCCTCAGGTGACCAACCGTCAGACCCGCCCTTTAAATTCTCTGGGAATTTTGAAAATCCCCTTCCTATTTGCTCAGCAAGGCGTGGAGTGCTCTCAGTGAATCTTTCCAGGTGACCATGCCTCCACGTGCCAGGTGATCCCCAGCTTCGAACAATGCTGAGGTGCTGGACCTCATTAGCGTTTGGGGAGAGGAGGCTGTCGAGTCCCAGCTGCACTCCAACCATAGGAATTACGATACTTATGGACAGATATCAAGGGCCATGACCAAAAGGGGCTATGACTAGGAAACAGTGCAGTGCAGGGTGAAAGTGAAGGAGCTGCGGAATGCATGTCACAAAGTACGGGAGGCAAACTGTCTCTCTGGTGTTGCTCCCATGACCTGCCGGTTCTACAAAGAGCTAAACGCGATACTTGGGGGTGACCCCACTGTGACATTGCACTCCATATGTTTTATGGAAATATGCTTATGAATGTGAATATGACATAACTGGAATATGCTTTATGCTAAATATGCCATGTAACATATCTCTGCAAAGGTTATGATCTATTGAATACATTCATTCTATTTGTATGCATGTATCATTTTCATATCTAAAGTTATGAGCATTGGCTCTATTCTAGTATGTTAAGTATTTGCCCTGGGAAACACATAAGGGAGGGTGACCCAACCTATTGTGAAGTTATGCAGCAGGCTGTTGCTGAGAATAGAAAAATGCAGGAGTGATGTGACAGCAAGATGAGGGAATGGAAGGAGAACACAGAGCAGCTCCTAAACATCATGGAGCGGCAAGTGGACTCGAGGCAGGCACTCATAGAACTGCATACGGAGCAGCTCCGCACCCACCCTCCCCTGCAGCCTGTGTCCCAAAACTCTTTCCCTTGCGCCCCCATGTCACCGCCAACACAGTAGATCATAATTTTTCTAATGGTATGTTACATGGGGCATTTAGAATAAAGCATATTTCAGTTATGTTATATTCATGTTCATAAGCATATTTTCATAAAGCATATGGAGTGCAATGTCACAATTGCATTAAGTGAAAGCAAGCATAGCCCAGGAAAGCAACAAGCACTGCTAGTCAGTGCATCATATGGAGCACTAGGTACCTACTAGCATTACAACCACTGCACTCCTATGCATGGCACCAAACATTACTGGCTTTCAGCATCAAATTGCTGCCTCAGAGCATCCCGAATCCTCACAGACCTGCGTTGTGCTCCCCTAATAGCCCCGGTCTCTGGCTGCTCAAATCCAGCCTCCAGCCACTGAGACTCAGTGTGACGCAGCAGGGAGTGGGGAGTATTGACCTGGGAATGTTGCAGGGAAGTTTTACTGGGACTGTCTGCATTGGGGATGGGAGACTTTCCTTGAGGGAAGGTACCTGAGCATGTAACATGAGAGGCCAGGAAGGGGGTTGGGGCCAGGTGACACCTTTGCCCGGGAAACCAGACAAAGGCTGGAGGAGGAGCCAGGGGGGGAGGCTGGGTAAGATGGCTGGAGGGGATTTCAGTTTGGAGCTGGCTGGGGAAACGGAGGGAACCCCAGGGCTGGGGTCTAAGTTCCCTGCCCCCCAGAAGGACTTGACTGAAGGGTCCTGGTTGTACCTACAAGCTCTGTTTGGGACTGTGTTCCTGTCGTCCAATAAACCTTCTGTTTTACTGGCTGGCTGAGAGTCACGGTGAATCACAGGAAGTGGGGGGTGCAGGGCCCAGGCTCCCCCACACTCTGTTACACTCAGCACTCCAGGTCGGAGTGAAACTTTCACCATTCCCATCACAAATATTATGCAGGGTACATCAGGCGACTATAACCATAGGGATGTGGTCATCGGCCAGGTCCAACTTCCCATACAGACATCGCCAGCAGGCCTTTAAACAGCCAAAGGCACACTCAACAGTCATTCTGCACCTGCTCAAACTATTGTTGAACCGCTCCTTGCTGCTGTCAAGGTTTCATGAGCCACAGCATCAAGGGGTAGGCAGGATCTCCCAGTGTCACAATGGTCATCACAAGGGATCTATTCCTGCAGACCAAAGAGGCAGACAGAGCACACAGTACAAAAACCATTGAAAGATGGTGCCAAACGTGGATGGAAGCAAAGGGGCTGCTGGGATGCAAAGAGATGCATGATGGGGCATTGGGACAGGACCCAGGTGCCCCGAGACCCCCCCCTGCCACCTTCCCACAAGCCTCAGCAGCAGAAGGGGAAGAGGTGCCCTGTGGGATAGCTGCCCAGAGTGCACCACTCCGAATGTCGCTGCAAATGCTGCAAGTGTGTTCATGCCATTGCCCTGGCAGCTGACAGTGGGAACACACAGCAGTGCTTTCCTTGGAACACTCTCTGAGGGGTGGTTTAACTCCCGGCGCTTTATATCTGCACGTGTAGACATAGGGCATGGCTATACTTGCAGATGTAGAGCGCTGTGAGTTAAACCAGCCCTCGCAGACTGCAGCAGGGAAAGCGCTGCAGTGTGTTCACACTGTCAGCTGCAAGCGCACTGGCATGGCCACATTTGCAGCACTTGCAGCAGCATTGGGAGCAGTGCATTATGGGCAGCTATCCCACATAGCACCTCTTCCCATTCCAGCGCTGTGGCTTGTGGGAAGGAGGCGGGTGAGTGCAGGGCATTCTGGGTCCTGTCCCAATGCACTGTGATGCATCGCTTTGCATCCCAACAATCCCTGTGCTTCCGTCCACATTTGGTGCCATCTTTCAATGTTTTTTGTGCTGCGCGCTCTGTCTTCCCTTTCGGTCTGTGGGAATGGATCCCAAACTACTGAGGAATATGCTGATGGGTCTCGCCAGCATGTCACGAATTGCAGTTGAGTTACTCCTTAAGCTACAAACTGACAGTGAGAAGTCCGACGATGATGTCGACTCGCATAACGCATACGACACGAGATTGCTTCTGGCGTTCATGGACATGCTCACCACCATGGAACGCCACTTTTGGGCTCGGGAAACAAGCATTGAGTGGTGGGATCACATCATCATGCAAGTCTGGGATGACGAGCAGTGGCTGCAGAACTTTCAGATGAGAAAAGCCACTTTCATGGGACTGTGTGCTGAGCTCGCCCCCACTGTGCGGCACACAGACACGAGATTGAGAGCTTCCCTGCCGATGGAGAAGCAGGTGGCTATTGCAATCTGGAAGCTGGCAACTCCAGTCAGCTGCCGATCGGTCGCTAACCAGTTTGGAGTGGGAAAGTCGACCGTTGGAATCGTATTGATGCAAGTTTGCAGGGCCATTAATTGCATCCTGCTCAGAAGAACCATGACTCTGGGTAACGTGGGTGACATTGTGGCTGACTTTGCACAAATGGGTTTCCCTAATTGCGGAGCGGCGATAGGTGGAACACATATTCCAATTCTGGCACCAGCCCACCTAGCCTCCAACTACATAAATCGGAAGGGGTATTTCTCTATGGTTCTCCAGGTGCTTGTGGATCACCGTGACCATTTCGTTGACATTAACACAGACTGGTCAGGAAATATTTTGGAACACAGGCCTGTTCAGGAAGCTGCAAGCCGGGACTTTCTTCCCAGACCAGAAGATCATCGTAGGAGAAGTCAAAATGCCCATTGTGATCCTTGGAGACCCCGCTTATCCTTTAATGCCGTGGCTCATGAAACCCTACACAGGGAGCCTTGATAGCAGCAAGGAGTGGTTCAACAACAGGCTGAGTTGGTGCAGAATGCCTGTGGAGTGTGCTTTTGGCCATTTAAAGGGCCGCTGGTGCTCTCCGTACGGGAAGCTGGACCTGGCTGATGACAACATCCCCACAGTTATATCCGCGTGCTGTACCCTCCATAAAATTTGTGAAGGGAAGGGTGAAAGCTTCACTCGGGCCTGGACCTCGGAGGTTCAACACCTGGAGGCTGAATTTGAACAGCCAGAGAGCAGGGCTATTAGAGGGGCTCAGTGTGGGGCTGCAAGGATTAGCGATGCCTTGAGGGAGCAATTTGGGGTTGAAAGCCACCAGTAATGTTTGGTGCCCTGCACGGGAGTGAAGTGCAGTGGTTCCAATGTTAGTAGTAATCTGTGTTTGCTACGTATGATGTACTGACTTGCAGTGCCTGATGCTTTCCTGGGCTACGGAATCTTTTACTTAATGCAATAATAAAGAATGTTTGCAAAGCCAAAAAATTCATTTATTGAAAAGAAAATTCAATTATTGAAAAGAAACACAACTGCTTGGGAAACAGAAAGGGCATGACACATCTGTGTTGTGTGGGACAAGGGAAGGGGGTGGGGTGGGGAACAGGACATTCAGATTTGTATATGTCCTGTTATCATACTCAGCCTTTCTGTCTGGAGTGCCTTGCAATGAGTGCTGCACTTCAGGCTGGCTAAAATGCATGGTGATGGGGGCTGAGTGCAGTGGGTAAGGGTCATAGTTTGCAGGGCTGGATGGTGAAGCCACAGGTGTTGGAGGCATCCGGTGGCAATAAGAACCCAGACGTTGGGGAAAGTGTGTTGACGGTGACATGGGGGCACAAGGGAAAGAGTTTTGGGACAAGAGCTGTGGGGGGGGGGACGGGCGCAGATGTGCTCCACCTGCATTGCTACAAGCGCCTGTATCGAGTCCGCTTGGCGTTCCATGATGCTTAGCAGCCGCTCCGTGCTTTGGTGCTGGTGATCCGCATTCTGCTGGCAGAGCCACCTTTCACTCTCCTGCCACTCCTGCACTTTTTGATTTTCATTAAGGGACTTCTGCATGACTTCATGCAGCATGTTCTCTTTGCTTCTTCGCAGCCGCTTCCTAATTATTTGGAGTCTTTCGGCCGTTGATAACAAGGACGGCTGAGATCTCAAGGTTGCATCTGTAAAGGCAAAATGCAACATTTAACAGAGGCAGCATTGTTCACACCAGACAGAGCAATAATTCGGTCGTACTTAAAGACAAGTACAGTGTACACAATATCAGAAATTGCCCATCCCAAAGTGAGTGCACATAACCCACAGGAGCCCCAAAATGGTGAGTAAGCACAGGGGCAAGGGGGGCTGATTGTTTCACGGTTGTACTGTCCTCTGGGGTTCTGTGCCTTGGGGAGAGCCAACAGCTGCAGGGGGCCCCTATACTGAACACTGTCCCCACATTTTCCACAGGATGAGTTCATCCTGGAAGATATCTCGCTGCTAAGGGTGACCTGGGAAGCAAGGGAGGGTCTTCTACTACAATGCGGCTTCCATCCTGGCCCATATGCAGCTTGCCTGTGTCCAGCAATGGTCCCCCTGCCTGTCACGGCACAGTGGCACGGACATGTTAGCCTTACTGAGACAAAGACCACAGTGGCTCTCCCAAGAAACCTGCGCAAGTGCATTCCCAGGTTCTGGCTGAGACCTTTGAAGAAATCACTGAGGCCGATTACCGCAATGTGAAAGAGCACATCAACACCCTATTCTACATCTAGGCATGCATGCAGCCCTAACCCTCCTCACCCCAAGAGCCCACACCAAACAACTTCCTTCCCAAAATAAAAGCCACTTATTGGGCACCTCCTCTGGTGTTTGTTCTTCCCCAAGCACCATCTGCTGCGACTGGCTACCTTCCTCCTGGCATGAGAACAGCTCTTGGCTGCATGCATCTAGGGATGCTGGGCTGTCTCCCTCCTCCTCAGCACCCTTGCTCCCGCTTTCCTCCTCCTCCTGCCTTGTTGAACAGGGCTCTGAAGCGTCCATGGTGGTCTTCGGAGTGGAGGTGGGGTTGCCCCCAAGTATTGCATCTAGCTCTTTGTAGAAATGGCAGGTTGTGGGGGCAGCACCGGAGCGGCGGTTTGCGTCCTGCGCTTTGCGGTAGGTATTCCGCAGCTTCTTCACTTTAACTCTGCACTGCAGTGGCCCCTTTCCATCATGTACCTTGATATCTGCCTGACGGTATTGTAATTCCTACGGCTGGAGCGCAGCTGGGACTGGACAGCTTCCTCCCCCCAAACACTGATGAGGTCCAGCACCTCACCATTGCTCCATACTGGGGCTCGCCTGGCGCATGGAGGCATGATCACCTGGAAAGATTCGCTGAGAGCATTCCATGCCTGGCTGAGCAAATAGGAAGGGGATTTTCAAAATTCCCAGAGAATTTAAAGGGCGGTTCTGACAGTTGGTCACCTGAGGGCAGGGCAGTAGTGATGACCAGGGTGGCTAGAACAGGCATTGTGGGACACTTCTGGAGGTCGATCAGAGCACATTAATAGACCAGGGCATCCACACTGGCACCCCGGCGCTTCAGCCAGGGCGCAGCAAGCATTATGCTTCTCCTGAAGGTGGATTACTAGGAGCACTCCAGCCGTAGAGTCTGGGCGCTCTACGTGCCTTGCCAGTGTGAACGTGTCATGAGGTAGGGTGCCCAGGGCTGCTTTAATGCGCTCTAACTTGCAAGTGTAGCCAAGCCCTTAGTTAAACCAGAGCAAACCCCTGTGTGGATGCTCCTCTTATTTCATTTTAAATACATCTTATGGAGGTTTACATTAACATGATTCCTAATTGACTTGAGATGAATGGAAATAAGCCTTGGTCAAACCGAAATGAGAGTGTTCACGCAGCCTTTTGCACAGGTTTAACTAAATGGATTAAAAAACGTATTTAAGGCTCATCGCTAGGCAGGCCGTTTGTCCGGTTTAAGTCAGACAGTGCTGGTTTTGGAAAGGTTTGTCCCTGTCTAATACCATATATGCTTTTGTCTGGTATCATTAGGGAGGACACCATTTTGCAGAGCTTGCCACGCTGCTTCTGCCAACATGACCTTGAACACACTGGTGGGGGCAGGGTGGCACACTCTGCAAAATGGCGTCCTCCATACAGCGTGACTTCACATGAACGGTGCCGGCAAAGTCATGACGGCGGTGTTGTATCCTTGGGGGCAGCAGGTTTAGGAAGAAATCACTGGAGACCAGAGAGCTGCAAGCCTTAAAAAGCAATCATTTATTTACACACACTGAACTAACCAAACCAGCCAAAAGTGGCTGGGCTATCCCCTAATAATCTAACTCAGTTGCCATAGCAACAACAAGGTGCTATTACCAGGACAACCAAATGCACAACATATTCCTCCCCCCTTAATAAGAACATCCCCTAAATAAAACAAATACTAAACTAGAGAAGGAGGGTAGACTGCCTCCATTCCTGGCTAAACCCTGGGGATTATTTTGCTCCGTAACCGTGGGTTCGCACTAGCTAAAGATCCAGCCATTGAGGAGGTCTTCTGTCTCTAGGTGGATTACGGTGAACTTCTGGTGTTGTTGCACCCAAAAGTACCTTTGGCGCAGGCCTGAGAATGGGCTCAGGGTTCATAGTGTGAACGGGTGAGGAGGTGGTATCAGCTAGTTCCGAGCAAGGGGGTATCTCAGCCGCCGGCAGTAATGGATGAGAACAGTCAGGAATAGGTGATTCTTGATTCGGTGTCTCACCAGAAGAGGTGAAGTCAGACAACTCAACTGAAGATGTGTCCTGAGGACTGGCATGACCTGGCAACAGCTGATCTACGTGTCGCCACCAGGTGAGATCCTCTGCATTCCAGACTGTGTAGGAAACAGGTCGTGTTTGAGCGATGATTGTGGCAGGGACCCATTTAGCTCCAGAAGTATAATTCTGAGCCAAAACTGGCTGTCCCGGGCTAAAGGTTCGGTCTTTTGCTCTAGGTGCCCGTCTGATGACTTGACATTGCTGCTGACGTTGCACAATTTGTCGGGGTTCAGAAGGTTTCAGCAGATCAAAGTAAGTGTGCAGCTGTCTTCCCATCATTAGAAAGGCCGGGGATGCCTTGGTCATAGCATGGGGTGTGTTTCTGTAGGAAAGTAAGAAGATGTCCAGACACTTTTGAATGGAGTGTTGTCCCCTTGCCGATTTCAAAGCTTGTTTCATTGTCTGCACAAATCTTTCAGCTAATCCATTGGTGGATGGATGATATGGTGCTGAAGTGATGTGGTGTATCCCATTTGCCTTCATAAAATTTTGAAACTCCTGAGAGATGAACTGCGGTCCGTTGTCGCTCACAAGTTGTTCTGGCAGATCGAAACGACTAAAGAGTCCCCGTTGTTTTTGGATAGTACTCTCTGCAGTAGTAGGCTGCATTATAGAGACTTCTGGTCATTTAGAATGGGCATCTACCACCACCAAGAACATGCTTCCTTCAAGTGGGCCAGCGAAGTCAATGTGAATACGTTGCCATGGGTTTCAGGCCAGTCCCATGAGTGTAGGGGCGCCCACTGGGGTGCATTCCTGACACCCTGACATGAAATATAAGCTCTTGCCTTCTCTTCAATAGCACTGGCCAATCCAGGCCACCAAAAATAGCTTCGTGCAATTTCCTTCAGGCACACTATTCCACAGTGACCGGAATGTATCTGTTCTAACACCTGTGATCTCAGTGGTGGTGGGATAATGACACATCTCCCCCACAACAAACAAACAGATTGGATCGATAACTCCATCCTCTTGGACATGTAGGTAACAAGGTCGTGTGAGACCGGAGAGGTTCAGCGAGATTTGCCATGCATTACCAGGTCCATAACTTGGGTCAACCTGAGTTGCCTTCTTTATCTGAGTAGCAGTGATGGGTATATTCTCTACCTGTTCAAAGTAGAAGATTTCCCTCACCACAAACAGTGGCAATTTAGCAGCCTGTCCATTGAGCTCCACCTTAACATCCATAGTGCCCAACATGGGCACAGCTTCTCCCGTATACGTCTTCAGAACAGTTTTTGTTGCCTTAAGTGGAAGATGCTGTAGCTTTTCTTTATACACAGTCTCGGAGACCAGCGAGACGGCTGCATCGGTGTCCAGTTCCATGCATATAGGTTTGCCATCCAACAACGGGGTTACCCAGTATTCATGTGAGCCCACTGCCAAAGACAAAACGTGGAGTGGCACTTCTTCTTGCGATGAGGTGTCACCTTGGTCATCCTGGATCTGCTCTAGGGTATGCAGGGTTCCCCTTTTGGTCGGCCAGACCACATGCCTCTTTTTCTTTTGTTTACAGGCACATTCAATGTGTCCCTTTTTGCCACGGTGTCAACACACCAGGTCCTTACACCAGCATTCTGCTGCCTGGTGACCTGGCTTACCACAGCGGTAACATTCCTGACTCTGTACAGTCTTGTGAGTAGGTTCTTATGACTCTTTATGCACCCTAGGGGATGCACCAATGTATTGCGCCTCCTTTGTAGCTAGGGTGACCAGACGTCCCGATTTTATCAGGACCGTCCCGATATTTCCTTGTTTGTCCCGCGTCCCGACCGACGTGCGGTCGGGACAACCGGACAAACAAGGAAATGCCCCGAGCCTCGAGCCCGGAAGTGCTCGCGCCCCCCCCCTGCCCCGACTCCGCCCCCTCCTCCCCCGATTGGCTCCCTCCCCGAATCCCCGCCTCTTCCCCGGGCTCACCATTCCCCCTCCCTCCACAAGCGCTGGAGGGAGGCCCGGGAGACGCAGGGGAAGCGCGGGGCCGGGGTGAGTAACAGTCCGGCCTGTCCCAGTGCAGGCAGGACTCAGTTGGGTGGTGGGAGAGGAGGGGGGCGACCCGCGGGGCCAGGCGACGGGGGAGGAAGCGGCCATGGCGCTCGGCGGCTCTGGCGCCCCCGAACCACCCGAGCCGGGGCCTGCAGCAGCGCGTACGCTGGGCCCAGCCCCTGGCTAGGCACGTCTGGGCTGCCCAGCTGGTGCTATCCCGCGGCGGCCCCGGGGCGGAGGCATCGGCAGCCCAGCCCCATTCGTTCCCCTGCGGGACGGGGGGGCTGGGGCCTGCTGCCCCCACTCCGGGGCTGCCGCAGGATAGCACCAGCTGGGCAGCAGCCCAGACACTGGCCAGGGGCTGGGCTGGGCGCAGCGTGTACGCTGCTGGGTCCCTGCAGCAGGCCCCGGCTCGGGGGGTTCGGGGGCGCCAGAGCCGCAGCCGCGGAGCGCCATGGCCGCTTCCTCCCCCGCGGCAGTGGGAGCTGCAGCAGCGGCTGCTCCCGAGTCCCGCTGCCCGGGGGTGAGAACAGCCACCGCCTGGCCCCGTGGGCCGCCCCCCTCCTCGCCCTACCTCCCAACTGAGTCCTGCCTGCTCGGGGCCAGGCCGGACTCTCACTACCCCGGCCCCGCGCTTCCCCTGAGTCTCCCGGGCCTCCCTCCAGCACTTGCGGAGGAAGGTTTTTTTTGTTTTTTTTGTTTTGGCCCCACCCCCCGCCACGCCCCCCCACGTCACCCCCCCCCCCCCCCCCCCCCGCGTCCCAATATTTGTCTTTGGTGATCTGGTCACCCTATTTGTAGCCAGTTCCATGGAGACTGCAATATCAACAGCCTTCTGTAAAGTAAGCTGAGTCTCTGTCAGTAGGCGCTTCCGTATAGCTTCACTGTACAGGCCACACACTAACCTGTTACGCAGGGCATCATTTAACATCTCCTTAAATTCACAGTGTTCTGCAAGCTTTTTTAAAGTTTCTACAAATTGTACAACTGTTTCATCTTCTTTCTGGTCTCTCTTGTGGAACCTATATCTTTCAGCAATTACCAGAGGTTTTGGGGGAAAATGGGACCCCAGGATTTCCACAATGTCACTGTAAGATTTGGTCTCTGGCTTAACAGGGCATAGTAAGCTGCGTAGCAGGGAGTAGGTTTTAGCCCCTACAACACTTAAGAATATTGGCACCGTCTTCTCTTCTGTAATGTCATTTGCAGTAACAAAAAGCTCAAAACGCTCAGTATATACATGCCATTGCACTATAGTCTCCTCAAAAGGTTCCAGTGGCCCTGTAAGTGTAGCCATGGTTTTAGTTTCAGTTTCACAGTCAGTGCCAACAAGCAGCAGCTAAAAGAGTTTTGTATTTTTTTTTCTTTACCTTGACTTCTACTTCCTTCTGTTGCTGGGGCAGCACAGGTATCCCACCCTCGTCGCCACTTTGTTGTATCCTTGGGGGCAGCAGGTTTAGGAAGAAATCACTGGAGACCAGAGAGCTGCAAGCCTTAAAAAGCAACCATTTATTTACACACACTGAACTAACCAAACCAGCCAAAAGTGGCTGGGCTATCCCCTAATAATCTAACTCAGTTGCCATAGCAACAACAAGGTGCTATTACCAGGACAACCAAATACACAACAGGTGGGGCCAGGGTTACACCAGTGAAGACAGGTTCATCCTGTTCCTGAAGTTCTGGAATGTCCAGTGTTCCAGGGATGGTCAGTGGCAACCCTACTTGTCTACACCGGGGCGGGGGGCTTAAACTGGATTAATTTGAAATAATCTGATTTTAAAAGGTTGTGCACACACGCTGAAACCCTTCACAGCACACTAATTCTGTGTTTATTGTGAACTCTGGAGTCCTCTTGCAAAGTGGGCTACTATGCTTCAAATAGTTCTATCCATCTATTGTCTGTGTGCACACAATCCTGCTGCACATCACTTTGACAGTCCTCCAATCGCTATCCTACACTGCTTTCTAGGCAACTGTTACTGACCTGTTTACCTGTGTGCCCTCTGGTGTCTAGTTCTCCGGATGACCCAACCCCTGTTTAAAAATTGGGATGGGGCCAAATTTTGCCTATTTGCTCCTGAGTTTGAGTATATCACTATTGCTGTGATAGTACTTCAGAAGCCCTATGACACCCCTTGAGCAGCCTCTGGGAGCCATGCTGAGACCTGGATATCATCACCTTCGGGGAAGGATCGTTGGTTCAGGAAGCTCTTGTAGCCAGTCACTGCCATAGAGATCTGGCTGTGGATGTTGCTAAGCTGATGCCCCTGAAGGGCCATGACTGCTGACCAGTGCATGATAAAGGAATTTACATCCTTGTTACACAGTGACCAGCATGAGAGAGATGTTTATCTGCCCTGATAGGTCCCCACTCAGCGTTACCCGCCGGGGCTGTATCTGTGCAGTGGGGAAGGAGGTAGCAGGGGGAGTCAATCTGGGGGATTCCTAGATCCCCTCAGGGCCATTAACTGTGTTATCGGACTCTGAGATGGGAACATCTCTGCATTTCCAGCCTTTGGGGGAGTCTCTGCCCATGGAGGGGAGTGAAACAGCCACAGGGGGCAGCAGTGAGCGCCGGGGCCCTGCTGTAGGGGCCACCCCGTGCTACAGACTCAGTTGTGTGGTGGATCTGGTCCCAGCATGATGGAGGGATTCATAGATTCATAGATTCTAGGACTGGAAGGGACCTCGAGAGGTCATCGAGTCCAGTCCCCTGCCCTCATGGCAGGACCAAATACTGTCTAGAGCATCCCTGATAGACATTTATCTAACCTACACTTAAATATCTCCAGAGATGGAGATTCCACAACCTCCCTAGGCAATTTATTCCAGTGTTTAACCACCCTGACAGTTAGGAACTTTTTCCTAATGTCCAACCTAGACCTCCCTTGCTGCAGTTTAAACCCATTGCTTCTTGTTCTATCCTTAGAGGCTAAGGTGAACAACTTTTCTCCCTCCTCCTTATGACACCCTTTTAAATACCTGAAAACTGCTATCATGTCCCCTCTCAGTCTTCTCTTTTCCAAACTAAACAAACCCAATTCTTTCAGCCTTCCTTCATAGGTCATGTTCTCAAGACCTTTAATCATTCTTGTTGCTCTTCTCTGGACTCTTTCCAATTTCTCCACATCTTTTTTAAAATGCGGTGCCCAGGCCTCAGCTGGACACAATACTCCAGCTGAGGCCTAACCAGAGCAGAGTAGAGCGGAAGAATGACTTCTCGTGTCTTGCTCACAACACACCTGTTAATACATCCCAGAATCATGTTTGCTTTTTTTGCAACAGCAGCACACTGTTGACTCATATTTAGCTTGTGGTCCACTATAACCCCTAGATCCCTTTCTGCCGTACTCCTTCCTAGACAGTCTCTTCCCATTCTGTATGTGTGAAACTGATTTTTTCTTCCTAAGTGGAGCACTTTGCATTTGTCTTTGTTAAACTTCATCCTGTTTAACTCAGACCATTTCTCCAATTTGTCCAGATCATTTTGAATTATGACCCTGTCCTCCAAAGCAGTTGCAATCCCTCCCAGTTTGGTATCATCCGCAAACTTAATAAGTGTACTTTCTATGCCAATATCTAAGTCGTTGATGAAGATATTGAACAGAGCCGGTCCTAAAACAGACCCCTGCGGTACCCCACTCGTTATGTCTTTCCAGCAGGATTGGGAACCATTAATAACAACTCTCTGAGTACGGTTATCCAGCCAGTTATGCACCTACCTTATAGTAGCCCCATCTAAATTGTATTTGCCTAGTTTATCGATAAGAATATCATGTGAGACTGTATCAAATGCCTTATTAAAGTCTAGGTATATCACATCCACAGCGTCACCCTTATCCACAAGGCTCGTTATCCTATCAAAGAAAGCTATCAGATTGGTTTGACATGACTTGTTCTTCACAAATCCATGCTGGCTGTTCCCTATCACCTTACCACTTTCCAAGTGTTTGCAGATGATTTCCTTAATTACTTGCTCCATTATCTTCCCTGGCACAGAAGTTAAACTAACTGGTCTGTAGTTTCCTGGGTTGTTTTTATTTCCCTTTTTATAGATGGGCACTATATTTGCCCTCTTCCAGTCTTCTGGAATCTCTCCCGTCTCCCATGATTTTCCAAAGATAATAGCTAGAGGCTCAGATACCTCCTCTATTAGCTCCTTGAGTATTCTAGGATGCATTTCATCAGGCCCTGGTGACTTGCAGGCATCTAACTTTTCTAAGTGATCTTTAACTTGTTCTTTTTTTATTTTATCTGCTAAACCTACCCCCTTCCCATTAGCATTCACTATGTTAGGCATTCCTTCAGACTTCTCAGTGAAGACCGAAACAAAGAAGTCATTAAGCATCTCTGCCATTTCCAAGTTTCCTGATACTGTTTCTCCCTCTTCACTAAGCAGTGGGCCTACCCTGTCTTTGGTCTTCCTCTTGCTTCTAATGTATTGATAAAAAGTCTTCTTGATTCCCTTTATTCCTGTAGCTAGTTTGAGCTCATTTTGTGCCTTTGCCTTTCTAATCTTGCCCCTGCATTCCTGTGTTGTTTGCCTATATTCATCCTTTGTAATCTGTCCTAGTTTCCATTTTTTGTATGACTCCTTTTTATTTTTTAGATCATGCAAGATCTCGTGGTTAAGCCAAGGTGGTCTTTTGCCACATTTTCTATCTTTCCTAACCAGCGGAATAGCTTGCTTTTGGGCCCTTAATAGTGTCCCTTTGAAAAACTGCCAACTCTCCTCAGTTGTTTTTCCCCTCAGTCTTGATTCCCATGGGACCTTACCTATCAGCATTCTGAGCTTACCAAAATCTGCCTTCCTGAAATCCATTGTCTCTATTTTGCTGTTCTCCCTTCTACCCTTCCTTAGAATTGCAAACTCTATGATTTCATGATCACTTTCACCCAGGCTGCCTTCTACTTTCACATTCTCAACAAGTTCCTCCCTATTTGTTAAAATCAAGTCTAGAACAGCTTCCCCCTAGTAGCTTTTTCAACTTTCTGAAATAAAAAGTTGTCTGCAATGCAGTCCAAGAATTTGTTGGATAGTCTGTGCCCCGCTGTGTTATTTTCCCAACATATATCCGGATAGTTGAAGTCCCCCATCACCACCAAATCTTGGGCTTTGGATGATTTTGTTAGTTGCTTAAAAAAAGCCTCATCCACCTCTTCCACCTGGTTAGGTGGCCTGTAGTAGACTCCTAGCATGACATCTCCCTTGTTTTTTACCCCTTTTAGCCTAACCCAGAGACTCTCAACACTTCCATCTCCTATGTCCATCTCCACCTCAGTCCAAGTGTGTACATGTTTAATATATAAGGCAACACCTCCTCCCTTTTTCCCCTGTCTATCCTTCCTGAGCAAGCTGTACCCATCCACACCAACATTCCAATCATGTGTATTATCCCACCAAGTTTCAGTGATGCCAACAATGTCATAGTTGTATTTATTTATTAGCACTTCCAGTTCTTCCTGCTTATTCCCCATACTTCTTGCATTTGTATATAGGCATCTAAGATACTGGTTTGATCTTTCCTCCCAGTTTTGTCCTGACCCTCCTTTCTCTCTGCCAATATAGCCCACACTCCCTCTCGTTTCCGACCCATCTCCCCGGTCTCCATGTTCCCCACTTACCTGTGGGCTTTGCTCACCTGTCCCCGTCGAACCTAGTTTAAAGCCCTCCTCACTAGGTTAGCCAGTCTGTGTCCAAATAGGGTCTTTCTCCTCCTCAAAAGGTGAACGCCATCTCTGCCTAGCAGTCCTTCCTTGAATAGCATCCCGTGGTCTAGGAAGCCAAAGCCCTCCTGGCGACACCATCTTCGCAGCCAGGCATTCACCTCCATGATGCATCTGTCTCTGCCCGGGCCCCTACCTTTGACAGGAAGAATCGAAGAGAATACCACCTGCGCTCCAAACTCCTTCACCCGTACTCCCAGAGCCCTGTAGTCACGCTTGATCCGCTCAGTGTCACACCGCGCAGTACCATTTGTGCCCACATGGATGAGTAGCATGGGGTAGTAGTAAGAGGGCTGGATAATCCTCGACAATGCCTCCATAACGTCTCGGATATGGGCTCCCGGCAGGCAGCATACCTCCCGAGATGAAATGGCAGGGCGACAGATGGGCGCCTCCGTCCCCCTCAGCAGAGAGTCTCCGACCACCACTACCCTACGTTTCCTATTCACAGTGGTGGCAGCAGACCTCCCAGCCTTAGGGGTACGAGGCTTCTCCTCCTTTACTATAGGGGGTGATTCCTTCTTTCCTGTATCAAGAAGAGCATAACGGTTACCTATTACCACGGCAGGAGGGTTCGGAGCCGGGATGGAGCGCTGCCTGCTGCCAGAAGTAACCAACTGCCAGTGTCCACCCTGAGCCAATTCCTCCTCCACCAGTGGTGTATCAGCAGTCCTGTGTACTGGGACAGCTACCTCAGCTGTCTCCACATGGACACTGTCGAGGAATTGCTCATGGATTCGGATGCTCCTCAACGTAGCCACCTCCTCCTGTAGCTCTCCCATTTGCTGCCTGAGAGATTCCACCAGCAGGCACCTCTCACATTGGATGGTCCCCCCAGCCTGGATATCAGTAAGTGGAAATTGCAAGTTACAGTCTCTGCAAAACCACACCAGGATCTGGGTAGAAGCATCCATGCTCAGGCGCTCTGTCTGGCTACAGGCACAGGTGGAGGAGACAGAAGCAGTGCTGGCACAGGTGTTGCGGGTCTTCCTAACCATCGTAAGCCTCCCTCTGTCAAACTCCGGTCTGCAGCCCCCTGTCCGCTGAAAGGGTTGTTAAGCAAGAAGTTTTGAATTTAGTTGGCTTATAGGTTTTAAGGGGAATAAAGGGAAAACAGATAGAACCGGCAAGGGACCCTCGCCCCCTTCCTGCTCCCCTTCCAAACTCCCTTGCGAAACTCCCTGTTAGCAGCCCCTGTTCGCAAAAGCTCCCTGGTCGCTTGTGCACTGCTTTATAAAGCCCTTTTTATGGGTAGTGGGAAGAGCTGGGGAAAGGAATTTGGTAGCTGAGCCGGGGAAGTGGAGTAGAGCCCAGCCCCAGGGCTGTCTGTGCGATGGGCCCAGGCTGGGTGGATGGCACCAACTCATGGGAAGGAGCCCAGGCAGTTTGTCTCCTGTTCTCGCCACATGTTCACCCGACCACATGGCTCCTCCCCAATTCCACGTCCATTGCCTGGGCACCTTCCTGTACAACCACACCTGCCCCATCCTTGCCCTGCTCTGTACCCAGCAGCTTGCTGGTGACCCTGAGCTGGGAGAGTGTCATACTGAGGTCAGACAGGGGAGGCTGGAAGCAGGTTGGCTTTGAGGAGTTAAAAGGGTTTCATCGTACACACCTAGTGACGCAGCTGATTTAGCGGAGAGTGCAAATGGTTTACCAGCCACACACTATGGGAGTCATGAGAGCCTCACAGACATTCACTTACCTTTGTGTTTCTCTCTCTCTGTATCTCCCCTGCTGTAACACAACCTGGCACCAGCACGGCTCCCCTGTGTGCTGAGATGCTGATGCTGAGTGTGTGACATTAATCCCTGTCATTTCACAGACCAAGTAAAGATGTCATTCAGATCTACATTATTCCTGTTTTCCTGGCTTTAATTCCTGGCCTGGTTGCCTGACAATGAGCAGAACTGGGAATCAGAACCATGCAGGGACACAGCTGGGTGGGCTGTGTCCCCCCCCGTCCCCCCCCCCCCCCGTCATTTCCCATGGCCCCAGGGGGAGGCCAGCAGCAGAAAGGTCAGTGCAGACCAGGGACATGGGCTGGGAATGTGCTGTGGAGGGGAAGCCCAGGATGGAGTCAGAACCGTGGAGGGAGCGGGGTCCCTGCACTCACAGAGCTGCTGGGTCTGTGAGACTGCAGAGGAACCGCTCCCAGGCTGTGGGACAAACTCCTGCAGGAGCCGGGAACAGCCCCAAACATCCCCACGTTGGGTTCCCAGCAGGGCCGGCTCCAGGCACCAGCCCAGCAAGCAGGTGCTTGGGGCAGCCCCTGGAAGGGAGCGACACATCCGGCTCTTCAGCAGCAATTCAGCAGCGGGTCCCTGGTCCATGTCGGAGGGAAGGACCTACCGCCGAATTGCCGCCGAAGAATGAAGCAGCGGCGGTAGAGTTCCCGATCGCGATCGTGGCTTTTTAAAAATATTTTTTTTTGCTTGGGGTGGCAAAAACTATGGAGCCGGTCCTGGTTCCCAGCACCAGGTGATGTCTTAGACCTGCCTCGTGTCACCAGCGTACAGAGCGCAGCAGGCACCACATCCACATCCACCAACGGATAAACAGATTTAAAATCCCTGCCCTTGGAGAGAGGAGGGAGCAGGAGAGAATCCCAGGGGACGAATGCAAGTCGTGTGACTCATGCTCGGCTAGACGGTGCTGGGACCCTGGAGGGATGAGGGGCTGTGAGGACTGAACAGAAGAGAACAGAACATGAGGGAGCGCTACCGAGGCAGTTGGCTGGACCCTGAGTGACTGGGTTAAACTCCCAACTACTCATTAAATAATAATATTAAATTCTGATATAAAATCCTCTGCAGCCTGTGACCCATGTCTCCAAATGATTGAATAATTAACCCAATCCAGCCCCGCAGCTGCCCTTCCCAGCTGCTGCCTCCCCCAACTCACCAAAGGAGCTTCCTGTTCCATCTCACTCCCCGCCCCAGCATCGCCCATGGCTCCCTGCCTCCCATGTCAATGGCAGGGCAGGGCGGGGGGTTAAGTGCAGATTTTCAGCCACTCTGGGCACTGCCTGTGTGGAGCAGGGACCCAGTCCCACACAGAGCAGCCCCCTTGGGTGAGGAATGACCCCTTATCCTGCTGCATCTGAAGCTAAAACCAGACCAGGTCTGGCCAAATGTCCCATTAGTAGCTGGGAGACCCCGTTTCCCAAATGGGGGAGGCTCCTGGCTCTGATGCTCACCACCAACAGGTCAATTTTAAAGTGTGTAGAAGGGAAAACAATTTGATTCTAAGACATGAGGGGGAAAGTTGGTCACTGGGGGGTTTGACCCCCTTTCCCTGCAGCCCCCCCAACATGGAGAATGACTCAGGGTAACAGCTTCCCTCCAAAAAAGGAGATGATGCTGCACTTAAAACAAGAGGGAGAAAAATCCCAATCTGAGAGAATTTTCTGTCAGTAACTGATAATTACGTGGGAAAGAGCAAACCCGGAGCAGATTTTATATCAACATTCAATTATTAAAGAGGAAAGGGTCGGGGGGGGTTAATTGATGTAAAGGGGGAAACAATCTGATGCTCAGACATGAGGGGAAAGCTGGTCCTTTGGCGGTTTAGCCTCCCTCCCTCACACTGGGGTAATCATAGAATGTCAGAGTTGGAATGGAGCTCATGAAGTCATCTAGTCCAACCCCCTGCTCAAAGCAGGACTAATTCCAAACTAAATCATCCCAGCCAGGGCTTTGTCACGCCTGACCTTAAAAACCTCTAAGGAAGGAGATTCCACCACCTCCCTAGGTAACCCATTCCAGTGCTTCACCACCCTCCTAGTGAAAAAGTTTTTCCTAATATTCAACCTAAACCTCCCCCACTGCAACTTGAGACCATTACTCCTTGTTCTGTCATCTGCTACCACTGAGAACAGTCTAGATCCATCCTCTTTGGAACCCCCTTTCAGGTAGTTGAAAGCAGCTATCAAATCCCCCCTCATTCTTCTCTTCTGCAGACTAAATAATCCCAGTTCCCACAGCCTCTCCTCATAAGACATGTGCTCCAGACCCCTAATCATTTTTGTTGCCCTCTGCTGGACTCTTTCCAATTTTTTCACTTCCTTCTTGTAGTGTGGGGCCCAGAACTGGACACAGTACTCCAGATGAGGCCTCACCAATGCCAAATAAAGGGGAATGATCGCATCCCTCGATCTGCTGGCAATGCTCCTACAGCCCAAAATGCCATTAGCCTTCTTGGCAACAAGGGCACACTGTTGACTCATATCCAGCTTCTCGTCCACTGTAACCCCTAGGTCCTTTTCTGCAGAACTGCTGCCTAGCCACTCGGTCCCTAGACTGTAGCAGTGCATGGGATTCTTCCATCCTAAGTGCAGGACTCTGCACTTGTCCTTGTTGAACCTTGTCAAGGCTGCTTCCCCACTCTGAACTTTAGGGTTCACCTCTTCCACGCCACCATCCCTTTTTCCTTCGTAGTAGACACCTTCAGGCCACTCCGCGTCATCTGTTTCCTGGGCTGTAAACTGGCAAACATTTAATTCTCTGGAATAAAAGGGCTTAAGAGAATTAACATGGTATACCTTAGGCTTTATGTTGGAGGTGGGGGAGGCTATGAGGTAGTTAACAGCTCCTAGGTGCTCCTGGACCGTGAATGGTCCTTCCCACGACGCTTCCATTTTATGGGCCTGGAGTACCTTTAAGACCATGACTCTGTCTCCTACTTTGAAGGACCTTTCTCTGGAATGTTTATCATACCAGGCCTTTTGCTCTTCCTGAGCATCCTTTAGGTTTTCTTTAGCAAGGGCTAAAGAGTGTCGGAGGGTGCTTTGTAGGTTGCTTACAAAGTCTAGAATGTTAGTTCCTGGAGAAGGTGTAAACCCCTCCCATTGCTGCTTCACCAACTGTAATGGCCCCTTAACCTCACGGCCATACACAAGTTCAAATGGTGAAAACCCTAAACTGGGATGTGGTACAGCCCTGTAGGCAAAAAGCAACTGCTGCAACACTAGGTCCCAATCATTGGAGTGTTCATTTACGAATTTACATATCATGGCCCCCAAAGTTCCATTAAACCTCTCCACCAGGCCATTGGTTTGATGGTGGTAAGGGGTGGCAACCAAGTGATTCACCCCATGAGCTTCTCACAGGTTTTTCATGGTCCCCGCCAGGAAATTAGTTCCCAAATCTGTAAGGATGTCGGAGGGCCAACCTATCCTGGCAAAAACGTCTTCTAATGCCTGGCACACAGTTTTAGCCCTGGTGTTGCTTAAGGGTACTGCTTCCGGCCATCGGGTAGCAAAATCCATGAAAGTCAGTATGTACTGCTTTCCTCTGGGTGTCTTCTTTGGGAAAGGACCCAGAATATCCACAGCTACTCGCTGAAATGGGACCTCAATTATGGGTAGTGGCTGGAGAGGGGCTTTAACCTGGTCTTGGGGCTTTCCCACTCGTTGGCACACCTCACAAGACTGGACATAATTAGCAACGTCCTTGCCCATTCCCTCCCAGTGGAAGGACTTCCCCAACTGGTCTTTGGTTCTGTTCACCCCAGAATGGCCACTGGGATGATCATGGGCTAAGCTCAAGAGCTTTACCCGATACTTAGTGAGAACTACCAACTGTCTTTGAGGATGCCAGTCTTCCTGGTGCCCACCAGAAAGAATCTCCTTGTATAAAAGTCCTTGTTCTACAACAAACCGGGATCGGTTAGAAGAGCTGAGAGGCGGTGGGGTGCTCCGTGCTGCCGCTCAAGCTTCCTGAAGGCTGTCATCTGCTTCCTGCTCGGCCTGGAACTGTTCCCTTGATGCTGGAGACATCAGTTCCTCCTTGGACTGTGAACTGGGGCTTAGTCCCTCTGGAAGCGAAGCAGGTGCTGGGGCTGTTTCCACTGACTGTGAACTGCTGTCCACTGGTCCACTATGTGGTATTTCAGGCTCTGGCTGAGCCTCTTGGGTAGGGTTATCTGCTGCTTCTGCCAGTTCAGGCTCGCTGGTGCCTTCTGGCGTTGGAGTGGTAGACGGGTTTGCAAGCGCTGGACTCAGTGCTGGCAATGGTTCTGGTGCTGGTTGCATTGCCAGTTCCGGTTCTGGGACTGGCTTTGGCTGGGTCTCTAGGATTGGATCCACTACAGCTGTTGCAGTCGTTGGCAGGGGATCCAGTTCCACAACCTTTGTTTGGGTCTCTGGTAACACAGATGGGGCCCTGGTGGATGGCTCAGGAACAGGGATGGGGGTGAAAGCTTGCTTAGCCTGGCTGTGGGTGACTATTCCCACCCTCTTGGCTAGCTTCACATGGTTGGCCAAATCTTCCCCCAGCAGCATGGGGATGGGATAATTGTCATAGATTGCAAAAGTCTACATTCCTGACCAGCCCTTGTACTGAACATGCAACTTGGCTGTAGGCAAGGTTACAGACTGTGACATGAAGGGTTGAATTGTCACTGGAACCTCCGGGTTGATGAGTTTGGGGTTCACTAGGGATTGGTGGATAGTCGACACTTGTGCCCCAGTGTCCCTCCAAGCAATAACCTTCTTTCCACCCACTCTCAAGGTTTCCCTTCGCTCCGAGGGTATGAGAGGCATCTGGGCCTGGGGATCTTTGGTGTGAGTGTGGTGTAATGAACTGTAATCGGTTGGGGTTCCTGGGGCAGTGGGCCTTTATATGTCCCAGTTCAGTACATTAAAACATCGCCCTGCTAAGGTATCATCGGGGCGCTGTTGGTTGGTGGAGACTGGTGTGGTGGGGTGAGAAGGCGTCTGGGGTTTCCCGTGGAATGTGGGTGGGGCCTTGGGTTGTCCCCGGTGGTAAGGTTTTTTTTCGGCTTGCCCCTTCTGATATTCGCTCCAACTGCTACTAGTTTTTTTCTTTTCTGCCACCTCCACCCATTTGGCTCCAATCTCCCCCGCCTCGGTTACAGTTTTGGGCTTCCCATCTAGGATGTACCTTTCTATTTCCTCAGGAACACCCTCTAAAAACTGCTCCATTTTTACTAGGGAAACCAGATCTTCCAGAGATTTAACATTTGCTCCTGATACCCAGGCATCACAATTTTTGTCAATGTGGTAGGCATGTCGGGTAAATGACACGTCTGGTTTCCACCTTAGGGCTCTGAACCGCCGACGGGCATGCTCAGGTGTTAGCCCCATTCTGAGTCTGGCCTTGTTTTTAAAAAGTTCATAACTGTTCATGTGTTCCTTAGGCATTTCAGCTGCCACCTCTGCTAAGGGTCCACTGAGCTGCGGCCTCAGCTCTACCATGTACTGGTCTGGAGTGATGCTGTATCCAAGGCAGGCCCTTTCAAAATTTTCTAAAAAGGCCTCAGTATCATCGCCTGCCTTGTAGGTGGGGAATTTTCTGGGATGGGAAGTGGTACCTGGAGAGGGGTTGCTAGGATTGGCTGGTATATCCGGCCTAGCCCTTGCTAATTCCAGTTCATGCTTCCTCTCTTTTTCCCTCTCCTCCATCTCTTTTTCTTTCAGCTCCATAGCTCTCTTGTGGGCCTCCCCTTTGGCTTTCTCTTCAGCTTCTTGCTCGAGTTTTTTTAATTGAAGCAGTCTCTGATGTTTTTTTCATTTTCTTCTGCTTCTAGTCTGGCCAGTTCTAGTTTGTTAGCTACTTTTCTGGTAGTCATTTTCCTGTTTTCTTGTGCTGGGCCACACCCCTCTGCAGTTGATTGAAACTGGGATGCACTCAGCTCAGGCTGCTGCTGAGGTAACAGAGACTTTCTAACTAGCTATCCCCGACAGGTAGAAAGAAAAAAAATAATTCAGCTTGTAAATTCCTTTTTACCAGCTGTTTGCTCACTGACTGAACCCTTCTCTTAACAAAGACCCTTGTTAAAAAAAACTTAACACCTCTGCCTTCAGGCAAGGAGAGATAAGATATGCATCTACCTACCTTCAGCTCTGCTTTCCAAGCAGCTAGAAAGGAGAAAAAAAAAATCTTACTGGCTTTTGGTTTAAAATGATCCCACCACTCTGCCACCATGTCAAGGCTGCTTCCCCACTCTGAACTTTAGGGTACAGATGTGGGGGCCTGCATGAAAACTTCTATGCTTAACTACCAGCTTAGATCTGGTCCGCTGCCACCACTCTCGATGCTAATTCCCTTCCCTGGGTAGCCTTGAGAGACTCTTCACCAATTCCCTGGTGAATTCAGATCCAAACTCCTTGGATCTTAAAACAAGGAGAAATTAACCATCCCCCCTCCTCCCTTCCACCAACTCCTGGTGGATCAAGATCCAACCCCCTTGGATCTAAAAACAAGGAAAATCAATCAGGTTCTTAAAAAGAAGACTTTTAATTAAAGAAAAAGGTAAAAATCATCTCTGTAAAATCAGGATGGAAAATAACTTTACAGGGTAATCAAACTTAAAGAGCTCAGAGGACCGCCCTCTAGCCTTAGGTTCAAAGTTACAGCAAACAGAGGTAAACACCCTAGTAAAAGGTACATTTACAAGTTGAGAAAACAAAGGTAAACTAACACCCCTTGCCTGGCTGTTTACTTACAAGTTTGAAATAGGAGAGACTTGTTCAGAAAGATTTGGAGAGCCTGGATTGATGTCTGGTCCCTCTTAGTCCCAAGAGCGAACAACCCCCAAAACAAAGAGCACAAACAAAAGCCTTTCCCCCCCCCAAGATTTGAAAGTATTTTGTCCCCTTATTGGTCCTTTGGGTCAGGTGTCAGCCAGGTTACCTGAGCTTCTTAACCCTTTACAGGTAAAAGGATTTTGGAGTCTCTGGCCAGGAGGGATTTTATAGTGCTGTACACAGGAGAGCTGTTACCCTTCCCTTTATAGTTATGACAAATTGGTGAAGAGTCTCTCAAGGTTACCCAGGGAAGGGAATTAGCATCAAGAGTGGTGGCAGCGGACCAGATCTAAGCTGGTAGTTAAGCTTAGAAGTTTTCATGCAGGCCCCCACATCTGTACCCTAAAGTTCAGAGTGGGGAAGCAGCCTTGACAAACATACTACTAACAGCTGTTTCCAGGGCCCCCCAGCAAGGGCAGACTGGCTAAACAGGGACGACGGGGGGGGGGAAAGCCGGGCCTCGGACCCCCTTTCGGACCACCAGGCCCCGGTAATTTGTACCGACTTCCCCCCCCTTCTCGTCGTCCCTGTTTAGCCGGTCCACCCTTGCTGGGGGGGGCCTGAAAAAATTCCGGGCCCAGCTTCCCCGGCTTCCCCCCCCTTGTCGGCCCTGTTTAGCCGGTCCGCCCTTGCTGTGGGGCCCCAAAAAAATTTTTCACCGGGGTCCGAACTCACTCTCGGCGGCCCTGGCTGTTTCCCAGGAGGAGTGTAAACATTGAACTAAGCTGGTCCTGGAAACAGTGAAAAAAACAGGATTTAAATGATCATGGGACAAGGCTCAGCAAAAAGTTAAATACTTAGGTACTGTCTTGGCACAGGAGGGTTGTACTATTAGTAAACTAAAAGTGAACATCTTAAGCACCCTCCCTAAGCCAGTGGATGTGCATTCAGTTAGGGTATTGTTAGGAGCTATGGAATTTGTACAGGATTTTATACCAAATTTTGCTGAAATTTGTAGACCCCTATGGTCCCTAATAAAAAAACCTGACAATAGGACTGTGGCCCAGAACATGATGAGGCGTTCAGAAAGTTAAAAGAAGCAGTTATGACTGCACCAGCATTAGCATATCCATATCCAACTAAGTCTTTTTACTTAATGGTATCACACAGCTTGGGAGCTATAGGTGCAGTAGTACTACTGCAGGAAACATATGAAACATATGAAAAGCAATGCCCTGTTGCTTATGGAAGCTGAAAATTAACACCCCATGAGTCCAATTATATGGGCCTTACAGAAATGGGAATACATAACAGGACAAGCTCCTATTATTGTAACCACAGCTCACACCCTTGGAAAGCTGATTCTGCAAGAAAAGACTTCTATTAGTGATCATCGTTTGGCTAAGTGGGCCCTGATTCTACAGAACTGCAGGCTTGTGGTAAATAAAGTAAAGGAACCATCACTACTTCCATATGCTCTAATAATAGAAGGAAAATAACATGAATGTCCTATGCCCATACAGACACAGTACATGTGGCCTGTTCAAGAAGCTGGGAATCTACTACAGGCAATACGGGATCACAAGTGGGTATGGTTTACAAATGGATCTAGTTATTACAAGGAAAGTCAACTTGTTTGTGCAGCAGCAGTTGTTTGTTTTCAGAACAAGAACTGGCGATCCCATGTGAAAAAATGTCAGCCCAGGGATGCAAAGTGGCAGCAGTCAAGCTAGCATCCGAAGCAACTCCCTTGGACTGTGACGTGGTCATATGCTGTGACTCTCAATGGACTGTGCAAGGAGTAAGCATATGGGCACCCATATGGGAACAGCAGGAAGGCAAAGAAGTTGCATACTGGGATTACTGGAAAACTATTATTGATATTATTCGGAAAAGGGCTGGTTCCACAGAAATCAAGCACGTTAAGGCTCATGCTAAACATCATACTCTGGAAGGATACTACAATGCGAAAGTGGATGAAATGGCTAAGGAAGCAGCAGCTACAACGTCTCCTGTGGTTCACAGTAACATCAAAGTGGTAACTCAATGTCAAATGAAAAAAGACGCAAATCCAGGAAAACTGCAACAGCACCTCCTTTATCAGCCTCTTTGATGATAATGTCAGGGTGGTTTCTGAGGCTGTGGATGGCATTGCGTTCTGCACGACTTAGGTTATGAGGCAAGCGATGTTGTTTTTCCACAATTTCTGCCTGTGCACGTCGGCGGAAGCATTCTATGTATAGGTCCAGACTGTCATTTCGACCCTCAGGAGGAGTCCATGTGGAGTTCTTCTTCCTGTGTTGTTGGTGGGAGGGTATCTGTGTATCAGTGCGCTGTTCAGTGTTATCATGAAAGTATTCTTTGAGTCGGAGGCGGCGAAAGTAGGCTTCCAGATCACCACAGAACTGTATCATGTTCGTTGGGGTGCTGGGGCAAAAGGAGAGTCCCCGAGATCGCTTGCCTCATAACATAAGTCGTGCAGAACGCAATGCCATCCACAGCCTCAGAAACCACCCTGACATTATCATCAAAGAGGCTGATAAAGGAGGTGCTGTTGTCATCATGAACAGGTCTGACTACCAGAAGGAGGCTGCCAGACAACTCTCCAATACCAAATTCTACAGGCCGCTTTCCTCAGATCCCACTGAGGAATACACTAAGAAACTGCACCATCTACTCAGGACACTCCCTACTCTAACACAGGAACAAATCAACATACCCTTAGAGCCCCGACCGGGGTTATTCTATCTACTACCTAAGATCCACAAACCTGGAAATCCTGGACGCCCCATCATCTCGGGCATTGGCACTCTCACTGAAGGACTGTCTGGATATGTGGACTCCCTACTCAGACCCTACGCCACCAGCACTCCCAGCTATCTCCGTGACACCACAGATTTCCTGAGAAAACTACAATGCATTGGTGACCTCCCAGAAAACACCATCCTAGCCACCATGGATGTAGAGGCTCTCTACACAAACATCCCACATACAGATGGAATACAAGCTGTCAGGAACAGTATCCCTGATGATGACACAGCACAACTTATTGCTGAGCTCTGTGACTTTATCCTCACGCACAATTATTTCAAATTTGGTGACAATATATACCTCCAGACCAGTGGCACCGCTATGGGCACCCGCATGGCCCCACAATATGCCAACATTTTTATGGCTGACCTGGAACAACGCTTCCTCAGCTCTCGTCCACTCATGCCCCTTCTCTACCTACGCTATATTGATGACATCTTCATCATCTGGACCCATGGGAAGGAGACCCTGGAAGAATTCCACCATGCTTTCAACAGCTTCCACCCCACCATCAACCTCAGCCTGGACCAATCTACACGGGAGGTCCACTTCCTGGACACCACCGTACAAATAAGCGATGGCCACATTAACACCACCCTATACCGAAAACCCACCGACCGCTACGCCTACCTTCATGCCTCCAGCTTCCACCCCGGTCACACCACATGATCCATCGTCTACAGTCAAGCACTGAGGTACAATCGCATCTGCTCCAACCCCTCAGACAGAGACCAACACCTACAAGATCTTCACCAAGCATTCTCAAAACTACGATACCCACACAAGGAAATAAAGAAACAAATCAACAGAGCCAGATGTGTACCCAGAAGCCTCCTGCTACAAGACAGGCCCAGAAGAGAAACCAACAGAACTCCACTGGCCATCACCTACAGTCCTCAGCTTAAGCCTCTCCAACGCATCATCAGTGATCTACAACCCATCCTGGACAATGATCCCTCACTTTCACAGACCTTGGGAGGCAGGCCAGTCCTCGCCCACAGACAACCTGCCAACCTTAAGCTTATTCTCACCAGCAACCACGCACCGCACCATAACAACTCTAACTCAGGAACCAACCCATGCAACAAACCTCGATGCCAACTCTGCCCACATATCTACACCAGCAACACCATCACTGGACCTAACCAGATAACATCACTGGCTCATTCACCTGCACGTCCACCAATGTTATATATGCCATCATATGCCAGCAATGCCCCTCTGCTATGTACATTGGCCAAACTGGACAGTCACTACGCAAGAGGATAAATGGACACAAGTCAGATATCAGGAATGGCAATATGCAAAAACCTGTAGGAGAACACTTCAACCTCCCTGGCCACACAATAGCAGATGTAAAGGTAGCCATCTTACAGCAAAAAAACTTCAGGACCAGACTCCAAAGAGAAACTGCTGAGCTCCAATTCATTTGCAAATTTGACACCATCAGATCAGGATTAAACAAAGACTGTGAATGGCTATCCAACTACAGAAACAGTTTCTCCTCCCTTGGTGTTCACACCTCAACTGCTAGCAGAGCACCTCACCCTCCCTGATTGAACTAACCTCGTTATCTCCACACTGATATATACCTGCCTCTGGAGATTTCCATTACTTGCATCTGAAGAAGTGAGGTTCTTACCCACGAAAGCTTATGCTCCCAGTACTTCTGTTAGTCTCAAAGGTGCCACAGGACCCTCTGTTGCTTTTTACAGATTCAGACTAACACGGCTACCCCTCTGATACTTAAAAAAACAGCCTTGACCAAGCAAATTCAAACACAAGGCTGAAATTGGAAAACCGCTTTACCTGCAATCCTGATGACCATAAAAGCCTTGGAACAAGCTGAAAGTAAGTACTCATCTTTTAAGTTAATGACAGGTCGAGCTATGAGAACTCCTAAATTCCTGCTCCCACCTAAAAAACAGATACCTGAATGGGTGCAGAAGAAAGTTTGAATAGCAGATTTAGTGCAATCCATTAAAAAAAATTGGGCACAAAAAAATCAGCAAAGACAAAAGGAAAAGCAAAAAGAACCATCTGGGTACCAATGGAAAATAGAAGACAAAGTAATGGTGAAAAAATTGGTAAGTAAAAAAAAAAAAAAGCTCAAACCCACATGAAGATATTCCCTGTAAAATATGTGGCCAGTCCTATAGTCGTTCTGGTGGCCACTCCAAATGGGAATAGATGAGAACATTCTGATCAAGTCAAACTGCATCCAAAGTATAATAGTTCATAAATATATAAGGTAAATATAAAATAGTATATATTCATGTAAAATGTACTAACCTGTAAGGCCCGGTTAGAGGCCTGTGTTTTGTTTGTTTGTTTGTTTTCACAAACTAATCCATGAAGGCAAAAAATATACCGGGGAACCTGTTTCGTTTGGTCATCTATGGGCTCGTCTGCCATGTGGCTACTGAATCACCATCCATCTGTCCCCCGGGAGAGGCAACCAGAGATTGTAAAATGAAGCAATTCCAACAACAATGGGGGCTTATACCAAGGATACACACAGATTTTCTCCTCCGAATTGGGGGTACTAATCTTGAATGGGTAAGGGAGTAAGAAATAGGACTAAATGTTTAGTCACCCCTCATGGAAAGGTAATTAAAGCAACAACAACAACAACAACAAAAAGTATGACTTGGAACTGGAATGTCACAAAACTATGAAGTAAAGGTCCTGTATGGTGAACCTACCCCCAGCCAGGAAAAGGTTCTGGTAAAAAATGGTCTCCAACTTATTTGAAAATGCATGGAAAAAATTTGAAGCAGAATTGGTAAAACCAGGGAAGTATCTGTATAAAAGAATAAAATGGGGATTCCGATATGAGCGTCCATTCACCTTACTTCCACCTTTTATAGGATGCAGACCTATAATAGCACCTCTGCCAAGTGAAAAAGCAGAAGCAAAAATTCGAAAACGGTCCCTAACTGCTGAAAATAATATAAATTTAGGCACAGTTCCAACTGGCATGAACCTTACTATAAATAACGGTTCAGAGCCGACCTCTGTAGCTTTGTCCAAAGGTTATGTTTCAACAACGCTTATCTCCCCAGAATTAAAAAAAGAAGAAGCAGAAAAAAAATAAGAACACAAAACTTTTTATCCAAGCAGCTGATTCCTCGGTTCAAAAACTGAAAAAAAATGGTCAAACCTGATAAATGTCATGATGAGGAAAAAAACTAAATGTGGAAAATAGAGAAGTTTGACACTGTATGGTAACAAAATCTGTTAATCCCTTTGGGGCCAAAAAAACCACTCAAGGAATATGAACCTTTCATGTAACAAATAGAGCAGGTGTTTATTAGGAAACACATGGAGCCTCTCTACCCTAAGGGAAAAAATAAAAAAAAACTTTAAAGCAACTAATGCAGTCAGCACACACTGAAAAACAAGGAAAACCAATGAATCAAAAGCTGGGATATTCTGTAATAAAATTAAGTAAATTGTTGGGGAAAAAGTGTTTTAAATATTGTTAAACAAATAAGGGATTTTGCTCAGGATTATCCTGGAAAAAAGTTTGTATAAAAACCCAGGAAATCTGAAAAGAACAATAAAAAAAAATCTTAAAACAGAGCCAAAAATAAACTTGACCCGAGACTCTTAACTGGGCATTGAGTTACTACTCTTATATTAATCAATCATTCCAAGATACCTGAAAGGTGCGAGTGCATACATGTACCATATGCCAGTGCACTCTCGTCCTTTCTGGTATAGCCAATGGAAAGGCACAAGAAGTGTGTCCGGTAATATATGCCAGCAGCTGGAAAAATAAAACAAAATACTATAAAATAGTACCAGAAGAAAATGAATTATGGTAAATACCTGAATTAAAATAAAAGCAAATACTGGAAGCCCAATGAAAATGGGGTACCTTGGTTAAAAAAAATTGAAATTTAAAATAAAAAGAAGGTAATCTCAACATAAACTTGCAGTAAAAAAATGGTTGGTGGAAATGATATAAAATAAACCAAAATATATGTTGGCATAAAAAAAAAGGGTAATGTAACAATAAACAACCAAACCTGGTTTATGGACCAAGAAATGTGGTGTACTCATGAAAATATAACTCATTTCCAGTACGAGCAATATCAATGGCACCCCCAAATGACTAAAATCTTTATGACTTACCCTAAATTAGAATTGCCAAGTTTAAAAAAAAATCAAGTAAAATATTACAGATTGGAATATAAAAATACAAACTAATCAAGGCACACTGGACCAAATAGAACAATCAACTAAACTAATAATATCTGTAAAAGGTATGCTTGCTCAAAAGTATAACATTGTTTAAAAAGCTGTAAAAAAACCAAAATCTCAAATATGTGCTTGGTACAATGTTGTATGTCAAGGAACATGAAATAAAGTTAATTGGGTAATGTTATTTTCTATTACTAAAATTGCTGTATTATTCCTTATATGTTTCTGTTCTAAATATCAGATCTGTAAGCAATATAAAAAAAAACAAGCTTTGCAAAAAACTTATAAAATTAAGTTGTTAAATTATGCAACTAATAATCGTAAAATAATACTTTAAGTTTTATAAAAACAAAAAAACCCCACACATAATCTAATAGCGTACAAATTGCGGGTGTGGTGTGGCCATACTGAATGAATGGTGTGAGCATAACTTGATATGACTTAATCATGGCTGAAGGGCTGCAGAGGATCCTGGGAGCAGGGTCCCTTTAAGCAGAAGCAGGTTTGATAAAGAACTGGCAAAGCCTGTGTGTGTGAGCGATGTTGAACCTATTGGTTGACAAATATGGGCCCATGCAAAAGTTAACATCACATGTATAAAGTTCCAGCATGGAGCACAGGTTGACCTGGTTGTAGTGACCTTACAGCAAGGACACCGCGCAGAGAGCCAGAGTGAATGATGAGTGAGTAAACGTGGAGTGGTGTGGAGTGATTTTCGTTCAGTACCTCTCCAGCCCCTTCTAAAATACTAATTAAATAAAATAATAACCACGTGCCCACTGGACATGCTTTTAAGACATGTGACTTCCTTTGAGGAAAAAGAGTATAAAAATCAAGCAAAGTAAATTACTGTTGGTTGAGATTCCTTAATTAACACTTAAAGAAGCAACGCTGCCAGACAGAGTAACCAAAACTCTGCTCCGTGGGCTCGAGTAGGACTGTGAACCAGAGGGGTCTAAAGACTGTCAAGGCCTGGCCTTGAGGGAATCCGAGACAGACCAGAGGGCTGAGAAGAACAGACCTGGAGAGAAGAAGCCGTCCATAGAATTGGTAACCACCTTCTCTGTTTGCCAAGCAGGAACTGTGTGAGGCTAGCGCAGGGCCTGTTTGTGTGTGTTTGTAAAAGAGAGACTTGTTAAGAGGAATTTATAGCTCTTAATGTATAGCCCTTAATATCTAACATAGGAGTTATGTGCTTAATGTAACCCTTGTGTAATTCCTTCTCAAGGAACTGCTGTGCGTTTAAAATAATTGCTTGGACCCTTTTCACTGGTATGACAGTAATCTGCTCCACTGGGAGCCAGTAGAGATCCAATTCAGGGGTAGTAGCGTCCCCTGTTGTCAGCACCGAGCACCCCCTGCCAGTTCCCCAGCAGCTCTTACAGCTCTCATAGCAGCACCCTTGGACACCAACATGATGATTCAAATGGGAGGGTTTGCAGGATCAAGCCCTCGTTGGCTCTCTCCAGAGGTGAAAGTAAGCCGGTACGGTCCGGTACGGCGTACCGGCAAGAGCCAGTATGCCGTGCCGGACCGCACCGGCTTCCGCGGCGGGGATTTAAAGGGATCTGGGAGCCACGGACCCTTTAATTTGCCCCTGAGCCCTGGGGCCTCCCAGCCACCTCTGCAGGTGGGAGCCCTGGGTTGATTTAAAGACCCTGGGGCTCCCAGCCACAGCCAGAGCCCCAGGGCCTTGAGAGGCCCCGCCTCTTCTGGTTGAGGCTACGCCTCTTCCAGATGAGGGCACGCCCCCTTCAGGACTCCGGCAGTACCGGTAAGTCCTGTAAGTTACTTTCACCCCTGGCTGTCTCATATATTATTGCTCCACATTTCATACAGCAGGGGGTGGAATTCGAGAAGGGGGTCTGAGCAAGGGAGGGGAGACTCCATCACTAGAGCCCAGGTGGGAAAGGGGCTGAGATCCAGGCAGCTGAAGCTGGTCAGTGTGTCAGGAACTGCTTCCCATCGGAATTTGCTACCAGTAGCAAAAACCTACATTCACTTGGTGCCTACATTTTTGCAGTAATAGTCCCCTAATGGCCTGTGTATCTGCCTCTACACATGTGCGCTGCTGCCCCCCACTAGGCACCCACACACCTGTCTCCTGCCCGATCCCTAGCATGACCCTGAATCTAGGGAAAATAGGTGTTCCTCCGTTTATCTTGCCTTCAGGGCCCAATTCAGCAGGTCTGTTCAGATGCGGACCAGCAGATCAGGTCCCATTCAAAATCTGTCCAGAGGAGGAGGTGCCAGCCAGTGATTAGAGCACTCACCTGCAATATGAAGAGATACCCAGTTTCAAGTCCCCTCTGTGTGCAGGAGAGAAAGGACTTGAACTGGGGTCTCCCCCTCCTCTTAGGGGAGCTCTCTAATAATTTGTTCCAGCATCCTTCCAGGTACTGAAGTTAGGCTGACTGATCTATAATTCCCTGGGTCCCTTTTGTTCCCCTTTTTAAAGATAGGTTCAATGTTTGCCCTTCTCCAGTCTCCTCATCCCTCCTCCATGAGTTCTCAGAGACAATCATTAACAGTTCTGAGATTGCTTCAGCCAGTTCCTTAAGTGCCCGCAGGTGAATTTCATCAGGCTCCACCAACTTGAATACATCTAACTTATCTAAATATTCTTTAGCCTGTTCTTTCCCTATTTTGGCTGGCATTCCTTCCCCCTTGCTGTTAATATTGTGTTGAATATCTGGTCACAACAAATCTTTTTAGTGAAGATTGAAGCAAAATAGGCATTAAACACCTCAGTGTCAGTGACTGGGACATGGGCAATCATGCCTAGTGGTCACAGCAGGAGTCAGAGACTTGATACCAGAGCCAGGGGTCAGAGCTAATGTCAAAGATCAGGAATCTGAGTCAAGGGGTCAGAATTGGGTTAGCTGGAATGAGGCAAAATGAGGAGCAGGGCTGGGACAAACAGATGCAGGCACTATCACAGCCATGGGTGATGCTTTAAGCAGCCATTAAGCTGCTGCTGGGCTTAAGAGCTGGTCTGCTGACTCTTCCAACCAATCAGGTGGTGTAGCCAGTCAAGCAGCCTAATACAGGCCAGTTGTGCTCATTAGGTTTCCCAGAGACTGTCTCTGCTGCAGGCCCTGATTCCTGACACTCTGCCTTCTGGAGGTTGTCAGTTATTAGCTCTCCTTCTTTGCTAAGTGGAGGGCCTACACTTTCCTTCACCTCTTTTCTTGCTCTGAGTCCTAACATATTTATAGAACTTCTTCTTCTTGCCTTTTTTTTGTCCCTAGCTAGGTGTAGCTAAATTTCTGACTTAGCCTTTTTCATTTTATACCTACGTGCTTGTGCTAGTCTCCTGTACTCATTCTTAGCAACTTGTCCATGTTACCACTTTTTCTAGGATTCCCTTTTGATTTTCAGGTCATTAAAAAGCTCCTAATGGAGCCTCTTACTGTTCTTCCAATCTTTTCTTTGCATCTGGATAGCTTGCTGTTGCACCTTTAGTAGTGTCTCTTTGACAAACTGCCAGCTCTCCTGGACTCCTTTTTCCTGTAGATTTTCTTCCCATGGGACCTTAGCTGCCAGTTCTCTGCATTTGTTAAAGTCGGCTTTCAAAGTCCATTTTCCTTATTCTGCTACTCTCACTCTTTCCTTTCTTTAGAATCATGAAATCTATCATTTCATGGTCACTTTCACTCAAATTGCCTTCAACCATCAGATTCACAACCAATTCCTTTGACCCCATTAGTCAGAATCACGTCTAAAATGGCTACTTCCCCCGGTTACTTCCTCCACCTCTGAAACAAAAGGTGGTCCCTAATACATTCCAAAAACTCATTGGAACCTTTTGTATTTTGCCATACTGTATTGCTTTTCCAACAAATGTCTGGGTAGCTAAAGTCTCCCGTTACTACCAGGTCTTGTGTTTTGGATATTTCTGTTATTTGTTCTGGAAATGCCACATCCTGATTTGGGGGTTTATAGTAGACCCATATCATGACATAGCCTCTGTTTTTCCCCCTTTTATCTTAACCCATTGTAAGTGCCAAGGACATGGGCAGTTTTGCCTAGCAGTCACAGTTGGGCTGAGGTCTGCCCACCAGGGAAGGGAGTCACTGGGTCAGAGTTAGGGAAATTACAATGCCAGGTTCTGTAAACAAGGGTGAGGGTCAGAGTCAGGCCAAGTCAGAGAACAGAGACAGTCCAGGTTAGGATCATGAGTAAGGGTCAAAGTCAAGCTAGAATCACTGATTAAGAGATGCAGCATAGTAGTAGCCAACCAAGATCTGTGTGATTGCCCAGATATCTTCCTGGGGCAACTCCTGGGTTAAGTAAGGGCACTTAGCCAATCAGAGGGCTGCAGGCTACTGTCACTCTAGGTCTCGTGGGTGGTGCTTCCAGCAGTGCCTATTCTCCATAGTGTTCCCTGGCTGTACCTCTGCAGGGCCTTCCAGTGGCATTGTGGGATTAGTAGCTGCCCAAGGCTCTACAGACTCACATTCTAGTCCCTCGGTCCTTACACCCATAGACTTTCAGCTGGTGTGCCTCTCACCTCCTTCTAGAACTCAGAACAAGTGAATATATTCTTGGTGTATAGCATAACACCTCATCCCTTTTTTCTCTGCCTAACCTTCATGAACAAGCTATACCCCTCTATACCAATATCCCATCATGAGATTTATCCCACCAAGTCTCTGTGATGCCAATTAAGTCATAATTTAGCTCATGTACTAATACTTACAGTTCATTCTCTATACTCCTTGCGTTTGTGTATAGACATCTAAGACACTGGGTTAATTCTCCCATGTTATCCTTCTTGCTGCTCCTATGACCTTCTTGTAATTTTCCATTTCCTGAACTGTGCTCTGATACCTGAACTCTACACAGTATTCTAGTATCAGTCTCACCAATGTCATATGCAGAGGTACATTCAGCTCCCTACTCCTACTCCTACTCCCTACAGCCCTCTTTATACATCCAAGGATCACATTAGCCCTTTTTGCTCCAGCATTGCACTTGTCCACTAGGACCCCTAAATCCTTTCCAGGGACACTGCTTTCCAGGATACAGTCCCCCATTCTGTAGATAGGGCCTACATTCTTTAGGATAAATTTTCAAAAGTGTTTAGGCATCTCAAGATGCAAATAGATGCCTGTAGGATTTCCAAAATACCTAAGCAGGTTAGACAAACACCTGTCAGGGGTGGTCTCTACTGAATCTGCCACAGCACAGAGAGATGAACTCGATGGCTTCTTGAGGTCCCTTCCAGCCGTACAGGTCTATGATTCCTATGAGGTATGTGATAAAGAATAAGCTTGTGCTAGAGGAAAAATAAAAAGAACAAATTGTGAAATAACAATTGTAAATTACAAAATCCTGATGAGAACAAAGGAAATGTTCTGCTACGAACACAGTATGTGATTGCTTAAATACTAGCCTCAGTTACTATTTTCTGTGATTATTTATTGTTAGGACCTTACACTAAGCAGCACAGTGACATCCATCTGCACAATGTAACCAAGGCCTGCTAAGGAAAACAGGAGTAACCGAAACACTGCTTTTAAACAGGAATTCAAAATACAGAAATAAACTGGAGTGAAATTGCATTTACAGTGGTTTAGAGGAAACAGAGGAACTGTCAGGCATCGGAACAGTAGATAGGACCCCCATAAAGTGACAATGAATTATTTTATGTAACAAAGACATATACGGTAATGTGCTTTAACACCACAGCCCTGGAGAGGGGCTGCTGAGATGGGCCAGCAAGGAACACAAGCCTCTCTACCACCCATGTGCTATTTTGGCAACCACTGCACAGGGCTCACCTCATTGTGATAACTTTTATCCCCTCTGCCCAGGGCCGACCCCAGGCACCAGCCCACCAAGCATGTCCTTGGGGCGGCACCTTGGGGCGGCGCGGCGCTCGGGTATTTATTTATTTATTTATTTATTTTTGGTTTGTAGGGGCAGCGCTGGAGGGTTTTTTTGTTTCCGCAGCCTGGCGCTCGGAGGGTGGGGCTTCGGGCGGCGCGGCGCTGGGATGGGGGGGGTTGGCGCGGCACGGTGCTCGGAGGGGGGTCGGGGGTTGGCGCAGCGCTCGGAGGAGGGGCGGGGGTTGGCGCGGTGCTCGGATGGGGGGGTTGGGGCGGCACGGCGCTTGGAGGGGTGGGCGGGGGCTGGCACAGTGTGGCGCTTGGAGGGAGGGCAGGGGCTTCAGGCGGCACAGAGTTTGGGGGGCGGGGGCTTGCGCGGTGCTCGGGGGCAGGGCTTCGGGCAGCGTGGTGCTCGGGAGGGCAGAGATTTCGGCGGCGCGGTGCTGGGGGGGGTTCGGTTGCGTGGCATTCGCGGGGGTGGGGGTACGGCGGGGTGGCGCTCTTCTTTTTTGCCTGGGGCGGCAAAAAAGTTAGAACCGGCCCTGCCTCTGCCCCTTGCTATCCCAGGGTTTCCCCCTCTGCCCCTGTCTGGCAGTGCATCTCTCCCTATCCTAACCCCAGTTCCTGCACCCTCTCCCTGATTCTGTCGACCTGCCCCCGCCCCCCATTCCCCTGCCTCCACCAGCTGTTCCACCCCCTTCTGGACACATTTTGGCCCAGCCCCTCTGCAGCTCTTCAGCTGGGAGGAGATTCTGATGGCAAGTGGGGGCAACGGCTTCAGCGAATGTTCCCGAGCTCGTTCAGATCACTCGAGCCTGCTCAGTGACAGCTCAGCAACGTGGGAAAATTCCTCTCCTCCGCCCCTTCCCTCTCAGGGGCTGCGCTTCCTGGGTTAGAGGCTGCTGCTGCTGCCACCTACAGTGTGATCTGGGAGCCTGGGCTGAGCAGCTGCTGCTCCCCAGTGGGGTCTGTCCAAGACCCCTCTGTGCCCCCCGGCCCAGGTGGGGACTTTCTGCAGGGGGTGGAACCAGCCTCCTGGGGCAGCCCCGGGCTCTGCCGATACCAGCCCCTGAGCCGGAGCCTGCAGGTGAGGGGAGAGACCCCGGCGGAAGGGCTGGGACCGGGCAGGAAAGTGACTCTGCACAAAGGGCCCCTCCTCGCCCCATCACTACTCCCGGGCGGGGTCTGCGAGTCCCAGAGCTACTGCCTTCCGTGACATACACACACACACACACGCACACACACCAGGCTCTCGTTAGCACTAGCAGGAGCCGATCCAGCTAGGAGAGTGAATGTCCCCAGCACACTGACCAAGGCTCCTGGGCAGAGGGGGAAGGAGATGGGGAAAAACAGTCTGGAAGGGGTGGCAGGAGTTTATTGCAGAGGGAGGTTCCCGGCTCCCAGCCCTGCCCAGCTCCATTCCCTGCAGCACCCCGGGGCAGATTGACTTTTCTGGGGACAAGGTCGGGAGCAGGGAGAGGAAAACCAGTTACTGCCTCCGCCTGGTCCCTGCACTGCTGAGGGAATGTGCTGCCCTCGGGGACAGTGTCAGGGGGGATCCCCAAAACTGGCTCCTTTGATTCTACTCTTTTCTAAGGCCAGGTCCACACTAGGAAATTAGGTCAGTATAACTACCTCACTCAGGGGTGTGAAAAATCCACACCCCAAGAAAAGTAACACAGTTAAACTGACCTAATCCCTGGTGTAGACCAGGGATGACCAACCTTCTGAAGCACTTAGAGGAGAGGAAAGTGATCAGCAACAGTCAGCATGGATTCACCAAGGGCAAGTCATGCACGACTAACCTAATTGCCTTCTATGAGGAGATAACTGGCTCTGTGGATGAGTGGAAAGCAGTGGACGTGTTATTCCTTGACTTTAGCAAAGCCTTTGATACGGTCTCCCACAGTGTTCTTGCCAACAAGTTAAAGAAGTGTAACCCTTCTGCCCATCTAAGTTGGCAGCAACAAGGGCCGGGTTCTGTATCTAGGGGTTCCGTTTCAATAACACAATGCAAAACCGGCTCGAGCCCCCACCCAGTGACCTGGGACAATTACATACCACCCCCTGGGCGCCTCTAAGAGGCAATACTTCCCCTCTCGCAAGCACGGAGTCTGAGTGTAACAGAAAATGTTTAATAACATGAGGTAAACAACATCAGCATTAAATTGGAAAAACACCAGAACTATAGTTCTTAGACCAAACCATGAGCGAAGACCCACCCCAGCAAATTGGGCCGTGTCCTCTCCCATTGGTTCTTGAAACCAGCGACCCAAGAATCACCAAAGTCCCAAAAGTCCACCAATCCCAAAGTCTCTTGGGTCCAGCAACCCAAGAATCACAAAAGTCCCAAAAGTCCGACAACCCCCCAAAGTCTCTGTCCATGATCAGTGCAGCCCCAGAGTTCAAAAAGGGGGGGGGGTGAGCAGGGTGTTAAGGGGCACCTTACGTGATCCGAGGCCAACCGGCTGCTTCTCCGTGGGGTTCCACCGCAGCCTTCACCACGAACTGCTCCATTCCACCTGCAGTCCCACTCCTGCCGTCCCCCGAACTGCTCTGGCAGCTGCTCCGCTCACCGACCTGTGAGCCGCGCCGCTCCGCTCCGCTCACCGACCTGTGAGCCGTGCCACTCCGCTCACCGACCTGTGAGCCGAGCCACGCCGCTCCGCTCCCCCTCCAGCCGTCCCTTGGGCCGCTCCCACAAGGCTCTGCTCTGCTAGCTGCTCCTCCAGCCGCTCCGCTCACCCCCGCTAAGCTAAGTTAGCTTAGCAATAGCTTCAGGCTCCCCCACTAGTTAACATAGCCTCAGTGATCTCAGCTCTTAAATAGCTTTAGCTCTTTTGTGATTTCAGCTAGTAGTAGGGGAGCCCCAGTGCTGGTGCACTATTGGCCCAAAGTGAACTCAGCTCAGCAGTCTGTAACTAGACTCTTAAGGGAATCAAAGTTAGCTCTGATATTCAACAGTGGAGAGGGAGAGAGAGAAGGAGGAGGTGCAATTGGTGTTTCAGGCCCACAAAAGGGACCCACACCATCAGGTACCAATACCTGTCCCCATCCTCTCTCAATTCACTGGGTTTTGTAACCCATGCCCCCTGTCAAGCAAGTGCTACTTAGGTAATGGTGAAGGACTCACTCAGTCCTTCTGTCATACAACAGTTCCACTGGCCTTGATTCACAGAATCAGGGTAACAAAACTTTATTCTTCCTGCCCCAATAACAGAGAAACTGGGGATCCCACACCAGCCAAAGTAACCACTTTGAGTTGCTGTGGTTTCATGCCAGGCGAGTGGGTGTGCCTATGCAAACAAGATCAGCCCCTGGAGTTCTTTTCCACACTCGCCATAATTCACCACCAGATGTCAGGGTAGAGCTCATCCTGACTCTGCTTACAGAAGTATGAACTGGATGAATGAACTATAAGGTGGATAGAAAGCTGGCTAGATCATCGGGCTCAACGGGTAGTGATCAATGGCTCCATGTCTAGTTGGCAGCCAGTTTCAAGCGGAGTGCCCCAAGGGTCGGTCTTGGGGCCGGTTTTGTTCAATATCTTCATTAATGATCTGGAGGATGGCGTGGACTGCACCCTCAGCAAGTTTGCAGATGACACTAAACTGGGAGGCGTGGTAGATATGCTGGAGGGTAGGGATAGGATACAGAGACAAATTAGAGGATTGGGCCAAAAGAAAACTGATGAGCTTCAACAAGGACAAGTGCAGAATCCTGCACTTAGGACGGAAGAATCCCATGCACTGCTACAGACTAGGGAGCGAATGGCTAGGCAGCAGTTCTGCAGAGAAGGACCTAGGGGTTACAGTGGACGAGAAGCTGGATATGAGTCATCTGTGTGCCCTTGTTGCCAAGAAGGCTAACAGCATTTGGGGCTGTATAAGTAGGAGCATTGCCAGCAAATCGAGGGACGTGATCATTCCCTTCTATTCAGCATTGGTGGGGCCTCATCTGGAGTACTGTGTCCAGTTTTGGGCCCCACACTACAAGAAGGATGTGGAAAAATTGGAAAGAGTCCAGCAGAGGGCAAAAAAAAAGATTAGGGGGCTGGAGCTTATGAGGAGAGGCTGAGGGAACTTGGATTATTTAGTCTGCAGAAGAGAAGAATGAGGGGGGATTTGATAGCTGCTTTCAACTACCTGAAAGGGGGTTCCAAAGAGGATGGATCTACACTGTTCTCAGTGGTAGCAGATGACAGAACAAGGAGTAATGGTCTCCAGTTGCAGTGGGGGAGGTTTAAGTTGGATATTAGGAAAAACTTTTTCACTAGGAGGGTGGTGAAGCACTGGAATGGGTTACCTAGGGAGGTGGTGGAATCTCCTTCCTTAGAGATTTTTAAGGTCAGGCTTGACAAAGCCCTGGCTGGGATGATTTAGTTGGGAATTGGTCCTGCTTTGAGCAGGGGAGTTGGACTAGATGACCTCCTGAGGTCCCTTCCAACCCTGATATTCTATGATTCTATGAACCTGTGGCTCCAGAGCCACATTAATGATGTGACTCTTCAGAAGTTAATATGTGGCTCCTTGTACAGGCACCGACTCCGGGGCTGGAGCTACAGGTGCCAACTTTTCAATGTGCCAGGGGGTGCTCACTGCTCAACCCCTGGCTCTGCCGCAGGGCCCTGCCCCCACTCCACCCCTTCCTGCCCTCTCCCCTGAGTCTGCCATGCCCTCGCTCCTCCCCCTCTCCCCCAGAGCCTCCTGCATGCCACAAAACAGCTGATCGGGGGAGGCACTGATCAGCAGGGCTGCTGGTGGGTAGGAGGCGTTGGGAGTGGGGCGGGAGGAGCTCATGGGGGGCTGCTGACGTATTACTGTGGCTCTTTGGCAATGTACATTGGTAAATTCTGGCTCCTTCTCAGGCTCATGTAGACAGTGCTAGATTGACAGAAGAATTCTCCCATGGACATAGCTACTGCCTTGTGGGAGGTGGAGTACCTACCTCGACAGGAGAAGCCTTCCTGTTGGCGTAGGTAGCATCTTTACTGAAGATGCAGCTGTGCTGCTGCAGCATTGTAAGTGTGAACCTGCCCTAAAATTTGGTTCAGAGACTTTTAAAAATGTCTCAGTCCTGGTCTACACTACGAGTTTAGGTCAAATTTAGCAGCGTTAGGTCGATTTAACCCTGCACCCGTCCACACGACGAAGCCATTTTTGTCGACTTAAAGGGCTCTTAAAATCGATTTCTGTACTCCTCTCCAACGAGGGGATTAGTGCTGAAATCGACATTTCCGGGTCGAATTTGGGGTAGTGTGGATGCAATTCGACGGTATTGGCCTCCAGGAACTATCCCAGAGTGCTCCATTGTGACTGCTCTGGACAGCACTTTGAACTCAGATGCACTAGCCAGGTACACAGGAAAAGCCCCGGGAACTTTTTAATTTCATTTCCTGTTTGGCCAGCGTGGCAAACTCAGCAGCACTCAGCAGCACAGGACCCATGCAGTCCCCCCCAGAATGTTTCTACATTTGCTTAACGGCAAAAGTATCATGCCTCGCTAGCGATCCTGCCCGAGCCAGGTCGCTGTGTCACATGCACTCCGTGCTGTGTCAGCCTTGGGCGGGGGCATGACCGCTTTGTGAGCAGGAAGGCCATAGATATAGACATTGCATTAGGTAGCTTCTGTAGCTAGAGAAAACATTCCTGTGCATTCGGCAAAATCTGTGGCAAAAAAAAGAAAGGCCCCGTAGTATAGTGGTTATCACGTTCACACAAAAGCCCTGTAGTGTAGAGGTTATCACGTTCACCTAACACACGACACGTCCCTGGTTTGAAACAGGTCACTGTTCCTTTTTTGACTCCCCTCCTGCATTTTTAGTCTTAGAACAGACCGCGCTGTGAAATTTTACTTTGAATTATATCAATTATGAGTTAAATAATATGGAAGCTCTCTGTAAGTTATAGTCCCGGGTTCCTTACCCTTTCAGCTGCTCTGATAAATTAACATTTTTGTTAGGGGTGGGGGAAAATTTTCATGAAGCCTTTTATAGGGACTAATAATCTTAACATGGCCCATAGAGTGCAATCCTTTGTTCTGGATTTGCCATTCCACAAGTTGAACTGCTCCTTACTACTGTCCAGGCTTCATGAGCCATGGGAGCAAGGGGCAGGCTGGGGTAGGTGCGACCGCGCGGTGCTGCTGGCTGGCCTCCAGCTCACATGATATTCCAGTCAGGACTGAATCTCCATGAGACGAAACTTAAAGAAGAGAATGACCTGCAGTCACTCCCATTCGGTGCTCTAAGAGGAGGATACCCATGTCTGTCCAGGCACCCCTGATCGACCTTACTGAGGTCTGCCAGCTGAGCGGGGCTGAGCGGGACCTCGGCTGGCAGGAGCCGGCAGACGGAGCCCCAAACCAGCAGCGGGCTGAGCCGCTTACGCCGCTGCTGGTCTGCGGCTCCGTCCGCCGGCCCTGCTCAGCCCACTGCCTGCCTGGGGTTCCGATCATCCAGGCAGGCAGTGGGTTGAGCAGGTCAGGTGGACGGGACCCCAGAAAAAAGGCGCAAAACGATTGTCTACCGTTGCTTTCACAGGGGGGGGGTGAGGGGGTTGACGACATGTACCCAGAACCACCCGCGACAAAGTTTTTGCCCCATCAGGTATTGGGAGCTCAACCCAGAATTCCAATGGGCGCCGGAGACTTGGGGAACTGTGGGATAGCTACCCACAGTGCAACGCTCCGAAAGTTGATGCTAGCCTTGGTGCTGTGGACGCACTCCGCCGACTTAATGGTCTTAATGGTCTTAAGTGGGGACACACACAATCGACTGTATCAAATCGTTTTCTAAAAAATCGACATATTAAATCGACCTAATTTCGTAGTGTAGACATACCCTCAGTGGGTTTAGTCCTGGTGGGAGGGGCTGGATCTGCACTGCAATAAAGTGACCAAGTGTTTTTGCAGCCTGGCAGAATCTAGAATCTGGCTTCAGGTAAAGAGCCTGGGGAAACTGGGGTGTAAAATGGACTAAAACGTTTTCTGATACCTGCCCAATGGTCCTTCTTGCCTTGACAGGCTGCAGAATGACATCCACATCTTGCTCCAGATCCTGCCATCCTCCCAGGGCACAGGGAAGAGACATGGCTGCTGCAGTGGTGCTGGCTCAGGTAAGTGATTGGCAGGGAGCCGGTGGGGGAGGGTGGGGTTGGTCTGGACGTGGGGGAGGGACAGGAAATACAGGAGGAAAGTTGAATGGGAAATGAAAAACCTCTGTTGTGTCCTTTGTTCTTTACAGAACAAACACAATATGGAGAAGCCACATGGACACAGTTAGGTCCCAAATAACCGTGTTTAGTAACTACACAGACATGCAAGACCCAGCCTCGTATTTACACTACTGCTTAGATTAGTCCTTGGCAGCTTCTAAACCATAGAACATAGTGAGCCACCAGACAGCTCACAAAATGCTTAAAAGGATGTAATGGGGTTTTATGGATTGCTTGGTCCTTAAGGGCAGCTAATCATCAACAGGAGCCCTTACCATGTCCCTCTGCTTCGGCCACAGTGGGTTTCAACTGCCTGGGTTCTCAGCTACTAGCTGGTAGTGCCCCCACCTGACTGTTCAAGGGAGCCAGGAACCCTACCCTACCTCCCTATGCAGCTTCAGTTATGCCTGACCCAGTCCTTACCCCCAGGACTAGCTGATGCCTCCGTACATACCTTCCATAATGGATGAACCAACAATCAATGTACACGTTATTTAGAAGGGGAAATATACAGGAAGCCTATAAAGGGAAGGGAAAGATGGACTTGAAGTAGATACATCAGTAACACCATACAACTCGCAAGTAACACAACCCCTAGAGTGGATTGCCTTGGATTGACGAGTCCAGTTTATTCCACACTAGTGGGCTCCATAAGGTGGAGAGAGAGGGGTGCTCCGTGGGGGGGGGGAGAGGAGGGGTGCTCTGTGGGAGGGGGAGAAGAATGGACGTTGGGGGGGGGCAACAAAGGATACTGCCAGAGCCGCCGAGACTGCCTCACCTCATGCCGGGGGAAAGTCACACTCACAGGTGAGTTCCTTGCCCCACCCCTACCCCCTCCCCTTCCCAGACACCCCAGCAGCCAATCCCCTCCCTCAGACTCTGCTGCATTTGGCTCTCTCTAGGAGCAGCCCTGTTCTTACATCTCCACTGCTTCCCAGAGTGGTGCTCCCAGGCAGAGTGGTGCCCTAAGCGGCTGCCTATTCTGCCTATAGCTAAGGACGGCCCTGGCTGGAAATGGTGGCCATTTTGAATAAGGGCAGTTTGACTCTACCCCCCTGAAAGTAATGGGAGGTGGTGGCCATATAAAACAAGGGAGAATGTGTGAGTTCTGTGTCAGGAATCATGTGAAATGTCCAAGAATCCCAACTAAATATTGTGAGACTCATGATAAAATCACCGGAGTTGGCAGCTCTTGGCATCACGGTTTCACCATAAAAATAGTGTGTTTTTAATGACAGCTTTGAGAAATGTCCCCTTCCCCAGGGAAAATTTCCTGCTCTCTGTGGGGTGGGGTGAGGGATTTTGCAGCCCTGCCTGTGACTGAGCTGGTGGGATTGTTACCCTGGCATCAGGTTCTGAGAGGGGGACTCTGGCTGTTTCAGGGGCTGGTGACCTTCGAGGAGGTGGCTGTGTATTTTACTGAAGAGCAATGGGCTCTGCTGGACCCCAGTCAGAGAGCCCTCTACAGGGACGTCATGCAGCAGAACTATGAGAATGTGACCTCGCTGGGTAAGGATTCCTGTCCCCTTGGGTATTAGAAGGAGTGGAGGAGGGTCTCTGAAGCATCCGCATCCGGGTCGGCTTCTGCTCAGGGTTCATCCCCGGTCCCTTAGATTTCAGGAGGATCAGCCCCAGAAACCATGTGAGAGAGACTGTTCCCTCCTGATACCCCTCTCAGGGGAGAGGAGATTCAGAGACATAGTGGAGAAGCTCATCCCCAGAACTTCCAAGGGAGGGGATGGGCTGTATGTAGCACTCTGTGTTTCTAAACACGGGCTCACACACAGAGAGATGTCTCCTCTCCATCCTTTCCCAGAACTATCTCCATGGCTGGAAAGGGCTTGTGGTCTCAGCAGGGCTAGGAAGGAGTAAGAGGCTGCACAACTGTGTTGTGCCAAAGTCATAAAAAACCGTGTGTGTGGAGATCGCTGAACCTCCTGCAGGGGGAGCTGTACACCTCCCAAGAACCATCTGACCTCCCCAAAGGGTCTTCAGGAACATCTGTTTGGCTTATGCAGCTCTGGTTGATGAAGGCAGCTGTGTTGATATAGTATACTTGGATTTCTTCAGGGCATTTGACTTGGTACCACATGACATTTTGATTTAAAAAGCTTGTCTTATATGGAATAAACAAGATCACACAGTAGATGGATTCACAGCTGGCTCATTTACGGATCTCAAAATGTTTTTGTTAATGGGGAGAAGTCAATGAGCAGGGCTGTTTCTAGTGGGTGCTCTAGGGATCAGTTCTTGGTCCAACACTACTTAATATTTTCATCAACAATCTTCATGTAAGCAGAGTCAGGATGAGCTCTACCCTGACATCTGGTGGTGAATTATGGCGAGTGTGGAAAAGAACTCCAAGGGCTGATCTTGTTTGCATAGGCACACCCACTCGCCTGGCATGAAACAACAGCAACTCAAAGTGGTTACTTTGGCTGGTGTGGGATCCCCAGTTTCTCTGTTATTGGGGCAGGAAGAATAAAGTTTTGTTATCCTGATTCTGTGAATCAAGGCCAGTGGAACTGTTGTATGACAGAAGGACTGAGTGAGTCCTTCTCCATTATCTAAGAAGCACTTGCTTGACAAGAGGCATGGGTTACAAAACCCAGTGAATTGAGAGAGGATGGGGATAGGTATTTGTACTTGATAGTATGGGCTCTCTTTGAGGGTTTGAAACACCAATTGCACTACCTCCTCTCTCCACTGTTGAATGTCAGAGCTAACTTTGGAGTCTAGTTACAGGCTGCTGAGCTGAATTCACTTTGGGCCAATGGTGCACTAGCACTGGAGCTCCCTACTATGAGCTGAAATTGCTAAGAGCTGAAATCACAAAAGAGCTACAGTTACCAAGAGCTGAGATCACTGAGGCTATGTTAACTAGTGGGGGAGCCTGACGCTATATTGCTAAGCGGCTGGCGGAGCAGCTAGTAGAGTGGAGCCTCCCCAGGATGGTTGGAGCGGAGCGGAGCTGAGCGGCTCACAGGTCGGTGAGCGGAGCGGCTGGAGGAGCAGCTAGCAGAGCAGCGCGGAGCCTTGTGGGAGCGGCCCAAGGGACGGCTGAAGTGGAGCAGAGCTGAGCAGCTCACAGGTTGGTGAGAGGAGTGGAGCAGCTGCCGGAGCAGTTTGTGGGACGGCAGGAGCGGCTCATGGGACAGCTGGTGGAGTGGAGCGGCTTGTGTTGAAGGCTGCGGTGGAACCCCACGGAGAGGCAGCCGGTCGGCCTCGGATCACATAAGGTGCCCCTTAACACCCTGCATGCCCCCCCCTTTGAACTCTGGGGCTGCATTGACCAGGGACAGAGACTTTGGGGGGTTGTTGGATTTTTACATTTTCTGCTACACTCAGACTCCGTGCTTGCGAGAGGGGAAGTATTGCCTCTTAGAGGCACCCAGGGGGTGGTATGTAATTGTCCCAGGTCACTGGGTGGGGGCTTGAGCCGGTTTTGCATTGCGTTATTGAAGCGGAACCCCTAGATACAGAACCCGGCCCTTGTTGCTGCCAACTTAGATGGGCAGAAGGGTTACATTCATGATGATGTAAAATCTTTGCTGGTAAGTTTTGTGGATGACACAAAAATTAGTGGAGTATCAATAACAAGGAGGACAGGTTATCGTTACCAAGTGATCTGAATTTCCTGCTTAAATGGTCATAATCCAATAAAATGTGTTTTAGTACCTGTACAGCCAAATGCAAGGTAATACATCTGAGAAAACAAGAATTCAGATTATACCTATAGCATGAAAAATTCTGGGCTTGGCTACTCTACAGAGGCTAGAGCAGCATAGCTACTGCACTGTAGCTGCGCTGGCATAACCCCATAGATGTAGCCAAATCTGACCTTCTGAAATAAAAAAATCATAGTTGATGACCTGGGTTTCATTTTCTTTCCTTTTAATTTAAACTGAATCAACCTGTGACTAGAGCCAAGGTTATTTCCTACGACCTTCTATGATGTCCTCACTACTTACTAAAACCAAGTCTACAATTGCATCAACTCTGTTGGTTTGGTGACCATTTGATGAAGAAACTGTCGACATTGTAGATAATCATGCAGCGCTGTGGCAAAAAGGACTCATGCAATCCTTGGGTGTATAAAAAGGGGAGTATTCGGCAGAAGCGAGGAAGAGATCGTGCCTGTATACGCAGCATTGGTGAGACCACTGCTGGAATACTGCCTCCAGTTCTGGTGTCCACACTTCAAGATGGATGTGGGAACATTGGAGAGAGTTCAAAGGAGGAACACAACAACGACCCTGGGGCTGGAAGACAGTCCTTTCCATTGGAGGAGCTCAACGTATCCAGCTTATTGAAGAGAAGGTTGAGAGTGGACTTGATCAGTGTGTATAGGTACTTACACATGGAAAATAGATTTGATAATGGCAGGTGGCGGGGGGGGGGAGGGCTTTTAAGCCTTGCTCAGGAAGGAATAACTTGAAGCAGTGGCTGGAAGCTGAAGTTACACAAATTCTTCCTTAAAATAAGATGCAATTTCCCAGCAGTGAGGCTAATTAAACATTGGCACCATCTTACCAAGGGGGGTAGGGGACTCATCATCGCTTTGAGTCTTTAAAGTGAAATTATTTCTCTCTTAAAAAAAAATGCTTTAATCCAGTTTCTGGGGGATGTTTTGTGGCCTGGGCTGAGGCAGGGTAGATGGTTGTAGTGGAACTCAGAGTCCCACCCCTCCACTCCCCGCAACCTCAGTGCCGCCCTCACCTGAGCCCCCAACCTCTCTTCCCTCCCCAATCATCAACCCCATTTATACCCCTCTTCCCTTATTCCCCCACTCCTCTGCCCCCTGGTATCTCTTCCCTCCCAGGAGGCATTCACATGTCTGTTTCTCCCTACCCCCAAAGATTTTGATTACATTCTCCCCAAAATGAAATTGTCACCCATGATTCACAAATTGTAGCAACCTCTGGCCACTCAGTCCAAAACTTATTTTGTCTTAGATGGGGGCTTATGATTAACTTATCCTTAGTTATACTAATTGAAGGGTGAATTCATAGCGATCAGTCTCAGCGAGGTCTGTGATTCATCCAGTCACTAGTACCTCTCAGTTCAACATTACAAGGCAGCAGAAGAAGGCAGCAGAAGGACATTTTTGAGGGGACCTGTAACTCGAGAACCCCTCAAAAGACCCCCAATTTGGGTCACTAATGCTACCCAACATCCAAAGAGGCACACAAAATGCAAAGTGATCTGAGTAACCATTCAGTTTTTAGAGCACTTACAAGAGTTGAGCTTTAAAGCCTATAAAATGGCAGGAATGGAAACCCGCTAACTGTTTTTCTGTATTGGTGCATACATACTGTAAAAAATGCACATGTTCTTAATCACATTCTCAGTCTGCATCCCCCAAAGATTTAGGGGTGCCATTGCACTATTTTGGGTAAAACTCAACAGATTGCGATCATTCTGCCCTGCATCACTTCAATAGTTTGATCTCTAGCCCTATGCAAAAAGATAAATAAATAAATAAATAAATAAATAAATGTAGAAACTCCTTTAAAAAATGGCTATTTTTCTCAGGCCTTATATCTCTTGCACCTCTAGCTCAAATGACCCAAGTTTGGGTCACTAACTGCACCCAACACCCTCCAAAACCCTGCACCAAATTTTAAAGGAGTCTGACAAAGGATGTTAATTTTAGAGGACTTAGAAAAGTCAACCTTTTAACAGAAGTCGTCATTCAACCGTCACTGATAGTGGCACTGCCATGCCAGTACAATTTCCTGGTTTTTCAGAAGTTTGAGTTTGAAATACTTTAACTCTGTATTTCCTGGGTTTTTTGGAGGTTTTGGGTGTCACTGAATTTATTAAAGGTTATTTTGTTTGTTTTGTCATTGAATAATGATTATAATAATTTTTTTGTGGCTTCGGTTGGTCATTTATAGTGGTCAGGAACTGGGCCGGCTCCAGGCACCAGCAGAGAAAGCAGGTGCTTGGGGTGGCCAATGGAGAGGGGTGGCACGTCCGGGTCCTCGGCTGCAATTAGTTGGCGGGTCCCTCACTCCCTCTCGGAGGGAAGGACTCGCCGCCGAATTGCTGCCGAAGAATGAAAGCCGGTAGAGCTGCCGCAGAAGTGCTGCCGTGCCGGTAGAGCCTGCCGCAGAAGTGCTGCCGTGCCGGTAGAGCTGCCGCAGAAGTGCCACCGATCGCGGCATTTTTTTTTATTTTTTTGCTTCGCTGCTTGGAGCGGTAAAAAAAGCTGGAGCTGGCCCTGGTCAGGAAAGAATATTTTTCCCCAATGTACAAATGGCTAGTTGTGTTCTAGGATGGGGTCTTTGTTTGTATGTTTTCCTCCTCTGAAGCATAAGAGATTGGCCACAGTTGAAGAGAGGACACCAGATGGGGTGGACCAGTACTTCGAGGTGGTACAGAAAACCCTCTTTCTAGATTCTTGGCTGGTGTGTCTTACTCACATGCTCAGGGTCAAACGGATCACCTGATTTGGGATTAGGAATCAATTTTCCTGCAGCTCCAAATGGCTGGAACCTTGGTGTGGGAGGGGGTTAGATTTCCTGAGTCTGCAGCATTGGGTCTGGCTCACCTGCTGGGATCATCTGAGCATAACTTACCAAATCAATACCCTACCAGTGCAGGGGCCTCAGACATTAGTAGCATGTTGGTCTCTCCTGTTCTCTCCCTGTGCCACACAGTTTACTCTCCTGGGACTGAAATGTTTTCAACTAAAGTCTCTGGGCTTAATATAAGGGGTACCTTGTGAAAATGAAAGGCCCTGTGATACACATTAGGTCAGACTAGATGATCTATTGGTCCCTTCTGCCCTTAAACTCTGTGAAGAATACAAGGGCACCCACTCACCCGGCACATCTGAAAACAGCTGTGTCTCCGAATAATTGCAAAATCCTGGTCTCACCTGCTTTCTTTCCCTGGAGCAGGATTTCCAATTGCCAAACCCAACATAATATCCCAGTTGGAACGAGGGAAAGAGCCGTGGGTGCCAGATCTCTCCAGCTTTGAGGAAAGGGGCATCCTGAGAAACATCCGCACAGGTGAGCAAGTGATTAAATGGACACAGAAACCACCCAGCATTGGCATAATCAGCTGGGATTCCCACAAAGGGACCATGAGCTCCCCCACTTCTGCTTCATCTCACCCAGGTCAGTATTGTGACTAGCTGGTGTCGTATCCTCATGTCAGATGCAAGTCAGGGCTTCCCAACCATCCTGAATGACACCTAGCAGTAGCTCCCTCCCCACTGGGTGTTCACTTGGGATGTGGAGGCAGAACTGGTCCCCTCCTCTCTCCTTTCTGGGAAGGGTTTTGGGGGGAGGGATTTGGCTCCTGATTTTTCCATCTCCCCAGCAGGTATTTGGTTTATTTCCTGCCATCCCATTCACTTTTTTGAGGTTCCCTTTCCCCTTGGGCACAGGGAATGACTCCTGTCTGGATTATCTCTCTGTCCCAGCAGATGATGGGATAGTGGGTGAGAGCGAGGAGGAGACTCCTCAGCAGGAAGCTCCTGAGCAAGTGGAACAAACACGGAAATCTATCAGGAAAAATGGAAGAGGACGTTTCCCAGAGTCCTGAGCAGAGAGAAGCCTGTGACAGACAGCAAGGAAACAACCCAGGGATGAAACTGGGTAAATCCACTTACCAAGTGGGAGGTCTGACGGACCTTAAGGAAACCACAATCCAGCCAAGAGTCTTCAGTAAAGAGGAACCATATGACTGTGCTGAGTGTGGGAGACGTTTCAACCGGAAATCCAACCTTGTTAGACATCAAAGAGTCCTCACTGGCGAAAAACCCTATAACTGCCCCAGCTGTGGAAAGTGCTTCAGTCAGATATCAAACCTTATTGTACATCAGAGAATCCATACAGGAGAGAGACCCTATAAATGCCTTGACTGTGAGAAAAGTTTCAAGCACAGTTCAGATCTTGTTTCACACCAGAGAATTCACACAGGGGAGAGACCATATAAATGCCCAGACTGTGGAAAGAGCTTCAAGGAGAGCTCAGTCCTTATTTCACATCGCACAATCCATACGGGAGAGAAATCCCATAACTGTCTTGAGTGTGGGAAATATTTTGCTTATTTCTCATCCCTGATTTCACACCGGAGAATCCACACAGGAGAGAGACCCTATACATGCCATGACTGCGGGAAAACCTTCCGTCAGAAAGCGTACTTTATTGTCCATCAGAGAATCCACACAGGAGAGGCACCCTATAGCTGTCCTGAGTGCAGGAAAAGCTTCAAGCAGAGATCAGACCTTAGTGTACATCAGAGAATCCATGTGGCAGAGAGACCCTATAAATGCCCCGACTGTGGGAAACGCTTCAGCCAGAGTTCAAACCTCCTTAAACACCAGAGAGTCCACACGGGAGAGAGACTCTATAACTGCCTGGAGTGTGGGAAACATTTTTCTAATTTCTCATACCTGATTTCACATCGGAGAATCCACACAGGAGAGAGACCCTATAAGTGCCCCGACTGTGGGAAAAGCTTCAGGCAGAGCTCGGACCTTAGTAAGCATCGGAGACTCCACACAGGAGAGACACCCTATAAATGTTCTTTCTGTGGGAAAAGCTTTGCTCTGAGCTCAAACCTGATTTCACACCAGAGAATCCACACAGGAGAGGCATCCTATAAATGGGCCAACTGTGGGCAAAGCTTCAAGCAGAGCTCGGACCTTATTTCACATAGATGAATTCACATGGCAGAGAGACCTTATAAATGTTTTGCCTGTGGAAAGAGTTTCAGCCAGAGATCAAACCTCACCGTACTTCAGAAAATCCACATAACAGCAAGACCCTATAACTGCCCCGAGTGTGGGAAAAGCTGCAAGCGCAGCTCAGAACTAATTTTGCATCAGAGAATCCACATGGGAGAGAAACCCTTTAACTGTTCCGAATGTGGGAAACGTTTCTGTCAGAGATCACACCTTATTAGGCATGAGATAATTCACACAGGAGAGAGACCTTATAAATGCTCTGTCTGTGGAAAGACCTTCAGCCAGAGGTCAAACCTCACCGTACATCAGATAATCCACATGGCAGTGAGACCCCATAACTGCCCTGAGTGTGGGAAAAGCTGCAAGCGAGCTCAGACCTCATTTCACATCAGAAAATCCACATGGGAGAGAAACCCCATAACTGCCCTGAGTGTGGAAAAAGCTTCAAGCGGAGGTCAGAACTAATTTCACATCAGAGAATCCACACGGGAGACAAACCCTTTAAGTGCTCCGAATGTGGGAAAAGTTTCTGTCAGAGATCGCACCTTATTAGGCATCAGAGAATTCACACAGGACAGAAACCCTTTAACTGCTCTGAATGCAGAAAGAACTTTACCCAGAGCTCAGCCCTTATTGTCCATCAGAGAATGCACACCGGAAATGGTTTATATATGGTTTATATACATGTTCTGTCTGTGGGAAAAGCTACAAGGCAAAGGTCTCCCTAATATCCCTCCAGAAACTGCACACAAGGTAGAAGGTGTTGGGAGCTCTCCCTGTGGTCTGTGTCCTCTTGAAGCAAAGTGTAAATGTGCTTCATTTGAGCTCTCCCTCAGGGACAATCGGTCTGTGTCCTCTTGAAGCAAAGTGGGGCTCAGCTGACAGCACACATGGGATTTTTCCTGAAATCACTGCCCCGTGAGGAATTTTTCTCCTTGTTTCAGGATGGTGGCCATGGGGAGGGTTACTTGTTTCTGGAAAATCAGATTTCAGATTCATCTTTATTTCTCATTGAAGTTTTTACTTTGATTGGTTTCTGTTTTTTTCAAATAAATTCCTAATAAAATGTTTGTTGCAAATCCATCGTCTTCCAGGGAATCTCAAACATTTCCTCTGTACTTGAGCTGTACGGATGCAGGACAAAGTACCCCAGATTGGGTAAATTCCCCCTCATGAATTCAATGTTGATAAATCCAAAGTAATGCACATTGGAAAACATAATCCCAACTAAATGAGCTGTTACCACTCAAGAACGAGATCTTGGCGTCATTGTGGATAGGTCTCTGAAAACATCCACTCAGTGTGCAAAAAGTCAAAAAGGCTACCAGAATGTTGAGAATCATTAGGAAAGGGATAGATAACAAGACAGAAAATTTCATAATGCAACTCTATAAATCCATGGTATGCACACACTCCTTGAATATGGCTTGCAGTTCTGGTCTCCCCATCTCAAAAAAGATACGTTACAAATGGAAAAGGTACAGACAAGGGTAACAGACATGATTAGGGGAATGGAACAGCTTCATATGAGGAGCGGTGAAAAAGACTGGGACTGTTCAGGTTGGATAAGAGACAACTAAGTGGGGGTTATGATAGAGGTCTGTAACATCATGAATGGAGTGGAGAAAGTAAATAAGGAAGTGTTATTTACCCCTTCATATAACACAAGAGCCAGGTGTCACCCAATGAAATTAATAGGCAGCAGGTAAAAACTAACAAAAGGAAGTATTTCTTCATACAACACACAATAAGCCTGTGGAACTCATTGCCTGGTGATGTTGTGAAGAACAAAAGTATAACTTCAAAAAAATTAGATAAGCTCATGGAGGATAGGTCTATTAATGGCTATTAGCCAAGATGTTTCCGGATGGAACCCCCATGCTCTGGGTGTCCCTAAGCATCTCACTGCCAGAAGCTCTGGGGTTGGACGACGGGATGGATCACTCAAAAATTGCCCTGTTGTTTATTCCCTCTGAATCAGGTAGCATTCGCCAATGTCAGAAGACAGGACCATGGGCTAGATGGACCATAGGTCTGACTCTGTATAGCCGTTCTTATTCAGTCCCCCTCAGCAGGAATCTCTCACTCCCCCATCCAGACCCTTTCACTGATGTGTCTGCCCATCCTGCTTTAAAAGGGATATCTGGCACCTCCATGTCTTTGCTCTTGCAGCTCTAAGTGCCTCTGGGCTCAGTCTCTGGGTCTTCACTTCCCATAGCCTAGGAATTTAATTGGTCGCTCAGAGCTAGAGCAGCTGGTCCCTGGGAAGCTGGATACATGGACACTTCCCATGGGGAGCAGCCATCTCCTTCTGCCCGGCAGCATCTCCAATGTCTGTCCTCTCTCTCTGCTCCATACCCAGCTCACTGAGGAATCAAGTGACTCAGGCAGAATCGTGACATTTCCCCTTGGACACAGAGCAGCTGCAGGGCCCTCATCCTGCCCGGACTCCATCCCAGCCATTCACTTCCCACTGGGTTCCTGGATCCCGCTCCCAGTTTCCTGGTGGTTTCTGTGGCACTGTCTCCCTACTGTGGTAACTGCATCTCTGTCCAGGGGGATAAACCCCCTCTCCCCTATACTCTGTTGTCCCATTCTCAGTCCCAGACCCCAGCTCCATTGCTCTGTGCTGTACCTGGGGCCATTGAACCCCAACATCAGGGCTCTGATCACAACTCCTGCCCTGGACCTAGAGGGCAGTGACCAATTGCAGCCACCAGACAAAACACCCCCACGTGTTTGTTGCTGTCTGAAATTGTCAGCCCAGACATCGCAGTGCGGGTGTTTGAAGCAGCCCTGGGCCATCATCTGAGCTGCAGGGAAACAGAGTATCTTTACGGGGTATCTTTAGTTTATGCTCAGTAATCCTTGCCCCTCCGAATCCAAGCAGCATGAAGATACAATTCCTCCTTGTTAAGGCTTTTTATTCCCTCCCCCCTTCTGCTCTGAGTTGCAAGTTCAACTGTTGGGAGGAATTCACTCGCATCATGTCTCCTAGTTTGTCTGGTGTCAATGGACTTGCTTTGTCGGGCTGGACATAACCCTTGTTGGATACTAGTATGACACGCTAGTTAATATTTCTCTCTTGTGTGGTGGTTTACACAATTACAGAGGCTCACAATGCACAATGCAAATGCTCTACTATTACCTTACAATATGGGATGCAGATGTTATACATGAGATTAAGGTATGCAGCACTTACAAGCATTCAAAAAAGTCTAAACACTAAGCATGTTTTTATAACTCTACCACCTATTTGACCAGTATTAACACACAGGTGAACCAGACTGGTTCTGGTTGTTTTTCAGTATCTAAGTGAGGCATAGTGGCCTTGGCATAAAGTGGCACCTGGTTTGCCAATGTCACACCAGGAACCACCTGAGCTCCCCATCTGTTTCGTTTATACAAGGACTCACCCACCCAGCCCATCTGGCAACAGCTCTGTCTCAGGACAATTCTAAAACCCTCATCTCACCTGTTTTCTCACAGCCGGTTTTCCAATTCCCAAACTGAACATGGCGAGAACTTCTGGGTTTGAAGGGAAAACAGCTGCCAGATGGAGGGAGAGGAAGAAGGAGAAACCTCCCAATGATCCACTTTCCCCTCCAAACAAACCACCCCAGTCTACGCTAATCAAATCACTCCAGACTTGCTAAATGTTAATTCCCCTTCACCCTTGCCCTGAGGATTCCATCTGAGACATAGCCTTCACTTACCCCTCACTAAACCCAGGAGATCAGTCATATGTGCCACCAGACCGCATGACAATCCCTATGCCAAAGTCACACCTTATGCACTTCTGCTGTCACAACCTGCAAAATTCACTGCTGAAAGACAATTGATTCTTCGAGTTCAGATGTCCCTCCTCTCCTCATATCACAGAAACAGCTTTGCCAAGCCATTCTAATCCCTCCACAGCTACCCCTAACACAGTGAAGGCAGTGGGAGTGCATGCAGATAAATACCAGAATTCAGATCTGTGGAGCACTGCACAGTTATGGCATGTTCTCTTAGATCAGGGGTCAGCAACCTACGGCACGCGAGCCGATTTAGGGTGGCACGCAGCTCCCTGCCGTGGCCCCAGCCCCCAGCCCCACTTAGACCCCCCATCCACCGCTCTCCCCTGCGGGGGCAGGAGGCAGAAGCTTGGTTCTGTGGCAGCCAAGCTTCCCCCCTCCCCCGCTTCTTCCCCCAGCATGGTGCTTTCCGGCCCCTCCTCCTCTCCTTCCCTGTGCCAATCAGCTGATGGCCCTAGCAAGGGGGAGGGGGAAGAGCGGCAGCGTGCACACAGCTCCGTAGAGGACACAGAGATAGGTAGGGACGGAGCCTGGGGGAAGGGGGTGGAACAGGGCATATCCCTTCCAGCCCCCTGCCCTGAGCCGCTCAGGGCAGGGGGCTGGGAGCACCCCCATGAGCCGAGCACCCCAGCCTTCTGCCCTGCACCCCCCATCCCTCTGCCCTGAACCCACACACCCCAACACACACCCAGCCTTCTGCACTGCACCCCCACAGCCCCATCCCTCTGCCCTGAACCCCTCACACCCCAACACACACACAGCCTTCTGCCTTGCACCCCCCATACCCCCAGCCTTCTGCCCTGAACCCCCTCCCCCAGCCCTCTGCCCTGACCCCTGAAACACACACACACACCCAGGTCTGGGGTCCCGGCCACAGGCCCTGATCAGCCCTCTGCCGGCCTAGGTGAACAGCACCCCAGGCTGGCAGCGAGCTGAGCAGGCTGGTGGCATAAGATCAGCATTTTAATTTAATTTTAAATGACGCTTCTTAAACATTTTGAAAACCTTGTTTACTTTACATACAATAGTTTAGTTATATAATATAGACTTATAGAAAGAGACCTTCTAAAAATGTTAAAATGTATTACCAGCACGCGAAACCTTAAATTAGAGTGAATAAATGAAGACTCGGCACACCACTTCTGAAAGGTTGCCGACCCCTGTCTTAGATGTTCCTTCTGTCTACTTATTACAGCACTGTCCTTACTGAACCTTTCCCAGTGGCTTTTGCCAGCTCCAGGAGGCAGAGTTTACATTGCATTGCATGTCTGGCAAGTACTACATCCAAGTATTGCCACTGATATCAATGTCAGTTGTGTCTAGGTAGCAAATTCACAGATCTCTTTGCTTACTAAAAATTACAGTACAAAATTCAGTTTGGGAGGATCTAAATAATATGATAGAACAGTGCATTTGTGAATATTTGCGGGAAGTAAATTCTGCAACAATTAGTGGTGCGTGAAAAAGCACTAATGGCTCGTCTACACAGGCATGTTATACTGGTGTAAGCTAAGGCCTGGTCTACACTACGGGTTTAGGTCGACTTTAGCAGCGTTAAATCGAATTAAGCTTGGACACGTCCACACGACGAAGCCCTTTCTTTCGACTTAAAGGGTCCTTTAAACCGGTTTCTTTACACCACCTCCGACGAGGGGATTAGCGATAAAACCGGCCTTTGCGGGTCGGAATTGGGGTAGTGTGGACGGAATTCGACGTTATTGGCCTCCGGGAGCTATCCCACAGTGCTTCATTGTGACCGCTCTGAACAGCACTCTCAACTCAGATGCACTGACCAGGTAGACAGGAAAAGACCTGCGAAGGTTTGAATTTCATTTCCTGTTTGCTCAGCGTGGAGAGCACAGGTGACCACGCAGAGCTCATCAGCACAGGTAACCGTGATGGAGTCCCAGGATCGCAAAAGAGCTCCAGCATGGACCGAACGGGAGGTACGGGATCTGCTCGCCATATGGGGAGATGAAACAGTGATAGCTGAACTCCGTAGCAGTAAAAGAAATGGAAAAGTATTAGAAAAGATCTCCAAGGCCATGAAGGACCGAGGCCATAACAGGGACACACAGCAGTGCCGCGTGAAAATTAAGGAGCTACGGCAAGCTTACCACAAAGCCAGAGAAGCAAACGGAAGGTCCGGGGCAGAGCCACAAACTTGCCGCTACTACGCGGAGCTGCATGCGATCCTAGGGGGTGCAGCCACCACTACCCCAACTGTGTGCTATGACTCTCTCACTGGAGAAACACACAGGGAAGACGGTTCGGGGAACGAGGAAGATGAGGATGGAGGTACTGTAGGTAGCTCACAGCAGCAAGGAAGCGGAGAAACCAGTTTCCCCAACAGCCAGGATATGTTTGTGACCCTGGACCTGGAACCAGTAACCCCCGAACTCACCCAAGACCCTCAGGGCACACAGGAGACCTCTGGTGAGTGTACCTTTGTAAATATTTGTAAACATTACACACACAAAAGCAAGCGTGTTTAATGATTAATTTGCCCTGGCAATCGCAGCCAGTACATCTACTGGAAAAGTCTGTTAACGTGTATGGGGATGGAGCGGAAATCCTCCAGGGACATCTCCAGAAAGCTCTCCTTTATGTACTCCCAAAGCCTTTGCAAAAGGTTTCTGGGGAGGGCTGCCTTATCCCGTCCGCCATGGTAGGACACTTTACCACGCCAGGCCAGTAGCACGTAGTCTGGAATCATTGCATAACAAAGCATGGCAGCGTATGGTCCCAGTGTCTGCTGGCATGCAGACAATATCCATTCCTTATCTCTCTTTGTTATCCTCAGGAGAGTGATATCATTCACGGTCACCTGGTTGAAATGGGGTGATTTTATTAAGGGGACATTCAGAGGCGCCCGTTCCTGCTCTTCTGAACAGAAATGTTCCCCGCTGTTAACCACGCGGTGGAGGGGAGGGGTGAAGTAATCATCCCAGAGAATCGTGTGTGTGTGGGGGGGTGGTTTACTTGTGTTTGTGCCGCATGTTAACCGGGAAACCGCAGCCCCTCCTTTTACATTGAAAACCCATTTTAAATGGACAACCCAATTCATCCTTGATATGGGAAATGCGCTGCTGTTTGCAACCTTTCCCGCATGTTAAGAAGGTTAAAAAAGCCAAAACACTGTGGACTACCATGGCTGCCTGCAAGCCGAAATATGCGACCTTGTAATGAAAGAGTGTACCCATTGTTCTCTAAAATGTGTCTTTTTTAACCACCTCTCCCTTCTCCTCCACCATCTGCAAATGTTTCTCCTTCGCAGAGGCTAGTGAACATTAGAAAGAGAAAACGTAGGACGAGGGACGATATGTTCACGGAGATGCAGATGTCCTCCCACGCTGATAGAGCACAGCAGAATGCGTGGAGGCAGTCAATGTCGGAGATGAGAAAAGCACAATATGAACGAGAGGAGAGGTGGCGGGCTGAATGGCGGGATGAAAAGAGCAAGTGGCGGGCTGAAGACGATACGTGACGTCAGCTTGCAGACAGACGGCAAGAGGCAATGCTCCGTCTGCTGGAGCATCAAACTGATATGCTCGAGCGTATGGTTGAACTGCAGGAAAGGCAGCAGGAGCAGAGACCGCCGCTACAGCCCCTGTGTAACCAACAGCCCTCCTCCCCAAGTTCCATAGCCTCCTCACCCAGACGCCCAAGAACACGGTGGGGGAGCCTCCGTCCACACAGTCACTCCACCCCAGATGATCGCCCAAGCATCAGAAGGCTGGCCTTCAATAAGAGTTAAAGTTTTAAAATGCAGTGTGTCCTTTTCCATCCCTCCTCCCCCACCCATCCCAGGCTACCTTGGCAATTATCCCCCTACTTCTGTGAGGAACTAATAAAGAATGCATGAATGTGAAAAAACAATGACTTTATTGCCTCTGCAAGCGGGAGGGGAGGGTGGGGTGGGGTGGTTGGTTTACAGGGAAGTAGAGTGAACCGGGTCGGGGGTGGGGGGTTTGGAGGGTTCATCAAGGAGAAACAAACAGAAGTTTCACACAGTAGCCTGGCCAGTCACAAAACTCGTTTTCAAAGCTTCTCTGATGCGCACCGCGCCCTGCTGTGCTCCTCTAACCGCCCTGGTGTCTGGCTGCGCGTAATCAGCGGCCAGGCGAGTTGCCTCAACCTCCCACCCCGCCATAAATGTCTCCCCCTTACTCTCACAGATATTGTGGAGCGCACAGCAAGCAGCAATAACAATGGGGATATTCTTTTCGCTGAGGTCTGAGCGAGTCAGTAAGCTGCGCCAGCACGCTTTTAAACGTCCAAATGCACATTCCACCACCATTCGGCACTTGCTCAGCCTGTAGTTGAACAGGTCCTGACTCCTGTCCAGGCTGCCTTTGTACGGCTTCATGAGCCATGGCATTAAGGGGTAGGCTGGGTCCCCAAGGATCACGATAGGCATTTCAACATCCCCAACTGTTACTTTCTGGTCCGGGAAGAAAGTCCCTTCCTCCAGCTTTCGAAACAGAGCAGAGTTCCTGAAGACGCGAGCATCATGTACCTTTCCCAGCCATCCCACGTTGATGTTGGTGAAACGTCCCTTGTGATCCACCAGGGCTTGCAGCAGCATTGAAAAGTACCCCTTGCGGTTTACGTAGTCGGTGGCTTGGTGCTCCGGTGACAAGATAGGGATATGGGTTCCGTCTATGGCCCCGCCACAGTTTGGGAATCCCATTTCAGCAAAACCATCCACTATTGACTGCACATTGCCCAGAGTCACTACCCTTGATATCACCAGGTCTTTCATTGCCCTGGCAAATTGGATCACAGCAGCCCCCACCGTAGATTTACCCACTCCAAATTGATTCCCGACTGACCGGTAGCTGTCTGGCGTTGCAAGCTTCCACAGGGCTATCGCCACTCGCTTCTCAACTGTGAGGGCTGCTCTCATCGTATCCTGGCGTTTCAGGGCAGGGGAAAGCAAGTCACAAAGTTCCATGAAAGTGCCCTTACGCATGCGAAAGTTTCGCAGCCACTGGGAATCGTCCCATACCTGCAGCACGATGCGGTCCCACCAGTCTGTGCTTGTTTCCCGGGCCCAGAATCGGCGTTCCACAGCATGAACCTGCCCCAGTGACACCATGAATTCCACATTGCTGGGGCCTGTGCCTTGTGAGAGGTCTATGTCCATGTCAATTTCCTCATCACTCTCTTCGCCGCACTGCAATCGCCTCCTCAGGTGGTCCGGGTTTCGCCTTGGCATGTCCTGGCTCTGCATATACTCCAGGACAATGCGTGTGGTGTTCATAGTGCTCATAATTGCCGCGGTGATCTGAGCGGGCTCCATGATCCCAGTGCTAGCTATGGCGCCTGGTCAGAAAAAAGGCGCGAAAGTAGTATCTGATGGACCAGGAGAAGGAGGGAGGGCGGGAGGGAGGGCCGAGTGACGACATGGCGTACAGGTACAGGAACAGGGAATTAAAATCAAGAAAGGTGGCTGTGCATCAGGGAGAAACACAAACAACTGTCACACAGAATGGTCCCCCCAAAGATTAAACTGAAAACCCTGGGTTTAGCAGGCCGTTGATTTCACGGAGGAAGGGGAAGCAAATGAATACAGAACAAATCTATTTTTTACATCTTAAGCTGGCAGCCGACGGTGCAGCATGAGTGATAGCCTCTCCAGTATGACAATGACGGATACCAATCATAATATACCATCGTCTGCAAGGGGCTGCTGCTGTGTAGCAATGCAGCCCCACGTCTGCCAGCCCCACGTCCGCCAGCACCCAGCATCGCCCTCAGCCTCTTCTGGGTGCTTAGCAGACAATACTGGGCAATTGGCAGAAAATAGTATACTACAACTGGTAGCCATCATCATCGAAACAGTAGCATGTCTGCCCAGGTGGCCATGATTGACAGCCACTCCAGTATGACGAGGATGGGTACCAGTCATAATATACCATCGCCTACCAAAGGGCAAGGGGCTGGTGCAATGCAGCCCTACGGCTATCACTCATGCTACACCGTCTACCGCCAAAAGGCAGTTAGCAGCTGCTGCTGTGTAGCAACGCAGTCCCACGTCTGCCGGCACCCAGAGGACATATGGTGACGGTGAGCTCAGCTGAGCTGAGCGGGCTCCATGCTTGCCGTGGTATGTTGTCTGCCCAGGTAACCCAGGTAAAAAGGCGCGAATCTATTGTCTGCCGTTGCTGTGACGAGGGGGGAGGGGCCTGACGACATGTACCCAGAACCACCCGCGACACTGTTTTGCATCATCCGGGCATTGGGATCTCAACCCAGAATTCAAAGAAAAGGCGCGAAAGTAGTATCTGACGGACTAGGGGAAGGAGGGAGGGCGGGCCGAGTGACGACATGGTGTACAGGTACAGGGAATTAAAATCAAGAACGGTGGCTGTGCATCAGGGAGAAACACAAACAACTGTCACACAGAATGGTCCCCCCCAAAGATTAAACTGAAAACCCTGGGTTTAGCAGGCCGTTGATTTGACGGAGGGAGGGGGAAGCAAATGAATACAGAGCAAATCTATTTTTTACATCTTAAGACGACGGTGCAGCGTGACTGATAGCCCTCGGCATCTTTCTGGGTGCTTGGCAGCAAATACTGGGCGCTTGGCAGTTAGTATATGACGATAGTCTTCAGGCCTATTGCATGATCGGCTGCTCGGGGAAGACTCTGCTAATGTGCGATGACCCAACTTGTAATAGGACGGTTAACAGTCGTAATACACCATCTACTGCCAAAAGGCAAGCCCCACGGCTGCCAGCACCCAGATCGCCGATGAAGGCTACCAGTCTACTGCACCGTCTACCGCCAAAAGGCAGTTAGCAGCTGCTGCTGTGTAGCAATGCAGTCCCACGTCTGCCGGCACCCAGAGGACATATGGTGACGGTGAGCTCAGCTGAGCTCAGCGGGCTCCATGCTTGCCGTGGTATGTTGTCTGCACAGGTAACCCAGGTAAAAAGGCGCGAATCTATTGTCTGCCATTGCTGTGACGGGGGGGGAGGGGCCTGACGACATGTACCCAGAACCGCCCGCGACACTGTTTTTGCATCATCCGGGCATTGGGATCTCAACCCAGAATTCCAAGGGGCGGCGGAGACTGCGGGAACTGTGGGATAGCTGTGGGATAGCTACCCATACTGCAATGCTCCGGAAGTCGACGCTAGCCTCGTACTGTGGACGCGGTCCGCCGACTAGAGCACCTAGAGCATTTTATGTGGGGACACACACAATCGGCTGTATACAACCGGTTTCAATAAAACCGGCTTCTATAAATTCGAACTAATTTCGTAGTGTAGACATACCCTAAGGTGCGAGTTTAAGCAGATCTTGTCATATTGGTATGAATCCCTATATGGACACTGCCAGTCTGGTACAGCAGTGGGATTTTTTGGTTTAGCTGATGTCGCTTGGGAAGGGGTTTAACTAAATTGGGGGGGGGGAAGCCACTATTATACCAGAATAGGCATTTCCACATGGGGGGTTTCCTGGTATTACTACACCCTTATAACTGGCAACAATTTCCAGTGTAGACAAGCCCAAAGGGGTTGGATACCGAATCAAGTTTCCTCTGGCAGCTCAATACATCATTTCAGACAGAGTAGAGCCGCTGTAGCTGTGCACTGGGATGCTTTGTGCCTTTAACATCACAGCCCTGGATAGGAGATGCTGAGATGAACCTTCCAGCAAGGACCACCAGCCTCTCTGCCATCCACACCCTCTTCTGGCAATCCCCGCAGATGAATCACTCCCTCTCTGGTAACTTTTATCCCCTCTGCCACTGTGTGGTAGCACATCTCCCCAGTTCTGATCCCCAGCTCCCGCTCGATGTTCCTGATTTTGCCAAAATGCCTCTCTTCCTTTTCCTCACCAGTGTCACCCTCCTCTGAACACACTGTGGCCCCTGCACAAGTTCTGCCCATCCCTCTCATCTGATTTGCCCCCTCAAATCCTTTAGCCCAGTGGTTCTCAACCAGGGGTACTCAGAGATCTTCCAACAGTTATACCATCTACTCTAGATATTTGCCTAGTTTTACAGCAGGCTACATAAAAAGCACTAGTGAAGTCAGTACAAATTCAAATTTCATACAATGACTTGTTTATACTGCTCTATATACTATATGCCAGGACTTCTCAAACTGTGAGTCAGGACCCCAAAGTGGGTCATGACCCCTTTTTAATGGGGGCACCAGAGCTGGTGTTAGACTTGCTGGGACCCGGGGCTGAAGGGGAAGCCCAAGCCCCACCACCTGGGCCCAAAGCCCAAGCCCCACCGGCCCAAGGCTGAAGTCAAACCCAGAGGGCTGCAGCCCTGGGTGGTAGGGCTCAGGTTACAAGCCCCCCACCGGGGGCTGAAGCCCTTGTACTTTGGCTCCTGCGCCCCAGGGCGGTGGGGCTTGTGTTCCCCCTACACACACACACACACACAGGTGGGGCTCGGATGGGCTCAAGCTGTGGTCCCCCCTCCAGGGGCCATGTAGTAGTTTGTGTTGTCAGAAGGGTGTCGTGGTGCAATGAAGTTTGAGAACCCTGCTATACACTGAACTGTAAGTACAATATTTATATTCCCATCGGTTTATTTTATAATTATAGGGTAAAAACGAGAAAGTCAGCACTTCTTCAGTAAATCTGTCCTATGACACTTACGTATTTTTACATCTGATTTTGTGAGCAAGTCATTTTTAAGAGGTGAAACTTGGGGGTACACAAAACAAATCAAGACTCCTGAAAGTGGGACAGTAGGGTGGAAAGGTTGAGAGCCACTGCTTTAGCCCCCTTTTATACCAGGGAGCAGATTCTGATGGCAAGGGAGGGCAGAGGCTTCTTCAGCCCATGTTACTGAGCATGTCTGGCTAATTCAGGCAGCTGGGTAACAACAGCAAAGTACCAAATCTCCTCCTCCCTCCCCCATCAGAAATAATCTGAAGCAAAACACTCGTCCTTATGCTTCAGCCGAGGAGGGCGATTGGGGAGGTCTCAAGAGGGGATTTGCCCATTTCACACCCTGATTCCCCCGGGCTGTGTCCCTGCCGACAGACTCTGGGCTTTCGTTACAGTCGGTCCCAGGGAGGGCTGCAGCCCGGGTTGTTATCCAGGGGGCACAGGAAACAGGGCTGGGAGCAGCAGCTGAGAGCTGTTGTATCCGGCGCTGGGGGGAGGGAAGGGGGAGAGTTCAAGGTAGGTAGGAGGCGTTAATGATAGTCACAGAGAGCCAGAGACCGCACAGCTCATGCATTTGAGTGATCAGTGATCAAGGCGGCTGGAAGAAGCTGCTGCCTCCATTGTGAGCCGGGAGCCCGGGCTGAGCCGCTGCTGCTCCCCAGCGGGGTGTGTGCGGGGAGAGACCTGCACTGACCTCCCTTTGTATCCGTTCCTCCCAGGTGGGACTTTCTGCGGTGGCTGGAACCAGCCCGAGCTATGCCGACACCAGCCCCTGAGCCGGAGCCTGCAGGTGAGGGGAGAGACCCGGGGGAAAGGGCTGGTGCCGGGCAGGAAAGTGACTCTGCACCAACGGCTCCTCCTCGCCCCAGCTCTGCTCCGGGGCGGGGGTCTGCGAGTGCCTTGGGAACAGTATCAAGGGGGATCCCCGAAACCGGTTCCTTTGATTCTGCTCTTTTCTAAGGCCAAGTTCACACTAGGAAATTAGGTCAGTATAACTACCAGTGTAACTATAATTACTGTGAAAAATCCACACCCCAAGAAAAGCAACACAGTTAAACCATCTAATCCCTGGTGTAGACAGTGCTAGATTGACAGGAGAATTCTCCCGTGGACATAGCTACTGCCTTCTGGGAGGTGGAGTACCTACCTCGACAGGAGAAGCCTTCCCGTTAGCGTAGGTAGCATCTTTACTGAAGATGTAGCTGTGCTGCTGCAGCATTGTAAGTGTGAACCTGCCCTAAAATTTGGTTCAGAGACTTTAAAAATGTCTCAGTGGGTTTAGTCCTGGTGGGAGGGGCTGGATCTGCGCTGCAATAAAGTGACCAAGTGTTTTTGCAGCCTGGCAGAATCTAGAATCTGGCTTCAGGTAAAGAGCCTGGGGGAAACTGGGGTGTAAAATGGACTAAAACGTTTTCTGATACCTGCCCAATGGCCCTTCTTGCCTTGACAGGCTGCAGAATGACACCCACATCTTGCTCCAGATCCTTCCATCCTCCCGGGGCACAAGGAAGAGACATGGCTGCTGCAGTGGTGCTGGCTCAGGTAAGTGATTGGCAGGGAGCCGGTGGGGAGGGTGGGGTTGGTCTGGACGTGGGGGAGGGACAGGAAATACAGGAGGAAAGTTGAATGAGGAATGAAAAACCTCTGTTGAGTCCTTTGCTCTTTACAGAACAAACACAATATGGAGACGCCACATGGACACAGTTAGGTCCCAAATAACCGTGTTTAGTAACTACACAGACATGCAAGGCCCAGCCACGTATTTACACTACTGCTTAGATTAGTCCTTGGCAGCTTCTAAACCATAGAACATAGTGAGCCACCCGATAGCTCACAAAATGCTTAAAGGGATGTAATGGGGTTTTATGGATTGCTTTATCTCTAAAGGCAGCTAATCATCAACGGGAGCCCTTACCGTGTCCCTCTGCTTCGGCCACAGTGGCTTTCAACCAGCTACTAGCTGGTATTGCCCTCACCTGACTGTTGAAGGGAGCCAGGAACCCTACCCTACCTCCCTATGCAGCTTCAGTTATCCCTGACCCGGTCCTTACCCCCAGGACTAGCCTGATGCCTCCATTCATACCTTCCGTAATGGATGAACCAACAATCAATGTATACGTTATTTAGAAGGGGAAATACACAGGAAGCCTATAAAGGGAAGGGAAAGATGGACTTGCAGTCGATACTTCAGTAACTCTATACAACTCGCAAGTAACAAAACCCCTAGGGTGGATTGCCCGGGATTGACGAGTCCAGTTTATTCCACACTAGTGGGCTTCATAAGGTGGAGGACCCCATGTACCCTGATGAGATGTTGTAGGCCTGAAGCTGCTGGAGTGTGGTGAGGTGATAAGAGTTCAGATTCACCCAGGGGTCTAACCTCTCTGTGGCAGCAATAGGCGTTATTCACAGTGGAAAAAGTCCCCACAGCACAGGGAGGCTCCTCAGCGTTTCCCAGGCCAGTTGCGTCTGCCAGAGTTCGGCAACGCAATTTGAGGGCAAAAGCGGCAACACATCGGGCAGAGGGAGACAGATCACCTGCACTCCCCTCAGACAGGGGGGAGACAGTCGGGGCATCGCCCATGCTCCCCTCAGACAGGGGGGAGACAGTCGGGGCATCGCCCACGCTCCCCTCAGACAGGGGGGAGACAGTCGGGGCATCGCCCACGCTCCCCTCAGACAGGGGGGAGACAGTCGGGGCATCGCCCGCGTTCCCCTCAGTCGGCGGGGAGACAGTCGGGGCATCGCCCGCGTTCCCCTCAGTCGGCGGGGTGACAGTCGGGGAATCGCCCGCGTTTCCCTGAGGCAGGGGGTGACAGTCGGCGGATCGCTCACATTCCCCTCAGGTGTGGGGAGACAGTCGGGGGATCGCCTGTGCTCCCTCAGACAGGGGGGAGACAGTCGGGGGATCGCCCGCGTTTCCCTCAGGCGGGGAGGGAGACAGTCGGGGGGATCGCCCGCGTTTCCCTCAGGCGGGGAGGGAGACAGTCGGGGGGATCGCCCGCGTTCCCCTCTGGTGGGAGGAGACAGTCGGGGCATCGCCCACGCTCCCCTCTGGTGGGAGGAGGCAGTCGGGGCATCGCCCACATTTCCCTCAGGAAGGAGGAGATAGTCTGTCCTCCTCTTATCCCCCCTCCGATTGGCTTACCCAGCCTTCCATCCTCTAGGGTTCACCCAATCACAATGCTCAACACCCTTGATGAGGTTAGCACACTGCAGTCCTCCCCATTTCTCATTACCCAGCAACTTGCTTGGCTCCCCTTTTCATCAGACCCATTAACCCGGGTGACTGGGATATTACCCAATTCCTGCATGCTATGGACTCCTCCCTCTTTAATGTAAAAAACTATTGGGGGGGGGGGGGGAATCTCACCAACACATTACTGTCAAATTGACCATGGTTAAGAATCCAGCATGCTACAAATTCAATTTGAGTTGTTTTACAACTTCTCTCGGAAGACCATTGCACTGGCATCACAACAGCAGCTAGGCAGAATCTGTATTTTCTGGCCTAGCTGTGTCAGCCATATCTTTCCGCTATGTGACGCTAGGGTCACTTGTAGTGGAAACAAGGACGCAAGTCTCAGTGGTGCTGACACAAGTCAATGTCTGTGGCTGTACTGTAGGATAGGTGTTTTTAATAGGCATCACTGGGGTAGGAAATCCTGCTAAACTTGTGCTTAAAAGCTGGTTTAGGCAGACATTCAGTGAAAGACATCAGCTTTCTTGGGCATAAATTCAGCTAATCTGTTTTGTATCAGAATCAATAATAATAACAAAAATGAAGGGCTTTTATGCTCTGTCAGTCCAGTTGAATCCATGTCATTCTCTATTATTTAGTACTGGATCCTTTCACTCCACAACATACAGGTTCAGCATATGTTCTTTATTTATGTTACCTTCACTTTAATAAGACCTCAGGGAGAGAGGATGTCCATTGTATGTTTTTAGTAGCACTGAGGTTTTCCACAACGTTACTTCTGTAAGTAGCCTCTGATAATCCTGCTATGAAATAGGACAGAGCAAACCCTGTATCAAGCTTCATTTCAAGTCTAACTTCATCTACATTGTAAAGAATTCCAAACAGCATTTTGTTTTCTTCTAAATGTAACAGTTCTGGAGATGCTATAACTGTCCCGGGGCTTGTCATGACTGCAAAGTTAACTCTAGTTATAGCTCGAGTGCTGCCCCTAACTTGAGTCACGTCCACACACAAAACCCTTAACTTGAGAGCAGCTCAGCTGCCTGCAGAGTGAAGAATCGTAGAATGTGCCCTCAAAAGTCTTAGCAACACACACAAGTGAGAATAACACCAGTGTGGACACAGTAACTCAGGTGTTATTTTGCTGTGTGGCCTCTCTCACTCAAGCTAGGGCTAATTTATGAGGAGTAGCTCATAAACTGGAGTTAACTCTGCAGCAAAGACATATTCTCACTGGGCTCCATGTTGTCTCTCGATATCGGTGGGACAGTCCTCTACTGAGCTATTGTACAAGCCCGTTTTCTCCAAATACCAGGCACTTTTAACCCTTCCCTCTTCCACCCTGATTTAATAAACAGTCCAACTGGCTGCAGGTAGCAATTTCTTTGTAGATTCACTTTTACTGGCCCTCTACAGTCACTGTCTATTCCACTGTATTCCCGGATTTGGACCATGTCCTCAGTGCAAATTGTTGTGTCTTTTTACTGTGTAATGTGCCGAAGAACTCGATGAAACCACACAGGCATAGTTGGGTTCCAAATAATCACGTTTAGTAAATTTACACAGACACCCAAGGCCTAGCTACATACACACTGCTGCTCTGACTGGATCTGGAGGCTTCTAAAACCTAGAATATAGTGAGTTCCACTAAAGAGCTCATAAACCATTTTAAGAAATACTAATCTAACCTTATACACTACATCTTCTTAAGGTAGGGCCTGGATTGTAGGGATAGGGTGGAAATACTCCTTTGTGAGGAAACAACCCCCCGAATGTGTTGATACCAAAGCTCTGTTGCCATCCTACAGCACTCAGAAGCCAAGAGTAACTCTGGAGGTGGGTTTACAAACTGTAGGGAAATGGTGGCCATTTTGAATAAGGGTAGTTTGACTCTACCCCCCTGAAAGTAATGGGAGGTGGTGGCCATGTAGAACAAGGGAGAATGTGTGAGTTCTGTGCGAGGAATTATGAGATCATGGAAAATGCCCCAAAATCCAATTAAATATTGTGAGACTCATGATAAAATCACCGGAGTTGGCAGCTCTTGGCATCACGGTTTCACCATAAAAACAGTGTGTTTTTAATGACAGCTTTGAGAAATTTCCCCTTCCCCAGGGAAAATTTCCTGCTCTCTGTGGGGTGGGGGTGAGGGATTTTGCAGCCTTGCCTGTGACTGAGCTGGTGGGATTGTGGCTGGGGCAGCAGGTTCTGAGAGGGGACTCTGGCTGTTTCAGGGGCTGGTGACCTTCGAGGAGGTGGCTGTGTATTTTACTGAAGAGCAATGGGCTCTGCTGGACCCCCGTCAGAGAGCCCTCTACAGGGACGTCATGCAGCAGAACTATGAGAATGTGACCTCACTGGGTAAGGATTCCTGTCCCCTCGGGTATTAGAAGGAGTGGGGTTCTCTGAAGCATGCGGGTTGGCTTCTACTCAGGTTCTTCCCCGGTCCCTTAGATTTCAGGAGGATCAGCCCCCGAAACCATGTGAGAGAGACTGTTCCCTCCTGATACCCCTCCCAGGGGAGAGGAGATTCAGAGACATAGTGGAGAAGCTCATCCCCAGAACTTCCAAGGGAGGGGATGGGCTGTATGTAGCACTCTGTGTTTCTAAACACGGGCTCACTCACACAGAGATGTCTCCTCTCCATCCTTTCCCAGGACTATCTCCATGGCTGGAAAGGGCTGTGGTCTCAGCAGGGCTAGGAAGGAGTAAGAGGTTGCACAACTGTCTTGTGCCAAAGTCATAAAAACCCCCAGTGTGTGGAGATTGCTGAACCTCCTGCAGAGGGAGCTGTACACCTCCCAAGAACCATCTGACCTCCCCACAGTGTCTTCAGGAACATCTCTTTGGTTTATGCAGCTTTGGTTGATGAAGGCAGCTGTGTTGATATCATATACTTGGATTTCTTCAGGGCATTTGACTTGGTACCACATGACATTTTGATTTAAAAAGCTTGTGTTATATGGAATGAACAAGACCACACAGTAGATGGATTCACAACTGGCTAATTTACGGATCTCAAAATGTTTTTGTTAATGGGGAGAAGTCAATGAGCAGGGCTGTTTCTAGTGGGTGCCCTAGGGATCAGTTCTTGGTCCAACACTACTTAATATTTTTATCAACAGTCTTCATGATGATGTAAAATCTTTGCTGGTAAGGTTTGCGGACGACACAAAGATTAGTGGGGTATCAATAATGAGGACAGGTTATTGTTACCAAGTGATCTGAATTTCCTGCTTAAATGGTCATAATCCAATAAAATGTGTTTTAGTACCTGTACGGCCAAATGCAAGGTAATACGTCTGAGAAAACAAGAATTCAGATTATATCTACAGCATGAAAAATTCTGGGCTTGGCTACGCTATGGAGGCTAGAGCAGCATAGCTACTGCACTGTAGCTGCGCTGGCATAACCCCATAGATGTAGCCTACAACAATGGAAGGGGGGTTTCAGTCACTGTAGGAACACAACCTCCCTGAATGACTATCTTGCATGGTGTCAAGTATCGGGGTAGCCGTGTTAGTCTGTATCCACAAAAACAACAAGGAGTCCGGTGGCACCTTAACGATTAACAGATTTATTTGGGCATACACTTTCGTGGGTAAAAAACCTCACTTCTTGCATCTGAAGAAATGAGGATTTTTACCCACGAAAGCTTATGCCCAAATAAATCTGTTAGTCGTTAAGGTGCCACCGGACTCCTTGTTGTTTTAGTAACTATCTTGACGAATCATTCTTCTGTCCATCTGGCTGTGTCTACACCAAAGGCTAGGATGGCACAGCTACGGCAGTGTAGCTGAGCGCTGTAGCTACATCAGCCTAAATTGTAAGTGTAGACCAGGCCTCTGTCTTAGAAATGACTGATTTAAGAGAAGGTCATTAGAGTCACTGAGTTTTAAGGCCAGAAGCGACCACCAGGTTATCTAGTCTGACCTCCTGTATATCACAGGCAATCAACACCTGCACACAACCGCACAACCAAAATTAGACCGAAGTATTACAGATCTCAGGAGACTAGACCATTATGTGCAGCAGGCAGCGAATAAGAGGAACCAAGGTGCACAGAGTCTGAGGCCCCAACAATGGCAGGGAAATGATTAAGTGAGATACACCCACAGAATCCTGGCAAGTGACCCGCACCCACATGCTGCAGAAGACAACAAGGTGAACAAACCCCCAAGGTCACTGCCAATGTGACCTGGGGAAATTCCTGTCCAACCTCACGTACAGCGATCAGTTCGTCCCCAATGTTGTGAGCAAGAAACAGCCAGCCAAGTACCTGAGCGAGAGAATCCTCGGTGCAACATAAGAGCCCTGGCCCACCCCGCCCACTGCCCCATTTCCAGCCATGATCATCCCTGATGCTTCATAGGAAGGAAATACAAAAAAAAAAAAACCCTCCCAGAATATATTGGGGGGATCCTTTTCTGATCCCTGCTGGTAGCTGGCTGAAATCCTGAAGCATAATTGAAGGGTGAGTTCACAGCTATCAGTCTCAGCAAGGTCTGAGTCACTAGTACCTCTCAGTAGAGGGACATTTTTGAGGGGACCTGTAACTCGAGAACCCCTCAAAAGACCCCACACCTCAAGGAGGCACACAAAATGCAAAATGATCTGAGTAACCATTCAGATTTTAGAGCACTTACAAGAGTTGAGCTTTAAAGCCTACAAAATGGCAGGAATGGAAACCCACTAAATGTTTTTCTGTATTGGTGCGTGCGTACTGTAAAAAGTGTACATTTTCTTAAATCCCATTCTCAGTCTGGATCCCCCAAAGATTTAGGGGGTGCCATGCACTATTTTGGGTAAAACTATTGAGACCAGCGTCACATCAATAGTTAGATCTCTAGCTCTATGCAAAAAAACAAACAAACTAGAAACTCTTTATAAATGGCTGTTTTTTTCAGGTCTTATATCTCTGGCACCTCTAGCTCAAATGACCCCAAGTTTGGGTCACTAACTGTACCCTACACCCGTCTGACAAAGGATGTCAATTTTAGAGGACTTAGAAAGAGGAACCTTTCAACAGAAGTCATGATGCAACCTTCACTATAGTGGCACTGCCATACCAATACAATTTCCTGGTTTTTCAGAAGTTTGAGTTTGAAATACTTTAATTCTGTATTTCCTGGGTTTTTGGAGGTTTGGGTGTCACTGAATTTATTACGTGTTTTTTCTGTTTCGTCATTGAATAATGATTATAATAATTTTTTGCGGTTTAGTTAGTCGTTTACGGTGGTCAGAAAAGAATATTTTACCCTGATGTACAAATGGCTAGTTGTGTTCTAGGATGGGGTCTTTGTTTGTATGTTTTCCTCCGCTGAAGCATAAGAGATTGGCCACAGTTGAAGACAGGACACCAGATGGGGTGGACCAGTACTTTGAGGTGGTACAGAAAACCCTCTTTCTAGATTCCTGGCTGGTGTGTCTTACTCACATGCTCAGGGTCAGACTGATCGCCTAATTTGGGGTTAGAAATCAGTTTTCCTGCAACTCCGATTGGCTGGAACCTTGGTGTGGGAGGGGGTCAGCTTTCCTGAGTCTGCAGCATTGGGCCTAGCTCACCTCCTGGGATCATCTGAGCATATCTTGCCAAATCAATGCCCTGCCAGTGCAGGGGCCTCAGACATTAGTAGCATGTTGAGCTCTCCTGTCTCTCCCTGTGCCACACAGTTTACTCTCCTGGGGACTGAAATGTTTTCAACTAAAGTCTCTGGGCTTAATATAGCGGGTACATCGGCTGTGATACACATTAGGTCAGACTAGATGCCCTTAAACTCTGTGAAGAATACAAGGGCACCCGCTCATCCAGCACATCTGGAAACCGCCGTGTCTCAGAATAATTGTAAAATCCTGGTCTCACCTGCTTTCTTTCCCCGGAGCAGGATTTCCAATTGCCAAACCCAACATAATATTCCAGCTGGAACGAGGGGAAGAGCCGTGGGTGCCAGATCTCCCCAGCTTTGAGGAAAGGGACATCCTGAGAAACATCCACACAGGTGAGCAAGTGATTAAATAGACACAGAAACCACCCGGCATTGGCATAATCAGCTGGGATTCCCACAAAGGGCCCGTGAGCTCCCCCACTTCTGCTTCATCTCACCCAGGTCAGGATTGTGACTAGCTGGTGTCGTATCCTCATGTCAGATGCAACTCAGGGCTTCCCACCCATCCTGACTGACACCTAGCAGTAGCTCCCTCCCCACTGGGTGTTCACTTGGGATGTGGAGGCAGAACTGGTCCCCTCCTCTCTCCTTTCTGGGGAAGGGTTTTGGGGGGAGGGATTTGGCTCCTGATATTTCCATCTCCCCAGCAGATATTTGGTTTATTTCCTGCCAACCCATTCACTTTTTGAGGTTCCCTTTCCCCTCAGGCACAGGGAATGACTCCTGTCTGGATTATCTCTCTGTCCCAGCAGATGATGGGATGTTGGGTGAGAGCGAGGAGGAGAATCCTCAGCAGAAAGTTCCTGAACAAGTGGAACAACACGGAAATCTATCAGGAAAAACGGAAGAGGACGTTTCCCAGAGTCCTGAGCAGAGAGAAGCCTGTGACAGACAGCAAGGAAATAACCCAGGGATGAAACTGGGTAAATCCACTTACCAAGTGGGAGGTCTGAAGGACCTTAAGAAAACCACGATCCTGCCAAGAGTCTTCAGTAAAGAGGAACCATATGACTGTGCTGAGTGTGGGAGAAGTTTCAACCGGAGATCCTACCTTGTTAGACATCAAAGAGTCCACACTGGTGAAAAACCCTATAACTGCCCCAGCTGTGGGAAGTGCTTCAGTCAGATATCACACCTTATTGTACATCAGAGAATCCATACAGGAGAGAGACCCTATAAATGCCTTGACTGTGAGAAAAGTTTCAAGCACAGTTCAGACCTTGTTTCACACCAGAGAATTCACACAGGGGAGAGACCATATAAATGCGCAGACTGTGGGAAGAGCTTCAGGCAGAGCTCAGTCCTTATTTCACATCACACAATCCATACGGGAGAGAAATCCCATAACTGTCTTGAGTGTGGGAAATATTTTGCTTATTTCTCATCCCTGATTTCACACCGGAGAATCCACACAGGAGAGAGACCCTATATGTGCCTCGACTGCGGGAAAACCTTCCGTCAGAAAGGTACCCTTATTATCCATCAGAGAATCCACACAGGAGAGGCACCCTATAGCTGTCTTAAGTGCGGGAAAAGCTTCAAGCAGAGATCAGACCTTAGTGTACATCAGAGAATCCATGTGGCAGAGAGACCCTATAAATGCCCCGACTGTGGGAAACGCTTCAGCCAGAGTTCAAACCTCCTTAAACACCAGAGAATCCACACAGGAGAGAGACCCTATAACTGCCTGGAGTGTGGGAAACGTTTTTCCAATTTCTCTTACCTGATTTCACATCGGGGAATCCACACGGGAGAGAGACCCTATAAATGCCCCGACTGTGGGAAAAGCTTCAAACAGAGCTCGGACCTTATTTCACACAGACGAATTCACACAGGAGAGAGACCTTATAAATGCTCTGTCTGTGGAAAGAGCTTCAGCCAGAGATCAAACCTCAACGTACATCAGAAAATCCACACGGCAGCAAGACCCTATAACTGCCCCAAGTGCGGGAAAAGCTACAGGCGCAACTCAGAGCTTATTTCACATCAGAAAATTCACATGGGAGAGAAACCCCATAACTGCCCTGAGTGCGGAAAAAGCTTCAAGCGGAGGTCCGTACTAATTTCGCATCAGAGAATCCACACGGGAGAGAAACCCTTTAAGTGCTCCGAATGTGGGAAAAGTTTCTGTCAGAGATCGCAACTTATTAGGCATCAGAGAATTCACACAGGACAGAGACCTTATAAATGCTCGGAGTGCGGAAAGAACTTTACCCAGAGCTCAGCCCTTATTGTCCATCAGAGAATGCACACCGGAAATAAACCATATACATGTTCTGTCTGTGGGAAAAGCTACAAGGTGAAGACCTCGCTAATATCCCACCAGAAACTGCACACAAGGTAGAAGGTGTTGAGAGTTCTCCCTATGGTCGTGTCCTCTTGAAGCAAAGTGTAAATGTGCTTCATTTGAGGGGGGTCTGGGCAGGAGCAGCAGGTGGGCACAAGGTTTGGGGTTTTAGTGGGCAATGGTTGATGGGGCCCAGAAGAGGCAGGAACGCTGGATACTGGGGAGCTGTGTTGTTTCTGGGTGAAGCAGATGATGAGATTAGTAGCGAGATGTTTCTGTGGGTTCCACACACACTTACCAATGTAGAGAAGAGGTAAAAATGCCCTGTTGCCATTTGTGTCTGCAGCTCCTCAGGCCTCTCAGGACAGGGGCAGAAGGACGTTCCTCAGAGAAGCAGCGAGAGGCCCCATGGGGCTGTGGTTATAAGGCAGATGGTGCTACTAAGCTGAAGCAACAGGATTTCAGAGCAATGCTCAGTGTATTGAACATCTCTGCAGCTGTGGGATGTGAGGAGCGACTGAGAAGGGAATGAATGGTGGAGATTCCCCAAACAGCTATTGTCATTTGGAGTTGCACTGTTTCTGGGAGGACAGTATGGTGTAACAGTGACAGCAGGAGGAATTGGGACTCAGGACTCCTGGGTTCTATTCTCAGCTCTTGTATGGGAGTAAGGGCTAGTCAGTTAAAGCAGTGGAGGCTGGGACCCTGGGACTCCTAGGTTCAGTTCCCAGTTCTGAGAGGGGAGTGTGTCAAATCACGCCATCAAACGAATGCTCCGGAAGGTGGTAGGTGCCAATGGATACTATCGGGACACCCTGATTCCACTCATTTTAATGGCCCTCAGGACAACTCCAGCTGCCTCCACAGATCACACGCTCTTTGAGGTGATGACTGGGCGAATTATGCCAATAACAGAGCCTCTTCTCTGGCATACCCACAGCTAGAGCTAGACTTATGCCCATACCAGAGCATCTTCTGTGCATACCCACAGTTAGAGGTGGGAGGGGTGGGGTGGCAGTGGAGAGATGGGCAGACAGGACCCCTGGGTTCAATAACGCTCCGTGCTAGTGTCTCCTGGTGTGATCTTGTGCCAGTCACTCCCCCTCCTCTCTGTGCAGCCTCCTCTTCTCCAGTCTCTGATGGGGATAATAGTTGCTCCCCTTCACAGGGAGTCATGGGGTGTCACTAATTCTTCTGTGAGAAGTGACTCAGGAAGCCAGAGGTGCTGACCCTCGTCTGCCCCTTCCTGGATCACTGTGTCAGCGGAGTGAGTGACTGAACCTATGGGAAGGGTTTCAGCAGGATTTCCTCATCCCTGTTTTCAGGCAGGGGCTCAGCGGACATCGCACATGGGATTTTTCCTGAAATAAGTGCCTTGTGAGGAATTTTTCTCCTTGTTTTGGGATGGTGGGAGAGGGGAGGGTCTCTTGTTTCTAGAAAATCAGATTTCAGATTCATCTTTATTTCTCATTGAAGTTTTTACTTTGATTGGTTTCTGTTTTTTCCAAATAAATTCCTAATAAAATGTTTGTTGCAAATCCACCGTCTCCCAGGGAATCTCAGACATTTCCTCTGTTCTTGAGCTGAACGGGTGCAGGGCAAAGTGCCCCAGATTGGGTAAGTTCCCCCTCATGAATTCAATGTTGATCAATTCAAAGTAACGCGCATTGGAAAACATAATCCCAACTATACATATAAAATGATGGGGTCTAAATGAGCTGTTACCACTCCAGAAAGAGATCTTGGAGTCATTGTGGATAGGTCTCTGAAATCATCCACTCAGTGTGCAGTGGCAGTCAAAAAAGGCTACCAGAATGTTTGGAATCATTTGGAAAGGGATAGATAACAAGACAGAAAATCTCATAATGTAACTATATAAATCCATGGTAAGCATACACTCCTTGAATATGGCTTGCAGTTCTGGTCTCCCCATCTCAAAAAAGATATGTTAGAAATGGAAAAGGTAGAGACAAGGGTTACAGACAAGGGTAACAGACATGATTAGGGGTATGGAACAGCTTCATATGAGGAGCAGTGAAAAAGACTGGGACTGTTCAGGTTGGAAAAGAGACAACTAAGTGGGGGTTATGATAGAGGTCTGTAACATCATGAATGGTGTGAAGAAAGTAAATAAGGAAGTGTTATTTACCCCTTCATATAACACAAGAGCCAGGTATCCAATGAAATGAATAGGCAGCAGGTAAAAACTAACAAAAGGAAGTGTTTCTTCACACAAGCCTGTGGAATTCATTGCCTGGGGATGTTTTGAAGGACAAAAGTATAACTTCAAAAAGAATTAGATAAGCTCAAGCCAAAACATTCAGGGATGGAACCCCATGCTCTGGGTGTCCCTAAGCATCTCACTGCCAAAAGCTGTAGGGTTGGACAACGGGCTGGATCACTCGAAAATTGCCCTGTTCTGTTTATTCCCTCCTAGCCTTGGCCACTGTAGAAGTCAGGACCATGGGGTAGAATGATGGACCATTGGTCTGACCCTGTATGGCCATTCTTATTCACTCCCCCTCAGCAGGAATCTCTCATTCCCCCTATCCAGCCCCTTTCACTGATGTGTCTGTCCATCCTGCTTTAAAAGGGATATCTAGCGCCTCCATGTCTTTGCTCTTGCAGATCTAAGTGCCTCTGATCTCAGTCTCTGAGTCTTCCCCTCCCCTATACTCTGATGTCCCATTCTTGGTCCCAGACCCCAGCTCTGTGCTGTACCTGGGGCCATTGAACCCCAACATCAGGGCTCTGATCACAACCCCTGCCCTGGACCTAGAGGGGAGTGACCAATTGCAGCCACCAGACGAAACACCCCCATGTGTTTGTTGCTGTCTGAAATTGTCAGCCTAGGCATCTCAGTGCGGGTGTTTGAAGCAGCCCTGGGCCATCTGAGCTGCAGCGAAACAGAGTATCTTTATGGGGTATCTTTAGTGTATGCTCAGTAATCCTTGCCCCTCAGAATCCAAGCAGCATGAAGATACAGTTCCTCCTTGTTAAGGGTTCTTATTCCCTCCCCCCTCTGCTTTGAGTTGCAAGTTCAACTGTTGGGAGGAATTCACTCGCATCATGTCTCCCAGTTTGTCTGGTGTCAATGAGCTTGTTCTTTCGGGCTGGATATAACCCTTGTTGGAGACGAGTATGTCACGCTAGTTAATATTTCTCTCTTGTCTGGTGGTTTACACAATTACAGAGGCTCACAATGCAAATGCTCAACTATTACCTTACAATATGGGATGCAGATGTTATACGTGAGATTAAGGTACGCAGCACTTACAAGCATTCAAAAAAGTCAAAACACTAAGCACGTTTTTATAACTCTACCACCTATTTGACCAGTACTAACATACAGGTGAACCAGACTGGTGCTGGTTGTTTTTCAGTATCTAAGTGAGGCACAGGGATCTTGGCATAAAGTGGCACCTGGTTTGCCAATGTCACACCAGAAACCACCTGAGCTCCCCAAAGAGTCTGCAGGAAAATTTTCCCATCTGTTTCGTTTATACAAGGACCCACCCAGCCCATCTGGCAACAGCTCTGTCTCAGGACAACTGTAAAACCCTCATCTTACCTGTTTTCTCACAACAGGTTTTCCAATTCCCAAACTGAACATAATTTCCCAGCTGAGAATTGGGGGAAGAGCTGTGGGTCCTGGACCTCCAGGGCTCTGAGGAAAGGCAGGTCCTGAGAAACATCCACACTGGTGAGGAATTGGTTAAATGGTCCCACAGAAACTATCCATCATTGGCATAAGTAGCTGGGATTTTTTTAAAGGCCCTGCAGGTTCCTTCAGTTCTGCCTTATCTTGCCCATTGTGCCCAGCCGATGTTGTATCTTTATGGCAGATGTCACTCAACTGCACAGCCACCCAGGGAGACGCCCTGTGAGGGTCCCCAGCGCTCACCCTGCACCCGCACAGCCACCAGGGAGATACCCTGCCAGGGTCCCCACATCCAGCACCCACACAGCCAGTCCAGGCCCTACCAGTGTGAGTGAAGCAGCAAGAACCTTTGGGAACACATCTACTCACACCAGGCACCAGAGCCTCCCCAGAGGGCAGAGAGACCCCTAGGCACTCCTCCCTCATCAGACATTCCACTTGGGGCAGAGCTCCCTCTGGATATGACTCTGGGGACAGGGAGAGCCACTGCCACACCAGCCGCCCTACCAGGGGCAGAGCGTGCCCTCCCCAGGCAGGAGGAGAGATTCCCTCTAGAGAGCCCTCTCCAGACCAAAGCTCAGCCCAGTTCTTCCTTCAGTTCACGGAGCCACTTGACACATGGGAATTACACAACAGTGGGACAGGTGCCTCACTGGTGTAAATCAGTGGTTGTGATATTGGGGTCATTAGGCCAGAACCCCAGAGGGTGTTATCGATAGAATCCAAAAGGGGGCATCTCTCAGAGCTGGCACAGGTCACAGCATCAGCAGAGTGTCACAGCACAGCCTGGCCAGCACCTGTGACTTCCCTAGCTGGATGCATGAGTGTCTTCAGCGTGGCTCAGTAGCTGGGCTGTGACAGCCACATTTCCTCGGAGCATGGGGGTGGGCAGACATGTCACACACACTGGCCAGTGGGTTACACAAGCACTGTCAGTGCCTGACTGACTGAGCCCTCATGCAGGTGCCTAACACTTAGGATTTCCCCCCAGAGTGACCCTCCACATGTTGGGGTTGAGTTCATTCTGTGACCTGGGGTCATACAGGGAATGCGTTAAAGTAAAACTAAGCAGAATCAACCAATTCCTGGGCATTGCACGACTCCCCCATCACAGTGGGGGAACGCTAGAGAACCTTTGGGTACAACTGGGCCAAATCCCTCTGGGCCCTGCAAAGAACACATCCAACCAGAGATTTCCCCAGCCTACAGGGCTGCAGCTCCCCCAACCCCGGTCTGCCCTGTCCCCACTTACAGCTCACCCTCTCCCAGGCCTTTCCTGTTTTGGCCAGGGACACTGGGGTCTCCCTCCTGTCCCCAAAGGTGGGCTGCTATCCTTAGTTCCACCCCTCCAAAGTCTGGTTGGCTGAGGACAAGGCACTCAGCTGTCCATCCCAATCTCCAAACCGACCCAAAGCTGTAGAACCTCAGCCACCTGCCAGTGAGACCCCTACCCCGAAACATGGTGCAGAAGGGATCCAGGCACAACCCTTTTCTCCTCCATGAAACCTCCAGAGTGAATGAACCAGAAACAGAGTCCCAGAGACATGTGCCCTCTGCTGTCATCCTGGGGTTTGGTCAGCATCCCTGGGGCCTTTTAATTTTGGAGCCCTCCCGGGACATTCACAATTCCTTACAGTCCTGTATTCCCCAATGACACCCCCTCTCCAGAGACACAGTCCTCCCTCCAGAAGTTAACAGGGCACAATCCATTTATTGTGGTCTAATTAATAGAAGAAAGCCCATGGGAAATAGAGTCATGAGACAGGAATCCCTGGGTCCCTGTAACTCAGGGCTCTGGGCTTCCACACTAGGTCCAAACATCCAGACAGGGTCTCCCCAGAGTGAGTGACTCACTGCCTTGCTCCATGCTGTAGGGACACCCTTGCATACACAGCCCCCTAGAACTGCTCTGGCCTTTAATGCTGCCCTATTACAGGGCAAACTACTATGTCACTCCCTCTCACTCCCCCCATGTGGTCTCTCTAAGCCAGTGGCTCTCAGCCGTTTCAGACTACTGTACCCTTTTCAGGAGTCAGATCTGTCTTGTGTATCCCCAAGTTACACCTCACCTAAAAATGACTTGCTTACAAAAATCAGACATAAAAATACAACAGTGCCAAGGCCACTATTATTGAAAAATTGCTGACTTTTGCATTTTTACCATATAAAATAAATTAATTGGAATATAAATATTGCGCTTACATTTCAGTGTGTAGTATATAGGGAAGTATAAACAAGTCACTGTCTGTGAAATTTGAGTTTGTACTGATTTTGCTACTGCTTTTTATGTAGCCTGTTGTAAAACAAGACAAGTCAGACTCCTGAAAGGGGGACAGTAGTCTGGAAAGGTTGAGAGCCACTGCTTTAGCCCCCTTTTATACCAGCGAGCAGATTCTGATGGCAAGGGAGGGCAGAGGCTTCTTCAGCCCATGTTACTGAGCATGTCTGTAGTTCAGGTTTCAGCTGGGTAACAGCAAAGTACCAAATCTCCTCCTCCCTCCCCGAACAGAAATAATCTGAAGCAAAACACTCGTCCTTATGCTTCAGCCGAGGAGGGCGATTGGGGCGGTCTCAAGAGGGGATTTGCCCATTTCACACCCTGATTCCCCCAGGCTGTGTCCCTGCCAACAGTCTCTCGGCTTTCGTTACAGTCGGTCCCAGGGAGGGCTGCAGCCCGGGTTGTTATCCAGGGGGCACAGGAAGCAGGGCTGGGAGCAGCAGCTGAGAGCTGTTGTATCCGGCGCTGGGGGGAGGGAAGGGGGAGAGTTCAAGGTAGGTAGGAGGCGTTAATGATAGTCACAGAGACCGCGCAGCTCCTGCATTTGAGTGATCAGTGATCAAAGCGACTGGAAGAAGCTGCTGCTGCTGCCGCCTCCATTGTGAGTCGGGAGCCCGGGCTGAGCCGCTGCTGCTGCTCCCCAGCGGGGTGTGTGCGGGGAGAGACCTGCACTGACCTCCCTTTGCATCCGTTCCTCCCAGGGGGGACTTTCTGCAGTGGCTGGAACCAGCCCCTGAGGCAGCCACGGGCTCTGCCGACCCCAGCCCCTGAGTCGGAGGCTGCAGGTGAGGGGAGAGACCCGGGGGAAAGGGCTGGGGCCGGGCAGGAAAGTGACTCTGCACCAACAGCCCCTCCTCGCCCTAGCTTTGCTGGGGGGGAGTTGCGAGTCCCAGAGCTGCTGCCCTCCCTGACCCCCCAGGCTCTGCCCCCCTGAGCGCCTGCAGGAGCCGAGCCAGCTCCGGGAGAGCGAACGCCCCGGGCCAGGGACCGAGTCTCCCAGCCCGAGAGGAGGGGGCAGGAGGGAGACAGGGGCAGAGACTGGCAGGGGCAGCAGGAGCAATCAGTGAGGAGGGAGGTCCCGGCACCCAGCCCTGCCCAGCCCCATTCCCTGCAGCACCCCGGGGCAGACTGACTTTCCTGGGACACGGTGAGGGGCAGGGAGAGGAAACGCCAGTTCCTGTCTCTGTCTGGTCCCTGCGCTGCTGCGGGGATGTGCTGCCCTGGGGACAGTGTCAGGAGGGATCCCCCAGAGCATCTCCTTTGATTCTGCTCTTTTCTAGTGTTTGGCTTAAAGACTGTGTTACTGGAGGGTTTAAACATGTTTCAGTGGGTTTAGTCCTAATGAGTGGGGCTGGGCGATGCTGCCATAAAGAGTCTAAATTTAAAGTATCTTTCTGCAGAGAAAGAGCCTGGGGAAATCGGTGTGAAATGGACTAAAACCTCTTCTATAACCTGCCCCATCGCCCTTCTCGCCTTGACAGGCTGCAGAATAATGTCCACATCTTGCTCCAGGTTGTCCCATCCTCCCAGGGGACAGGGAAGGGAACGGACTGTAATGGAGACAGTGCAGGTAAGTGATTTTCAGGGAGGTGGTGGGGTTGGCCTGCATATGGAGGAGGGACAGTAAATACAGACAGAGGGGAAAAACTGGAAATGAAAAACCTTCTGTTGCATAGTTTGCTCTTTACACAACACACAATATAGAGAAACCCCAGGGGCACAGTTGGGTTTTTCTAACTATACACTGCAAGTTTGCAGATGACACTAAACTGGGAGGAGTGATAGTTACGCTGGAGGGTAGGGATCGGATACAGAGGGACCTAGACAAATTAGAGGATTGGGCCAAAAGAAACCTGATGAGGTTCAACAAGGACAAGTGCAGAGTCCTCCACTTAGGACGGAAGAATCCTATGCACTGCTACAGACTGGGGACCGAATGGCTAGGCAGCAGTTCTGCAGAAAAGGACCTGGGGATTACAGTGGACGAGAAGCTGGATATGAGTCAACAGTGTGCTCTTGTTGCCAAGAAGGCTAACGGCATTTTGGGCTGTATAAGTAGGGGCATTGCCAGCAGATCGAGGGACGTGATCATTCCCCTCTATTCGACATTGGTGAGGCCTCACCTGGAGTACTGTGTCCAGTTCTGGGCCACACACTACAAGAAGGATGTGGAAAAATTGGAGGGCAACAAAAATGATTAGGGAGCTGGAACACGTGACTTATGAGGAGAGGCTGAGGGAACTGGGATTGTTTAGTCTACAGAAGAGAAGAATAAGGGGGGATTTGATAGCTGCTTTCAACTACCTGAAAGGGGGTTCCAAAAAGGATGGATCTAGACTGTTCTCAGTGGTACCAGAAGACAGAACAAGGAGTAATGGTCTCAAGTTGCAGTGGGGGAGGTTTAGATTGGATATTAGGAAAAACTTTTTCATTAGGAGGGTGGTGAAGCACTGGAATGGGTTACCTAGGGAGGTGGTGGAATCTCCTTCCTTAGAGGTTTTTAAGGTTACGCTTGACAAAGCCCTGGCTGGGATGATTTAGTTGGGAATTGGTCCTGCTTTGAGCAGGGGGTTGGACTAGATGACCTCCTGAGGTCCCTTCCAACCCTGATATTCTATGATTCTAAGTGCAAGGCCTAGCCACCTATATACATTTACTTGGTCTGGTTTCTGGCAGCTCCTAAGGAACACAGCGAGGGCCACTAGAGGGCTCACAAACTGTTTGAAGGGATATTACCCACTTCCTACACACTGGCTACTCCTGCCTCTTTGATGAAGGAGAACATTTAAAAAAATAACTTAGCAATATGTTACTATCAATACTACTATTACTAGAAGACTGCACACTTTGTTGCTTCTGTAGGCCAAACTTATTGTACACATCAGGGGCTCCTGGCATCTTTTCATTCCCCTTGGCCCCCACAGGTGTGCCATCTTCCCATCCCTATTTTAGGGGCTCCCTGCAACCCCCCCCACCCACTCCCTCATGCAAAGGGTCTGCGTGTCCCCTCTTCCCCATGCCAGAATCCCTGATTCTTCCTCCCATGTCCTCCCCAATTCCCCTCTTTCCACATATCGTGTCTCCCATTCTTGCATTCCCCCTGTGCCAGGAGAGCTATGTGCCACTGTAACAGGAGCAGCCACCTCCTGAGCACCCCGTCATGGACTGAGGTTGCGCTGCAAGTATCCTGCCTCAGTTGCCCTCGTGGTTCCTCCATAAACTCAAAAAGACTTTTCTCTGTTCAATAATACCCCTCCTTAGGGTCGGTTTTATTAGCAAAAAGTTCAAAATAAACCCCAAAATATCTTCGTTTCCACCCCTCCAGCCTTAAACTGCACACAGTCAATTCCCTGACATATTGTCCCCAAACTCCCAAGGTCTTCCTTGCAGGAGCCTTTCTCATTCTTTGTCTAAGGGTATGTCTACACTACGGGATTAATCCGAATTTAGATAATTCGGATTTGAGAAACAGGTTGTATAAAGTCGAAATGAGTGCGGCCACACTAGCACAGTAATTCGGTGGTGTGCGTCCAAGTACCGGGGCTAGCGTCGATTTCTGCACCGTTGCACTGTGGGTAGCAATTCCATAGCTATCCCATAGTTCCCGCAGTCTCCCGCGCCCATTGGGATTGTGGGTTAAGATCCCAGTGCCTGATGGGACAAAAAACATCGTCGCAGGTGGTTCTGGGTATAGCCTCACTTCCTCCCTCCCTCCCTCCCTGCATGAAAGCAACGGACGGCAGACAACCATTTTCGCGCCTTTTTTCCTGGGTGGGTGAACACTGCAGACTCCATACCACGGCAAGCATGGAGCCCGCTGAGGTCAAGACAGCACTCATGAATATTGCAAACACCTCGCGCGTTCTCGTGGAGTTTATGCTCAGCCAGGACCAGAAAAACGAGGAGAGGAGGCAGCGGCGGCGGCAGCGCAGCGACAAGCATGATGAGGACATGGACACGGACACGGACACAGAATTCAGTGAAACCACAGGCCCCGGTGCTTTGGAGATCATGTTGTTAATGGGGCAGATTCTATCCATGGAACGCCGATTCTGGGCAAGGGAAACAAGCACAGACTGGTGGGACCGCATAGTGTTGCAGGTCTGGGACGATTCCCAGTGGCTGCGGAACTTTCGCATGCGTAAGGGCACTTTCATGGAACTTTGTGACTTGCTGTCCCCTGCCCTGAAACGCCAGAATACCAAGATGAGAGCAGCCCTCACAGTTGAGAAGCGCGTGGCGATAGCCCTGTGGAAGCTTGCAACGCCAGACAGCTACCGGTCAGTCGGGAATCAATTTGGAGTGGGCAAATCTACTGTGGGGGCTGCTGTGATGCAAGTAGCCAAAGCAATCACTCAGGTGCTGCTACGAAAGTTAGTGACTCTGGGAAATGTGCAGGCTATAGTGGATGGTTTTGCTGCAATGGGATTCCCTAACTGTGGTGGGGCGATAGACGGAACCCATATCCCTATCTTGGCACCGGAGCACCAAGCCACCGAGTACATAAACCGCAAGGGGTACTTTTCAATGGTGCTGCAAGCACTTGTGGATCACAAGGGACGTTTCACCAACATCAACGCGGGCTGGGCGGGAAGGGTTCATGACGCTCGCGTCTTCAGGAACACTACTCTGTTTAAAGGGCTGCAGCAAGGGACTTACTTTCCGGACCAGAAAATAACCGTTGGGGATGTTGAAATGCCCATAGTTATTCTTGGGGACCCAGCCTACCCCTTAATGCCATGGCTTATGAAGCCATACACAGGCAGCCTGGACAGGAGTCAGGAGCTGTTTAACTACAGGCTAAGCAAGTGCAGAATGGTGGTAGAATGTGCATTTGGCCGTTTAAAAGGTCGCTGGCGTTCATTATTGACTCGCTCTGACCTCAGCCAAAGAAATCTCCCCATTGTTATTTCTGCTTGCTGTGTGCTCCACAATCTCTGTGAAAGTAAGGGGGAGACCTTTATGGCGGGGTGGGAGGCTGAGGCAAATCGCCTGGCTGCTGATTACGCGCAGCCAGACACCAGGGCGATTAGAAGATCACACCATGAAGCGCTGTGCATCAGAGAAGCTTTGAAAACCAGTTTCATGGCTGGCCAGGCTACCGTGTGAAATATCTGTTTGTTTCTCCTTCATGAAAACCCTCCCCCTTTACTGACTGATTTTCTGTAAGGAACCCACCCTGCCCCTTCCCCCAGCTTTCTTTCAAACCAAATAAAGTCACTATCATTTAAAAATCATTTATTCTTTATTAATAGATTAGAAAAAGAGGGCGGGAACCCGGGTGGGATTTGGGAGGAGGATTGCTGGGAAGGAAAAAGCCACAAAGAAAAGGTTAAAAAAATGACAGCCTTTTGCTTGGGCTGTCTACTGGGGTGGAATGGGAAGGTGTACGGAGCCTCCCCCCCCGCGTTCTTACACGTCTGGGTGAGGAGGATACGGAACATGGGGAGGGGGGAGGGTGGAACAGGGGCTGAAGCGGCAGTCTGTTTTCCAGCAGCCGTTCCTGAACCTCCACCAGACGCCGGAGCAGCCCCAGCGTTGCATCCTTCATCCTCTGGTCTTCCTGCCGCCATCTCTCATCTCGATCGTCTCTCCTCTCCTCACGTTGGTCCCTCCTCTCCTCACGTTGGTCCCTCCTCTCCTCACGATCACTGACTTCTTTCCTATACTTTGAAACTGTTTCCTTCCACTCATTCAGATGAGCTCTGTCACTCCTGCTGGATTGCATAATTTCAGAAAACATGTCCTCCCGCGTCGTCTTCTTACGACGCCTTATCTGTGATAACCTTCGGGATGGAGGAGGGAGGCTTGAGGAATTTGCAGCTGCTGTAGGGAGGGGAAAAAAGAGAGAATTGTTTTAAAAGCTACATTTTGCAGAACAATGCTTATACTCTTTCACGGTGACCAACACTGTTCACATTACATAGCACATGTGATTTCTGTGCAAGGTCGCATTTTGCCTCTTAATGCTGAGTGCCTGTGGCTTTGCTGCTAGAGATCACAGGTCTGGGCAACAGAATTCGGCTTGCATGCGGCCATGGTAAGCCATTGTTTTACAGCTTCTGCACCCTCCTTTCCCACATACCAAGCATAGCTTGTAGAGTGCTGCAGAAGCCTGGCCAATCTCAGCCAGTTGGGGGGGGGGCAGTGTGGTGGGGCTTGTCTGGGCCCCTTCAGGCAAGTAGAGTGCTGCGGTTTTTCTGTTAACATTCAGCAGCACCAGAAAACAAACTAACCACCCCCCCCCTCTCGCCATGAATTCTCTGGATGATCACGGTACCCTCCCCCCACCGCGTGGCTGGTATCAGGGAAGATCCCTGCAGGCACCAAACTACCCCCCCCCTCCGCCGACCCCCCCCCCCCCCTCGCCATGAATTCTCTGGGATGATCACGGTACCCTCCCCCCACCGCGTGGCTGGTAACAGGGAAGATCCCTGCTAGCCAAACGCGAAAAACTCAGGGCCAATTTCCCATCTGCGCTTGGCTAACTGCAGGGAAGGATTTATTTTCCGCCACAGGCAAACAGCCCAGTAGGAACGGCCACCTCTGTCCCCTTAATTAAGTTCCCGTATTTCAACCAGGTTACCAGGAGTGATATCACTCTCCTGAGGATTACACAACAAGATAAAGAACGGATGTTGCTTGAATGCCAGCAAACACCGGGACCATACGCTGCCAGGCTTTGTCAGGCAATGATACCAGATTACTTGCTGCAAGCATGGCGTGGTCAAGTGTCCTACCATGGAGGAGGGAATAAGGATGCACTGCCCAGAAACCTTCTGGCAAGGCTTTCAGAGTACCTCCAGGAGAGCTTCATGGAGATGTCCCTGGAGGATTTCCGCTCCATCCCCATACACGTTAACAGACTTTTCCAGTAGCTACAGACTTTTCCAGTAGCTGAACTGACCGCGAATGCAAAGTCAGACAAAGTAATCATTAAAAACCGTTTGCTTTTAAAACAAGTTTTATATTTTAAAAGGTAAACTCACCTGAGGTCCCTTCCATGGGGTCAGAGTCTTGGGTACTGGCTTGGGAGGGTACTTCAGTCAGGGTGATAAAAAGATCCTGGCTGTTGGGGAGAATGGAGTGCTGTGTGCTCTCTGCAAGCTCATCCTCCTCCTCCTCCTCCTCCTCCTCTACCCCATCGGCAGAATCCTCAGGCGTCGAGACTATCCCCGACCCAGAATCCACGAACAAAGGTGGGGTAGTGGTGGCAGCCCCCCCTAGAATTGCATGCAGCTCGGCGTAGTAGCGGCATGTCCGCGGCTCTGACCCGGAGCGACCGTTTGCCTCCTTTGTTTTTTGATAGGCTTGTCTGAGCTCCTTGACCTTCACGCGGCACTGCTCAGAGTCCCTATTGTGGCCTCTCTCCATCATGCCCTTGGAAATTTTTTCAAAAGTTTTTGCATTTCGTCTTTTTGAACGAAGTTCTGCAAGCACTGAATCCTCTCCCCATACAGCGATCAGATCCAGTACCTCCCTCACGGTCCATGCTGGTGCTCTTTTTCGATTATCAGCCTGCATGGTTACCTGTGCTGATGAGGTATCTGTGGTCACCTGTGCTCTCCACGCTGGGCAAACAGGAAATGAAGTTCAAATGTTCGCGGGGCTTTTCCTGTCTACCTGGCCAGTGCATCCGAGTTCGGATTGCTGTCCAGAGCGGTCACAATGATGCACTGTGGGATAGCTCCCGGAGGCCAATACCATCGAATTGCGGCCACACTAACCCTAATTCGAATTGCTAAAATCGATTTTGGCGCTACTCCGCTCGTTGGGGTGGAGTACAGAAATCGATTTAAAGGGCCCTTTACATCGAATTAAATGGCGTCGTTGTGTGGACGGTTACAGGGTTAATTCGAATTAAAGCTGATAAATCCGAATTAAAGTCGTAGTGTAGACCAGGCCACAGCTTCCTCTTCCTGTTTCCTCCTCTCCTCTGGCTCTTTCTAGAGCCCTCTATCATGCCCTGTTGTGAGGCTGTTAATGAGGCACAGGCGGGCTGGACCTGTTCTTTCTTAAAGGGCCCAGTCCACCTTGTGACAGCCGCCCTATTCCTTCTCTTCCCTCCCCCCATTCCCCAATCCTTGCTTAAGGCCAATAGACTCTGTGGGCCCCTTATTATAGTCAATAAACCCACCACCTTTGTCTCACTGTTGCAGGGGTGTGCACAGGAATAAATTTTGGCCGCTTTTGGAGGGGCACTTTCTGTGCCTGCCCCCCATGGCCGGAGGAGCTGGCTCTCCCCTTTGTAGCCCCAGCGTTGGAGGACCTGGGGCTCCCAGCCACAGCCCTGGGGCCAGAGGAGCTCGCTCTTCCCAGGCAGCTGGAGGAGTTGGATCTCGCCCCAGAGCCGGAGGAGCTGTCGTTTCCCGCCCCGCCCTATGGCCAGAGGAGCTCACTCTTCCTGCCCTGGCCCTGGAGGAGTTCTGTGCCCACAGTGATTGGGGGGGCCCGTGCCCCTGCTTGCACCCCATTGCGCGTGCCCCTGCACTGTTGACAGTGTTAGTAATTAAATACTGTTCCAGCTCTCCAGAGGACGAGCCCTCTGCTGAGCTATCAAACAAGTCCGTTTTTCCCAGCCAGAGATTATTTTTTTTAACCCTTTATTTGTCCCCATTCAATGAGCAGTTTACTGACAGTCCCACTGGCTACAGGCAGCAGTTTCCTTTGAGTTCCATTTCCACTGGGCATCTGCAGTCACTGTCTATTCCACTGTGTTTCTGGATTCAGATCCCATCCCCGTTACCAGTTGGGTCTTTTGCTCTTCAAACAACACAAAGAACTTGGAGAAAGCACACAGGCAGAGTTGGGTTTCAAATAGCCATATTTACTAAATACCCACCGACACTCAAGGCCTAACTACACACACTGCTGCACTGATTTCTTGAGGTTTCTAAAACTAGCACCCAGTGAGCGCTACTAGAGAGCTCACAAATTATTTAAAGAGATACTAACCTACCCTTATACACTACACCATCTTTAATTTGGGCCCTGAATTTGTGGGACAGGCCCAGTGTAAATTACTATACTTGAGAAAGCAAATGCCTAAAAATGTTGATATCCAAAGTCTACAGCCAGAATGCAGAACTCAGAAGCCGTGAGTCACTCCGGAAAGTCAGGAGATGGGCATAGATTCATAGGAAGTCAGAATGGACCATTGTGATCAGTTAGTCTGATGTCCTGTATAACACAGGATTTAGGACTCCCCTGAATTAGTTCCTGTTTGAACTAGAGCATATCTTTTAAAAAAACATCCAAACTGAATTGGAAAAAAAAAAATGCCACTAATGGAAAATCCATGCTAAGTTTTTCCAGCGGTTAATCACTCTCAGTGTTAAAAAGTTTGTGCCTTATTTCGGATCTGAATTTATCGACATTCAACTTCCAGCTATTGGATCTTGTTATATATTTATCTGCTAGATTGAAGAGCCCATTATCAAATTTCTGTTCCCTGTGTAGATACTTATAAACTGTGATTAAGTCACCCCTTAACCTTCTCTTTGTTAAGCTAAATAGACTGCGCTCCTGGAGTCTTTCACTACAAGGCATGTTTTCCAATGTTTTAATCATTCTTGTGGCTCCTCTCTGAATCCTTTCCAATTTTTCAACACCCTTCTTGAATTGTGGGTACCAGAACTGGCCACAGTATTCAAGTAGCTGTCGCAGAACTAGTATAACCTTTCTACTCCTACTCGACATTCCCATGTTTATTCATCCAAGGTTTACATTAGCCCTTTTGGCCGTACCATCATTCTGGGAGCTCATATTCAGCTGATTATCCACCATAACCTGCAAGTCTTATTCACTGCTTCCCAGGATAGAATCCCCCATTCTGTGTCTATGGCCTGCATTCTTTCTTCCTAATTGTATGATTTTATGTTTGGCCATATTGAAATGCAAATTCTTTACTGACACCCAACTTACTAAATGATCCAGATCGCTCTATAAGGGTGATCTGTCCTCTTCATTATTTACCAGATCTCCAATCTTTGTGTCATCTGCAAACTTTATCAGCGATGAGCTTGTTTTTTCTTCCAGGTGACTGATAAAAATGTTAAATAGCAACAGGGCCATAAACCAATTCCTGTGGGACCCCGCTGGATACACACCCACTTGATGACGATTCCCTGGTTACAGTTACAGTTTGAGACCCGCCAGTTTTTAATCTATTTAATTTCTGCCATTTTAATTTGATATTATTTTAGTTTTTTAACTCAACTAATGTTGTGCAGTACCAGTCAAACACCTTTCAAAATGCTAAGTATGATCAGCACTATTACCTTTATCAGCCAAACTTGTCATCTCAAAAAAGGTACAAAGTTAGTCTTCCAAAAATTCATCTTGATTTGCTTTAATTACATAACCTTCCTTTAATTCTTTAGTAATCGAGTCCCACATCAGCTGCTCCATTCTCTTGTCCAGGATTGATGTCATGCTGACAGGCCTATAATTACTCAGGTCACCCTGTTTACCCTTTTTAAAAATTGGCACAACGTTAGCTTTCCTCTAGTCTTTTGGAATTTCCTCGGTATTCCCAGATTTATTGAAAATCAACATTAACTACTCTTCAGCTACTCCTTAGCCAGCTCTTCTAAAACTCTTGGATGCAAGTTCGCTGGATCTGCTAATTTAAAAATGTTTAACATCAGTAGCTTCCAGATATACTAGTGAAATGGAAGGAGTTATCATCATATGATGAGACTATATTATTTAATTTTTTTAACATTCCAATCATGCCGATCTTCCCACCAAGTTTCAGTAATAACAAGTAGGTTGAATTTTTTCTCATTAACAAGCAATTCCAATTTCTTTTGTTTTTTACCCAGGCTTCTAATGTGTAGACAATTAAAGAATTTCTTCTCTTTGTGACTCTTTGTGACGTCTTGATCATTTGGTCTGAGTACTCATTTGTTCCCTCATTTGTTTTCTCCTTTTGTTTTTAGTTTAATGTCCTCTTGACTACTCTAGCCAGCTTTTCCCCTAGCAGATTGGTTTCCCTTCAACAGATATGGAGGCCATCCAACCTGTACAGCCCTCTCTTCCCCCTAGAAGATGGTCCAATATTTCATAAAACCAAAACCCTCCACTACTTACCTAGCCGGTGGTTCGCTTCCAGAACCTTCTGCCTTCCTTCGCTCCCAGAACAAGAAGCATCTGAGACTATCACTTTCACGTTCCTTTCCTTTATCACCCTTCCAATTTCTCTGAAATTGCCCCATGACACAGTGTTATTAATGTTAATACGGACCATCACCACTGGATCTTTGCCCACTGACTCCAGAAGCCCTATCCAATCTCAGAGTGACTCCTCATGTCTGGGCTCCGTCCTGTTGTCTGCCTGTCCCTGGCAGAATGTTCTTTCCATTCTTCTTAGCACAGAATCCCCAACAAGGATCGTCTGCCTTCCTTGCATGGGTGGAGATCTCTTTGTAGGCATGCTTGATTGTCTTGTGGGTTGGGCAGGCATCCTCAGGTATGTCCTGTACAGGTCTCCATTCTATTTGGTTAACTAGATACTGCAGTTTCCACACTGAGAACATAACAATGGGATACTTCTAGCTGTGTGGAGTTCCTTCTGGTCCTCTTCCCTCTGGTGTTCACGGTTTGCCAATCCTCAAATGCCTCCAGCTGCGGAGAATGTCACCTGGTCCTCCCGCCTCAGTGATTACAAATTGCCATGGCTCCTCTCCCTGGTTCTGTGGTGGCCAGTTCCATTCTTGAATCTGGGGTGCTGATGCTTCCTGAATTTGGTTGCAAGAACTCCTCAGCATCTCTGTATCTGTACTTGTCCTGTCAAACCACTAATCTTTCTTCCAGCATAGCCACCAACTTGCACTTCATCCAGAGGAAGTTTGATCTGACCTCCTTCAGGAAAGAAAATGTGGCACGTCTGTTGCAGGTCACAACCACTGTTCCATTGCTGGCCATGTAAAACTGTACCTAGAAGAAACCTCTCACACTCCCTCCAAAAGTCCCCTGTTTGCCTCTCCAGTTCACCTTAAAAAACACTAGTATAAAAAAATAATAAATTTTGCAGCAATTTTATTTGCTTTCTGGGTTTTCAGTGTTGGGGCAAGGCTCCTCCCTCCCACCACCAGGGGCTAAGCTGCCTGGCCCCCAGTGTTTGTGTATTGCATTGCAGCCACAAAACTCTACCTGCAACAGTACATGTGCAAAAATTAAACCTCCCTGCCGCTGCTCACAGGGGGACACCAACTACTGACCCTCCCCTACTGCTGGGAAGGGGGAGCTGCCCTTCTGGCCCTCTTCACCCCCTTCCCTTCCCATTACTTTGTCTCCACTCTGCCCCAACCAATGTCTTCCCGCACTGTCTCCAGTCTCTTCCCCACCTGCCCTATATTCATCTATCTTTCCCTTTGCAGTCTCCTGTTTCTCACACCTGCAACCCATATGCCCCTGCAGCTCCTCAGCCTCTCTGGCCCCACAAATCCCCTTGAATCCCCCTCAGCTTCCTTCTGACCCCCACACATTTCCATTTATCTTCATAGTTTCCTGTCCAGACTCCTAACCACAGAGTCACAGCCGTGCCTGAGGAGAGCAGGGCTTGAGTCTAATTGTTTTCAATGTGAATTGGTGGCTGTCTTTACCAAGGGCAGCCTCACTCTCTCTTCCGCATGCCAAAACTGCAGGGAATTGGTGGCCATCTTGAATCAGGGTAGTTTGACTCCAGCCCCCTCCCCTACAAAGTAATGGGACCATGTTGAACAAGGGTTCAAACATGTGTGAGTTCTGTACCAGGAATCATGAGATTCCTAGGAGAGCATGGGAATGTCCAAAACTTCCAACTAAATATTGTGAGACTCATGATAAAATCACCAGAGTTGGAAGCTCTGGGCATCATGGTTTCACCACAGAAACTGTGTTTTTAATGACAGCTTTGAGAAATTTCCCCTTCCCCAGGGCAGTTCCATGCTCTCTGTGGGGAGGGGGATTTTCCAGCCCTACCCACAACTGAGCTGGTGGGATTATGCTTGGGGGAACAGGTCCTGAGTAGAGGACTCTGGCTGTTTCAGGGGCCGGTGACCTTCGAGGAGGTGGCTGTGTATTTCACCAAGGAGGAGTGGGCTCTGCTGGACCCCAGTCAGAGAGCCCTCTACAGGGACATCATGCAGGAGAACTATGAGACTGTGATATCTCTAGGTAAGGATTCCTGTCTCCTTGGTTATTAGAAGCTGGGGAGTCTCTGAAGATTCTGGGTTGGGTTCTGCTCAGGGTTCTTCCCTGGTCCCTTAGATTTCAGGAGGATCAGCCCCATTGTCCCCAGAACCCATGGGGAAGCATCTGCATCCTCTATGACCCCTCCTATGGGAGAGGAGATATGGAGACACAGTAGAGTGCTAATACATCCCCATCCCCAGCATGTCCAAGAGAGAGGATGGGTGGTATGTTCCTATCTGTGTTTTTAAATATGAGCACACACTGGTACGCAGAAAGATGTTGTGTGTCCCTCCCTTCCCAGGACTGGCTCTATACCCGGAAAGGTCTCTGGTCTCACCAGGGTTACAAAAGGGTTAGAGGTTGCACAACTGTGCTTTGCCAGAGTCATATAATCCCCAGGGGGTGGAAATCCTTGAATTTCCTGCAGGAGGAACTGCAGGTCTCCCAGGAACCATCTGACCATCCCAAAGGATCTCCAGGAACATTTTTCCATGTTTTGAATTTATACAAGGACACCTACCCAACCCATCTCTGGGTCAGAATAACTGTAAAATTCTTAAAAAGAACAGGAGTACTTGTGGCACCTTAGAGACTAACAAATTTATTGTAGCATAAGCTTCCGTGGGCTACAGCTCACTTCATCGGATGCATGTCTGAAACTGTAAAATTCTTCTCTCTTCTGTTTTCTTTTCCCTGGAGCAGGTTTTCGCATTCCCAAACCGGATGTGATCTCCCAGCTGGAACGGGGGAAAGAGCCATGGGTCCTGGATCTCCAGGGCTCTAAGGAAAAAGAGATCCTGAAAAACATCCACATAGGTGAGGAATTGGTTAAATGGATGCAGAAACCACCCGCCATTGATGTCAACAGCTGGGATTCCCACAAAGGCCCCACGAGCTACCCCAGTTCTGCCCCATCTCACCCAGGTCAGGATTGTTCCCACGAGGTGTCATGTGATTCATGGCTTCCCGCCCGCCCTGCCTGATACCTGACTGTAGCTCCCTTCACCTGGAGTTATTGGATGGATGTGGAGGCAGAATTGGTTTTGGAGGAGGGGACATTCAGCTCCTGCTTTTTTCAATCTTCCCAGCAGTTATTTTGGTTTGCTCCCCACTTTGCACTCTCCTTTCTGAGGTTCCCTTTCATCCAAGATCAAGTTGATATTCATGTCTGAATTTTCCCTCTGTCCCAGGAGGTGGTGGGACGGTGACTGAGAAGGAGGCGGAGAATTCTCAGCAGGAAGGTCTCGAGCAAGTGGAACTGCATGGGATGCGATCAGGAAGAGCTGAAGGGAACAGTCCCTGCTCAGGACTCCAGGAAGCAACCTGCAAGAGTCAGCTCAGGCCAGAGAAGCAGCTGGGAAACCACCGAGGGAAGACACGGGGTAAATCCACTCACCGTGGAGGAGTTTTGAAAGACCTTCCCAAAGACATGATCCAGCCAGGAATCTGCACTAAAGAAAAAACGTATGATTGTGCTGAGTGTGGGAAAAGCTTCAGTTGGAGATCACATCTTATTGTACATCAGAGAAACCACACGGGGGAGAGACCCTATAACTGCCCCGAGTGCGGGAAAAGCTTCAGTCGGAGCTCTACCCTGATTATACATCAGAGAGTCCACACGGGAGAAAAACCCTACGAGTGTCATGACTGTGGGAAGAGCTTCAAGCGCAGCTCAGAACTTCTGTCACATCGACGAACCCACACGGGAGAGAAACCCCATAACTGCCCCGACTGTGGGAAAACCTTCAGTGATGGCTCAAACCTCATTAAGCATCAGAGAATCCACACGGGACAGAAACTCTATAACTGCCCTGAGTGCGGGAAGAGCTTCAGTCGGCGTTCACACCTTATCACTCATCAGAGAATCCACACGGGAGAGCGGCCCTTCTACTGCCCTGAGTGTGGGAAGGGGTTCAATCGGAAGGCTCATGTCATTACACACCAGAAAACCCACACGGGAGAGAGACCCTTTAGATGTCCTGAGTGCGGGAAAAGCTTCATTCGGAGCTCAGACCTCACTATACATAAAAGAATCCACACAGGAGAGACACCCTATAAATGTTCCGTCTGTGGGAAAAGTTTCAAGCAGAGCTCAGAACTTATTTCACATCAGAGAATCCACACAGGAGAGAGACCTTATAACTGCCCCGACTGCAAGAAAAGCTTCAGTAATAGCTCTGACCTTATTGTGCATCGGAGAATCCACACAGGAGAGAAGCCCTATAAATGCTCAGATTGCGGGAAAAGCTTTGGTCACAGCTCGGCCTTTATTAGACACAGGAGAATCCACACTGGCCTGAGGCCCTATAACTGCCCCGAGTGCAGGAAAAGTTTTGCTCAGAAATGGCACCTTATTAGACACCAGAGAATGCACAATGGAGAGACACCCTATAAATGTTCTGTCTGTGGGAAAAGCTACAAGGCAAAGGTCTCCCTCATGTCCCACCAGAAACTCCACACAGGATAGAAGGCAGTGGGAGCTCTCCCTGTGGGGCAATGGGTCGGTGCTCCCCTGAAGCAAAATGTAAACCTGCTGCAATTGAGGATGGGCTGAGTGCGGGCAGCAGGCAGGTGGATGGTTTGGATTTCAGTGAGGGCGGCTGGTGGGGCCAGAGGAGGGGGAAATGCTGGGCATTGGGGAGATGAGTCATTTCAGGGTCTGGGGGAGCAGGCGATGGAATTAGTGGGGAGACATTTGTGCAAGTTCCAATTTAGCAGGGAGGTAAAAATTTCCCGTTGCCATCCAGTCATCCTTGCAGCTCCTAAGGCCTTGAGAACAGATGCGCTGGGATGTTCTGTAGGGCAGCACCAAGTAGCCGTATGGGGCTGTAGTTATAAGGCAGCCGAGAGCTACTGCTCTGAAGTAACAGGATTTCAGAGCAAGTCTCGGTGTATTGAACATCCCTGTAGACGTTGGGGGGAAGGAGGGGAGAGAGATGCACTGGACATTGGGGAATCCAGGGGGGAGATTCCCCAGAGAGGTTTGATTGCCCTGTGAGAGCTGGGGACTTGGGACATAGCACTCCTGGGTTTGGCTCCTGGCTCTGAGAAGAGAGTGTGGTCAGGTGGCTAGAGCAGGGTGAAGGAAGTGGGAGTTAGGACTTCTCGGTTCAGTAGCCAACTCTCTTTGTGTGACCCCGTATCAGTCGCTTCCCCCCTCTGTGGTGCCGTTCCTCCGTCTCTGCCCTGGGGATAGTAATAGTCGTCCACCTCCCTGGAGAGTTGTGGGGTGTCACTAATCACTGTGTGTTCGAGTCTAAGGCCACAAGGGACCACTGTGTTCCCCTAGCCTGACCTCATGCATAGCGCAGGCCATAGGCCTTCTGTGAATTAATTCCTGTTTGAACCAGAGCAGAACTTTTTTTAAAAAACATCCAGTCTTGATTTAACAATTGCCACTGATGGAGAATCCACCACAACCCTTGGTAAGTTGTCCCACCGTTGAAAAGTTTGTGCAGTATTTCTAGGCTGAATTTGTCCAGCTTTAAATTCCAGCCATTGGCTCTTGTTAGATCTTTGTCTGCTAGACTGAAGAGCCAATTGTCAAATATTTGTTACCAAGATACTTACTTAGAGACTGTGATCAAGTCACCTCCTAATCTTCTCTTTGCTAAAGTAAATAGATCAAGGTCCTGGAGTCTTTCACTATAAGGCATGTTTCCCAAGGCTTTAATCATTCTTGTGGATCCTCTCTGAACCATCTCCAGTTTATCAACAACCTTCTTGAATTGTGGACACCAGAACTCGACACAGTATTCAAGTAGCTGTCACACCATTGCCAAATATGGAGGGTAATAAAACCTCTCTACTCCTACTCAATATTTCCCTGTTTAGACATCCAAGGAGCACATTTGCCCTTTGGGCTATTGGCAGCTCACGTTCAGCTGATTATCTATCATGACCCCCAAGTCTTTTTCGGAATCACTGCTTCCCAGGATACCGTCCTTCATCCCTGTAACTAAGGCCTGCATTTTTTGTTCCTAATTATGTTAGTTTATATTTGGCCATACTGAAATGCGTATGGTTTGCTGGCACCCAACTTTATAACAGTCCCCAATCTGTGTGTCACCTGCAAACTTTATCAGTGATGATTTTATGTTTTCCTCTAGGTTACTGATGAAAAGGTTAAAAAGGATACCACAAAAAACTGATCCCTGCAGGACCCCCTGAGAAACACCCACTTGATGATTCCCAGTTTATAATTATATTTTGCGACCTGTCAGTTAATCAGTTTTAAATCCATTCATGTGTGCCATGTTGATTTAAACCCATTTAATGTGAGCCATGTATCAGTCTAGTTTTTTAATCAAAGTATCATTCAGTACCAAGTCGAATGTCTTACAGAAGTCTAAGTATATTCAATTAGTACTATTACCTTTATCAACCAGACTTGTAATTTCATTAAAAATAAATCAAGCTAGTTTGACAGGATCTGTCTTCTATAAACCCATGTTAATGGGGATTCATTATATTACCCTCCTTTAATTCTTTATTAATCAAGTCCCATATCAGCTACTCCATTAATTTTCCCAGGATCTGTAAGGCTGGCAGTCCTACTATTGCCTAAGTCATCCCATTAACCTTCAAAGCACAACATTAGGTTTCTTACAGTCTTTTGGAACTTCCTCAGTGTTTCAAGAGTTACTTTAAAATCAACATTAATGGTCTAGAGAGTTCCTCAGCTAATTCTTTTAAAACTCTTGGATGCAAGTTATCTGGACATGCAGATGTAAAACTGCTTAACTTTAGTAGCTGCCATTTAATATCCGCACAAGATACAATTGGAATGGAAAGAGTTTAGGCTTGAAATTAGACGAAGGTTTCTGACCGTCAGAGGGGTGAAATATTGGAACGGCCTTCCGAGGGAAACGGTGGGGGCGAGGGACCTGTCTGGTTTTAAGATTAAGTTAGACAAGTTTATGGAGGGAATGGTTTAATGGTAAAACATATTAGCTGAGGAATACCGAGCAATGGTAGGTAAATAGTATAATGGCTAACAAGGGTCAGGCTGGAGACTCTTGCCTACATGCTCGGGGTCTTACTGATCGCCATATTTGGGGTCGGGAAGGAATTTTCCTCCAGGGTAGATTGGCTGAGGCCCTGGAGGTTTTTCGCCTTCCTCCGCAGCATGGGGCAGGGATCTCTAGCAGGAGGGTTCTCTGCCAATTGAAGTCACTAAAACAGGATTTGGGGACTTCATCAGCAGAGTCAAGGAAAGGGTAGGGACGGTTTTGTGGCCTGCAGCATGCAGGGGGTCAGACCAGATGATCATAATGGTCCCTTCTGACCTTAAAGTCTATGAGTCTATGAGTGTTGCCGTCATACGATATAACTACATCATCTATTTCATTTTTGTTCCCACATACAGAACGGAAATTATTGAATACATCTGCTTTTCTGCATTATTATTGATAATACTGCTATTTCCATCTAGTCAGGAACTAGTACTATTGTTAAGACTCTTAGTTCTTAATATACTTAAAAAAACCTCTTTCTTATTGTCCTTAATTTGTTTGGCCATGGAGTTCTGCTTGTGTCTTTTTGATTCCCTTCTCAATTTTCAACAATTTCTAGCTTCTGATTTATGTTCATTATTATTAACTTTCCATTTCTTCCATTTGTTAATATATTGTTTTCTTATTTTTATAGCTGTCTTCACTTCTCCTCGAAGCCAAGTTGTTGCTTTTTAACCAGTTGTTGAATTTTGGACATCTAGTAAAGTATTCTTATTCCTGGTTACCATTTACATTTTTCTGTTTAAATTCTTCCTCGCAGCTGATTTATCTCATCATTGTTTTCAGCTTTGTGAAATTTGTCCTTTCAAAACATCAAATATATACAGTATTGGTTGGGACTTATGATGTTTGCATGTAACACATGTGATTGAGTCATGATCACTTGTGCCTAAGCTATCACAAATTTTTAGTTCTGTGATCAATTCCTCCTTGTATGTCATGACAAGATCTAATATAGAATTCCCCTGTGTTGGATGCAAAACTTTGAGTTAGGAAGTTGTCATTTATAATATTTAGACACTCCAAGGATGTTTTATTAGTGGCTGCATGAGACCTCCCACATATGTCACTCAGACTGAAGTCTCCCGATCATGTAGCTTTTTCCATACACATATTAAAGGTAGATACTTAAGGAGTCAGTCATCCTGTTGTTCCCTAGTGTGATTTGGTGGTCTGTAGCAGACACCAACTAGTACCCCAGCTTGTGCTTTATCTGTTAGTACCTTGATCCATAAGCATTCAAGATCATTTTATTCCTAGTTACCAGTAACTTAGAAACAAGTAATGCTATTTTGACAGAGTGCCACTCCCCCTTCCTTTTGTCCACTTGATCTTTCCTGACTAGGTGAAAACCATTGATTTTAGCATTCCATTCATGTGCATCATCCCATCAGATTTCACTAATAGCAACACAGTATCAAGTGTCTCATGACAATAATATAAAATGGGAAGTGACTGCGTAGGCAGAAGTACTGCGGAAAGAGATCTGTGGGTCATAGTGGAGCACAAGCTAAATATGAGTCAACAGTGTAACACTGTTGCAAAAAAAGTGAACATCCTTCTGGGATGTATTAGCAGGAGTGTTGTAAGCAAGACACAAGAAGTAATTCTTCCACTGTACTCCATGCTGATTAGGCCTCAACTGGAGTATTGTGTACAGTTTTGGGCACCACGTTTCAGGAAGGATGTGGACAAATTGGAGAGATTCCAGAGAAAAGTGATAAAAATGATGAAAGGTCTAGAAAACGTGGCCTATGAGGGAAGACTGAAAAAACTGGGTTTGTTTAGTCTGGAAAAGCGAAGACTGAGAGGGGACATGATAACAGTTTTCAAATACGTAAAAGGTTACAAGGAGGAGGAAGAAGAAAACATTTCTAAACCTCTGAGGATAGGACAAGAAGCAATGGGCTTAAATTGCAGCAAGGGAGGTTTAGGTTGGACATTAGGAAAAACTTCCTAACTGTCAGGGTGATTAAGCACTGGAATAAATTGCCTAGGGAGGTTGTGAAATCTCCATCATTGGAGATTTTTAAGAGCAAGTTAGACAAACACCTGCCAGGAATGGTCTAGATAATACTTAGTCCTGCCTTGAGTGCAGGAGACTGGACTAGATGACCTCTCGAGGTCCCTTTCAGTTCTGTGATTCTATGAATATTGTCAAGTATCAGAGGGGTAGCGTGTTAGTCTGGATCTGTAAAAAGCAACAGAGAGTCCTATGGCACCTTTAAGACTAACAGATGTATTGGAGCATAAGCTTTCATGGGTGAATACCCACTTCGTCAGATGCACGTATTCACTCACGAAAGCTTATGCTCCAATACATCTGTTAGTCTTAAAGGTGCCACAGGACTCTGTTACTTTTTATGAATATTGGCATCTTTAGTTAGAAAGTTTCTTTATTATTACTGTATTTTATTATTCTGCCACTGTCTCATTCTTCCCTAGCTCTCTCTGTCAGGGGAGTGTTTTACTGAGCTGAAGGGTTTTAGCTGGATTCCCTTGTCCCTGATTTCAAGCAGAGACTCAGAACACATTATGATTATTCCTGAAATGACTGCCCTGGGAGGGAATTCACCTTGCCTCTGGATGGTGGGGGTGAGGTCTTGTGTTTCTGGACATTTAGATTTTGATTGAGTCTTTATTTCACACTGAAGTTTTTTCAACATTGGTTTCTGCTTTTCTGAATAAAAGATTTGTTGCAAACCCTTCATCTCCCTGGGCATCCTGGGGAATTTCCTCAGTTCTGGAGCTTAGCACAAGACTGGATACACAGACACCTCCAGAGGGGTAGCAGCTTGTCTCCTCACCAGCAGCATCTCCAGTGTCTATTCTCTCTTTCAGCTCAGTGAGGAATCCAGTTCCTCCTGGGCAGAATCTTGACAATTCCCCGAGGACACAGAGCAGCTAAAGGGCTCTCAAACATCCTGGCTGGACTCCATCCTAGGCGTTTGCTTCCCACCAGGTGTCTGGCTCCTGCTTCTAATTTTTTGGTGCTTTCTGTGATACTAACTCCGTGGTGTCGCAACTGTCTCTATTGGGGAAAAGGGGATTTATCTCCTAGGCACTCTGCTATCCTGTTCTCTGTCCCAGATGCCAGCTCCATTGATCTATAAATTGAGCCATCAAACCCCAGGCTTGATTTCACCCCCTGCCGTGGACCTGCTTTGGAGGGGAATGAACAACTGCAGCCACCAAACAAAACATCCACTGTTTTGTTATTTTTTTTGTTCTACATTTGTACAATGCCTTGCACAATGGGGTTCTGGATCATGGCTAGGGCTCCTTGGTAATACAATAATAGAACAATAACATAAGGTTCCTAAAAAATCCCCTACCACAATTGGATCTGCTGCAGCCATTTCCATTCACCAACCCCTAGGAGGACGGAACAAGGTGAAGCAGGCTGTGGTAGTTATTTTGGCCATAGATTTTTCCTTCTGTCCTTTTGATTCCCTTATCAATTTTCTATCATTTCAAGAAGGGCAATTGGGGAGGGTTCAGGAGCTTTAGTGCATTTCACAGCCAAGTTCCTGAGTCTTGTTTCCATTCCACTCCCTCCCTCTTGCTGTCACACTAGAGACTCTGAATCCCTCTACAATGAGAAAAACTTGTAGTTTCAAAAGCCAGTTACAGTTGCTAGGCACCAATCATTTCCTGACCTCTCCCACTGTCATAACTATAAAGGGAAGGGTAACAGCTGTCCTGTGTACAGTACTATAAAATCCCTCCTGGCCAGAGACTCCAAAATCCTTTTCCCTGTAAAGGGTTAAGAAGCTCAGGTAACCTGGCTGGCATCTGACCTAAAGGACCAATAAGGGGACAAGATACTTTCAAATCTTGGGAGGGGGAAGGCTTTTGTTTGTGTTCTTTGTTTGGGAGTGTGTTCGTTCTCGGGACTGAGAGGGACCAAACATCAATCCAGGTTCTCCACATCTTTCTAAACAAGTCTCTCCTATTTCAAACTTGTAAGTAAATAGCCAGGCAAGGCGTGTTAGCTTTTCTTTGTTTTCTCAACTTGTAAATGTACCTTTTTCTAGAGTGTTTATCTTTGTTTGCTGTACTTTGAACCTGAGACTAGAGGGGAGTCCTCTGAGCTCTTTAAGTTTGATTACCCTGTAAGGTTAATTTCCATACTGATTTTACAGAGATGATTTTTACCTTTTTCTTTAATTAAAAACCTTTTTAAGAACCTGATTGATTTTTCCTTGTTTAAGATCTAAGGGGTTTGGATCTTGATTCACCAGGAGTTGGTGGGAGGAAGGAGGGGAATGGTTAATTTCTCCTTGTTTTAGATCCAAGGGGTTTGGATCTGTATTCACCAGGAGTTGGTGAAAGGAAGGAGGGGGAAAGGTTAATTTCTCCTTGTTTTAGATCCAAGGGGATTGGATCTGTGTTCACCAGGAGTTGGTGGGAGGAAGGAGGGGAATGGTTAATTTCCCCCTGTTTTAAGATCCAAGGGGTTTGGATCTGTATTCACCAGGGAATTGGTGAAGGTTTTTCAAGGCTTCCCAGGGAGGGAAAATTGAAATGGTGGCAGCAGAACCAGAGCTAAGCTGGTAGTTAAGCTTAGAAGTTTTCATGCAGGCCCCTACATTTGTACCCTAAAGTTCAAAGTGGGGATCCAGCCTTGACACCCACCATTTACACATTCCAGTCCTGAAGAGCAAGGACAGGGGAAGCTGAGGCCTTCTAGATCCTGAATTGTGCCCTTAATAAAAACTCCTCAGCAGAGTTTTCGATTTGTATTGATGTGAACAAACAGATCAAAGCAGATTACCTAGTAAATAAACAAAACCACAAACTGAGTTTAATATACTAGAGAAGTAGGATATGAATTACCAAATTCTCACACGGAGTGATAAACTGGCTGGCAGATTCTTAAGGCATAAGCTGCCATTGCTTTGCAGCTTGAGTTTCCCAGGTTTTCATACGCAGCCTAGAAATCCCTTTAGCCTGGGATCACTTCCCCCAGTTCAGTCTTTGTTTTCAGGTGTGTTGTGGTAGGGAGAGTGAGGTACAATCATGTCATTTCCCCCTTTTATAGCTTCTTCCCACTTGCTGGAAAGCTCTTTTGCTGTGACCTGGGTCAAACAGTTCCCATTGTGTAGTGCTATCTCTGAGAGGGTTCTAGTCTACACAGTTCCTGGGGTAATCCTTGTGCTTGTGTGCATTTCCTCAATAAGCCATTGACATTGTTTGGCCTTTTTACAGTTGTGCCTGAGAGGCTGCTTGTGGGTGTTTTCACCCTAACAACGTGTTTCAGTAACACATACATAGCCCAACTTCATAACTTCACATACAATGATAGTACATACAATCTAATGAGATATTATAGTCTAGCAAATCAAAACTTTTAGAATGATAGCTCACAAGGCATACTTTGTCCAAAACATATCCTAATTATATGACAGTGGTGAATATGGGGGTGTCGGTGTCACACACCCATCCTCTCCCTTGGATGAGGATGGATTAACATCACACTGTCTCTGAATTGCCTCTTCTCTGGGAGGAGTGTAGAGGGGATAGGCTTTCTCTCAATGGTCTGGGGACTCTTGGGATGATCCCCCTGAAATATAGGAGACCAGGAAAGGATCCTGGGTAGAAGTGATTTAGGTACTTCAGAGATACCCCTACTTCTAATACCCAAGGCACTAGAGTTCCTTACCCAGCGAGGTCACGTTTTGATAATTCTCCTGTATGACGTTTCTGTAGAGGGTCCACCAGAGCTCCCTGCCCCTGGTTGAAATACACAGCCACCTCCTCAAAGGTCACCGGCCCCTGAAACTGCCAGAGTCCCCCACTCAGAAACTGCTGTCCCAGTCAGAATCCCACCACCTGAGACACAGGAAGGGCTGCAAAATTTCTCTGCTTTCTCTAGGGAAGAATGGAAAAAATGTTCAAAGCTTTCATTAAAAACCTCCACTGTTTCTGTGGAAAAACTATGATGCCCAGAGCTGCTAACTCCAGTTATTCCATTATAGATCTCACAATATTTGTAACATTTCTCCATGCTCTCCCGATTCCTAGCAGAGAACTTGCACAGTCCCTTGTTTGACATGACTACCATGTCCCATTTCTTTCAGGGGGTCTGGAATCAAGATGCCCGTATTCAAGATGGCCACCATTTCCCTCCAGTTTTGGCATGTGGAAGTGAGGCTGCCTTTAATAAAGATGGCTACCAACTCCCATTGTTTTCCATGAACCGGAAGCCATCTTCTCAGGGAATATGGCTGCAGCTCCATGGTTAGGAGACTGGACAGGAAACTGAAGAGTAAAGGGAATGCAGGGAGCTAGAGACAGAGTGGGGGGCGGGTGAAGAGGAATGATTGGTGCACACATAAAGCAGACGGGGTGAAGGGAAAGTGGGGGCATGAGGCAGACTGTGGGCAGGTGCAATGTATTGTGGGGAGTGGGGTGAGGCAGATACAGGGTAAGTTGGGAGCTCGTGGGAGTCTGAGCGTGGTGCAGGGTGATTTGTGGAGGGCAGATTGACCCTGAAGGGTTTAGGAAGATGTGTCGGCTTGGCAGGGAAGATGTAATGGAAGGAAATTGGGGTGCAGGGAGGAGGTTTATGAGGCTTCAGGGGAAGGTGTGTAGGAAGGACAGTGAAGAGGTGCAGGAAGGAGTGTGAGGACTAAGGGTGGGCAGGGGCATGTAGGGATATAGCAGAGGTGAGAGGTAAGAGACTGAAGGGAAAGAGAGGTGAACATGGGGGTGGGGCAAGCATGCAGGAGACTAGCTGAGATGGAGAGAAGACAGGGTGCTGGTAAGCAAGCAGAGGGGAGAAGGGCAGTTCCCCCTTCCTGGGGGTTGTGAGTAGTGTGGACCTTCAGTTTTGCATGTGTGGTGTTGCAGGTGAAGATTCCCCCTGTAGTGACACAAACACACACACACACACACACACACACACTCTTCCCTCTCCCCCCTCAGGGGGAATGAAATCCACCCTACAAACTCTGACACTGGAAGGGAAATATAACTGCCCCCAAATTTCCTGTCAGAGGGAAGCGGGGCCTGATGCGCCACTCAAAGGGATTTCTCCCTGTGTCTGTGATGTGATATCTGTTGGACACTGCAGCTGACCCATTCCAAAATCCCAGGGAATGTTCTAGGGATCCACTGGCAGCATCCTGCTGATTGGGTGAAAATGAAAACCAGAAAAGCCTGATTCAGAGACTAAATCCAGCCCGCAGGGTGCCCACTGGGCGCTGCAGGCACAGGAATCCCTCCGGTGCTCCCTGCTGCTGTGTGCACATCACAGGCAGTGGCTGAGCTGGCTGCATGGCGAGATCAGACAGCCTGGACTGTACCAGACATAACACAGCCTTAGAGGACAGCTTTTGGGGGGTCCTGGAGGGGAAGAAGTCGGGTTTGGGGGGAAGCAGCAGGGACTATAGGGGTAGAAGGGTGGTGGAGGGGAGCCAGTGAGAGTGGGGGGAAGGAGTGACCCTGGGGGGGGGAAGAGTGAAAGTGGAGGGGAGTTGGGGAGAGTGTGGGGAAGGAGAGAGGAGGAGAAATGGGGATGTGGAGGGGACACCGGGGTGAGGAGTGTGGTGGGGGGAGCGGAGGGAATAGAACAGGGACTGTTTATACTCCTGAGTGCAGGTCTGGGGGTGTCTGTGACTCCCATGACCCCCAAATATGCCCCCCTGCTCCCCACTCCCCTCCCCCACTCCCTACACATCCCCTCCCCACCCACCACATTGCAGCATAATCTGCCATCACCTGCTGTTCTCTATAAGATCATATTTCACAGGCAGAAACTTCACAAGCTGCTCTCTCTCATGGGGTGCACAGCTCAGCCAGCATGAGCGAGGCACTGCACCGCCCTGCAGTGATTGGTTAACCCCCTGTGAGATGCAAGCCCAGCCCCTGCCTTTCCAGGAGGTTGATGGCTGGGGCGCACTCTGCACTGGCAATAGGCCTCTGATATCAGCACATCCAGGGCTTTGTTTCCTCACAGTGAGGAATTTCCACCACCCCCTGCTGGGCATGTCACAGAACTACTAACTGTGATATGTAACCTGTCACTCAAATCAGCTTCTGTACCAGATGACTGGCCGATAGCTAATGTGATGCCAATTTTTAAAAAGGCTCCAGAGGTGATCCTGGCAATTACCGGCCGGTAAACCTAACTTCAGTACCAGGCAAACTGGTTGAAACCTTAGTAAAGAACAGAATTATCGGACACATAGATGAACATGATTTGTTGGGGAAGCGTCTACGTGGTTTTTGTAAAGGGAAATCATGCCTCACCAATCTTCTAGAATTCTTTGAGAGGGTCAACAATTATGTGGACAAGGGTGATCCAGTGGATATAGTGAACTTGGACTTTCAGAAAGCCTATGACAAGGTCCCTCACTGAAGGCTCTTATGCAACACAAGCAGTCATGGGAGAAGAGGGAAGGTCCTCTCATGGATCAGTAACTGGTTAAAAACAGGAAACAGAGGGTAGGAACTGGGACTGTTCAGCTTGGAAAAGAGACAACTAAAGGGGGATATGATAGAGGTCTATGAAATCATGAATGGTGTGGAGAAAGTAAGGAAGTGTTATTTACTCCTTCACATAACACAAAAACCAGGCGTCACCCAATAGGTATCAAATTTAAAAGAAACAAAAGGAACTACTTCTTCACACAATGCATAGTCAACCTGTGGGACTCATTGCCAAGGGATGTTGTGAAGGCCAAAAAATAATCAGTTATGATCATGGAGGATAGGTCCATCAATGGCTATTAGTCAAGATGATCAGGGATGCAAAACCATGCTCTGGGTGTCCCTAGCCTCTGGCTGCCTGGAGTTTGGAGTAGATGACGGGATGAATCACTCAATGATTGCCTGGTCTGTTCATTCCCTCTGAAGCACCTGGCACTGGCAACTGTTGGAAGACAGGATACTGAGGTAGATGGACCATTAGTTTGACTAAGTATGGCCATTCTTATGTAATTCAAGGCCCACATTTAAAGAATCCAGCAGAGATTTCATGTTCTGTTCTCCTCCCCTGTTCCTTCCCTCCCCCCATTAATTTCTGACCAAACTTCCAGCAGCTGCTGGACAATCTACTACCTGAGCATGTTCCATTTCCCTGCCCTGTCCCCTGGGAGAATGGGATGATCTGGATCGAAACACGGACGTTATTCTACAGCCTGTCAGGGTGAGAAGGGTGATGGGGGAGGTTTCAGAAGGGGCTTTAGTTCATTTCACACCCCAATACCCCCACCCCAGGCTCTTTCCCTGCAGACAGAGGATTTAGACTCTGCCAGTCTGGGAAAACATTTGCTCTCTTTATTACTCACGTGAGCCAGCATCAGCCTTTGAATTTACACCCACAGTTATTTCCAGCCATTCCTTTCCCCTTCCTCTACTGAGTGTGCAAAGGGCATCGTGTGCACAGCTACAGCTCTGTGCCCGCTGCACTGCCCTGGCTGGGGGCACATTCAGAGGCTAATTCACAGGCATGTGTCACTGTTTTGCCCCTTTCAGTTCTGGGTTTGGGCAGTGCCCGTTTTCTGTGGGAAACCAACTAACCCATCACCCCAACACAGCCCTGCCCTTCTCTAGGGCTTTTGGGCTTGACCCCCATTCACACACACCCAGCCTCCCACCCCTGGGCAGAGGGTCTGGCTCAGGGCCAGACCCAGAGACCTGCCCGAGGTGAACAGACAGCGGGGACCCAGCTCCCTGTGCCCCTGGCTGGAGCTTTTCCCCAGAGATCTCCTAGCGCTGTGCAGAAGGGCCCAGTCTCCCCTCCCAGCCCCAGCGTGGTCCCCCCAGGTCTCTGCATCCCCTGCAGGCTCCAGCTTGGGAGCTGGGGCGGCAGAGCCCAGAGCTGCCCCAGGGGCCAGTCCCAGTTGGGCTGGGCACAGAGCGAGATTAATGCAGGTCTCCCCCCAGCATAGATCCCGCTTCAGCCACAGCTTGGTCCCGCTCCCAGCTCCCAGACAATGGAGGCGGCGGCAGCAGCGTCTGACCCAGGATGCTCCAACCCTGAGCAGAGTGAGAGGCAGCAATCGCAGCCTCCCGTCCCCGAGCAGCCCCCAGCGGCCCCTGATGGCCTTGGCTAATGAAACCCGCTGCCTGTGGGCTGGAAACGTGGCACATGTCTGGATCCAGCCTGACTCTTTCTCCCAGCCTGGGAACATGTCCCACAGAGCAGCGCCCCCTGCTGCGGGTCCCACCCCCTGGTACTTCCACTGCCAGGGACAGTTCACCCTCAGGGTTGGGGGAATAAACATCCCTGAGAGTCAGGCCTGTCCTGGATCATCAGGTCCCAGCTACATGGGAGTGATTTGCGGGTGGTGAGAAGCTGGTGGAGAAGCGAGGCCAGGGCAGGTTCAGAGGCAGGAGTATGATGATGCACAGAGCCCAGGTAGGGGACTGAGAAGGCTCTGAGTGCTAGAGGGTGGACCAATATGGGATGGGGTGGGTCTGAGAGCCCCGCAGGGCGATGAGGTGGCCCAGAGAACATGGGGCAGCTGAGAGATCCCTGGGGTTGTGGGGCTCAGAGATTATGTGACTGAGAGACAGAGAGTGAGAGGGGGTGAAAGAGGTGAGAATATAACAAGAGGAGGAAAGTAGATGAGAAGGGAGGGGATCAGGAGGTGAAAGTGACAGAGAGCTAGAAGGAAAGGAAGAAATAGTAACAAGTGAGGCACAAATGGGAGGTGAGGGGGGAAATGGTTATTTAGCTCAGCTATCCCTGCTGCTCCAGCCTTACCCTCTGTCCCCCAGCCCCTGCTGCAGGTGTCCCTGTCAATCTGGTTTCCTTTATAAGTTGTCTGGTGAGCCAGGGTTCCTCTACATTCGCTTCCCCCTCCTAGCACTGCTAGCTCGGTAGGAATCAGGAGCCTGAAGAGATTGTGAGGTGACCAGGGACCCATGGATCCAGAGAGATCCCCAGTCAAAAGGATCCCATGAGGTGAGACACAGCCCTGAGGAGCAGCAGGGGATGCTGCTCTGTGGGACACATTTCCAGGCAGATTCTGGCCGGATCCCTCCTGAGCTCAGTTTCCATCCCCAGAGGGCGAGCATAGTGAGGGGGTTTCATTAGCTGTTGCCATCAGAGGGCTCTTGTTCTTACTAAGGAGGGAAGGCTGTGCTGTCTTCTTCTTTCTCTGCTCAGGTATCAGTGTTGATCTCCCTGACTCAGAGGGTTACTCAGAGACAGGTGGTTGTAGATGTGCTGGGTGGGTGGCTGCCCTTCTACAATCCCAACAGAAGGGAAAATGTTCCTGGAGACTCTCTGGAGATGTCAGCTGGTTCCTGGGAGACGTGCGGTTTCCCTTGCAGGAGATTGAGGGATCTCCACACACATAGGAATTTTATGACTCTGGCACAGCACAGTTGTGCAAACTTTTACCCCTTTGCAACTCTGCTGAGACCAGAGCCCTTTCCAGACACACAGCCAGTGCTGGTGAGGGAGATTCAACATCTTTCTGTGTACCATCATGCAACCATGTTTAAAAATGTTCATAAACGAGCTGGAGAAAGGTGGCAAAGTTTACAGATGATACTAAACTGCTCAAGATAGTTAAGACCAAAGCAGACTGTGAAGAACTTCAAAAAGATCTCACAAAACTAAGTGATTGGGCAACAAAATGGCAAATGAAATTTAATGTGGATAAATGTAAAGTAATGCACATTGGAAAAAATAACCCCAACTATACATACAATATGATGGGGGCTAATTTAGCTATAACAAATCAGGAAAAAGATCTTGGAGTCATCATGGATAGTTCTCTGAAGATGTCCACGCAGTGTGTAGAGGCGGTCAAAAAAGCAAACAGGATGTTAGGAATCATTAAAAAGGGGATAGAGAATAAGACGGAGAATATATTATTGCCCTTATATAAATCCATGGTACGCCCACATTTTGAATACTGAGTACAGATGTGGTCTCCACATCTCAAAAAAAGCTATACTGGCATTAGAAAAGGTTCAGAGAAGGGCAACTAAAATGATTAGGGGTTTGGAACGGGTCCCATATGAGGAGAGATTAAAGAGAGTAGGACTTTTCAGCTTGGAAAGGAGACTAAGGGGGGATATGATAGAGGTATATAAAATCATGAGTGATGTGGAGAAAGTGAATAAGGAAAAGTTATTTACTTGTTCCCATAATATAAGAACTAGGGGCCACCAAATGAAATTAATCGGTAGCAGGTTTAAAACAAATAAAAGGAAGTTGTTCTTCACACAGCACACAGTCAACTTGTGGAACTCCTTGCCTGAGGAGGTTGTGAAGGCTAGGACTATAACAGGGTTTAAAAGAGAACGGGATAAATTCATGTAGGGATATTAAAGAAGGTACTAACAGTGATTCCCCCAAGTGACAGTGCCCCCCCATAATTTGTCCCCCACACTTTAAAATCCAACAGTTTCACCAAGTACAAAAATGTCTTGGGTCTTCTGTTAAAACTTGTAAGCTACTGTCTGTAGAAACCATTGATTGTATCTGTCCTGTGAAAGATACTTTATTACTATGTAAAACTTACAAACAAGTTAATTGACTTTGTTCTTGAAGTGAGCACTATGTTACCACCCCTGCTGTGAGCCTTAAGCCGTTAAGTGACTTTCACTTAATTGTAACAGCAACGGCTCCTAGGAACAGACCCCCACCCTCTCTGATTAAAGGGCCAGGAGTCTCAAATGAATTAGCACACACCCTGAACGTGGTGGAGACAGTAAATTAAAATATGGTTAAGATATGGAATGTATGTTGATGAATGCTTGATGTACATGAATGCTTAGGGAGGTGCCAGCCTAGAAAGGGAGTATCCATCAGCCAAAGAATGTGCCAAGTGGATTACCAGACAATCCCCGGAGGGTAAACTGGGATCCACCCCATCACCTGGAAGGATGAGAAACACAAACTTTGGACAGTGTGGAGTCACCAGGAATGTGCCATCTGCTGATTGAGTCAGCAACAGCAGGATGAAACAGCTTCCATAGACTAATATAGGAATTAATTCCTATAAGAATGGACTCTAAAGACTGAGGACTTTGAGTCTCTGGTTCTGCTGCCAACCTCCAGGAGCATCAGGTGCACCTGACACAGACTCGGCTCCATCCTCATGACCAAGATACCTGGCCAGTAACTTGGCATGAGCATCTTCTAGGCTGGTAACTATAACACCTATACAGAACTTGAATGAATGATTGTGTGAATGAATATATATATATATATATGTGTGTGTGTGTGTGTATAAGGAATAAGTAGTGATAGAAATAAGTGGTCAAACAACGTTGTTTACTTTTATCTTTTGCTTTATTATTATATTTATAATAAATGTGGCATCTTTGCCTTATCCCTCTTAATAAGATCCTGCTGGTTTTTATTCTATTGGTATAACATTCATGGAGGTTAAGTCCATTAATGGCTATTAGCCAAGATGGGTAAGGAATGGTGTCCCTAGCCCCTGTTTGTCAGAGGGTGGTGATGGACGGAAGAAGAGAGATCACTTGATCATTACCCTGTTAGGTTCACTCCCTCTGGGGCACCTGGCATTGGCCACTGTCGGTAGACAGGATACTGGGCTGGATGGACCTTTGGTCTGACCCAGTACGGCCATTCTTATGTTCTTGGGGGGGGGGGGAAACACAGATGTGATGGGATCCCCAGGTACAACCTGGAACTGGGGTACCACTGTGCCCCCTTAACTCTCTAGCCTGGGCTGTCTCTTACAATGCTCTGCCAGTGACAAGCAGCAAACCCCTCCAGGTGCTGTGATCACTCAGCCATCAGTGTGTGGAGACCCACACCCACCTACGTTGCATGAAGGCTCTCTCAGCCAGTCATGAATTATACAGAGAGAGGCACCAGAAAATCACTCCAACCCCCAACCTTGCACCCCATCTTACACTGCTCAAGACTCCCTTGGACTGTGCAAGCTCATTTATTAGTCCGCCACTCCAACCAATTGCAGTGGACATGCAACAGCCCTTATTAACCTGAGCTGAGATTCCCCAAGCACTTCAACCAAAAACACAGTTTTCAATAAAACAAAGCAGGATTATTAACTATATAATGGTAGGTTTTAAGTGATTATAAGTAGCAGCCCCAGAGATCAAAAGTTGGTTACGTAAGAAATGAAAAATAGAATTGCAGTCTAAATTCTACAGACTAAGCAAGATTTGAATCAAGCAGTTTCTCACCCCGCTGGATGTTCCAGGTAGTTTACAGTTCTTAATATACAGACTGAATTCCCTCTCAGCCTGGGACCAATCTCCCAGTTCAAAGTCTTTGTCTTCCACACAATCTTCCAGGTGCTAAGATGGGGGAGGAGAGAGGCCCAGCAGTGATGTCATCGTTCCTCACTTATACTTCCTCTACAGGTGCCAGAAGGATCCTTGCTATGATGTGGGGGTTAGGCAGCCCCCGTTGCATATGTGCTCCCTCTGAGAAGTCTTAGACAGTGGATTCTTCTTGCTGGGCCATAAACGTCTGCCTGGTCTGTGACAGTTGCTCCTTTGTTGCCACTGAAAGGCCAGCTGTGGGCGTTTCCAAATTACCACACATTTCAGGAACAAATCTATAGCAATACTTTATAACTTCACATACAGTGACAGTACATACAATTCAACAGGATATTAATCAGATACCTCACAAGGCTTGCATTGTACAAACATATAATCCAATCACAGTGGTGAATATGAGGGTTCCAGTGTGCTATTTTGAGGGTCAGAGGCCTTGGCTACACTTGAGAGTTACAGCGCTGTAAAGGCTCCCCCAGCGCTGTAACTCACTCCCCGTCCACACTGGCAAGGCATTTGCAGCGCTGTATCTCTGTGGTTGCAGCGCTGCATGTACTCCACCTCTCCGAGAGGAATAGCCAGTATTGCGCTGCCGCTGCAGCGCTGCGGCGCCAGTGTGGAGGCCCAATGCGCTGTGAATAGCCTCCAAAATTATTCGGCAGTATCCCACAATGCCTGTTCTAGCCACTCTGGTCATCAGTTCGAACTCTACTGCCCTGGCCTCAGGTAACCAACCATGTGACTCACCCTTTACATTCCCCGGGAATTTTAAAAATCCCCTTCCTGTTTGCTCAGCCCAGCAGGCGTGGAGTGCTATCAGTGACCATGCCTCCACGCGCCAAGCGAGCCCCAGCATGGAGCAATGGCAAGTTGCTGGACCTCATCAGTGTTTGGTGGGAGGAAGCTGTACAGTCCCAGCTGCGCTCCAGCCGTAGGAATTACGATACCTTCGGGAAGGTATCAAAGGACATGAATGAAAGGGGCCATGACCGGGACGCCCTGCAGTGCAGGATTAAAGTGAAGGAGCTGCAGAGTGCATACCGCAAAGCCCGCGACGCAAACGGCTACTCAGGTGCTCCCCCCGTGACCTGCCGATTCTACAAAGAGCTGGATGTGATACTTGGGGTTAACCCCACCTCCACTCCGAGCACCACCATGGACACTTCAGAGCTGGTGTGGGGGGGGGGGGAGGAGGAAGAGGAAAACGGGAGTGATGGTGGTGGGCCGGATGGAGACACCCTGGAATCCCTGGAGCCATGCAGCCAGGAGCTCTTCTTGAGCCAGGAGGAAGGTAGACAGTCGCAGCGGCCGGTACTTGGTGGAGGACAAACAGAAGAGCAGGTTCCTGGTAAGCGGGGTTTTTTTTTTTTCGGGAAGGAATTTTTTCGGTGCGGGCTCTTTGGGAGAGGAGGGTTAGGCATGCATGCCTAGATGTGAAATAGTGCATTGATGTGGTTTATCACATCGCGGTAATCGGACTCGGTAATCTCCTCGAATGTCTCATCCAGAACGTGTGCAATGAGCTTGTGCAGGTTTATCGGGAGAGCCACCGTGGTCCTTGTCCCAGCCAGGCTAACGTGTCCACGTCCCTGTATCGCGAGGGGTGGGGGGACCATTGCTGCACACAGGCAAGCTGCATATGGGCCAGGGCGGAAGCCGCATTGCAGTAGAAAACCCTCCCTTGCTTCCCAGGTCACCCTCAGCAGTGAGATATCATCCAGGACGAACTCCTGTGGAAAATGTCGGGATAGTGGTCAGTGTAGGTGCCCCCTGAAGCTGTTGACTCTCCCCAAGGCACAGAAACCCAGAGGACAGTGCAGCCCTGAAACAATCAGTCCCCCTTACTCACCATTTTGAGGCTCCTGTGGGATATGTGTGCTCTGTTTCGGACGGGAAAATTATGCTATTGTGTAGACCCTGTGTGTTTTCTACTCCTTAAGTGTGGGGGAATCATTACTCTGTCTGGTATAAACAATGCTGCCTCTGTTAAATGCTGCATTTTGCCTATACTGCTGCATCAACCTTGAGACCTCAGCCGTCCCTCTTATCGCCTGCTCAGAGACTGCAAAGACTCAGGAAGAGACCGCTAAAAAGCAAAGAAGACATGCTGCAAGAAGTGATGCGACAATCTATTAAAGAGAATGAGAAAGCACAGAACTGGAGGGAGAGAGAAAGTAGGATCCTCCAGGAAAACGCAGCGCACCTGCGGCAAAGCACCGCGCACCGGCAGCAAAGCACTGATAGGCTCATAAGCATCCTGGAGCGCCAAGCAGACGCTATCCAGGAGCTGGTAGACATGCAGAAAGAGGAGCAGTACCGCAAACGCCACCCCCCCCCCCGCAGCCCTTGTCCCAAAACTCTTTCCGTTGTGCCCCACTGTCACCTCCAACCCACTTTCCCCAACTTCCGTGTTCTTCACACCACCCGCTGCCTCCAACACCAGTATCTTCACCACCCAGCCCTGAAAACCATGACCCTTACCCTCTGCACTCAACCCCCAACACCATGCAGTATAGCTGTCCTGAAGTGCAGCACTCACTGCACAGCACACCAGACAGGACATACGCGAATCTGTGATTGTACTGTTCCCCACTCCACCCCCTTGTTTCTTTTCAATAAATGGATTCTTTGGCTTTGAAAACATTCTTTATTATTGCATAAAATAAAAGACTCCTTAGCCCAGGAAATAAACAGGCACTGCAAGTCTGCTTGTCTGCTTAGCAAACACTGATTCCTAAAGATTGGAACTACTGCACTTCACTCCCGTGCAGGGCACCAGATATCACTGGTGGTTTTCAGCCTTAAATTGCTCCCTCAAGACATCCCTAATCCTTGCAGCCCCGCGCTGGGCCCCTGTAATAGCCCTGCTCTCTGGCTGTGCAAATTCAGCCTCCAGGTGTTGAACCTCGGAGATCCATGCCTGAGTGAAGTTTCACCCTTCCCTTCACAAATATTATGGAGGGCACAGCACGCGGATATAACCGCGGGGATGCTGTTTTCGGTCAAGTCCAGCTTCCAATACAGAGATCGCCAGTGGCCCTTTAAACGGCCAAAGGCACACTCCACAGTCTTTCGGCACCGGCTGAGCCTGTAGTTGAACCATTCCTTGCTGCTGTCAAGGCTCCCTGTGCAGGGTTTCATGAGCCATGGCATTAATGGGTAAGCGGGATCTCCAAGGATCACAATGGGCATTTCAACTTCCCCTACCGTGATCTTCCGCTCTGGGGAAAAAGTCCCGGCCTGCATCTTCCTGAACAGCCAAGTGTTCCGAAAGATGCGTGCGTCATGCACCTTTCCGGGCCAGCCTGTGTTAATGCCAATGAAATGCCCACGGTGATCCACAAGCGCCTGGAGAACCATAGAGAAATATCCTTTCCGCTTAACGTACTCGGATGCTAGGTGGGGTGGTGCCAGAATAGGAATGTGCGTCCCATCTATCGCCCCTCCACAGTTAGAGAACCCCATTTTTTTTTATTTTTTTTTTTAATGGAGATATCCTATCTCCTAGAACTGGAAGGGACCTTGAAAGGTCATCAAGTCCAGCCCCCTGCCTTCACTAGCAGGACCTAGTATTGATTTTGCCCCAGATCCCTAAGTGGCCTCCTCAAGGATTGAACTCACAACCCTGGGTTTAGCAGGCCAATGCTCAAACCACTGAGCTATCCCTCCCCCAAAGAGGGCTCGTCCGGGATTTGAACCCGGGACCTCTCGCACCCAAAGCGAGAATCATACCATTTGTGCAAAGCCATCCACTATTTCCTGCACGTTACCCAGAGTCACGGTTTTTCTGAGTAGGATGCGATTAATGGCCTTGCAAACTTGCAGCAACACGATTCCAGCGGTCGACTTTCCCACTCCAAATTGGTTATCAACCAACCGGTAGCTGTCTGGAGTTGCCAGCTTCCAGATTGCAATAGCCACCCGCTTCTCCACTGGCAGGGCAGCTCTCAATCTCGTGTCCTTGCGCCGCAGGGTGGAGGCAAGCTCCTCACACAGTCCCATAAAAGTGGCTTTTCTCATCTGAAAGTTCTGCAGCCACTGCTCATCATCCCAGACTTGCATGACAATGTGATCCCACCACTCACTGCTTGTTTCCCGAGCCCAAAAGCGGTGTTCCACGGTGCTGAGCATGTCCGTGAATGCCACAAGCAATTTCGTGTCATATGCGTTATGCGGCTCGATAGCATCGTCAGACTCCTCACCCTCACTCTCACTGTCACTTTGGATCTTAAGGAATAGTTCGACAGCCAAACGCGACGTGCTGGCGAGACTCGTCAGCATACGCCTCAGCCGTTCGGACTCCATTTCCCGCAGACAGATCGCGCTGCACAGAAACCTTTGAAAGATGGTGCCAAAGATGGATGGAAACAAAGGGATTTCTGGGATGCGAAGCGATGCATCACGGGGCATTGGGACAGGACCCAGAATCCCCCGCACCCACGCCCCCTTCCCAGAACCCACGGCGCCAGAATGGGAAAAGGTGCTTTGTGGGATAGCTGCCCATAATGCACCGCTCCCAATAGCGCTGCAATTGCCGCAAATGTGGCCATGACAGTGTGCTGGGCAGCTGTCAGTGTGGACAGACTGCAGCGCTCTCCCTACTCAGCTGCATGAAGTCAGGTTTAACTCACAGCGCTGTACATCTGCAAGTGTAGCCAAGGCCAGAGTGTCACAACAGGAGATACCACTCATCCTCTTCCTTGGAAGCTCTGGGAAGGGGTAAATTTGTAGGCCTGGTTATCACAACAGTTACCACTGAAGGAGCGAGAGCATCAGAGAAACCATAAGGAAACTGGGAGCAGGAGCAGGCATCCAATAGGAAATGAAGGCCTGGGATGGAGTCTGACCAGGATGGCTGAGAGCCTGCAGCTCTTCTGCATTCATGGGGAAATGTAACAATTCTGCCTGGGAGTCACGGGACTCCTCACTGAGCTAGGCACGGAGACACTGGAGATGCTGCTGGGGAAAAGGAGATGGGCTGCTCCCTATCCAGGAGCATCTGGCTATCTAGCCTGGCAGAGACCAGATGCTTCAGTTCTGAGCGACCTCTGGGGCTCAGCCCAAGCCACAGATCCTGAACTCTACCTCTAAGGCTGTTTAACCCCTGCACTGATTAAACCTGCTGGACAGGGGAAGGGAAGAGACAGAGACTGAACCCAGAGGCACGAGAGCAAAGATGTGGAGGAGCCCAGATCCCCTTTTAAAACCAGATGGACAGAAACATCAGCAAAAGGGCTGGATATGGGGAATGAGCGATTCCTGCTGAGGGGCAGTGAATAAGGGAGGAACTGACCTGGTTTGAGGCAGTTTGCCCACCACCCCTCAAGAAGAAACTTGTGGGACGCCCACGGTGATGAGAGACTCATTCAAACATTTTATTATTTATTTGGAAAGCCAGAGACCAAGAGAAGCACAAATGTAAACAAGAAAAAGACTCTCCCAAAATTCCAGAAACACGAGACCCTCTCTCCTCCCTGACCATCGACAATAAGATATAAAATCCTCCCATGGCCATTACAGTCAACCACACATGTCATTTGGAACCAGAAGTATGCAATTAGTCAGCAGCAGAGACCAAAAACAAACAAACAAAAAAGCAAATACAGTACAGTACTGTGTTAAACGTAAACTAAGAAAAAAATAAACAGAAAGTTTAAAAAAAAGATTTAACAAGGTAAGGAAACCATTTCTGTGCTTATTTCATTTAAATTAAGATGGTTAAAAACAGCATATTTATTCTACATAGTATAGTTTCAAAGGTGAATTAAGTTAATGTTCAGTTGTAAACTTTTGAAAGAACAACCATACCATTTTGTTCAGGGTTACGAACAACCTGCATTCCCGATTTGTTCATAACTTGGAGGTTCTCCTGTATTTCAGGAATAATCCCAATGTGTAACAACATGAGCAGAGCCTGTCCCTGCAAACAGGGTCAAAGGAAACCAGATGAACTTTCCCTTTGGCTCACTAAAAGTTTCCTAGCAGGAAGATTCAGGGGAAGGGCCACTCGTATAAGGTCACAAATGTAAATATTAGTAGAGCTGGGAACGGAACCTGGGAGTCCTGATTCATAGTTGTCTCTCCTGTTCTAGCCCATTAGACCCTACTCCTCATGCAGAGTCCAGAAGAGAACCCAGGAGTCCTGATTCCTAGTCTCCCTCCTCTCACTATTACACCATACTGTCCACACAGCAACAGTGCAATACCCCAAAGATCCCACCCCACAGATAACACCCCCACACATTCCCCAATCTGCAGCCCACCTCTCTGTATCCAGAAATATTCCATACCCTGAGCACTGCTTTGAAATCCTGAGACTTCACATCAGCAGCTCTCACTGCCTTATAGCTACAGGCCCCATGGCTGCCTCCCTGAATAATGTCCCTTTATCCCCACCACGAGGGGCCTTCGGAGCTGCAGAGATGGTCAGACACAAACCGCGACTGGGTATTTTTACCTCTTCTCTACATTGGAAAGTGTGTGTGGAATCCACAGAAATGTCTCCCAACTAATCTCTTTGCCTGCTCCCTCCAGACTCTGAAATGACCCATCTCTCTAGTACCCAGCGTTTCCTCCTCTCTGGCCCCCCACCAACCTCCCACCACTGAAACCCCAACCATCAATCCGCCTTCTGACTCTACCCAGACCTTCCTCAAATGCAGCACATTTACACTTTGCTGCAGGAGGGCACAGACCCATTTACCCACAGGGAGAGCTCCCAACACCTTCTATCTTGTGTAGAGTTTCTGGTGAGACATTAACTCCAACTTTGTCTTGTAGCTTTTCTCACAGACAGAACAGCTATAGGGTGACTCTCCTGTGTGGGTTCTCTGATGTTTAGTGAGGACTGAGCTCTGAGTGAAGTTTTTCCCACACTGGGTGCATTTATAGGGTCTTTCTCCAGTGTGGATTCTCTGATGTCTACAGACAGAGGAGCTGTGCTTGAAGCTTTCCCCACACTCAGGGCATTTATAGGGTCTCTCTCCCGAATGGACTCTATGATGTACAATTAAATTTGAGCCACGAGAGAAGTTTTTCCCACACTCAGAGCATTTATAGGGTGTCTCTCCTGTATGAACTCTCAGATGTGCAGTGAGCTTTGAACTACGACTGAAGCTTTTCCCACACTCGGGGCATTTATAGGGTCTTTCTCCACTGTGGATTCTCTGATGTTTAGTAAGGTCTGATTTCACCTTGAACATTTTCCCACAGTTGAGGCATTTAAAGGGTTTCTCTTCCTTGTGGATTCTTTGATGTACAATCAGGTTTGATCTCCGATTGAAGTTTTTCCTGCAATCAGCACATTCATACGGTTTCTCTTTAGTGCAGATTCTTGGCTGGATTGTAGTTTCATTCAGGTTATTCAGATCTCCATCTCGGTGAGTGGATTTACACAATCTCTGCTCTTGGTGGTTCCCCTGCTGCCTCTCTGGTCTGGGCTGACTCTCACAGGCATGTCCCTGCTCCGGACTCTGGGAAACTTCCTCTTCACGTCTTCCCAGTAAGGTCCCCTGCAGTTCCACTTGCTCAGGACCTTCCTGCCCAGGTTTCTTCTCCTCATTCTCACCCACCAACACATCACCTGCTAAGATAGAGAGAGAATCCAGACATGAGTCCTTCCCTGTGCCAGGGAGAAAGGGAAGCTCAGGAAGGGGAACGGAAAAGGGGTGGAACAAACAGGAATAACTCTTGGGGAGATGAAAAGGACAGGAGCCATGAGTGACGTATGTCATGAGGACACAATACCTGCTGGGGACAATCCTGAACTCAGTGAGGTGAGGCAGAAAGCAAGAAGCTCAGGGCCCTTTGTGGGAATCCCAGCTGTTTATGCCAATCATGGATGGTTTGTGAATCCATTTAACCAATTCCTCACCTGTGCAAGTGTTTTTGAAGAGCTCCCTTTCCACATAGCCCCATGGTTCTTCCCCTTGTTCCAGCTGGGAGATCACCTCAGGTCTGGGAATGGGAAATGCTGCTCCAGAGAAAGAAAAGAGGTGAAACCAGGTGTGACGCTATATGAAATATGGGAGACATTTTAAGATATTGTTGATACCAAATTTATAAAATTGTAAGCAATCTGACCAGATATACCATGTAAAGTGTCTGTGAAAATGTTATAATTTGTTAAGTATGATAATTTTGTTTATATGTTTGTATCACCTTTGTATTATGAGTTATAGATGTGTAGGGTACATCTGTATTTCAAAACTTGTGCTGTGTTTCTGTGTGACACCCTCAGACAGATTGGCATCAGCACTGCCTAGCCTGTTCAATGGCCCATCAAGGGTCATCAGCTGTACAATGAACCCACTGAAAGAAGCCAGGGACTACACCTTATGAGCCAGCAAGTCATGTAGGGACATGCTTATGGAAGAGAACTCTAAGGCTTTTCCATGCCATGGGCTAGGCACTAGCGTAGCTAGCGGGGTGCAGGGGAAGCAGCCGCTTCCCCTGCCTTTCCAAAAGCGGCCGGAGGAGCGAGGGGGGGTGCAGGCTGGTGGCCCACAGCGCGGGCTGGCAGCCACGACTGGGCCAGAGGTCGGAGCGAGGGGGGATGCAGGCTGGCGGCCCGGCAGCTGCGGCTGGGCTGAGAGGAGCGATGGGGGGCCCAGGCTGGCGGCCCACAGCGCGGCCCAGCAGCCGCAGCCAGGCTGGAGGAGCGAGAGGGGACGGGGGTCCCAGGCTGGCGGCCCACAGCACGGCCCGGCAGCCGTGGCCAGGCCGGAGGAGCGAGGGGGGATGCAGGCTGGTGGCCCGCAGCCATGGGGGGGCGGCGGGGGCGGCTGGAGGGGGACGGCGCAGCATGGCGGCTGGAGGAGCAAGGGGGGGCCACGGGGGTGGCACGGCAGGGCCGGAGGAGCCATGGAGGGGGAGGGTCGGTGCGGCTGGAGGAGAAGCCAAGGGGGCATGGCCAGAGGAGGAGCTAAGGGGGGGGCGCCTTTTTTATCTTTGCTCCCCCTCCTCTTAAAAGCTAGCTACGCCACTGGTGCTAGGCAGCCTTTTTTTGGAACACAGGAAGTACAAGTCACATGGCAAAAATATATAAAGAGAAGCTGTATCATCTCCATTTTGTCTTCATTCCTGCTTCTTACCTCTGGAGTAACTTTTCTATAAACTGAAGCTCTGAACAAATGACTGAACGACCCATCCAAGCTGTGGATGTGCTCCAGAGGGACTTTCAAGCCAGTAATTCACCAATATTGCTAAGAACCTGATATTTGGACTTTGAAGTCTTATGTGTGTATCTGATTGCTTGACCATTTAACAACTCCCTTCTTGTTCTTTTCTTATCTTATAAACCTTTAGTGTTAGATACTAAAGGATTGGCTGGAAGCATGGTATTTTGGGTAAGATCCAAACTAATATTGATCTGGTAATGTGGCTGGCCCTTGGGGGTCAGAAGAACATTTTGTTTAAATAACTTCTCACTTTACTGGACCTAGGTGGTGAACAGAGAACTGGAATGCAATAAAGGGGGCTGTATGATTTCATTTTTTCAGCTTCTTGATAACTAATGTGGGGGATCAGAAGCACAGTTTGCGACTGGTTGGTGAGTCTAATTTCAGTGTTAACCACCAGTTTTGGAAGTATCTGCTCTCCTTTTTTCAGCCTGCCCTGCCCTTGGCATTTTCAGTGAGGGCTTCCCTAGACACCCTGGGTCACGCCAGGGTCTTACAGTTACTCAGAGACACAGATGTTTCCAGGTGTGCTGGGTGGGAGGGTGCCCTTGTATAAAGCCAACAGATGAGGAAATGTTCCTGGATATCCTTTGGAGAGATTGAATGGTTCCTAGGAGATGTGTACATTCAGGGATCTCCACTCTGAGGGATTTTAAGAATCTGGCATAGCTCTTACCCCTTTGTAACCCTGCTGAGACCAGAGCCCTTTCCAGGCACAGAGCCTGTCCTGGGAAGAGCGGGACACACAAAATCTCCAAATGTGAGAATGAGCCTATGTTTAAAAAGACGAGGAACACACCACCACCGTCTCTCTTGGATGGGGTGGATTAACATCTTCCCCCCGTCTCCAAATTGCCTCTTCTCTGGAAGAGGAATAGAGGTGACAGGCTGTCTCTCAAGAGTTTTGGGGACTACTGGGCTGATCCCCCTGAAATCCAGGGTGCTTTCCTGGTCCCCTAAATACAAGCTGATTTTGGTTCATCAGAGATCCCCCTGCTTCTAATGCCTGAGGGGACAGGATTTCTTACCCAGCAAGGTCACATTCTCATAATTCTCCTGCATCACATCCATGTAGAGGGTTCTCTGACATGAGTCCAGCAGAGCCCACTCCTCCTCCGTGAAATACACAGCCACCTCCTCGAAGGTCACTGGTCCCTGAAATAGCCAGAGTCCCCCACTCAGGACCTGTTCCCCCATCCACAATCCCCCAGCTCAGTCTCAGGCAATGTGATGGGGGTAAGGTTGCCAACTGTCATATCACAGAAGCCCAAACACCCTTGCCCTGCCCCTTCCCTAAGATCCCGCCCCTTTCGTGAGGCCCCGATCCGCTCATTCCATCCCCCCTCCCTCCGATGCTCACTGTCCTCCACCTTCACTCACTTTCACCGGGCTCAGGCAATGGATTGGGGTGTGGGAGGCGATGCAAGCTCTGGGCTGGAGCCGAGGGGTTCAGAATGTGGGAGGGGGCTCCGGGCTGAGCCTGGGGTAGGTGTGCAGGAGGGGGTCTGGGGTGCAAGCTCGGGGGGGGGAGGGGGAGTTGGGTGCTAGACCAGGCTCAGGGCTGGAGGGGACTGGAGTGTGTGTGGGGGTGTGGGGTGCAGGCTCTGAGAGGGGGCTCAGGGCTGGGGCAGGGGATTGGGATGTGGGAGGGTGCAGGGCCAGCCCTAGGTTTTTTGCTGTCCCAAGCTCAGGTGGGGCTGGGGCTCGCAGGCAGCACTGGAAGCAGAGGGAGCGATGTCACCTTCTCCCAGCGCCTGCAGGGGCTTTACCCCCTTCCCCGCCCGGCCACGCAGAGAAGCCCCAATATAAGGGGTGGCACAAGGCAGCGCAGCAGCCAGTGCGCAGATGGGGCGGCGCAGCCCCTGCTCCCCAGCAGGACTCGCCCTCTCCTCCCCAGGTAACGGCTGGGCCCTGGCAGCTCAGCATCCCAGGGCTGGGGCTTCCCCTTCCCATTGCGGCCGGGGCGCGGCACCCTTGCCCCGTCTAAGTGGTGCAGCTCCGAGAGCACAACTGCCCCGAATAAAAAGGATGGCCGGAATGCCGCCCCTGGAAATGTGCTGCCACGAGCACGTGCTTGCTTTGCTGGTGCCTAGAGCCGGTCCTGGGAGGGGGTGACAGATGCAGGCTCTATGAAGGAGTTTGGGTGCAGGACAGGGCTCCTGGCAAGGCAGAGGGGTGGGGTACAGGAGGGGGTGCAGGCATTAGGAGGGAGTTTGGGTGCAGGAGGAGGCTCAGGGCTGGGGCAGGAAGTGGGGATGTGTGGGAGGGGTGAGGGGTCTGGGCTCCAGCCGGAAGGCACTTACCTCAGGCGGCTCCCAGGTGGTGGCGCAGTGGGGATAAGGCAGGCACTCTGCCTGCCCTGGCTCTGTGCCACTCCTGGAAGTGGCCGGCAAGTCCCTGCAGCACCTGGGGGGGCCCAGTGGACTCTGTGCTCTGCCCCTGCCTGCAGGCACTGCCCCCACAGCTCCCACTGGCTGCAGTTCCCAGCCAATGGGAGCTGCAAAGTCGGCACTCGGGGTGCAGGCAATGCACGGAGACCCCTGCCCCCACTCCCCACCCGCCGCAGAGACAGGCTCCCTGCCTTCCCTGGCCACTTCCAGGAGCAGTGCAGAGCCAGGGAAGGCAGGGAGCCTGTCTTAGCCCCGCTGCGCTGCTGGACTTTTAGCCTAAAATCTCCCGGTTGGCTTCAGTAGCCTCCAGGAGACCGATTCTGAGAGACTCCTGGCGAAACCAGGAGGGTTTCCAACCCCAGATGGGGGTTGCTCCCTGCACGGACCCTGCAAGAGCTGAATTGGGCTAGTTGAGCCCAATCAGCTAATTCGGCTGCCAACAGGGGAGCGTTAAGCTAGAGGCAGCTAATTAGAGAGCGGCTCACTGTGCAGGGATAGGCGGGGCCTATATAAACCAGGAAGCTGGCTACAGACAGGGGTAGCAGGCAGGCAGGCTGCAGTCACTCCCTGGGAGGAGGGAGCTTGGCTTGGCAAACCCAGAGAAGGGACAGATCCAGAAAGGGTGGTAAAGCTCAGGGGGAAAGCAGCGAGGTATGGGGTAGACCAGACTTGGGCTGCTGATGAGAGAGCCCTTGAGCCAGGACCCAGAGTAGAGGTGGGGCCCGAGTCCCCCTACCAGCCACTGAAGAAGTGGTACTGGCAGGGCAGTGAACAGGGAGACTGCCTGAGCCCCGGATTGTCAAGAGGGACTTTGGTACACGTAGGGTGATCAGGCCTGAGTCATGAAGTGGGGACTGCAGTTCCAGCAGTGAGAGGGGCCCGCAGGATGATGGGAGAGACACTGACAGAGGAGAAGCTAATCCCCTGAGCTGCCAGGAGGAGATGCCACATGCCATGAGTCAACCCCATTACAGGTAGGGCTGGAAAATCTCCCTGCTTACTCTGGGGAAGAAGGGTAAAGAACCAGTGGGGGGAAGAAGTAACCCTGGGGGAGGATTGAGGAGGGGAAATGGGGATGTGGTGGGGACAGTGGGGATGGGGAGTGTTGGGGGGGGGGGGGGAGATGAGAGGGAGTAGAACAGGGACTGTTTCTAATGAGCCCCAGATTTCATCAGGTCAACCTCTGCAAATGGGGGGGGGATTTCTGGGGTCAGGTGGGAAGGGGAAGGGGAGGGGGCAGAGTAATGAGCAAATGGAGGGCAAAGGGTAAAGCAACTCAGTGCAGGCCTGGGGCATCTGCAACTCCCATGACCCCCATCTCTGTCTCCGCATCCCTCTTACCCTTCCTACACATCCCCACACCACAGTGCAGCCTACAGAGGAATCTCCCTGCTACCCCCCAGCTGCTACCTATACAGACCACAGTCCGGGGGCAGCAGCTTCCCATGCGGCTTACTCCTTGAGAGAGGCAGTTTGAGATTCAAGCCCATCCCCTGACTTTCCAGAGCGCTCGTGGCCGCTGTGCAAGGGCAATGGGCCTCTGATATCCGCACATCCAGGGTTTTGTGTCCTCACACAGGGGAATGTCCCCCCCACCCACGCTGGGAATGTCGCTGGATATCAGGCCCCTCATTCACAGAACCCAGCAGAGAGATTTTATTTCCTCTTCTCCTCCCCTTCTACTTTCCCTGTCCCCCCAGGAATTCACTCCAGATCAAACCCACCATCTCCTACCTGAGCTTGTTCCACTTCAGCCATTTCCCTGCCCTGTCCCCTGGGAGAATAGGACAATCTGGAGCGAGACATGGACGTTATTCTTCAGCCTGTCAGGGTGAGAAGGACAAGGGGGGGGAGGTTTTAGAAGGGGCTTTGGTTCATTTCACACCCCAATACCACCATCCCCATCCCCCCCAGCTCTTTCCCTGCAGACAGAGGATTTAAACTCTGCCAGGCTGGGAAAACACTTGGTCACTTTAGTACCCACTTGAACCAGCATCAGCCTTTGAATTTACACCCACAGTTCTGCACCCACAGTTATTTTCCAGCTATTCCTCTGCCCCCACTGAGTGTGCAAAACGAATCTGTGTGCACAGCTGCAGCTCTGTGCCCATGACACTGCCCTAGGGGAGGACGCATTTGGGGGCTAATTCCCAGGCACATGTCACTGTTTTACCCCTTTCATTGGGTTTGGGGCAGTGCCCCTTTTCTCTGGGAAACCAACTAACCCATCACCCCACTGCAGCCCTGCCCTTCTCTAGGGCTTTCCCTGGAGAGCTCTCAAAGGGCTTCACTTCCCAATCCCTGGGCAGTGGGTCCGGCTCAGGCCCAGCCCAGGGACAGACCCAGAGACCTGCCCAAGGGGGTCAGACAGCAGGGACCCAGCTCCCTGTGCCCCTGGCTGGAGCTTTTCCCCAGAGATCTCCCAGCGCTGTGCAGAGGGGCCCAGCCTCCCCTCCTGGCCCCAGCATGGTCCCCTGGGTCTCTGCATCCCCTGCAGGCTCCAGCTCAGTAGCTGGGGCAGGCAGAGCCCGGGGCTGCCCCAGGAGCCAGTCCCAGTTGGGCTGGGCACAGAGTGGGGTTAATGCAGGTCTCTTCCCAGCACAGACCCCGCTGCAGCCGCTGCTCGGTCCCACTCCCAGACAATGGAGGCGGCAGCAGCAGTCTCTTACCTGGGAAGCTCCGAATCCGAGCAGAGCGAGAGGCAGCAAGTGCAGCCTCCGTAGCCCCCTGGTGGCACCAGCTAATGAAACCCGCTGCCTGCGGGCTGGGAACGTGGCATGTGTCTGGATCCGGGGTGTCCTGACAAACCCTGCTACCAGACAGAATGTGCTGCGTGGCTTGTATGTTTGAATCACTAAAAACATTGTCCAGGGAAACATTTGCATTCTATTGATATGATTAAACGTGTGTTCTGGCAGTACCTTCTCCAAGGATTACTGGGTCATGGGTGGGGTGGGGGGGGGCAGATTTACATATTTAGAGATATTACTAACACCAGAGAGCTATGTCCCTTATATGCAAACGTTTGAGCTATAATTTTGAGGAAAAAATTAACTGTACAGTTGGTAAAGCAGCTTCTTAAAGCGATGGTTTATGAACTCATATGTGTATTGCGCACAGGGACTGAGCATCTGCTGAAGCCGCTGGCCTCGCTCTTGCCTCACTTGGAATTAAAATCTGCTGCCTGCTGTTCACAGAGGGGCAAAGGGAGCACATGGGGGATGGAAGGAATGGGCAGGGTCTGGAAACTGACCATGGGGGGCCAGGGCAGGGAGGGGGCCCACGGGCAAAATCAGGGATGTGGGCAGCGGGGCCATTTCAGGTGTGTGTGGGGGGAGACTTTAACCATTATTCCATTCCAGGGGCTACTTGAGGACTAATGACCCACAACAGTTTGCTAGAAAGTAGCATGTTTATTACACTGATAGCTAAGCTCAAAAAAAGGGTGGGGGGCACACTCACACTTGCATACTCACACTCCCAGGACAGGCACAGCACTGGAGATGTCAGGATCCGTCAAGGTAAGTGTCCCACAGCGCAGTGATGGATGGTGTGATGAAGGTAAGTCTTCCCGAGGCACGATGGAATGCAATGTGGTAAACCACTGGCCAGGTGGTCCGGGCAAAGGGCCTTCATGGGAGGTACAAGCTTGTGAGTGCACTCCTGAGCACATGGCCCTTTCCCCTTTTAAGGACCTGCTCCTCATGGCCTGCGACTAGAGATGACTTGGCTGCGTCTGGTTGGTCACACTCCACCTCGGGCAGTGTCCATGCAGCGTCCATGCATTGGGTGTGTGATCGCTGCCTAATTAGAGTCCCAGACACCTTATCTACCTGGGAGTTCTTCTGATCTTCCAGCTGTTCAACCAGCTCATTCATCCCACAAGCATTCCAGGAGGGAGGGGGAAAGCCACTCCACAGGTATTCAGAGAGGGAGAGGAGACAAAGGGGGGTGGGGGTGTAACAGACCTTTTGAGCATACAGGTTATACAGAGCATAGTCATACAGAGCATACAGATCACTGCTGCTCCTACAACAGTTTTAAGTGTAATTTAAACAATATTTGTGGTGGTGGCAGCTCAGGCTTGTTTCTTCACAGCAGGGAAAGATTACAAGTTCTCTGTTCTGCAGCACGGCTCTTGCACCCTGGCTGTGCTTTATTTTCTGCATTTATCTAAGTGTAGACAATGGAAAAAATCAGTTCTACAACTTAATTCATTTCACTTTCAATGTCCTAGTGAACCAATGTTTAGGTTTCAAACACTGCACAGGAATCTTGGTCTAAGAACTATTTTCACTCAGATATGTCGCCTTTTAAAAAAGGTTTTGGAACCTTTAGTAGTCTATGGTTTTATAACATATTTTTTTAAAAGCTAAGTTATTGGTGCTGGAATGAGGGATACTGGGGGTGCAGCACCCCCTGGCTTGAAGTGGTTTCCTTCACATACAGGGCCAGCACAGCGGCTGCATGATCTCTAGGTTATTCTTGGACATGACATTTTTGGAGATCTTTCTAATTCATCATGAAAGACATTTTCAGATTATGTTTTGTAACTTGGTCTTTCACCACTAACATAAATGAGCTGATGCTAAATTACAGGGGTTAAAATGAACATTTAAAAGTTTGTCAAGGGCGAAAGTAGCATTAGAAAGTATGTGCATTAATTAACAAAGGAAGGGAGGTGAAACTAATGATGGCTCAAAAGTAACTGAGGTACCAGACTTTTAAAAAAAAAAACTCTTAAAAAGTCACCTCACTACATAAATTAAATGATGGATGTTAGCAGCATGGATTTACAAATGTTGGCAGCCAAATCTTACTAATTGTTCAGATTGGCTTGGGTTTATGTGCCCTGAAGGGTTAATACAAATAGTGATGATAAATACAAAGGATTAAGTTGGAAGAATTTGAGAGAGTAAACAACATATCAATGAAATTCACGGGTGGTACTCAAGTTTGTGAGACTCTGCCACCCTCAGAAATATTAAAGAGTAACTAAACAGAAGCTAAGATTACTTACCAGTTGGAAGAGAAGGACATACAGCACAGCAGACACACAGCTATAAAATGGCTGCTTAGGGGCAGCAGTTGCTTGTATCTGCACAAAAGAACCAGTAGCTCCTCAAAAGGGGGAGGGGGGGAGAGATCCTAGAAAAATGCAACCCTGAGGAGATTTGGTAAGATCAAGGCATTCCCAGGGGAATCAGTATTTGTGTGTAACAGCCTATATAGCCCTACCTGGTAACCTGACCCAAAGCCCACTGTAGGCAAAGGAAAACCTCTCAGACAAGTAGGACTAACTGGCAGAATTAATGGCCACACTGGGGTACTGCCATTCCCCAGATTGGAGAATTGGAAAAAATGGGAAAGTTGTAAGTAATATTTGTGGCGTGACATGTCATATTTGTTTCTTGACAGCAGGGAAAGATCCCAGGTGGTCATTCTTCAGCACCACTCTTGCAGCCTGAAACTTGAGCTAGCTGTGGGGATAATTATTCCCCGAATGTGTGTGGGGCAGCAGCCCCCTCCTCCCCTGCCTGAGCAACCCTGTGTCTACTGGTGCCACAAGGGGCTTGCTCCTGCCTTTGTAACATGTGAAGGTGAGGGTCAGTCTATGCAGATCATGATGACATTTGCAGCAGGCATCTTCTGACCTAAGCACAGAGCTTCCTTCCCCTGACCGCTCCCAGTGAGCATGTTTGTTTCAATGAAAAGAATGAATTTGAAAAAAGTGCTGCAGAAGCCCCCAGCCTTGCTATTGGCTCTGCCAGATACACCTCTGCATTCCTATTGGCTGAGCAAAGACTAGCCAGCCCAGGGAGGGGTGTGGGAGAAGAGCGAGTGACTTTCAAGCAGTTTGCTCTGGTTCCTGGCTTGGGGGGGAGGAACAAGCCGCGTAGTTTTCACTGGGGAGGGGCGGGGGAAGAGGAGTAAGCCAGGCAAGCAAAGTGACTGCTGCTGTCTCCTTTGTGTTTTGCATTTGCTGCTGCAGTTCTTGCCAATCGGGAGATGGAACCAGTATCTCAGGAGCTCTGACTCCAGCTGCTCCTGATTTCTTGACAGCCAGGAGCCAAGCAGGAGTTTGCATTGGCTGGGCCTTTTGTTCTGCTTGATGAGTGTGACTGCTGCTCTCACTCAGGCTGGGGAGGGGGGGAGAAGAGCGAAGTGACGCTAGCAGCATGCGGCTGGGGGTGGGTAGCAGGGAGCCAGGGCTAAGCCCAGGGGTGAGGTGCTGCCAGATGGTGGCTGACGGCAAAGCCCTGGGGCACAGGGAGTGGCAGAGGGGGTAACAGCTGGGGAGCTGGAACAATTTGTACAGTGGGGGTGCTGAGAGCCATCGAACCAAGCTGCAAACCCTGTATATCACGGAAACCACTTCAGCATCTATGGGTAACAGTTACCCCAATGGGATGAGCCACCTGCCATGTTTGCAAAAATAGAGTGTAGGGCAGAGGGACTTCTTTATTCCCCCTTGCACAGGACAGTACGTCTCAGCACAGGCTTTCCAGGGCTGGGTTCTTAACGGCACAGGTATCCCAATGCCTAGACATGGCAGCGTCTCTATCGGATATAACGTGCTGAGATGCTGTACGAGACTTGATTCCGTGAACAATTTAACATACACCCCCAAAAAACTGTGTCACACATCTTGAGTATTTAAAAGAATCCCTTATCACTTTATATGGCTGCATAGAGCCTCCTGGCAGTTGACACATTTGTTTTATCTACTGCTGGCATTCCCTGAATTGTGCTCCCTTTCTTGTAATTTATTTTAAATATAGTTTTGCTCCTTCTAATTGTTTACCTTTTACAATGTCGTTACTCTTGGCACTTCATCATTTACCTTTGTCAACACTGTGCAGATGGATGTCATTGTGCTATTTAATTTCTATTTTAATAGCAAATCATTGAAAATATTCAGAAGTAAATAGTGGCTAGTAGTTTTAGCAATGACGTCTGTGTTTCTAGTATAGCATTTCCTAGGCTTTTACTGTGACTTTTAATTTGGAATTTTTAATTCTAAATTTTTATTTTTGTAGCGCAAGTTTATTCTGTTGGATCCTGTGACTTCCAGCCTGACTGATCTCTTGGCCTGGTGTCAAAACATCTTCACTTTCATTTGATCCACCAATGGGGATTGCTTTTCACAACTGTTGCTTTGCCTCTCAATCCAGCCCTTACTGCCTTTTTGCATGTCTCTGCTTGCAACCGTGTAGAACTTGGTTCCCAAATATTCACTAAGGGCAGTATGCAATTTGCTATTAAATCCTCATCAAAGGCAAAAATCTACTATAATTTTTACTGAACATAAAAACGGCCACACTGGGTCAGACCAAAGGTCCATCTAGTCCAGTATCCTGTCTTCTGACAGTGGCCAGTTCCAGGTGCTTCAGAGGAAATGAACAGAATAGGCAATCATCCAGTGATCCGTCCCCTGTCATCTACTCCCAGCTTCTAGCAAACAGAGACTAGAGCAGGGGTAGGCAACCTATGGCACGCGTGCCGAAGACGGCACACGAGCTGATTTTCAGTGGCACTCACACTGCCCGGGTCCTGGCCACCGGTCTGGGGGGCTCTGCATTTTAATTTAATTTTAAATGAAGCTTCTTAAACATTTTAAAAACTTTATTTACTTTACATACAACAATAGTTTAGTTATATATTATAGATTTATAGAAAGAGACCTTCTAAAAACATTAAAATGTATAACTGGCATGCAAAACCTTAAATTAAAAGTGAATAAATGAAGACTCGGTACACCGCTTTTGAAAGGTTGCCGACCCCTGGACTAGAGACATCCAGAGGATGGGGTTGCATCCCTGATCACCTTCGCTAGTAGCCATTGATGGACCTATCCTCCAGGAACATATCTAATTCTTTTTTGAACCCAGTTATAGTTTTACAACATAATGAACACACCTCTACAACCCAAAGACTGCTTGACAACCAGAAGAATTCAAAATTCATGAGTTATATGCCCTCAAGTCATGGAATTTAAAAAAGAAATAAATATTGGGTTTTTTTTAATATGTCTTTTTGTTCCTGACCCTTTGGGGTACAGGAGGCTCAGATCCACAAAAGTAGGAGTCTAATCCCCTGAATGAATGTTGGCCTAGCCTCATAGTTTTGCTGTTACCTCTCCCAAATAATTCATATACCTAAAGCCATATCTACACTACAAACTTCTGTTAACTGAAGTTACACCAGAATATAGTTGCTGCAGTTAATATGTCACTTGTGCACGTGCCTACTTGGCTCCTTGTGTGTGTTGGTGGGAAGCGCACTCACCAGGAGTCCTTGATTCCGAGTGCAGTGCACCATGGGTAGGTATCCCACTATGCAACTTGCCACCGTCCACCGCACTGTATTTTGGAAAATTTTGGCAACGCGCAGTGGGGCCCAAATGGGTCACACGGGGTGACAATTTTATACATATCCCATAATTTTTGCATCTTTTTTCCTATATCCCACAAACCAGCGGGGCCCTCCTCACTGTCTGCCATCTCTGACAGAAGCATGGAGCCTGCACAGCTCTGCACTATTGTTATGAGCGTTGCATGCTCAGGGTGCATGATCCTGCAGTATATGCAAAGCCACAGGAATAGACGTGAGGGAGATGAGGAGTCCATGCAGAACAGATTGCTGTGGGACAGAGCGACAACCAATTCAAGCTTGTTGGTGGCATTCACGGAACAGTCGCAGATGGTGGAGCTCCGGTTCTGGGCCCGAGAAACAAGCACCAACTGGGAAGATCATGATCCCACACCTGCACTAAAATGCGAGCAGTGGCTGTAGAACTTCTGGATGCACAAGGCCACATTCCTGGATTTATGTGCAAAACTCACCCCAGCCCTCCAGCGTAGGAACACCAAAATGAGAGCTGCACTGACAGTGGAGAAGTGAGGGTCAATCTCACTGCGGAAACTTTAAATGCCCAATTGTAACTGGTCAGTCAGAGTCTCTCAACTAAATACAGGGTGGAATAGATTTATGGTAAGTAGTTAACACATATTAGAAGAGACCATTCCATGTCAAGTGGCCTGTTAACACCTCCAGTCAAAGAGCAATTAGTGGGTTACACACTCTTGTCTCTTACAAGACTGGGAAAAGGGAGTTGGAGCGAGGACTTGGATCCTTTCGCTCTCCGATTCCACTGGGGTAGTGCAGAAGCCAGGAAAGTTCCCCTCAATAGTGGAACCGTTCCCCCACTTACACAATTGGTGTCATGAACAAGATCCTATCTGTAGGATTTGCCCCATTGGTTTACTGGTTGAGTTCTGGTAGCACTGTCCAGGTCTGGTTGAGAACCCTACAATGGCTGGAATTGAAGCACTACGGGCCCAGTTTGCAATGGAGCTGGGCTCTAGGACAGAGAACAGGACAGCAGAGTATGGGGGAAAGGGGGGTTGTCTCTTAGAGTCTTACAGTTATGCAGTTACCGCAGCAAGGAGGCAGAGCATCAGCGAAACCTCCAGGAAACTGGGAGTAGGAACCAGGAATCTGATGGGAAGCGAAGGCCTGCAATGGAGGACATCTGAGAGCCCTACAGCTGCTCTGTGCCCCTGGGAAATGTCACAATTCTGCCTGGGAGTCACTGGATTCCTCACAGAGCTGGGCACAGAGCAGGAAGAGGGGACAGACGCTGGAGATGCTGCCAGGGAGGAGATGGGCTGCTCCCCCTCTGGAAGCATCTATGTATCCAGCTTCTCAGGACCAGCCCTGCTCCAACTGTGTGTGACCACTGGAGCTCACGCCCAGCCAGGGCCCCCGGATTCTGCCTCTGAGGCTGTTTATCCTCTGCACCAATTAAACCCCTGGGAGAGAGGAAAAGAAGACATGGAGTCTGAGTCCAGAGACACTCAGAGCCGCAAGAGCAAAGACACAAGGCACCTGAATCAACCCCCCCCCCCTTCTAAAGCCACATGGGCAGAGACATCAGCGAAAGGGCTGGATACAGGGAGTGAGCGATTCCTGCTAAGCGGGAGCAAATAAGGGGAAAACTAACCCAGTCTGGGGCACTCTGCCCAGAGCTGGAGAACAGAGGAAATTCCAGGGATACGCCCGGAGATGAAGGAGAGATGCACAACAAACATTTAACCAGGAATTTATTTGGAAAATCAAAAACCAATTGAGGTAAAAACTTCACTGAGTTTTCATTGAGGTTAACCTGAAACCTGAATGCCCTGAAACACGAGACCCTCTCCCCTCCCCGACCATCCTGAAACAAGGAGAAACTCCCACCCAGGGCAGTTGTTTCAGAAATAATCTGAGTGTGTAACAGCCTGTGCCTGAGAACAAGGACAAGGGAACCTAGCTAAAACCCTTCCCTTCAGCTCTGTAACACAGTCCCCCTGACAGAGACCCGGCAAGGAACAGGAGAATGTCACATCATAAAACAACGCATTACAATAATGGTAATAATGCAACTTTCCTCCCATGGTGCCTCTTTCCTCCTGAGCCACTGAATACACAGTAAGTAGTGACAATCTCATAGCTCCATGGGGTGGTGAGTGACTGCTAGTATGTGCGTTGTAGGGATGAAACAATAGATGCACAGAGAGGAGGGGACGTGGCTGGTACAAGATCACACCAGGAGACACTAGTAGAGTTGGTTATTGAACCCAGGAGTCAGGGCTCCCAGTCCTCCCTGCTCTAACCCATTAGACCTCACTCCCCGCTCAGAGCCGGGGTCCTCTGTCCCAATGCCCCCTGCTCTCCCTATTATACAATACTGCCCTCGTAGGAACAGTGCAAAACCCCACCTCGCTGGGGAATCTCCACCATGAATTCCCAAATTTCCCCCACCCTGTCTGCAGAGGATTCCAATAAACGGTGAATTGCTCTGATATCCTGTCACTGCAGATTGGCAGCAATCTGCTTTATCACTATAGCCCCACAGGGCCCCTCGCTGCTTCCCTAAATAAATCCCCCTGCCCCAAAAGGGCTTAGGAGCTACAGAGACAACTCAGACGCAAAGTGCAATGCAGCATTTTTACTTTTTCTCTACATTGGAAAGTGTATGGGGAACCTGCAGAAATGTCTCCCCACTAATCCCATTGCCTGCTCTCCCCAGACCCTGAAATGACCCATCTCCCACCGTACCCAGTGTTCTCTCCTCCTCTGGCCTCCACCAACCACTCCCCACTGAAACCCAAACCATCTGCCTACCTTCTGCCCCTACCCAGACCATCTGCAAATGCAGCATATTTATACTTTGCTTTGGAAGGGCAGAGACCCGTTGCCTCACAGGGAGAGCTCCTGCCACATGCTATCCTGTGTGGAGTTTCTGGTGGGACATTAGAGAGACCTTCACCTTGTAGCTTTTCCCACAGACAGAACATTTATAGGGTGTCTCTCCCGTGTGGGTTCTCTGGTGTGAAATAAGATGCGATTTCCGAGTGAAACTTTTCCCACAGACAGAACATTGAAAGGGTGTTTCCCCGGTATGGATTCGCCGATGTCTAATAAGGCCTGAGCTGTCACAGAAGCTTTTCCCACATTCAAGGCAGTGATAGGGTCTCTCCCCGGTGTGGATTCTCTGATGTACAAGAAGAATGGAGCTCAGCTTGAAGCTTTTCCCACAGTCGGGGCATTTATAGGGTCTTTCTCCGGTATGGATAATTTGATGTCTATTAAGGTGTGAGCTATAACTGAAGCGTTTCCCACAGTCAGAGCAGCGATAGGGTTCTTCTCCCTTGTGGGCTCTCTGGTGTGAATCAAGGTGTTTAATAAGTTGTGAGCTCCACCTGAAATGTTTCCCACAGTTGGGGCACTTATGGGGTTTTTCTCCTGCGTGGATTGTCTGGTGTTTAACAAGGTTTGAGAAGTGAGTGAACCGTTTCCCGCAGTCAGGGCAGCTATAGGGTCTCTCTCCCGTGTGGACTCTCTGATGTACAGTAAGGTTTGATCTCTGATTGAAGCTTTCTCCACAGGCAGAGCAGACATAGGGTGTCTCTCCGGTGTGGATCCTCTGATGTTTAGTCAGGGCTGAGCCGTCACTGAAGCTTTTCCCACACTTGGGGCAGTTATAGGGTTTCTCTCCTGTGTGGACTCTCTGATGGACAAGAAGGTTTGAACTCCGATTGAAGCTTCTGTCACACTCAGCACACTGATACAGTTTATCTTTGGGGCAGATTCTCGGCTGCATCAAGTCTTTATTAAGGTCTTTCAAACTGCCCCCCTGGTGAGTGGATTTATCCTGACTGTTCCCTGGGTGGGTTCCCTGCTGCATCTCTGCCCTGTGCTGACTCTCATAGGCGTCTCCTTGCTCAGGACTGTGGGACATGTTCTCTGATAATGCTCTGTGCCGTTGCACTTGCTCAGGACCTTCCTGAGGCAGATTCCCCACTTTGTTCTCACTCTGCGTCCCATCACCTGCTGGGACAGAGAGAGAATCCAGACAGGAGTCACTCCCTGCACTGGGGGAATGAAAACCTCAGAAAGCAGAAAGGCAAATGGGGGAAAAATCAAAATAACTGCTGGGGAGATTGAAAAATCAGTAGGGGACTCCCCCCCAAACCCTGTTTCTCCCCGGGAAAGGAGGGGACCAATTCTGACTCCACATCCCATCTGAACACTGTGGGGGACGGGCAGGTGTCAGTCAGGGTGGGTGGGAAGCCATGTGTAACATCCGCCATGAGGATATGACACCTGCTGGGCATAATCCGGACCTGGGTGAGATGACACAGAATTGAACGAGAGCAGGGGTTTACCATGATTCTGATACAGAGTTGTTTTCCAGATGTGCTGGGTCCAGGGAAATCTAAGGGATCAGAGAAGAACCCTGAGCAGAAATGAACCCAGGACATCTAATACCCAAGAGGACAGGAATCCTTACCCAATACAGTCATGTTCTCATAGTTCTCCTGCATGATGTCCCTGTAGAGAGCTCTCTGATGGGGGTCTAGCACAGCCCACTTCTCCTCCGTGAAATACACAACCAGCTCCTCAAAGGTTACCGACCCCTGAAACAGCCAGAGTCCCCCACTCAGAACTTGCTGCTCCCGTCACAGTCCCACCAGTTCAGTCACAGGCAGGGCTGAAAAATCTCCCTTCCCAGAGACGAAAGTGAAGTTTCTCAAAGCTTTCATTAAAAACACACAGTTTCTGTGTGGAAAATGTGATGCCCAGAGATGCCAACTCTGGTAATTTTAGCATGATCTCATGATATTTAGTTCCCATTGTTTTCAATGAGACTGAAGCCCTGCTCCTCAAGGAATATGGCTGCGGCTCTGGGGTTAGGAGAGTGGATGGGAAACTATGGGGAGCTATAGAGAGGCTGAAAAGGCACAGGGGGATGGGTGGGAGCTGGAGAGAGGCTGATGAGGTGCTGGGGATCTGGGCATGCAGGGGCATGCGAGATACCAGCTGTGAGAGGTAGCAGACTGGACAGGGAAAGACAGGGGAATAAGAGGACAGGTGGGGAGAGGAGACTCTGGGGAGCCGTGGGGGGTGGGCTGGCTGGGGAAGAGAGGAAACAAAATAGTGATAAGGGAGGTGGGTGGAGCAGGACTGAAGGACACCTCTCCCGTCCCAGTGGTAGGGGAGAGTCACTGGGCGAGGCAGCATTTTTCCATGTGCACTGTTGCAGGTGGAGTTTTGTCACTGTGATGTGATATGTGTGCATGCACATGTGCGCGCGCACACACACACACACACTCACCTTACACATACATGCTGGGGCCAGGCAGCTCTCCCCCTCCCCCACCACGTCTCAAAAACCAGAAGGTAAATAACAAAACATTTATTTATTTTTTAAAAACTTGTGATTTGCCAATGAACTGGAGAGGCAAACAGGGACATTTTGAAGACAGTTTAGAGAGGAAGCGTGGGAGGCTTTCTTCCCACATACAGTTCTACATTCATTATTGTGATTGCCAGCAATGGCACAGTGGTTCGGGTGTGCCATGTTTTCTGTCCTGGTGGAAGCCAGGAGGGACTTCCTCTGGATGAAGTGCTAGTTGGTGGCTATGCTGGAAGAAAGATTAGTGGTTCAGCAGGACAAGTACAGACACTACAGAGCATCGAATCATCGACTTTAAGGTCAGAAGGGACCATTATGATCATCTAGTCTGACCTCCTGCATAACGCAGGCCACAGAATCTCACCCACCCACTCCTGTATCAAATCCCTGACCAATGTCTGAGCTATTGAAGTCCTCAAATTATGGTTTAAAGACTTCAAGGTGCAGAGAATCCTCCAGCAACCACTGCACTAAGGTCATGTGCAGATGACAGTCAGACGACATCTAAAGAAAATGCACATGGACATTGGCTTTCAGTTTCTCGAGGCCATCCAGAATTCTGTGGATAGTATTTCCTGCCATCCCATCCAGTCGTATGGAAGAGACACCAAGAGCAACAACTACAGCCAAGGAGGGTCAGCGGGAGAGGTTACTGACAAGTGTCTAAAAGGAAGAAGTATCCTTGCCTGTATCAGGGGGCTGAGCTCACCTGATTGCACCCTCTAGTGATGTGTGTGTTTTGTTAATTGACTGCATTAGTCTGAGGTGGCTGGGTTGGGTCAAGATTATATTTATCAACATTTGATTTTCAAAATAAAGGCAAGATGAAGCAGCAGCAACTGGGATCAGTGGGAATGGACCCCTGCCATGCCACAGGGCTATCAACTTTTGTAACCCTGACCTGGCCTCCTTTATTACCCTCTGTCACGGATCCACAAGACAGTGCAATGACCCCAACTTTGGGACAGTCTCTGGGAGGACCTCTTCAGTGACGCAGACCCCTGGGGTCTCACTCTTCCTCCAGGGCAAGCCATGTGGCTTCACCACCTCCTTAGGTTGGACCTCTGGCCCTTCAGCACCCCTGCTTCACACTGTGAGCTCCGTTCAGTGAGTGCAACTGAGGCCAACCCCTAAGGGAGACTTGTACAATCTTAGGGAGCAATGCACCGCCCCATTCCAGCATCTGCAGTAACACTCAGCCCGCATTGTAAAACAGAAGAGGTTGGAACACAGCATAGGAAGTCCTTGGTTAGAGAAAATAAAGTTACAGCATAGTGCACCCTGGTCACCACAGAGCCCCAAGTCCTGTCCCACTGACCTCTCTTTGTCCCAGTTCAGGTGTGCCCCAGGAAGGCCTCAGCAGCCAACCTTTAACCACCCCTAGGTAACCCTGCAGTACATAAGGGAAACTGAGGCACACATAGCCTTCATAATAACTACTACAGAAATTCCCACTTCATCAGACCCTCCCTGCCTCCTCTCTTGCCCCTTCTTTGGTGGCTGCTGTCCCCCTTTCATCCTGGTTATAATGAGGAATAAGGGGATAGCATTTAGAAAAGGAAAGTTTAGACTGGACAAGTCAGGAAACATGTTTTAAAGAGAAGGGGTCTCCTGGTAGAGAATGACCCAATGAGTTTTCTGTCTTTATCCTCTACGATATCCTGCCATAGCAGATAAGCACAGAAACTGGAGGTTTCTTTGAACATGGTCAGCTGTGACGAGTAACAATGTGTGGACTTTGCAAAGCAGCACCTCTTCTCCATTTCAGGGTCTCAACTAAGTGAAGTAACTGAAGCATCAGAGGAGTTCTTGGACAACCAGATTCAGGAATCATTGCTACCCCAGGTTCAACAAACAAAGGAATTGGTCCCCACAGAACTCGAGAGGCTTAGGCTGCGTGACACTGAGTGTTGCAACACCTAACTTTTAGGCGCCTGGCAAATCACAAGACTAACGCTGGGATCCATAAAGTCTGAGTTACATGGCTGAGCTCCCTGTGCAATAGGCACTTTAGAATGGAATCCACAAAAGCCAGCACCCTAGCTGGGCAGCTGCCTAAGCCAACCAGTGGGAGATGCCAAGGAGAGAGATGCGTCTCAAACCTCTCACAAAGCTTGGCATCTAAATCCGGGCTGCAGGGAGGCACTTACTTCTGCTAGTGATCCACAAACCGAGGGAAGAAAGTTATTCCTCTGCCTAAATTGCGTGCGGGACCTGATCTAGTAGACATGCTCAGAGGCTGCCTAGATCTACATAAAACAGGTGGGGGGCAGGCCCTCCCCTAGAACCTTTAGCCCGGTGATTCTGACATTCACCCAGGGTGTGGAAGATTCTGGTTCAGTTCCCCACTCTGCCTGATGAGAAGGGATTTTGCTACGTCTCAGGCGAGTACTTTAACCCCACTGGGCTACAGAGTCGTTCTAACTTTATTTCTAGCCCAATTAATATTTAATTAAAATGGAACAACTTCAACAGGCGAGACAGAGCATGACCCACAATAGAACATTGCATAGTTCGGTGGTTAAAAGCACTCACCTGGAGATTGCAGATCCCTGTTCAAATCCCTCAGCAGCCAGAGGAGGGACTTGAATGGGTGGTCTCCCACCTCTTGTGTTATAAGGGAGGTCTGCCTTCTCCCTTGCACGCTCAAGGCTGTTTTGTGTAGATCTAGGTGGCCTCTAAGCACACCTACCAGATCTGGCCCCCCCAGGAGATTTCAGCACTCTGCCACCTACCGTCCCTCGGGTTGTGAATTGCACTGAGGCTTAGGCAGGACAGAGGTGTCTGGGTACCTAGGGTGATGCACATGCCCAGAGGCAGAAACATAGGCACCAAGGGAGCTCTTCCTGCAAAAACGAAGGTGCTGAATGAGGTTAGCTGCCTACAGGATTAGGCGGCAGCTGAATGGGAGTTCTGCGGCTCACAGTGGTGCCTAAAAACAAGACTTAGGCAACTCAGTCGGGAGGTTAGGTGGACCTACTGCTTTTAATGTAAATTTTCAAAAGGTGTTGGAACAATGGAGAAGTTCCATAGGACTGGAAGAAAGCTAATGTGCTTCAAAGGGGTAAATGGGATGACTTGTGTAAGTATAGGACCATCAGCCTGACATCGATCCCAAGCAAAACAACAAAACAGCTGATATGAGACTTAAAGAATTAAAGGAGAGTAATACAGTTAATGTCAATCAACATAGGTATATGGTAAATGGATCTTGTTAAACTAGATTTTTTTTTTAATGAGATTACAAGTTAGGTTGATAAAGGTAATAGCACTGATGTAATAGATTTTTTGTAAGGCATTTGACTCGATACTGCAAGACATTTTAATTAAAGAAACTAGATTGATACAAATCAACATGGCACACACTTAAATGGATTAAAAACTAGCTAACTGACAGATCACAAAATGTAATTGTAAAGAGGGAATCCTCATTAAGTGGGTGTCTCTCTAGAGGGGTCCCACAGGGATAGCTCTGTGTGCGTGTCGTGCAGGGGGGTGCTAGGTGGGCCCATGGGGGGTGGGGCTAGGGTGCAGGGGGCCAGGCTGGCCGGGGGCTTAGCGGGGGGCCTGGCACCGGCAGCAGGGGTCGGGCCTGCACTCACTGGTGGAAAGCGGCAGCAGCGATCCCAGCCCACTTCGACGGCTCCTAGCATCGCTCGGGGGAGGGGGCGGAAGCTGGAAAGAGGCGGGGCAGAGGCAGGAAGAGGCAGGGTGGGGATTTGGGGGAAGGGGTGGAGTTGGGGCAGGGCCTGGGGCGGAGGTTGTCCCGGGCCCCGCACCCCCCCCAAGGGACGGCCCTGCTTATGTCACTCAAGGGGGTGGCTTATTCACACCCCTGAGCAATTTAACTTATACCGACATAAGTGGTAGTGTAGCTATAGCCATAGCTAATGAAGAACACCCTGTAGCTCGAAAGTTTGTCTCTCTCACCAACAGCAGCTGGTCCAATAAAAGCTATTACTTCACCCACCTTGTCTCCCTACTTCCCTAACTAGGCAGAGCTGGTTAAATCTGCCAACCTTCGCCTTCCTGACAACTTCACTTTCTTGGAGCGACAAAGGGCAACCACCCCTAGGGCCCCTTGGGTCCCTTCATGGTCCCCCTGCAGCCCCATTACCTCTTCCTCCTGCTCTAGCCCCTGGGGCAAATCCTGACAGGACCTGAGGGCAGAGGCTTCGTTTCGGTTAAGGCAGCTCAGATGCCTGCTGCAGGCACATTCACAAGGCAGCAGGTTCCCAGGGCCTGTGAGATCAGAGAGTCACTTTCCTGCCCGGCCCCAGCGCTTTCCCCCGGGTCTCTCCCCTCACCTGCAGGCTCCGGCTCAGGGGCTGGTGTCGGCAGAGCCCGGGGCTGGTGCCAGCCCCCGCAGAAAGTGCCCGCGGCTGGGCACAGAGGGGGTTAGTGCAGGTCTCTCCCCGCACGGAGCCGCGTTACTATAATTCTCATTTACGCTTTGCAGCGCCGAAGCCGTTCGAAGCCCTGAACTCTCCCCCTTCCACCCCGGATACAGCCGCGCTCGGCTGATCCAGCCCCTTCCTGTGCCCCGGCTGCCGTCCGGGCTGCAGCCCTCGCTAGGGCCGGGCCACGTTCCCCGCCCGCGGGCAGCGGGTGTCATTAGCCGGGGCCACCAGGGGGCTCCGGAGGCTGCGCTCGCTGCCTCTTGCTCTGCTCGGGGTCGGAGCTTCCCGGGTCAGACGCTGCTGCCGCCGCCTCCATTGTCTGGGACGTGGGAGCGGGACCGAGCAGTGGGCGGCTGCAGCGGGGTCTCTCCCCGCCCCAGCCCCGGAGCCGGAGCCTGCAGGGGATGCAGAGACCCGAGGCACCGCGCTGGGGCCGGGAGGGGAAACAGCGCTGGGAGATCTCGGGGGTCCTGGAGAAAAGCTCCAGCCAGGGGCACAGGGAGCTGGGTCCCCGCTGTCTGTCACCCTCGGGAGAGGAGTGGCTGGAAAATAACGGCGGGTGCAGAACTGTGGGTGTAAATTCAAAGGCTGAATCTGGCTCAAGCGAGTAATAAAGTGACCAAGTGTTTTCCCAGCCTGGCAGAGTCTAAATCCTCTGTCTGCAGGGAAAGAGGGGGGGAGGGGGGAGATCGAGGTGTGAAATGAACCAAAGCCACATCTGAGACCTCCCCAATTGCCAATCTCGCCCTGACAGGCTGCAGAATAACGTCCCTGTTTTGATCCAGATCGTCCCATCCTCCCAGGGGACAGGGCAGGGAAATGGCTGAAGTGGAACAAGCTCAGGTAGGAGATGGTGGGTTTGGTCTGGAGTGAATTCGCGGCGGGACAGGGAAAGCAGAAGGGGAGGAGAAGAGGAAATGAAATCTCTCTGCTGGGTTCTGTGAATGTGGGGCCAGAAATTCAGTGACATTCCCAGCAGGGGCTGGGGGATATTCCCCCGTGTGAGGTCACAAAACCCTGGATGTGCCAATATCAGAGGCCCACTGCCCTTGCACAGCAGCCATGAGCTCTCTGAAAAGTCAGGGGATGGGCTTGAATAAGAACATAAGAACGGCCACTTGCCCCATCTCCTATATTCAGCACTTTTTCCCTTCACAGTCTCATACCTCTCACAGCTGCTATATCCCCACATGCCCCTGCACACCCAAAGTCCCCTCACACTCCTTCCTGCACCTCTTCCCTCTCCTTCCTACACCACACCTTCCCCTGAAGCCTCCTAAAGCTCCCCCTGCACCCCAATTCCCCTCCGCTCCATCTTCCCTGCCAAGCCCACACATCTTCCTGAACCCTCTTAATGTCAATCTGCCCCCCCCCCCAAATCACCCTGCACCCCGCTCGGCCTCCCTCTAGCTCCCAACACTTACCGTGTATCCACCTCACCCCACTCCCCACATTACATAGCACCCTCCCACTGTCTACCCCACACCCACACTTTACCCTTCACCCACTTCGTCTCTCATGCCTTCCCCACTCATTCCCTTCACCACCACCCCTCTGCCACTGACTCCTCACATTCCCTTTTCTATTCAGTTTCCTATCCAAACTCCCAAGCACAGAGCAGCAGCCGTATTCCCTGCAGAGAGCATGGGTCCTGTTTCAAAGAAAACCATGGGAGGTGGTGGCCCTCTTTATTAGGGGAAGCCTCACTTCTACATGCCAAAAGTGTAGGGAAATGGTGACCAGTTTGATTTCAGACCCCCTGAAAGTGATGGGAGATGGCAGCCATGTCGAACAGGGGACAGTGCAAGTACTGTCAACCTGTGGAACTCCTTGCCAGAGGATATTGTGGAGGCCAAGAGTATGACAGGGTTCAAAAAAGAACTAGATAAATTCATGAAGGATAGGTCCATCAATGACTGTTAGCCAGGATAGGCAGGAATGGTGTCCCTAGCCTCTGTTTGCCAGAAGTTGGGAATGGGCGACAGGGAATGAATCACTTTACGATTATCTGTTCTGTTCATTCCTTCTGAAGCACCTGGCATTGGCCACTGTTGAAGACAGGATACTGGGCTAGATGAACCTTTGGTCTGACGCAGCATAATTGTTCTTATGTTCTGTGCTAGGAATTGTGAGATCTTGGGATAATTTTATAACTCTCAACTAAATATTGTGAGACCTGTGATGAAATCACTGGAGTCAACAGCTCTGGGCATCATAGTTTCACCATGGAAACAGTGTAGGATTTTAATGAGGAATTTGAGAAATTTTACCCTTCTTCCCCAGAGAAAACAGGGAGATTTACCAGCCCTACCCATCACATGGTTGACCACTGCACATGGCACCTCCTGCCAGGTGCTGCCCTCCTCTAGCAGTGTCTCTCCCATCATCCTGTGGACCCTCTCACTCTTGGAACCGCAGTCTCCTCTTCATGACTCAGCCCTTGGGACAGGTCACCATACATGTTCCCCCCTTCCATCCGGGCTATCAAAGTCCCTCTTGACAATCCGGGGCTCAGGCAGTCTCCCTGCTCACTGCCCCACCAGTGCCACTTCATCAGTGCCTGGTAGGGGGACTCGCCCCCTTCTGGGTCCTGGCTTAAGGGCCCTCTCATCCGCAGCCACTCTCTCGCCAACCCCATACCTCGCTATTTTTCCCCTGAGCCTTGCCACCCTCTCTGGTTCTCCCCTTTCACTCGGTTTGCCAAGCCAAGCTCCCTCCTCCCAGGGAGTGACTGCAGCCTGCCTTTCTGCTGCCCCTGTCTGTAGCCAGCTTCCTGGCTTATATAGGCCCCGCCTGCACTTGCATAGGCAAGCCTCTCTCTAATTAGCTGCCTCTAGCCTAAAGCTCCCCTGTTTGCAGTCTAATTAGCTGATTGGGCCCAACTAACCCAAATTCAGCTCTTGCAGGGCCAGTGTGGGGAGCACCCCCCATCACACTGCCTGTGACTGAGCTGGGGGCATTGTGTCTGGGGGAACAGGTCCTGAGTGGGGGACTCTGGCTGTTTCAGGGGCCAGTGACCTTCGAGGAGGTGGCTGTGTATTTCACAGAGGAGGAGTGGACTCTGCTGGACCTATGTCAGAGAAACCTCTACATGGATGTGATGCAGGAGAATTATGAGAACGTGACCTCGCTGGGTAAGGAGTCCTGTCCCCTTGGGTATTAGAACCAGGGGGATCTCTGATGAAACAAAATTGGCTTCTACTCAGAGTTCTTTCCTAGTCACCAAGATTTCAGGGGGATCAGCCCCATAGTCCCCAGAACTTTTGAGAGACAGTCTGTCACCTCCATACCCCTTCCAGAGAAGAGGCAATTCGGAGACAGAGTGGAGATATTAATCCATCCCCATCAAAGGGAGAGGGTGGGTGATGTGTTCCTCTTGTCTTTTTAAACATGGGCTCATTCTCACATACTGGGATTTTGTGTGTCCTGCTCTTCCCAGGACTGGCTCTGTGCCTGGAAAGGGCTCTGGTCTCAGCAGGGTTACAAAGGGGTAAGAGGGTGGATGAAATCTTGTTCTATGCCAGATTCTTAAAATCCCCCAGTGTGAAGATCCTTGAATCGCCTGCAGAGGAAACGGCACATCTCCCCGGAACCAGCCAATCTGCTTGAATGGTCTCCAGGAACATTTCCCCATCTGTTGGTTTATTCAAGGGCACCCTCCCACCCAGCACAGCACATCTGGAAACATCTGTGTCTCTGAGTAACTGTAAGACCCTGGTTTCACCTCTTTTCTTTCTCTGGTGCAGGATTTCCCATTCCCCAACTTGAGGTGATCTCCCAGCTGGAACAAGGGGAAGAACTGTGGGTCACAGAGCTATGGGGCTATGTGGAAAGGGAGATCCCGAGAAACCTCAGCCCAGGTGAGGAATTAGTTATATGGATTCACAATCCATTCATTATTGGCACAAACAGCTGGGATTCCCGCAAAGGGCCTACAAGTTTCTTGTTTTCTGCTTCACTTCACCTGGGTCAGGATTGTCCCCTGCACGTACTGTCCCCTCACGGCAGACATCACTCATGGCTCCTGTCTTTCCTATCTCCCCAAGAGATATTTCTGTTTGTTCCACCCCTTAGCCATTCCCCTTCCTGAGCTTCCCTTTCTCCTCGACACAGGGAAGGACTCATGTCTGGATTCTCTCTCTGTCCTAGCAGGTGATGGGTTGGTGGGTGAGAATGAGGAGAAGAATCCTGAACAGGAAGATCCTGAGCAAGTAGAACCACAGGGGACTGTACTGGGAAGATCTGAAGGCGATGTTTCCCAGAGTCTGGAGCAGGGGAATACCTGTGAGGGTCAGCGCAGACTAGAGAGGCTGCAGGGAGACCACCAAGGGGAGAGACAGAGTAAATCCACTCTCCGAGATGGAAGTTTGAATAACGTGAATGAAACTATGATCCGCCCGAGGATCTGCACTGAAGAGAAACCGTATGAAGATGCTGGATGCAGGAAAAATTTCAGTGGGAGTCCAAACCTGTTTGTACAGCGAAGAATCCATAATGGAGAGAAAATCTATAAATGCCTCGAGTGTGGGAAAAGCTTCAGTCGTAGCTCAAACCTCATTGCACATCAGAGAGTCCATACAGGAGAGAGACCCTATAAATGCCCAGAATGTGGGAAAAGCTTCAGCCGCGGCTCAAACCTCATTGCGCATCAGAGCATCCATACGGGAGAGAGACCCTATAAATGCCCTGACTGTGGGAAAAGCTTCAGCCGCAGCTCAAACCTCATTGTACATCAGAGTGTCCATACGGGAGAGAGACCCTATAAATGCCGCGAGTGTGGGAAAAGCTTCAGTTGTAGCTCACATCTCATTGTACATCAGAGAGTCCATACGGGAGAGAGACCCTATAAATGCCTCGAATGTGGGACAAGCTTCAGTTGTAGCTCACATCTCATTGCACATGAGAGAGTCCATACCGGGGAGAGACCCTATAAATGCCTTGAATGTGGGAAAAGCTTCAGTTGTAGCTCACACCTCATTGCACATCTGAATGTCCATACAGGACAGAGACCCTATAGATGCCTCAACTGTGGGAAAAGCTTCAGTGGTAGCTCAAACCTCATTGCACATCAGAGAGTCCATACTGGAGAGAGACCCTATAAATGCCCCGAGTGTGGGAAAAGCTTCAGTCGTAGCTCACATCTCATTACACATCAGAAAGTGCACATGGGAGAGAGACTCTATAGTTGCCTTGACTGTTGGTAAAGCTTCAGTTATAGCTCAGTCCCTATTAAACATCAGAGAACTGACACTCTAGGGAGACCCTATAAGTGTTCTGTCTGTAGGAAAAGCTACAAGGCAAAGGTTGCTCTAATATCCCACAGGATAGAAAGTGGTGGGCGCTCTCCCTGGGGGCAAATGGTTCTGTGTCCTCTTGCAGCAAAGTGTAAATGTGGAGGGTCTGGATAGGAGTAGAAGGCAAGTGGATGATTTGGAGTTCAGTGGAGGATGGTTGGTGTTGGCCAGGGAGGAAGGAACTCTCGGTACTGAGGAGCTGGTCGTTTTATAGTCGGGGGGAGCAGGTGATGGGATGAATTGGGTGATGATTCTGTGGGTTCCACACACACTTTAGAGTACAGAGAAGAGTTACAGTTTGTGTCAGGCTCATCTCTGCCTCTCGGGACGGAGGTAGGGGGATGTTATTCAGGGAAGCAGTGAAGGGGGCCTGTGGGTCTGTAGTTATAAGGCAGTGAGAGCTGCTGGTCTGAAGTGACAGGATTTCAGAGCAGTGCTCAGTGTACTGGCTAGCTCTGCAGACAGTGAGGTGGGCTGGAGCCAGATGAGGAGGTGAGACCTTTGGGATATTGCACTGTTGCTGTGTGGGCAGTATGGTGTAAGGAGGGGATTAGGAATCAGGATTCCTGGCTTCTGTTCTCCACTCCGGGTGGGGCATAGGATCTAAGTACTCCTTGGGGAATTCTGCACCAAAAAATTAAAAATTATATGCCAAAAAAATTAAAATTCTGTGGGCAATATTTTAAAATTCTGCAAATTTTATTGGTCCAAATAACACTACATAATCACGCCAGTTTCAATTATTTTAGTAATTTATTTCAAAATACCTGTCAGCAAGTATTGCTACAGACATACACAAAAATTCCCCCAGGAGTAGAGAGTTAAAGAAACCGCTATGATAACCCAGTTCCTGTTTCTCTGCCCCCTCCATCCCCCAGAACCCAGTCAGGGGGCCAGAAACCCACAACCCCTTCCCTCCAGAGCCCAGATGTGCCCCCCCAGCCAATACACCTGACCCCCCTACCTCTCAAGAGCCCAGCTGCAGGGTCCCCCCGGCCCATATACCCACATCCCTTCCCCCCCCAGAGCCCAGGGATAAGCCTGATGCTGGGTCCCAGGCTTGTGTGGAGTTTCCTGCACTCCACCGCCTGGTTCCCTCAGGGCGTGCTAGGAATTGCAGCTGCCAAGAACCCTCCTCCCCCCACCCAGCAGTGTTGTCTATGTGCGAGGTCTGCTCTACTGGGTCCAGCAGCCCCTAGTGGTGGCCAGCAGCTCTGCAGCCCGTTTCTGTGAGGGAAAGGAAATTCTGCGTGCACATTAATTTCTGCAAAATTCTGCATTGCGCAATGGCACAGAATTCCCCCAGGAGTAAGTCTAATGGGTTAGAGTAGGAAGGACAACTATGAATCTGCAGTCCTGCATTCCATTCCCAGCTCTGCTAATGGTTACATTTGTGACCTACCAGCAGCCCTTCTCCTTTCCTGGCTTTCCCTGGTGGGACACTGTTTTAGTGAGCCAAAGGGAAAGTTTTAGCAGGATTCCTTTGTCCCTGTCTGCAGGCAGAGGCTCTGTTCACGTTGTCACACGCTGGGGTTATTCCTGAAGGAACTGCCCTAGGAGGATTTTTCTCCATTTTCTGGATGGTCTCGTGTTTCCGGAAATGTGGGTTTCGGGAAAGTCTTTTTCTTGTTGACATTTTTACTTGTGTTGGTTTCTGCTTTTCCAAAGAAATGCTAATAAAATGTTTGCTGCAATTCTCCCATCACCCTGGGTGTCCCACAAGTTTCCTGTGGTCTTGAGCTCTAGGGATGGTGGGCCAGGTGTCCCAAACTGGGTCAGTTCCTCCCTTATTCACTGCCCCTCAGCAGGAATTGCTCATTCCCCCAGATCCAGCCCTTTTGCTCATGTCTCTGTGCATCCGGTTTTAAAAGGGGATCTGGGCTCCTCCACGTCTTTGTTCTTGTGGCTCTGAGTGACTCTGGGTTCAGTATCTGTCTCTTCCCTTCCCCTGTCTGGCAGGTTTAATCAGTGCAGGGGATAAACCACCTCAGAGTTCAGGAGCCCTGGCTGGGCGTGAGCCCCAGAGGTTGCTCAGGAGGACTGGAGCAGCTGGTCACTGGGAGGCTGAATACATGAACATTTCCAGATGGAGAGCAGCCCATCTCCTCTCTGGCAGCATCTCCAGTGTCTCTTCCCTCTTTCTGCTCCATGCCTAGCTCAGTGTGGGATCCAGTGACTCCCAGGCAGAATTGTGACATTTCCCCATGAACACAGAACAGCTGCAGGCTCTCAGATGTCCTCCATCCCAGGCCATTGCTTCCTATCAAATGCCTGCTCCCGGGTTCCTGGTGGTTTCTCTGATGCTCTTGCTCCCTCTGTGGTAACTGTTGTGACAACTGGACCTACAAATTTACTATTGTTGTCAGGGGCACCATTTCAGATTGGCGGCGAGGGGAGGGAGGGAGAGGAACTTTAACCATGATTCCAGGAGCTACCTAAGCACCTGAAAACGCTATTTCTTTTGGCAGATGATATTTGCATTTAGAAATTACCTGACAGGAGCACTGTATCTGATTCCTATATAAAGAAAAAATATATATGTATACAAACACCAGTTAAAGCCATAAAGCCATATTTTAATTTTATATGTAAGTTTAGAACAATCAGGAGATAATGCAGTAAAATATTCCCAGTCCCAAGCCTTGAGGTATCATAAGAACAGCCATAAGAACTGGGTGAGACCAAAGGTCCATCTAGCTCAGTATCCTGTCTTCTGCCAGTGGCCAGTGCCAGGTACTTCAGAGAGAATAACAGCACAGGTAATCTTCAAGTGATCCATCCTCTGTTGTCCACTCCCAGCTTCTGGCAAACAGGCTGGGGACACCAACCCTGCCCATCCTGGCTAATAGCCATTGATGGACCTATCCTCAATCTAGGTCTTTTTTGAACCCTATTATAGTTTTTGGCCTTCACAATATCTCCTGGCAACTAATCCCACAAGCTGACTGTGCTTTGTGTGAAGAAATAGTTCCTTTTGTTTGTTTTAAACCTGCTGCCTATTGATTTCATTTGATGATTGCTAGTTCTTGTGTTATGAAAAGGAATAAATAAGATTTCCTTATTTACTTTCTCCACACCAGTGAACATTTTATAGATCTCTCTCATATCCCTCTTGACTCATCTTTTTCCAAGTTGAACAGTTCCAGTCTTTTTAATCTCTTCTCATACAGAAGCCATTCCATGCCCCTAATCAATTTTGTTGCCCTTTGCTGAACCTTTTCCAATTCCAATATATCTTTTTTGAGATGGGGCGACCAGATCTGCACACAGTATTCAAGATGTGGGCGTATCATGGATTTATATAGAGGCATTATGATATTCTCTGCCTTGTTATCTATCCCTTTCCTAATGGTTCCTAACAATCTGTTACCTTTTTTGACTGCTGCTATACACTGAGCAGATGTTTTCAGGGGACTATCCATAATGACTCCAAGATCTCTTTCCTGAGTAATAACAGCTAATTTGGACCCCATCATTTTGTTTGTATAGGTGGGATTATGTTTTCCAATGTGTGTTACTTTTCATTTACTTTCCTCTATCAGTTTTGGAACCTTAATACAAGAACTAATAACTTTTATGGGTAAATAGAATTCATGCAGAATATTTACTCAATATCATTGTCCTTACAAGATCACACCAATCACCCTCAAACACCCACATACTTTTTAATTTTAATTATATTACCATTTGGAGAATTATACTCAAGCAAATATATGCAGTCTTAATTTGTATCTCATTTCTCATCAAAAAGTTATGAACTCTAAAGTAGTTGAGTTTCCCCTCAAACATGATTCTAAAACATGGAATAACTAACAAACTAGAGAAGAAATTCATTTTGGCACTAGCTTAAAAAAAAAGGAAAAGTCAAAAAGCTTTTAAAGTGATAATTGGAAAGAAAAATATTACAATAAATTGGCCAACATGAGTTTCCTATCAGCTGTAATACATCTGAAGGTGTATTTCAGTAGATAAAATATGATCACCTTTTTCTAGTGGCAATGTGTTTACTTTTCCAATTATGTTACTCAATAATTAGAAATAAAGTCTTAACATTGTAATCTATTTATACAATGCATTTGATATTTCTACAGCACAAATGAAAACACACTCCAGTTCAAGGGACTAAAGGTGTAAGGACTCAAAACATAAAAATGAATTTAAAAATTGATCTTGCATGTAATGAGCTAAAAGCCTGTTTTAACCTCTGGAAAATGTTTGGTTTTATAAAGTAATATAGAAATCCTGAGTATCTACAGTGACCCAACTGGAGGATTCTTAACTGTGTCTAATGAAAATATAATATGACACTACATGTCTTAGATGTTATTAATGAAAAAAAAATGTCCCGGGGTATAAAGACTAATTCAAGAAAGAAAATAGTTTATTTGCTGAGTGAGAAGCAGAGGTATGGCCAATAACTTCCTCTGATTTCCATGAGGAGCAACTGAAATATCTAAGGGAAGCACTGACTGTTACACTGGAAATAAAACTGAGCAGTTTTGTGGGGGAGACTTACGGAGAAGGAAGCCCCCCTCCCCTTAATGGTGCTCCTGTGGTTTATGCAGAGAGTCACTTTCCTGCCCGGCCCCAGCCCTTTCTCCCGGGTCTCTCCCCTCACCGGCAGGCTCCGGCTCAGGGGCCGGTGTCGGCAGAGCCCGGGGCTGCCCCAGGGGCTGGTTCCAGCCCCCGGAGAAAGGTTCCACCTGGGCTGGGCACAGAGGGAGCATTAATGAAGGTCTGTCCCTGAAACAGCTCCCCTGGGGGGAGCTGCAGCTCCTTAGCTGGGGGGAGCCCAGATCCCAATGGAGGACACAGCAGTGTCTGACCCAAGAAACTCAACCCCCAGTATCCTGAGCACTAGCAGCCTCCTCTGCCTTAGCAATAATTAACAAAGAGCCCTAGTAACTAGGGTGACCAGATAGCAACTGTGAAAAAACAGGACGGGGGGGAGGGGGGTAGTAGGTGCCTATATAAGAAAAAGTCCCAAAAAACGAGACTGACCTTTTAAAAACAGGACATCTGGTCACCCTACTAGTGACAGCAATGAATGAGTTGGTATGGCAACACCCATTTTTTCATGTTCTCTGTGTATATATATCTTCCTACTGTATTTTCCACTTCATGCATCCGAAGAAGTGGGCTGTAGCCAACGAAAGCTTATGTTCAAATAAATTTGTTAGTCTCTAAGGTGCCACAAGTACTCCTGTTCTTTTTGCTGATACAGACTAACAGGGCTACCACTCTGAAACCTGAATCTCAACTGTGTTAAGAGCTGCACACCAGCATCTCTATGGCCACTAGAGGGTGCTGGCTAGTGCCAGTGAATGGGCTCCCCTTGCCCTGATCGGCATAGCATCGGCTCAGCTTTAGTGCTGCTGCTGCTTTTGTGATGTATGAACCCACTCCCAGGCTGAGCCGGAGCCTGCAGGTGAGGGGAGAGACCCGGGGGAAAGGGCTGAGGCTAGGGTGACCAGACAGCAAATGTGAAAAATCGGGACAGAGGGTGGGGGGTAATCGGAGCCTATATAAGAACAAGACCCCAAAATCAGGACTGTCCCTATAAAGTCGGGACATCTGGTCACCCTAGCTGAGGCTGGGCTGGAAAGTGACTCTGCACCACCGGCCCCTCGTCTCCAGGGGTGTTGGAACAATTTGTAGAGTGGGGGTGCTGAAAGCCATTGAACCAAACTGTAAACCTTGTATATAATGGAAACCACTTCAAGCCAGGGGTGCGGCAGCACCCCCAGCTCCAGCACCTATGTTCCTTGCCCCATCTCTGCTCCTGGATGCGAGTCCCAGAGCTGCTGCCCTCACTGACACCCCCAGGTAGGGTGACCAGATCACCCAGGTCAAATATCGGGACACGGGGGGTGTAGCGGGGGACGTGGTGGGGGCAAGACAAACCCCCCCCCTTCCTCCACAAGCGCTGGAGGGAGGCTCTGGTGAGTGAGAGTCCGGCCTGGCCCCGAGTGCAGGCAGGACTCAGTTGGGCAGTAGAGAGAGTAGGGGGGCGGTCCGCAGGGCCAGGCGGCAGCTGTTCTCCCCCCCCCCGAGCAGCGGCACTCTGGAGCAGCTGCGGGGGGAGGAAGCAGCCGATGGCCAAGCTCGGCGGCTGAGGCTCAGGTCCTGCAGGGGAACAAATGGGGCTGGGCTGTCGATGCCTCCGCACCGGGGCTGCCGCGGGATAGCACCACCTGGGCAGCAGCCCAGACGCGACTGGCCAGGGGCTGGGCACAGAGTGCGCGCTGCTGGGTCCCCGCAACAGGCCCGGACTTGGGGGATTCGGGCCCGGGCGCCAGAGCCGCAGCCGCCGAGCTTGGCCATTGGCTGCTTCCTCTGCCCGCGGCAGTGGGAGCTGCAGCAGCAGCTGCTCCTGAGTGCCGCTGCCCACAGGGGGAGAACAGCCGCCGCCTGACCCCACGGGCCGCCCCCCTCCTCTCCCTACCGCCCGACTGAGTCCTGCCTGCAAGGGACCAGGCCGGACTCTCACTCACCCCGGCTCCGTGCTTCCCCTGCGTCTCCGGGGCCTCCCTCCAGCGCTTGTGGAGGAAGGAGGAATGGCGAGCCTGGGGAAGAGGCGGGGATTCGGGGAGGGAGCCAATGGGGGAGGGAAGGGGAGGAGTTGGGGCGGGAGGGGCGGGCACAAGCACTTCCAGGCTCCGGAGCATTTGCTTGTTTGTCCAGTGACCCGACCTAACATTGGTCGGGACGCGGGACAAACAAGGAAATAGCGGGACAGTCCTGATAAAATCGGGACGTCTGGTCACCTACCCCCAGCTCTGCTCCCCTGAGCAACTGCAAGAGCTGATCCAGCTCCGGGAGAAGAGAGCATAGGTGCCGACTCTGTGGGTGCTCTGGGGCTGGAGCACCCACAGAAAAATATGGTGGGTGTTCAGCACCCACCGGCAGCTCCCTGCCCCAGCTTACCTCCACCTCCTCCGTGATCGCGCCGCGCGTCCTGCTTCTCCCCCCCTCCCTCCCAGCGCTTGCGCCTCGAAACAGCTGATTCGTGAGGCAGGGAGGGAGGGGGGAGGAGGGGGAACGCGGTGCACTGGGGAAGAGGTGGGGCTGGGGCAGGGATTTGGGGAAGGGATCCAATAGGGGCAGGGAGGGGGCGGAGTTAGGGCAGGGACTTTGGGGATGGGGTTGGAAGGGGGTAGGGCTGGGGGCAGGGAAAGGGTGGAGTCGGGGCGGAGGGGCGTGGGCACCCACCGGTGCCAGAGAAAGTTGGCGCCTATGGAAGAGAGGACCCAGTCTCCCAGCCCAAGAGGAGAAAGACAGGGAGTTAGGGAAATAACAGGGAGAGGAGAAGAGTGGATGACACAGAGAGGGAAGAGTGGGGTATTTATTCTTAATTTAAGAATCTTGCTCTGGGGATTGCAGAGGTCTTCCAGGCCAAAGGACCGGGTGAGGCAAGGTCATGCATTAATGACAGTGCAGAATGTGTTCCTGTCCCTAGACTGCATTAATGCACATGCACCAGGGGGCAGAAGTACCACTGCCCTCGATGCTGCCCCATCCCAGCTTGCCTGAGCAACCTTAATAACATTCTTTAGTCTTTTTTGTTTTGTTTTTTGTAGGTAATACTGATATAAATTCTCTGATATTGCTGCTCTTTACAATGATCTAATCTGGAGATAGCCTCTCCTGTCTTTAGTGCTTTTCTCCAAGAAACAAATGTTACTGCAATAGCCATCAGATATTTTCCCTTATCTCAGTAATTGAATTTTTATATAAAAATCCCTGCCCCCCCCCCCGATTTCAGTCCTTTTCTGTTTATTAATATTTTCACAAAACATTTGCACATTTTTCTATCTAAATATCCAGTGTTGATGTAAAATCTCAAATGTTGTCCTTGTAATTGACAAACATTAATGTAACACTGTGCTTTGTCATAAACCCTCCATCTTCAGCCCAACAACCTGGAGAGACAATCAGGATCAGTGCTTTCCACTGAGTCCCCATGTTCCCTGCCTCAGAGCTCTTTCCCCACAGCCAGCTTGACGCACTAAGGCATATCTGGGGCCTACAAAGCTAGCCATCGAGGCAGCAGGCAGCCCAACATTTGTATTTACGGGGCAGCTTCTCCTGTTCTGGGGGTCTGCAGTGGATGGGTTCCAGGGCTGGGGAAATAAAGCACCAAAGAGAGTTCCCAGGAACCCACCAACTCTACTAAGGGCCATTTTTGCTCATTATCCAACACAGACGACTCCGGGAGTTTGAGAAACTAAATTCTACTTTATTAATTAAAACCAGGAAATAAAAGCAAAACTCCCCCCACTGCCTAGGAACCAGCAACAGGCCTGCTTTTTAAAGCTGGTAGAAAAGTGCAGACACTCCCTGAGAGATGCTGAGATCCAGTCATAAAAACCAACGCTCTGAGTGCAGGAAATGCAGAGAGCTCAGGGTAAGGGGAGCCAGCGAACAGGGTGCATTTTACAGCAGCATCCCTGCTGAGGCTTCTATTCCTGTGGGGATGTCTCTGGTGTGTGTGGGGAGCAGGGGGAGAGTGGGGCAGAGAGAGTCAGACTTAGATCTACAAAGGTATTTAGGCTCCTAACCTGCAGATTTAGATCCCTAAATCCCATTTTTCAGCGCCACTGCAATCTACAAAACCCTCACTCTACTGCCGCCCAACTCCATAGGTGCCTAAACTCACTCGACATCTAACTTTTTGCTGTAACAGTTCCCTAGGCACCTGTTTCTGCCTCTGGGCATGTGCACTGCTGCCGCTGCTCTGTGTGTGTCCAGGCACCTCAGCCCCAGAGCGATCCATGAGCTTGGGGGAGACAGGCGTTTGCCTGCAGGGAGCAATCAAGAAGACGCTGTCCCTTTAGCCCAGTGGTTAGAGCACTCACCTAGGAGACAGAGGTTCAAGTCCCCCTTCTAGCTAGTGAGGAGAAGGGATCTGCTACTGCTCAGGTGAGAGCTCTAACCACCAGGCTATGGGATATTCTGATGGGGGGGTGGGGGGTGTCCTCTCCTACTGAAGTTGTTCCACTTTAATTCAATAATGTAATATTAATGAGGCCAAAGAAAACGTGAGAATTGCTCTGCAGTCCAGTGGTGGCAGATCACTGATCAAATCCCTTCTCATCAGGCAGAAAAAGGACTGGAACAGGGGGCCTCCCACAACCCAGGTCAGTACCCTAATCATGGGGCTAAATTTTTTTAAAGAAGGGCCTCCTCCCCCTCCTCCTTGGATGTTCTGGAGCCTTTGCGCATGGAGAAACCACAGGGGCACAGTGGGCTGTCCCCAGTAACCACTGTTAACCAAATATATCCAAACAGGAAAGGCCTGGTTACATACACACAACTGCTCCTCCAAGTGGTTTCTGACTGCTTCTAAGCACAGAACACTGTGAGCACCACTAGAGGGCTCACAAACCATTTAAAGAGATCCCCTACACTATATTCTCCTCCTTCCTTAACAGAAAAGGATATTATAGAAAAGTTACAAATGTATTCTCACTCCTGCTGTTACTCAATATACAACATGCTACAAAATCAGTCTGAGGTGATTTATGATTTCCTCGTCTAGACAACGTTTCACAGGCATCACAACAGCCTCTGGAACAGTGCCTGTGTTTCTGGGGGAGCAACACCTTCCTGCTGTGTAATGTTAGGGTCACTTGTAGTAGAAACTGGGCCGTGAGACTCACTGGTGCTATCACGAGTCAGTGGCTGTGGCTGTATCGTAGGCGGTCTGTTTTCAACAGGCATCACTGGGGTAGGACATCTTGGGGAACATGTGCTAAAAACCTGGTGCTGATATCTTCTCCATGACATGTTTGGTGCCACTTCTACCCAATAAGACAGTGCTCTGGGCAGTGACATCATCACTCCAGGCTTCTATTAATTATCTCTGTAGTCTCTTACTAAGACACTTTCTCACACATGAAAACTGCGTAATTCAGGATGACTTTTTGCACTCAGTTGATCAGACAGTATCTTATAAATGTCCCTCAGCCTTTAACAAGTCCAGTCCGGACATTAAATGATGTCTCATAAGCAATATCACTCACGTCTGATTTGTTGCAGTACTTACTGCATTTCTCTAGGCCAAGGGAAAATTCACAGTCTTGTGTTATAAGTTACCTTTATCCAGAGGCATAGCCCAAATCACTTGCTTGAATGTCTGGATAAACCATTCCAGTAATCCCTGTGTGGTAAGATGGTGAAGAACTGGTGTGATATGTTTGATACTATTTATCTGACATACAATTTAAACTCTTTGGATATGAAATAGCGGTATTGAACTGCTACCATATGAGGAGAAATTAATAAGACTGGGACTTTTCAGCTTGGAAAAGAGACGACTAAGGAGGGTTCTGATAGAGGTCTATAAAATCATGGCTGGGGTGGAGAAAGTAAATAAGGAAGTGTTATTTACTCCTTCTCATAACCCAAGAACTAGGGGTCACCAAATGAAATGAATAGGCAGCAGGTTTAAAACAAACAAAAGGAAGTATTTTTTCATACAACGCACAGTCAGCCTCTGGAACTCATTGCCAGAGGATGTTGTGTATGCCAAGACTATAACAGGGTTCAAAGAAGAACTAGATAACTTCATGGAGGATAGGTCCATCAATGGCTATTAGCCAGGATGGGCAGGGATGGTGTCCCTAGCTTCTGTTTGCCAGAAACTGGGAATGGGCAACAGGGGATGAATCACTTGATGACAGCATGTTCTGTTCATTCCCCCTGAAGCACCTGGCATTGGCCACTGTGGGAAGACAGGATATTGGGCTAGACGAACCATTGGTCTGACCCAGTATGGCTGTTCTTAAGTGCAGTCACTGTCTATTTCACTCTATTCCTGGATTAGGATCCCATCCTTTCAACAACTGTTGTGTCTTTTGCTCTTTACGTAACATACATAATGTGAAGAAATTACACAAGCACAGTGGAGACCAAATAGCTGTGTTTTGTACATATATTCAACGTGCAAGACCTAGGTACATACCTATACCACTGCTCTGGCCTCAGAGAAGACAGTGAGGGCCAGCAAAGGCCCTCACATACAATTTAAAGGGACACTACCCAATCCCTTTACACTATACTTGGTTTGCACAGGAAGAACAGAGCTGGAGGAGAACCTAAGACCAAGGCAGGAGGAAGAACTCTCAACCCCAGCAGGGAACATTTTTGTGTGGTGGCTCCCATCTGGTGTCTTCAAGACCCTTTTGGGGGTGGTATTTGGTTACATGATGGAGATAGGGCCTAATCCACAGTTTACACAGGGGTGTCTGGGTGTATGCCCACCAGTGTGCAGGGATGGGGCCGAGAATGCAGAGATGCTCTACTAAATCCCCGGCAGATGGCGAAGCTCTGAGTTTTCACAGGGGTGGCATTGAGTCCAGAGTATATAGGCAGTATCCAGAATTGTAGAGGCTGGCAGAGGGGCTGCAGAGCTAGGCAGAATCCCCACGGGCCAGAGGATTTTGATTGGTCTTGCCTGGTTAAACACGAGATCAACACACATAACACCCAAGATGGCAACTGACGAATGTAAGTTATCTCCTTTGGTCAGCCCTAATAGACTCTAGTGTGGAGTCTCTGATGCGTTACGAGATTTGAGCTGGTGCTAAAACATTTTTCACATTCGCCGCATCTATACGGTTTTTCTCCCGTGTGGATTCTCTGATGTTTAATGAGATTTGACCTTTGGCTGAAGCTCTTGCCGCAACTGGGGCATTTATAAGGTTTTTCTCCTGTATGGATTCTCTGATGCCTAATCAGAGCTGAGCTTTGTGTGTAGCTTCTCCCACAGTCCAGGCATTTATAAGGCCTCTCTCCTGTGTGTAGTCTCTGGTGTCGGATAAGGTCTGAGTTTACACTGAAGCTTTTCCCGCACTCAGGGCATGTATAGGATCGCTCGCCCGTGTGCAGTCTCTGGTGCCTAATGAGGGCGGTGCTCACAGTGAAGCTTTTTGCGCATTCGGGGCACTTGTAGGGTTTTTCTGCCATGTGTGTTCTCCGATGCTTAACCAGGGCTGAGCTCTGGATGTAGCTTTTCCCGCACTCGGGACACTGATAGGGTCGCTCTCCTGTGTGGATCCTCTGGTGTATAGTGAGCTGTGAGCTCACGATGAAGTTTTTCCCGCAGTCGGAGCACGTATAAGGTTTCTCCCCCGTGTGGAGTCTCCGGTGCGTGATGAGGTTGGAGCTCACGTTGAAGCTTTCCCCGCAGTCAAAGCATTTGTAGGGCCTCTCCCCGGTGTGGATCCGCCAATGGGTGATAAGGTTGGAGCTCCGTTTGAAGCTCTTCCCGCACTCCGTACACGTGTGTCTTCTCTCCCCCTCGGGGTTTCTCGGCTGGGCTGGGGTTTCCTTGAGGGCCTTGCAACCTCCCACACCATTGTTGGATTTGCCACCTTTCTCTGATGGATGATTTCCCTGCTGCCTCTTTAGCCTGTGCTGAATCCCACAGCCTTCTCCCCACTCGGGGTCCTGGGAGACATGCCCTTCAGCTCTTCCTGATAATGTCCCAGGGGGTTCCACTTGTTCAGGACAATCCTGCTGAGGATTTCTCCCCTGGTTCTCACTCACCGTCCCATCACGTGCCGGGATAGAGAATCCAGACATGAGTCCTTCCCTGCACTGGGGAAAAAGGAAAGCTCAGAAAGGGAATAGAAAATCGGGGGGGGTCGAGGAAATGAAATACAGTAACCGCTGGGGTGGTTGAGAAAAAAAGGGACCCGATTTAGACACTAAGAAGAGAGGTCAGTGGGGAGCTATTGCCAGATGTCAGTCGGCATTGGTGGAAACCATGAGTGACATCCGCCATGAGGGTATGACACATGCTGGGCATAAGAGATGGTGGGGCAGAACTGGGAGAACTCACGAGGTTTTTGAGCGAATCTCAGCTGATGGTTCCCTACATCCATTTCACTGGTTCCCCACCTGCACAGGTACCTCTCGACATCTCCCTCTCTGCAGAGCCCTGGAGATCTGGGACCCACAGTTCTTCCCCTCTTTTGAACCAGACGATCACGTCAGATTTGGGAAGGAGAAATCCTGCCCAGGGAGTGAAATCAGGCAAGATCAGGATGCATTATATATTCATAGAATATCAGTCACAAAGAACATTCCCTTATTTTAACCAGCCCCCATGCTGTGATAGGGATGTGTGAAATGTGAATATAGGGAAACGTGGTCACTGATCCCCACCCCGATGGAAGAGGCAGATGTCTGTGTGGGGAGATATTGCACCTCAGTAGGAGTTTCTGGAGGACATGCTAACTCAGACCCAGCTCTGATATAAAGTCCCTGCCTGTTTCTAAACCTGCAGAGGCCGGGGCTGACCCCACAGATGGAGCTAGTCCCAGAAAGGGAGGGGAATTGGGGTTCTGTGTGAGAGAGTGAATATAGACAGGAGAAGACGAAGCTTCTGCCCCCGTGTAAATTATGGGGGATGGATATGAAGTAGGATCTCCCTTAGGTTTCTGACTCCCCTGGCCCATGGGAAAAGGTATAGAGCTGAAAGTCTCTCTCTCTCACCAGACTGGGGACTACGGGGCCCAATCCCCTACAGCCTAAGAGACCAGGAAAGGACCTGAGCAGAAGCCAAATTGGGCATATCACAGACCCTACAGCTTCTAACAATCAATACTCCTGGGGGAATTCTGCACCAAAAAAATAAAAATTCTGCACACAATATTTGAAAATTTTGCAAAATTCTGCATATTTTATTTGTCAAAATAACACAGTATAATCATGCCAGTTACAATTATTTTGGTAATTTATTTCAAAATATCTGTCAGCAAGTATGTCTGTAACAATACAGATTTAAAAAAAAAGATTCTGGTAATTTTTTTTTTTATTTTTATTTTTTTTACCAATAGATTCCTTACGAGACATATTAATACAGAACTTAGTGTAATTCATTTACATTGCAATACAGAATTGTATTTTCTGCACCTGTCAGAAGCAGTGCAAAGGCTTAGGGGAGTCAGGGGTAACGGAAGAGCTGAGGGAGAGGGAAGGAGCCTAGGAGTGAACCTGGAGGGTGTTGGGTGTGGGTATGTGGTTTTTCTTTGCAGGGAGGAAGAGGGGAGGGAGAAATGTTACGGTGTTGGGAAGCCTCCTCCATGCATACCCTGGCTGACCCCACGCCTCTCCCATTCAGCCAGGCACATCTGCTCCTGTCCCTGCACCTCTCATCCCTATGGGTCTCTGCAGCTCCTCTTCCCCCATCCCTCAACACTGTCACCCCATTAGCTCCTGAGCCCATGCTCCAGTCTATCCCATTCTGAACCCCAGTCTGTGATCCCCCAGCAGCCCTGTGTGCCCCTCTCTGTCCTGACCTGGCTCCGCAAGCAGGGTGCTGTGATAAACTCCACTCCTGGAAAAATTCTGCAGCATGGGGCACAGAATTTTGTATTTTCCCGCATAAAATACATTTTGCCCAAGAAGTGCTGCAGTTTCATCTTTTGCCCACCAGGGGCCGCTGTGGTGCTGCTGTTCTGGTGCCACAATGGCCTCTGGTGGGTAAAAGGAGGAACTGCAGCACTTCTTAGGCAAAACATTTCTTATGCGGGAAAATACAAAATTATACGAGACAGATGAATTCTGCACATCCGCAGAATGCGCAGAATTCCCCCGGGGGTAAATCAAAAGGACAGAAATCCCCTACCCAGCGAGGTCACCATCTCGTAATTCTCCTGCATGACGTCCCTGTAGAGGGCACTCTGACTGGGGTCCAGCAGAGCCCACTGCCCCTCGGTGAAATACACAGCCACCTCCCCTAGGGTCACTGGCACCTGAAACAGCCACAGTCACCCACTCAGTACCTGCTGCCCCAGCCACAATCCCACTATTCACAGGGGAGGAGGCCAATAAAATGGAAGCTATGGGAGAGCCAAAGCAGCCAGGAGGCTTCAGGGGGTGAGGAGAAAGAGAGAGCTTCTTGTCCTTCCCAGAAGACAAAGGAGGGGAGCGCCATCACATTTAATCACACATCTACTAGCTGATACAGGAGATGGAGGCACCAAGCAGGGGACAGGGACGGAGCCCAGGTGTGAATCCCAATACGTTCCCCATTGCTAGCTGCTGGATGTGAGGGGATAGGGCAGCTCCCCTGGGCCTCACTGCTGGGTGGCCCCTTCATATTTCATAGTAGCCTCTGGCTACTGGGCTCAAGCTTCCACACGGAGAGGCTGGCAAGTTTCCCCATTTCTCTTCAGGGGGTTGTTTACTGTTCCATAAATTGGGGGAATTCTGCCCTCTTCCAACAGGCCTGTTCCTGTAAACCAGGACCCAGATTTAACAAGTCCCAGCAGGTTTCTCACACCCTGTCCCCCTCTCTTTCTCCTCTTGTGTCTCCTTCAGGACAGGTCCCTGAGAAATCCCCTACCTGAATCGGCTTCACTGCAGCCATTCCTCTACCTGGCCCCTCAGGAGAATGGGACAATCTGGAGCGAAACGTGGATGTTATTCTGCAGCCTGTCAGGGCAAGAGGAATGACTGGGGTGATTGCAGAAGGAGTTTTAGTTCATTTCACACCCCAATTCTCAACAGGCTCTTTCCTTGCAGAGAGACTCTGCCTGGCTGGGAAATCATTTGGTCACTTTGTAACAGCCCAGACCCAGACTCTCCCAAAGACATTTTTAAACCCTCCACATAGCAAAGGGAAATTTCACTGCCCCAAAAAACTTTGTTAACACAGAGGTAAGGTGACTGACCCACCTCGTGTCCTTCCAGACCATTGAATCAACTCTGTGTAAACCTCTGAAAACCAGGAATTAAAGAGTTCCAGTACACACTAGCCCTGGCAGTGTTTTCGTACTGGGGATGTTTACCCATCCCTGTGGAACTCTATGGGAACCCCATGGCTTATCACTAGGGCCCTACCAAATTCACGGCCATGAAAAACACATCATGGATCATGATATCTGGTGAAAATCCCGTGAAATCTGGTCTTTTGTGCGCTTTTACCCAGATTTCACGGGGGGGGGAGGGGGGGGGAGACCAGTGTTTCTCAAATTGGGGATCCCCAAAAGGGAATTTCAGGGGGGTCCACTAGGTTATTTTTTGCAGGGGTCATGGTATTGTCACCCTTATTTCTGCACTGCCTTCAGAACTGGGCAGCTGGAGAGCAGTGGCTATTGGTCGGGCAGCAGCAGTGCAATACTGCAACCCTCCCCTACAATAACTTTGTGACCTCCCCACAACTCCTTTTTGGGTCAGGACCCCTACAATTACAACACTGTGAAATTTCAGATTTATATAGCTGATATCATGAAATTTACTATTTTAAAAATCCTATAACCGTGAAATTGACCAAAATGGACCTTGAATTTGGTAGGGCCCTACGTATCACTGGAAGAGTGTGTGTGTGTGTGTGTGTGTGTGTGTGTGTGTGTGTGTGTGTGTGTGTGTGTGTGTGTGTGTGTGTGTGTGTGTGTGTGTCAGTGTCATCAGGAATAAACCCATACACACACACTCTCTCACCGCTCCCTGTTATTGCCCTAACTGCACAGAGATGGCTACATCTGCCACATTTCAAGTTCTCTCTCCCACACATCTTCTTTTCCCTGCATCTCGGTCTTATTTTTCACCCCCTCCCTGACAACGCCTCTGACCAAACGGGATACCCCACTAAGGCTTATTCATGGTCCCCCTGAAGCGTCTCTCTTCTGCAGTTTGGCTCTTGGTGCAGACAACCCCAAAATCGTGAGCCAGACCCCCAAAAGCATGACATTTGCTAAAAATAAAAATTAAAAAAATTGCAGATTCGGTTTGTGTGCATTTAGGCTATTGTGGTTTTACTTAAGTCATCAAGCTTTTCTGTGCAACCTTGAAGGCTAGAAGCTGAGTTTTAATGACAGCTGAGAGTCTCACCCTAACGCCTGGACTAGAAGGGCAGTGTCTGCCCTGAGATCTCCCAGACACAGTTTAGAAAGGCAGCAGATCAGTCTCCAAAAAGTGGGAGAAACACTGGACCAGACCAGTGGCTCTCAGCCTTTCCAGATGACTGTCCCCCTTTCAGGAGGCTGCTTTGTCTTGCATACCCCCAAATTTAACCTCACTTAAAAACGACTTGCTTACAAAATCAGACATAAAAATACAGAAGTGTCACCACACACTGGTACTGAAAAATTGCTTCCTTTCTCATTTTGTCTGTATGAAATTTTAGCTTGTACTGACTTCACTAGGCTTTTTATGTAGCATGTTGTAAAACTAGGCAAATAGCTAGGTGAGTTGATCTACCCCCTGGAAGACCTCTGCACACCCCCTGGAATACATCTATCCCTGGTTGAGAACCATTGGTCTGGACTAGAGGACCTGGGGCTTTAAGAAAAGCATAAAATAACAGGAGACTCGGACTGCCAGATCTGAGACTGTGCAAAGTTACTTTCCTGCCCGGCCCCAGCCCTTTCCCCCGGGTCTCTCCCCTCACCTACAGGCTCTGGCTCCGGCGCTGGTGTCGGCAGAGCCCAGGGCTGGTTCCAAGCACCGGAGAAAGTTCCCACCAGGGCTGGGCACAGAGGGGGTTTAATGCAAGTCTCCCCCCGCACAGACCCCACGCAGCAGCTGCTCAGCCCGGGCTCCCAGGTCACAACAGAGGCAGCAGCATCTTCCATCAGGCTTTAGCACTAACCCACATCAGGATCCGCCTGGGCTCTGATTCCTCTTCCTTTCCCCCCAGCAGCGCCTGCCTCCCTCCTTTCCCCTCCCAGCATCACCTGCTGGAGCCCAGCTGGTTTAGTCCCTTCCTGTGCCCTTCAATACCCAGTCGGGTAGCAACACTCCCAGGGACTGTCTCAGGCTGGAAGAAGCCTTGTTCCCACAGAGCCGGGAATAGAACCAGGTGTCCGGACTCCCTGCCCATCCCCCCCGGCCTGAGATCGTCTCAGCCTGGAGGGGTTTGGGTTTGGTTTTCACTACAGCTGGATCCACCCACACCTTGGAGAGGCCCCAGGCACCAGCCAATCCCCGGCAAGGAGACACCCCACCCCACCCTCCTATGTCCCATTGCAAAACCTTCCCCTGAGCCCTGGCAGCTCAAACCCGGCGGCTGTCCCTTGGCCCGGGCAGGGAGCGCGGCAGGCCGGGCGCCGCTCGCCGACCCTCAGCGCTGGGAGGAAGCGGAGCAGAGCCAGTGCTGCCCCCGGTGCCAGGAGCCCATAGCCCGGAGCCTGCTGCAGCCCTGGGGGCAGCTGGGGAGCACGGTGGGGATCCCCAGCGGATCTCCAAGGGGTTTGTGCGGAGCTGGAGGATGCTCCGGTGCTGGGGGGCGTGTTCAGAAGTGGGGGGTTAGAGGTGCGAGGAGGGTGCTTATCACTGGGGTGTGTGGGGAGCTGGAGGGTTAGGGGGTGTCACGGGGAGGTTGGGAGCTGGTTGTTGGGGGGCGCTGTTTGTAACTGGGGTGTGTGGGGCATGCCTGGGGGGGAAGTTGGAGCTGGGGTGTGGAGATGGCGTGGGGGGATGTTTGGAGCTGGGATGTTTCAAGTTAGGGGGTGTTGGTGCCTAAGGGCGCCACCTCTCAGGTACAAAAACCGGGACATCTGGGATGATGCAGAGCCCACACAGCTGGCCAGCGGGCGGTGTGGAGTCAGCACCTTCAGATTTCCTGGGACTGCAGCTTCAAAAAGAAAAAAGGATCATCCGGGGAAAATCTAGGCATGTGGCAAGCCTGGTGTTTGAGGGGACTGTGGCTTTATGAGGTTGTGTGTGTAGGAAGGATATTTGGAGCTGGGATTTGGGCCGGGCACTGATTCTAACTTGGGGGGGTTGAGGTATGATAGTGGGGGGAGCAGGCAGCTGGTATGTGGGAGTTGATTTATGGGGCAGTGGTTGGAGCTGGAGTGGTGGTTGGTGCCTGTGTTTAGAACCAGTCTGCAGGGAGATGTTCGGAGTGGGGTGTGTTGGGTGGGAAGGGGTTTGGAATTAAGGCTGGGGGGGGGGTGATTGGAGCTGGTGGTTTGGGGCTGCATTGCCTCCCCCCTGCACACACACACACTTGAGCTGCTACTGTTTTTCTCTGTGGAGAATCTGCTGGCCCATGGCCTTGCCCCTCTGACATTTATTTCTGCTGAACCCACAAGACTGAGGGCCTCCTCCTGCCCTGGGATCTGTATGAGCGAGTGCTGAGGATGCTGTACCAGCATCTGCAGGGCAGGACTGGGGCCTGAAATTTGGCAGCTGGGAGGCCATGTAGATCAATCTCTGATAATTTTCATATGACTTTACATTGTGCCTCTTCATATAACCTTGTGGTGGGTCTACCCACGTGTGACCTCTGTTTTCATGGGACTTTGTATCAAAGCCTCATTTAGAAACTTTGCATTGCCCTAAGGATAGAATAAGATAGAAGAAAAATTTCTGTTTGCTAGTAGTAGAACAAGAGCTCTCCCTCCCCCACTCTTAATCAATTTCCCTGTTGAATGAATGAGGTGTGGATGAGCAAGGCATGCAAGGCAGCACCTCCAGACATCCTCAACTGTTGGAGAGGGGCTGGGAGCCAGACCCAAGGACAATAAAATGTGTCAAGTGGGCTCATTAAAGACAAGCAGACATACCGACGGCCTGGGGGGGGGGGGGGGTTTAAAAGCAAGCACCTTCTTTTGGAAACACCCTCTTTGCAGCATTGGGACAACACTCAAAAGAAAGCAGCACAAAGGACCAATGGACACAGACACAGAGTTTGAATCTGGTATAGATTTGCATAAGAGGAAAGCTGCTGTAAAAGTGAGGTGTCTTGCAGAGGACCCCGGGTCTCGTCTTGTCAACATGGGAGCATTGATCCGGATCGGCAGAAGCCCGGCTCCACTCCCTCCCCCATCTAACTCACCTGGCCAGTGAAGTTAAGGGGAGCAACTAATTGGTAACAACAAGACGGAGTGTGTTTGTGTGTGTGTGTGTGAGTGTAAGTGTAATATATTATATGCATATGATACAGGGTTAAGAAATACATGTATTACTAATAAATATGGTGTTTTGCCTTATTCCCCCTGAAAAGATCCTGTGCAGTACTTTAAGTACAACAGCCATTGGCATCAGTTTGTAAAAAAGCACCTTCTTCCCCCTCTCCCCCCGCTTCCAGGAGATGTCACAAGCGTGTCTGGCCTGTCTGAGGAAAGAAAGAGAAGAAGACAAAGTTTATAGGGAGAGGAAAAGCAAAGAGCCACTAGTAGATACCCACAGACTCCCACTCAAGTTTACCTGGGATCAGTTTGCCCTGAGTGACATGGCAAATGCAGGGCCCATCCTGCAAGCCTCAGCCAAGAAACCCTCCTCATTGGAGCCTAGGGAGGAGGGCAGGGTTGGGCACATGTTTGGTAACATGATGATCTCCGGGTGCGAGAGGCCGCTATGCAGGAGAGGGTCTGTCTGTGTATTGGCTTGGGGAGACCCAGCCCAAGGGCTGGTCTGATGTTACAGTGACTGGGGTTTCTCTAGAGCAGTGGTTCTCAACCAGGGGTACATGTACCCTGGGGGTACTCAGAGGTCTTCCAGGGGGTACATCAACTTATCTAGATATTTGCCTAGTTTTACAGCAAGCTACATAAAAAGCACTAGCGAAGTCAGTACAAACTCAAATTTCATACAGACAGTGACTTGTTTATCCTGCCCTATATACTATACACTGAAATATAAGTGCAATATTTATATTCCAATCAATTTATATTATAATTATATGACAAAAATGAGAGGTCAGCAATTGTGGCTGTGACACTTTTGTATGTTTAAGTCTGATTTTTGTAAGCAAGTCATTTTTAAATGAGGTGAAACTTGGGGGTACACAAGACAAATCAGACTCCTGAAAGGGATACAGTAGTCTCCCCAGCAGGGCTCCCCACCCCAGCTCACCTCTGTTATGCCCCCTCCCAGAGCATGCCGCCCCCGCCGGCAATGGCCGCTGCGCTGGGAGAGGGAGTCTGAGCCACACGTGTCAGTGTGCCGCTGGCAGCCCAGCCCAGGAACGCTGTTTTAAAAAAAAAAAAAAAAAATTGAGGGCACCGCTTTTTGGCGCCCCCAAATCTTGGCGCCCTAGGCAACCGCATAGTTTGCCTTAATGGTAGCACTGGCCCTGTGCACACGGGAGAGAAAACTTTCGCCTGTTCTGAGTGCGGGAAGAGCTTTAGTTACAGCTCGTCCCTCGTGACGCACCAGCGAGTCCACATGGGCGAGAGACCCTATCCCTGCCTGGGCTGCGGGAAGAGCTTCCAGCAGAGATCCAACCTGGTTGTGCATCAGATATTTCACTGTGTGAATAGACCTTACAACTGAACAAACGCCCGTCCCTTCCAGAGCATTTGCAGTTCTTAGGAATGCTAGGGGGCATTCAGTCACCAGCTGCCTGTCTCTGGGGTCAGGAGACAGCAGAACCTACTCCAGCCTGATCGGTACCGTTCTCTGGCTCGGCAGGCGGAGGAGGAGAGACCCCGGTCGGCTCCACCTTCCTGCTGCAGCCCCAGCTTCTAAGTCCTTTGCTTCATGGCAGGGGAGGAAAGAGATCCTCCCATCTGCCTTCTGTGCCTGGGATGGACGCCTCTCCCTTCCCTATCCCTGGAGAAGGATACTCGGGCCATGCCTCACTCCCGAGACCTGTGCCTAGCTTCCCCCAGCACCTGGGGTGGGATCCCCACTCACCTGAATTTGTTACCTGGGGGATGGACACCCCATAGACCTTGTAATCCCCTCAAAGCCCCCACGGGACTGGGTGCTGGGCCTTGCTGTTTGGGATCCATTCCCCAAATGGTTATTTGTCTCACGGCCATTTGTTTTCGCTCATTTTCTCCTCTCTCGTCTGTGAGACTTCCCCGATGGCTGAAATATGAAAATTTATCAATAATAAAACAAAAGCATGCTGAGTCTCAGGCCCCTGGTTACAGGAGACTCAGCAGTTTCTTCTGGCACAGAAATCCTTGGGCCGAGAGGCAGTGGCAGGGTGAGGAAGGTTAGAGCCTGAGGCCTGCCATGATGTGATGAGAAGGGAGGGTGTGGGGGAGTGTGGAGGGCTGGGAGAGCTGTAGGGGGTCGCACTGAAAAGTTGGGAGAGCTGAGAACGGCTAACTCGCTGCACCAGCAATGGAGATGCAGGAAACAGCATTGGGGGGGATGCTGTTCCTCAACAGGAAAGGGCTGCGAATGACAGCCCTGGAGGAGAAGTGGGTGCTGATCCTTGACTCCAGAGAAGAGTGTCAGCAGAGCTAAAACAGACCCTGGGGCTACTCTCCCCCCAAGCCATACAAATCAGCTGGAAGTGAAGCCAGGTCCCCCGACCCATCACCAAGGCCACAGGGAGACAAAGTCCCGGAGAGCTCACCCTATCTACTGCAGTGTCCTGTGTGGGGACAGACATCCCCTGAGATACGAGGGGAAATGTGCACTCTGCTGGGACCAGAGGGGGATTAAAGTCTCTTGGGGCCCTGAGCCAGAGCAAGTGAGGGGCCCTGGTGCCAGATCTGTAGTCCCACCCCCGTTCCACCTCTTCCTTACAACACCCCCCCCCCCACTTGCTCGCTCCTTTCTACCCACCCATCCCCTGCTGCAGCCCCAAGACCAGAGAAGCTCTGTGCCCTCACCTCAGCCCCAGTCCCGCAGCAGGGAGCGAGAGCTCCTCCAGGGCCACGGGAGGGGGAGGGGGGATTTTTCTGGGGGCCCCTGTTGGCCTCTGTGGTAAACTGCCACTGGCTAGGAGAACCATAGAAATCACAGAAAGCTGCCGTCCATGCCAAGTGGGATCCTCCCTCCCCACATAGAAAGGTGAGGAATTGGGCAAGGGTCAATGTGGTCAGGGGGCACTGGAGCTGTCTGGGTGGGGTGGTGGTGTCTACTCCCAGTGTCCTTACACTGCAGAGAGCTCCAAGGAGCTGAAGGCAGGCTGGGTTTTCCTTGGTGGGGCGAGTGTCTGAAACCAGGATGGAGCCATGGAGGAAGGGGAAAAGACAATACTGCCTGGGGGACTCATCTGGCCCCAATGATTTCTGCAGCATGGGGCTTGGGTCACTTGCAGGTTTAAACTAGTGTAAATGGTGGATTCTCTGTTACTTGAAGTCTTTAAACCATGATTTGAGGACGTCAATACCTCAGCCAGAGGTTAGGGATCTATTACAGGAGTGAGTGAGGCTCTGTGGCCTGCAATCCACAGGAGGTCAGACTAGATGATCATGATGAGCCCTTCTGGCCTTAAAGTCTATGAGTGTGCAGGGCTGCAGGCTGTCTGGGGAGGGTTGGCACTGGGAGGGGACAGTCTCGGCCATGGGTGTCACTGTCAGGGACAGAGATTCCCTCTGGCCTGGGCTGGGACTGGGCAGATTATCAGGGGAGCTGCGTTTTTACCCCCAGCACTGAGACCAGGACAGAAATAAGGGCGTAGCATCCTGGAGAAGGTGTCAGTGAAAATGAAGAGATGGGACCTGTCAGTCACATTGAAAAATGAGACCTCGCCCGCCTCGTAGTCCAGGAAAATCCCCACCTGGCTGTGCCTGACACTCACGGGACAGGGGGTCAAGTGGGAGGGACAGGCATTGTATTCTCCATTCCTCAGCCTCACGGCCCAGTATCCATTCCCAGCTGTGAGTGTGAACGGCCCCTTCCTACTCACAGATTCCCTACAAACCCTCGGGTCCCAGCCTGTCTTGTCTCCCACCTCCTCCACCCAGTAATATCTGCCTATGAATCCATCAGTGCCCAGGACACACACAAAGTTCAAACCTCTCAGGCTTTGCGGGCAGATCCTGTCGTGTGTCTGTGCACCCAGTCAGACAAGCCAGGGGCTCTGGCAGGCTTAGATGTGCAGGTCCTAAGCTGCACATGGATGGAGCTTGTTAACTCATCAGTTGAGGTAGGAGTTGGGCTCTGGACTCAATGTATGGCCCACGCTCCGCCACCCCAAATGTGACTGCATCAGGGATGGGGCATAATTTGACTCTGGAACTCCTCCCATAAAGTCTTCTGTGCATCTGTCCCAACCCCCAGCCAGGGACACCGGACCGGGGGGAGCTAGGGGCTCATGGCCCCCTCACTTTTTAACAGCTATAAGGGAGAGCGGGGGTGGGGGTAACGGACGGAGAGGAGCAAGCAGGGGACAGAGTCTCAGAGGGATGAGCCGATGCGGGAGCAGGGTCTCGGCAGAGGAAGCAGTGGTGCGAGGCCAGGAGCTTGCGGGGAATAGGCAGTGTAAGGGTGGGGCCTCAGGGGAATGGGCAGTGTGAGGGCAGGATCTCAGCAGGAGGGGCCGCATGGGGGGGGCGAGGCCTTGAGGGTGGGGCAGTGGGGTCACAGTTCAGGTGTTGATGGCCCCCCCAATTTTAAGGACCTTCTGCTGCTCCTGCCTCCAGCCCCTCCACACCCACCCTGGCGGCCAGAGTTGGTTCAATGGGGAGAGGGGGGACAGACAGCAACAGCATCAGATGAAGCTGGCAGGGTTCCATCCTCTGCGGCTCACAAGGGAGGCCCCTCCCCAGAGCCTTCTACCCCAACCCCTTCACTCCCGACCCCTCTTCGGTAGTGGACAGGACAGTGTGGCCGATATCATGAGCGGGTGATTCCTGAGTCCAACACAGGCTGCAGGGGGATCCAATCCCCTCCCAAGAGTTCCCATAGGAGCTGAGAGAGGCCTGAAGCTGCCCAGAGATGGGGAATTTTGTGTTTATTCTGCAGACCCTGTCTCCTGCCCCAGGGACTATACAGGGCAGGGAGGAAAAGCCCACTCTGTCCTGTGGGTTATGATGCTTTGCCTCTATTTCCATCTATGACTGATCTAAAATTAGGGACTAAACAGCTACTAATGGGGGCGCAGTTTACTTTCCCTTTAATCCCAGTGACCAACCTCTGTCCCCGGCCCTGACACTCTCTCCCCCAGTGGATGCGACTCTGGATCCAGACACGGCTCAGCCCAACCTCAGATCAGAAAAGTGAGCGATGGGAGACACACGACAGGATCTGCCCGACAATCCTGAGAGATTTGACACATGCCCTGAAGTTCTGGGGGCTGAGGGATTCGTGGGTGGGCGGGAGGCGTCATGGGGAGGTGGAGGTGGGAGATGACACTGAATGAGAACTGGGACGTGGTAGGGAATCTATGAGGAGGAAGTGGAGGGATGAACTGCCCTATGAGAATGGAGACTGGTAAGGCTGATAAGTGGATATGAATACGAAGCTTTTCCCCTCTTCCCGTGAGCATCAGGCCCAGCCGGGTGGGAATTTTTCTGGACTCTGAGGCAGGTGAGGTCTCATTTTACAAAGTAATTGGCAGGTCCCATCTCCTTGCTTTTGTCTCCCCTTGGCACTCTGCCCACTCACAGCTCAGGCTGAGGGATTCTTTGCCATAGGAAACTGGGGGTCTCCCTGGCCATTCTTATTTTGGTGCTTAGTTAGGGTTCAGCTTGAATCCCCTACACCTGAAAGCTCTGAACTCAGGGCCGGTGCAAGGAAGTTTTGCGACCTAGGCGAAACTTCCACCTTGCGCCCCCCGCCCTGAGGCGCTCCCCCCCCCGTGGCAGCTCCCCCCGCCGTGGCAGCTCCCCCGCCCGGGAGCCGTGCAGCAGATCCCAACCCCAGCTCACCTCTGCTCCGCCTCCTCCCCGAGCACGCCGCCCCCACTCTAATTCTCCTCCCCTCCCAGGCTTGCGGCGCCAAACAGCTGATTGGCGCCAAACAGCTGATTGGCGGCGCAAGCCTGGGAGGCGGGAGAAGTGGAACGGCAACCGCGCAGCAGCCCAGCCCAGGAATGCTATAAAAAAAATTGGGGGCACTGCTTTTTGGCGCCCCCAAATCTTGGCGCCCTAGGCAACCGCCTAGTTTGCCTAAATGGTAGCACCAGCCCTGTCTGAACTACACTCCTGAGCCCCCTGAAGTGGCCCCCACACAATCTCCCAGTGGCCTTAGTCCTGGTTAAACAGACCCTTTCCCTCTGCGGGGACAGCTGTGCTGCTGCTCTCACACAAAGCGGGCAGGGCCCAAGGTGCACAGGACATTGTAGCAGGACATATGGACCACAGATGCTCTATGTGTACTTGGTCTGTAACCCAGCAGAGCTGAGACAACTGGAGAGGGCTGTGTCTCCTTTCAAAAGGACCTCATGCCTTGGTCTCTGCCCCATGCAGATATCACACTATCAAACCCCCAATTCAGACAGCACCCAGTGAACTCTCTGATCCCCACCATCAGTCTCATATTCCCAGCCACCCACACACAACACATATCCCTTCCCCGCCCCACACCCCTATTATCTGCAAGAAGATGATGCTCACCTCCAATTTATCTGGCGAATCTCTACTCAAATATTGTTTGCTCTCTGGTTTAAGGATGAGCACTTACTCTCTGAAGCATCAACCTGCAATGCTCAAGTTGCAATAGAGGGGTTCAGATAAGTCACATGGCCTTATTTCTATGCCTGATTGGGCAAGTAAAGACCCATTTCTGGCATGAATAATCACATGGGAGAATTTAAAACCTGGTTTCCCCAAATAGTCGTAGTTGATTAAGGGTCAACATAGGGAAAGAGACCGGAACAGCCATTGCTGAATGATTTTGGAAGTAGATTAAGCTAAACCACAAAAAGTCACTCTTGATATGGTATAAGAGCATCCGCACAAGGAATTATTGTGGAATAGCTCTTGTGCTTTACATTCATACCCTAGCTTATTTTGGAATAACTTCCCTGCGTAGATAAGCCCTTAGAAAGTTGCTTCTAAGTTTTCCGTTACAGGTGATCAATCTGCTTGAGGGGAAAAGTGACAGTGAACACGTTTCAAAAGTCACGGCTTGTTCACTGAAGTGATTCTGCAGTATTACGCCAGGGATGAGATCCTCAACTGCAGGGCATTAGCCTTTTGGGGAATAATGCAACACGGGTGCTAATTGCCTAGCAGAGAGGGCACTGGCCTGCGACTCGGGTTCAATTAATGGAATCACAGAACCATAGGGTGAGAAGGGACCGCAAGGGTCATCTAATCTCATCCCCTGCCAAGATGCAGGGTTTGCTGTGTGTAAATTATCCAAGAGAGGTGGCTCTCCAGCCTCCTTTTGAAAACCTCCAGTGAAGAAGCTTCCACAACCTCCCCAGGCATCTGTTCAATTGCCCTATTGTTCTTACAGTGAGGAAGTTTTTCCTGAGATTTAATCTACATTTTCTATGCTGTAGTTTGATCCCACTGCCTCTTGTCCTGCCGTCTGTGGCAAGAGAGAACAACTTTTCTCCATCTTTTTTATGGCAGCCTTTCAAGTATTTGAAGACAGCTATCATGTCCCCCCTTCATCTCCTCTTTTCCAAACTAAACCTACCCAGTTCCTTCAGCCTTTGCTCAGATGGCTGCATTCCATCCCTTTGATCATCTTTGTCGCTCGCCTCTAGATCCTTTCCAGTTTCTCCACATCTTTTCTATACATTGGTGACCAAAATTTGGCACAGCACTCCAGCTGAGGCCTAACCAGCTTGGAATAGAGTGGCACTATCACCTCCCGTGACTTGCATGCTGTGCCTCTCTTAATGCAACCAAAAGTTGCATTTGCTTTTTTTTTTTTTTGAACAGCTTCGCATTGCTGACTCATGTTGAGGCTGTGATCCAACATAACTCCCAGGTCATTCTCAGCAGTGCTGCTGCCAAGCCAGTTAGCCCCATTCTGTAGTTGTGCATAGGGTTTTTCTTCAGTAAGTGCAGCACTTTACATTTGCCTTTTTTGAATTTCATTTTGTTGTCTATAGCCCAGTTCTCTCATTTATCAAGATGCCTCTGAACTTTAGCTCTATTCTCCAAAATGTGTCATCTGCAAATCTGATCAGGATGCTCTCCAGTCCTACATCCAGGTCATTAATGCAGATGTTAAACAACACTGTACACAGAACAGGTCCCTGTGGAACCCCATCCGAGACCTTCCTCCAATCTGACATCATTCAATTAATAATTACCCTTTGTCTGCGGTTGTTTAACCAATTACATATCCACTTAATGGTAGTTCTGCCAAGCCTGCATTTCTCCAGCTTACTTATCAAAATGTGATGCGGGACTGTGTCAGAAGCCTTGCTGAAGTCCAGGTAAGTTATGTCCACCACATTCCCCCATCCACCAAACCAGTTACTCTGTCAAAGAAGAAAATTAAGCTGGTTTAGCATGATTTGTTCTTAGTAAATCCATGCTGGCTTCTTGTGATTGTCCTTAGATGTGCGGGTTACCCCTTCATCCTCCAGGAATTCGCAAACAATGTTATACATTGCTCTGTTACAGGGGTGGCCAAACTTACTGACCCTCCAAGCCGCATATGGCAATCTTCAGTTCAAGAACCAGGGCGTGACTGCCGAGGCTCAGGGCTTCAGCCTTGCGGGTGGTGTGTGTGTGTGGGGGGGGTGTCTCAGGCCTCAGTGCCATGGGAGATGCCAACCAGGGCTCGGGGCTGAAGCCTTGCTCCTGCTGAAGTTCCAAGCCCCAGCAGGCATGCCTTGTGGGACTGAAGCCCTGAGACCTCCTGTCCCGCTGGGCAGAAGCCTGAAGTGACGCATGTGGAGGGAGGCACATGGGGTCACATACCCCCCCCCCCCCAATTTTTGCCAGGGTTTGCTGGCCCTGCTCGGTTACATGGTGCTTTAGGGCCCCCTCCCTGCATAACAGCTGCTGGAGCTGGCAAGCTGGGAGCTGCGGCCCTGGGGAGAGACAGCGGCAAACAGCTGGGAGCTGCAGGGAGAGCCGCTGCTTTTGCTGCGGCCTCTCCTCGGGGAGCTAAAGCAGCGACCCCTCCCTGCAGCTCCCAGCTGTTTGCTGCTGCCTCTCCATGCGGAGCGAGGGAACACCTGGGAGCTGCGGGGAGAGACTGCTGAGGGTAAGAGGAGGTGTGTGCTTGGGGGGCATGACTCAAGCTGTTGGGGGGGCAAACCTTTAAATTGTGCCCCCCCACCCCTGTTTTCAGCAGCCACCAATCATCTCTGGCAGAAGCCCCTAGCCCCGCCACCAGGCAGAAGCCCAAGCTCCTCCCCCCCCAGACTGATAGGTGGAGAATGGGGTGGGGGGGGGGCTCCGTGAGCCGCACCTGAACTGTAAAAGAGCCGCATGTGGCTAACGAACTGCAGTTTGGCCACCCTTGGTCTAGTAGCTTCTCAGGTATCAAAGTCAGACTGATTGGTCTATAGTTCCCAGGCTCCTCCTTCCCAAATCCCAAGCTTGGCCGGGGACCCCAGACAAGTCACTTCCCCATCTCTAACAGGGGGACAATGACATTCACCTCCGTCAGCTTTGAGATCTCTGGATGAATGGCCCTATAGCAGAACTAGGTATTATCATCATCAGCTAGTGCTGCCGCAACCACTCCAGCAGAGCTGTACCACTGTTCGCCAGCAGAGGGTCTAGCCCTGTGTTTCTTCTCCTGCAACTTCCTAATTCTCCACATAACCCATCTCTCCTGCATGCAGGGCTGTCACTAGCAGGGTGTGGGGCCCAGGACATAGAAACTCTGCACTTATCTGCTGGGGGGTGCTTCCCCCATCTCTGCCCAGGCCCCGCCCACTCCACCTCTTCCCCCAGGGCCCCGCCCCACCCTGCTTCTTCCCACCCCTGCTCTGCCCCACCTCTTCCCACCCCCCGCCCCTTCCCGCCCCGTCCCCACCCAGTTCCACCCCCTCCCCCAAGCGCGCTGCACTCCTCTCCCCTCCCCACCAGTGCCAGATGCTGCAAAACAGCTGATCAGCAGCAGGCGCTGAGAGGGAGGAGCTGATTGGAGGGGCCCGCCGATGGGCAGGAGGTGCTGGGAGGAGGGGGAGGTTGGTAGGGGGGACTCCTCCTTCCCTCCCCCCCCCCTCGCTGCTCAACTCCCTGTTTGCCTCCTCATCCCTCTCGCCCGCCTGCCTCACCTCCCCGCTGGGCACCCACCTCCTCATGAAGCGCAGGGCCCCCCAAAGCACGGGGCCTGGGGCTGTCGCCCCGATTGGCCATACCCTAGGGACAGCTCTGCCCCCATGCTGGTGGCTGGAAGTTGAAGCTAGATAAATTCAGACGGGAAATAAGCACACATTTTAACAGTGCGGGTAATTGACCGTCGGAACAACTTACCGAGGGTGATAGTGGAGTCTCCATCACTGAAAATCTTTAAATCAAGATTGAATGTTTTTTCTAAAAGTCAGGCTCTGGTTCAAACGGGAACTGTTCCAGGGAAGTCCTATGGCCTGTGTTACAAAGGAGGTCAGACTAGATGATCACAATGGTCCCTTCTTGCCTTGGAATCTAGGAATAATCTTCACCCACTGAGCACGTCCTCCCTAATTCCCCAGCACTCGAGAGGAGGGCTCTGTAATTCCCCCCCAATCCCCGCCCCAGCGTGCAGGGCTATGTAATTCCCCCCCGCACACAGGGCTCCAGACAAGCTCCACCAGCTTCTCAAGAAAGTAGAAGGAAGTTTCAGGGAGGGAACTTTTTTATTCACATCGGACAGGAAGTGACCCGGACACGGCACGGAACCGGGAAACTAAACAAAGGTGTCTGGAGAGAAGGGAGGTCTCTGCTCCCCCAACCTCAGGGCGCGGAGCGGGCAGGTGCCGTGGGGAAACAGAGTTGTCATCCACTCCAGGGTGATGGAAGCACTGGTGGAAGTGGGGAAGGGGGTTCTTACCCATCCTCTCCTGGAGGAGAAGGGTGTGTGTGTGTGTGTCTCTCTCTCTCTCTCTCCAGACTCCCTGTCAGATCAGCAGGAGGTGCGAGGTCTCCAGACAACTGGATCTGCAGCAGCGGCAGCAAAAGGCTGTCTCACAAAGCCAATGGGTCAGCTGCTGCCATGTCCTGGCCCCAGACAGGCTGGCGGAGGATCACTCCCGCTGGCTGGCCCTAGCTGCGGGACCAAGGGCACCGTGGCCCCCGTGATGCAGCCTGCGGTGGGTGATGACATTGGAGCTCTGGCTGAAGCGTTTCCCGCAGTCGGGGCAGACGTAGGGTTTCTCTCCGGTGTGGGTCCTGCGGTGCTTGGTGAGGGAGGAGTTGACATTGAAGCCTTTCCCACAGTCCAGGCAGACGTAGGGCCGCTCCCCAGTGTGCACCCTCTGGTGAGTGGTGAGGTGGGCTCGCTGGCTGTACTGCCGCCCGCACTCACCACACCGGAAGGGCTTCTCTCCCGTGTGGATGCGCCGGTGCCGCACCAAGTTGGAGACCACGGCGAAGCTCTTCCCGCAGTCGCCGCAGATGAAGGGGGTCTCCCCGGTGTGACTGCGCTGGTGGGTGAGGAGGTAGGAGCTGGTGGTGAAGCCCTTCCCACAGTCGGAGCACTTGTAGCGCTTTTCCGCGCCGGGAGGCGCTCTGGTGCCGGGCCAGGTGGGGGCCGGTCACTGAAGCCCTTCCCGCAGTCAGCGCAGCTGTAGGGGCCGCTCCCCGGTGTGGGTGCGCTGGTGGGCGATCAGCTTGGAGCTGATGGTGAAGCCTTTCCCACAGTCAGGGCACTTGTAGGGCCGCTCGCCCGTGTGCAGCCGCTGGTGGGTCAACAGGTTGGAGCTGCCGCTGAAGCATTTCCCGCAGTCGCTGCAGGCGTAGGGCCGCTCCCCGGTGTGGATGCGCCGGTGCTTGATGAGGTCTGAGCTGACGTTGAAGCACTTCCCGCACTCCAGGCAAACGTAGGGACGCTCGCCGGTGTGCAGCCGCCGGTGGGTGACCAGGTGGGAGCGCTGACTGCAGCGCCGCCCGCAGTCGGGGCACTTGTAGGGCTTTTCGCCCGTGTGGCTCCGCTGGTGACGCACCAGGTTGGAGACCACGTTGAAGCGCTTCCCGCAGTCCCCGCAGGCGTAGGGTTTCTCTCCGGTATGGATCCGCCGGTGGGTGACCAAGGCTGAGCTGTGCCCGAAGCCTTTCCCGCAGTCTGGGCATTTGTAGGGCTTCTCGCCGGCATGCCCACGCTGGTGCCGCAGGAGGTTGGAGAAGGCACCGAAGGTTTTGCCACAGTCAGCGCATGGGTGGGGTCTCTTTCCCCCCGTGGGTCCTCTGATGCGCCAGGAGGTTGGACCGCTGACGGAAGCTCTTCCCGCAGTCTTTGCACGTGTTCAGTCTCTCCCTGGGGCGTGGGCCCTTGCGCAACAGGGAGTCTTTGCGGGTCCTGAATATTTCCCCGAGGCGAGTGGGATGATCTGGACAGGAGTCAATTCCCTGCACTGGAGAGAAAGGAAACCTCAGAGTGGGGAACAGCAAAGGGGAGAAAATAAACCAAAATAACTGCTGGGGAGACTGAAAAATCAGGAGTCAAGCCCTTCCCCCGAGGAGAGAGGAGCAAGTCTACCTCTGCATCCCCTGAACACTCAGCAGGGAGGGAGGTTCTGCAAGGTGTCTGTCAAGACGGGTGGGAAGCCATGAGCAACATCTGCCATGAGGATATGACCCCTGATGGGGACAATCCTGATCGGGGCAGAGCAAGGGATGAGGCAGAACTGGGGGTGCTCATGGGGCCTTTGTGGGAATCCCAGCTGTCTTCTTCACTCACCGATGGCATCTGTGTCAGTTTCATGGATTCCTCACCTGGGCAGTCTCCTCTCGGGTTCTCTCTTTCCCCAGAGCCTTGGAGATCCGAGACCCACGGCTCTTCCTCTTGTTGCCGCCAGGAGACAGCATTGGGTTTGGGAATCGGAGATCCTGTTCACGAGACAGCAGAGAGGGCAAAGACCCTGGTTGGTTAAACCGTCCTGGGAATTTACGGCAAGAATGTTCTGGGATTTGGATGGAGGGGGAACATTCATGGACCCCTTGGGGAAATCTCCCTCTGCCCCTTTGAAAGCCCAGGAGATGGAGACAGGATTTAGGATCGTTCCATTTCCAAATCTCTCGTCCCATGGGAGGAAACGTGGTGGTTCTGGCCTCATCACAGAAATTTAGAAGACCTACGCCGATCCCAGAGCTGCAGGGACTACACAGTTTCTAACAAACAATGGGAAAACACACGCTCCCTTACCCTGTGAGGTCCTGTTCGCATAGTTCTCCTGCATGGCGTCCCTGTAGAGGGCCCTCTGACTGGGGTCAGTGAAATACAAAGCCACTTCCTTGAAGGTCACCGGTCCCTGAAACAACAGGCATTTGCCACTCAGCACTTTCTACCTCAGCCACAATCCCACCAGCTCAGCCACAGGGGACCCAGACTGGTGTGTCCGCTCCATTCCCCAATACATTATGTCCTGACAGTTCCCATAACCCCCCAGGTTAGATCTGCATCCAAACTGGTCCCTCAGTCCAGGCTGCTCCATGCACACCTGCTCTGTCATCACACCCAGATTTGCCTCTTCCTTGCTGCTCCAGACATAAGAATGGCCATCCTGGGTCAGACCAATGATCCGTCTAGCCCAGTCTCCTGTCTTCCAGCCGGTGCCAATGTCTCAGAGGGAATGAACAGAACAAGGCAACTATCGAGTGATTCATCCCCTGTCGTCCAGTCGCAGCTCCTGGCAATTGTTTTGCAATGTAAGGAAAGTCAGATCAGAGAGCTGTGGCTGTGGAAAATGCGTCTGATGTTGCAAGATCAAATCCAGGCTTGTCTTGACCTGAAGGCCCGTCCGACTCCGTACACGCATGGCCCTCATCCCATCCGCATTACAGGGAACAGCAGCGCAGAGAGACTAAGTGGGAATCAGGGGTGTGGCCTAGTGGTTAGAGCAGAACGGGGCAACACGGCTTCAAAGTTACATCACATCCCCGTCCTTCAGTTTCCTCATCAGTACAATGTGGATAACAAAACCAGCCTAGCTACCGGGTAGGTGAAAGCCTGGGGTGGAAGGAGCAGCAATTAACGTATTATTATTAGCCAGAGAGAGGCCAACTCAGAAACAGCTCCCTTGCTACGCACGCTCGCAATCACAAGAAGTCACCCAAAGATGCTGCTTTGAATGTGGCAGATCTGTCCCGAGTTTGTCACAGGGTCGGGTCTCATTCCACCCAGAGGGGAGATTCCTGCTTCCCAGTAACAGGCACCTGTCCCAACCCTACCCTGTGTATTTCCTGCCTGACTCTCTCTACAGGACAAACCCACAGCAGCTCCCTGAGAAATCCTCCTACCTGAGCAGGCTCTGCTCCAGCCATTTCCCTGCACTGGCCCGCAGGAGAAGGGGATGATCAGGAGTGAACCGTGGACCTTGTTCTGCAGCCTGTCAGGGGGAAAGGGGAGGTTTCAGATGGGACTTGAGTCCATTTCACACCGGATCCCCCCCTAACTCCATCCCTGCAGAAAAACCTCCCAGATTCTGCTGCCCCTGCCAGTCTCTCCCCCTGTCTCCATCCCATCCTCTCTCCCCTCCCCTCGGGCTCGGAGACTCGGTCCCTGGCCCGGCCCGGGGCGTTCGCTCTCCCGGAGCTGGCTCGGCTCCTGCAGGAGCTCAGGGGGGCAGAGCCTGGGGGTGTCAGGGAGGGCAGCAGCTCTGGGACTCGCAGACCCCGCCCCCCCCGGGAGCAGAGCTGTGGCGAGGAGGGGGCGTTGGTGCAGAGTCACTTTCCTGGCCGGCCCCAGCCCTTTCCCCCGGGTCTCTCCCCTCATCTGCAGGCTGCAGCTCAGGGGCTGGTGTCGGCAGAGCCCGGGGCTGCCCCAGGGGCTGGTTCCAGCCCCCGGAGAAAGTCCCCCGGCTGGGCACAGGGCGGGGTTAGTCCAGGTCTCTCCCCGCACAGACCCCGCGGCGGAGCAGCGGCAGCTCAGCCCAGGATCACAAGCAGCAAGTCCCATCCAGGAGCCGCACAGCCGCTCCTCCCTCCCCCGAGCATCCACACGAGCCCCAACTGCTCTCAGCTGCTCCAGCCCCTTCCTGTTCCCCTCAATACCAAGCCGAGCTGCAACACTCACTGGATGGAGCCGCCCTGATCCAGGCTGGGGGGCGAACTAATACAGATGCTGAGTGAGGCCCACCCAGCTCAGCGAGCCTCCAGCCTGGGGGAGGCGGCTATCAGTGACCCCCCCCCCCCCCGGCTCTGCCAGGTCCAGCAACCCCCGAGCAGAGACAGCTCAGCCCGGTTCCTCCCCGTAGCTGCAGCCCCAGCTCCTGAGTCCTCTTGCCTACCTCGTGATGAGGGAAGGCGTGACCGAGAACTTCCCCTCTGCTGTATCACATGCCCAGTGACGGGCTGTTAAGGGTTAATGGGATTTTATGACCCCAGTGTTGTCACAGGAAAAATCACGAGCTAAACCACAGGAAAATCACAAGATGGGCTTAAAAGGGGTGAGGTTTTAAAAGGTCGAAGTTACTTTTGTTTGCTTTCTACTTTTTGGAACCTTTAAAGAGTTCTGTTTTCCAGGTTTATTTGGCATGGGTGGTGTTGTTTTTGGTGTGGTTTAGGAGGCTTTTATGTTTGTTTGTTTGTTTGTTTGTTTTTAAAAGAAACATACCCCCTTTTCTAAGTGAAAGCAGAGATTTTCCCATGATCACAGGAGTCCAGGAGCTGGGACTTATCACAAGACTGGTAATTAAAATCCAGAGAGTTGGCATTTCTGTTATTTAATATATATTTATTTATGAGTTCTGTTGCAGAAGCATCCACACATTTCAACCAGGACTAGAGCTGTGTGTACACTCTCTCTCTCTCTCTCTCTCTCTCTCTCATCCCTGGACTCTGAAGGGATAAAATCACCCTGAAGAAAGCAAAGGATTTTTAGTAGGATTATTTAACCGCTTTCCTTTTAAAAAACAAAAAAACTTTTTATTAAGGCAAAGTTACAATAAAAGATTAACATACTACATTACTTATCCCATCAGTATTAGAACCTGGCTAAACCAGAATCTTTCCTTTGTTTTTAACAACTATTTTACAATGTTGCCAGCTCTCACAATTGCATCATGAGGCTTGCAATCTTTGGTGCATTTCTGAAAGTCCCAGCTCCTGGATTCATGTTATTCCACAAAAGTCTCAGCTTTCAGTTATAAAAATATAGGAATGTAGGACTGGAGGGGCCCTTCTGGGCCAGTGAGTAACCCAGTCCCCTGTTCTCACAGGCAATCCCATCATATAATCCCATTCATGAATTGATCAAGCTCTATTTTAGTATTCATTAGGTTGTTTGCCCCCACTACGACTACTGAGAGGCTGTTCCAGAACTTCACTTCCAATTTCCAACCTAGATTTATTCATGGCCGGTTAGTTGCCCTGTTGGTTTAAAAGGAAAGCTTGCAAATTTGACCTGATTGCTTCATAAAAGTTCAAAATGTAGAAGGCAAATAAAAAAGCCATCTATCTATCTATCTCATGATCTGCAAGGTAATATCATGATCTTGGGAAGGACCTGACTCATGGTTTTTGAAGATTTGGGGTTTGTTGTGCTGTATTCAAATCCAGTGAAAACTGAACATTTGGGAGAAAACATGTCTTTGTTAGTGGTCTGACACACTGCTTCTTCAGTGAATATGTGACAGCTCACAGTTCGCATGTCTCAGGCCTCCAACTTCCAGCAAAGTTCGGGTGCGTCTGATTCAGACGTCCTGATATTGCTCAGTTCAGAAAAAGCAGGGGAGGTGGATTTTTAAAATGGAGGTTTCCTTTATACATCATTAAAAAAAAAAGCACAAACTCAATGTTAAAACATCCCTTTGCAGGTGACTTTGAAGAGTGAGGATCAGCGCGCGAGCAGCGACTGAGAAACGCAGGACGGGTAGCGAAGACTCTCCATGTGTGAGGGTAGAAAGGAGAATGAGACACCAAAAAGCATCGCTGCCCTCTGGTGTGAACCCCATCCCCCAGCCACCCAGTGTGGGTCCCTCATAGGTCCTTGGGGTTAGTCCCATGCCCCAGCAGCACCCTGGCATGATCCCCCCTCATGTCCCCCTGGTATGATCGCCCATAGGACCTTGCCTCAGGCCTCTCACCCAAGGGGGCCTCTCTCCCTGTTTCTGACCCATCCCTCAGGCACCTGCCCCCAGCCTGGTATCTGTTGCCCCAGGGGACCACCCTCACCAAGCGAGCAGGTAGTGGACAAGTTTGGGTGGAGGCGACAGTGCTGCCCCTCAGACCAGTTTGTTTGGGGCTCAGCAACCCCTCCGGAGGGGGATCACACCCCAGCAGCATCCCAGGGGCCCAGCCCGGCACTCTAAGCAGCACCAGTCTCCTGGCACCAGGAGAAGCTCAACTGGGATCCACTCCCCATCCTGGGTAGCCCAACCCAGGGCTCAGCTCCATCCCTCACCCCCGGGTACAACCAGAGGGAAGCAAGAGAGTGATGGAGTCACATAGGTTGGGGAATGTCTCCTCCCCTCCTTCAGGATGGGGGGGGGGGAAAGAAAGTGACCCACCCCTGAAGCAGAGGAAGCTGGTGGGGCTAAAATGGGGCTTTGGTGTCCCCCCATTGAATTCACTGGAGTAGGGTGTAAAGGGGCCACCTTTTCCCCAAGACCCTGCCTCCCACTCATTCCTCTCTGTCCCCTCTCCCTCGTCGCTCACCCTTGCAGGGTGCGGGGCAGGCCAAAAGTTGGGAGGGTGGGCGGGGGGGAGGCCATAAGAACATAAGAACGGCCATACTGGGTCAGACCAAAGGTCCATCTAGCCCCGTATCCTGTCTGCCAACAGTGGCCAATGCCAGGTGCCCCAGAGGGAACGAACAGAACAGGTAATCATCAAGTGATCCATCCCCTGTTGCCCATTCCCAGCTTCTGGCAAACAGAGGCTAGGGACAGCATCCCTGTTTATCCTGGCTAATAGGCATTAATGGACCTGTCCTCCATAAACTTATCTAGTTCTTTTTTGAACCCTGTTATAGTCTTGGCCTTCACAATATCCTCTGGCAAAGAGTTCCACAGGTTGACTGTGTGTTGTGTGAAGAAATACTTCCTTTTATTAGTTTTAAACCTGCTGCATTTGGTGACCCCTAGTTCTTGTGTTATGAGGAGTAAATACAACTTCCTTATTTACTTTCTCCACACCAGTCATGATTTTATAGACCTCTATCATATCCCCCCCCTTAGTTGTCTCTTTCCAACCTGAAAAGTCTCAGTCTTATTCCTCTCTCCTCATATGGAAGCCATTCCATACCCCTAATAATTTCTGTCGCCCTTTTCTTAACTTTTTACAATTCCAATATATCTTTTTTGAGATGTGGCGACCACATCTGCACGCAGTGTTCAAGATGTGGGTGTACCATGGATTTATAGAGAGGCAATATGATATTTTCTGTCTTATTATCTATCCCTTGCTTAATGATTCTCAACATCAGGCTGTGTTAAGGAAGAGAATGCAAACATCCTACTGCCATGATATAGGATAGGTGAACCTTCCCTGAGTATGGTGTGTGTGCTGAGTGCAAAAACAGAGAGAGTGCAGACAAAGACAGGAGATGGTTGGGGATCTGAGGAGAGATTTCTATATGGGGAGATGCTGAAAAGACCAGGGCAGTTTATCGCAGAGAGGAAACAAGTGAGGGGCCAGTGAGGGATGAGCAGAGTTAGGGGGCTGGGGCTCTGCTGTTCAGAATCAGCCTGGCTCAGCGTTCAAGGAGAAAAGGAGCCAGGTCTGGTGTAGGTGCTGGAACTGGGGGTGCTCACTTGAAGTGGTTTCCATGTAGAGTGACCAGACAACAGGTGTGAAAAATCGGGATGGGGGTGGGGGGGGGTATTAGGAGCCTATATAAGAAAAAGCCCCAAATATCAGGACTATCCCTATAAAATCAGGACAGCTGGTCACCCTATTTCCATGATAAACAGGGTTTACAGTTTGGTTCAATGGCTTTCAGCACCCCCACTGTACAAATTGTTCCAGCATCCTTCTGGTCCCTGCTCTACCACAGCCAGGCACAGGTTTTGCAGCAAGAGGGCTCTAGTGATGCTGAGGGAGGGGAGGCTGGTCTCTGTTAACTGTCTGGCTTGAGCTTCCTGGGTCAGAGGCTGTGGTGGCTGCATCTGAGCCCGGGCTGAGCCGCAGCTGCTCCCCAGCGGGGTGTGTGCGGGGAGAGACCTGCATTAACCCCTCTCTGCGCCCAGCTGGGGGACTTTCTGCGGTGGCTGGAACCAGCCCCTAGGGCAGCCCCGGGCTCTGCCAACACCAGCCCCTGAGCCGGAGCCTGCAGGTGAGGGGAGAGACCCGGGGGAAAGGGCTGGGGCCGGGCAGGAAAGTGACTCTGCACCAATGGCCCCTCCTCGCGCCAGCTCCACTCCCAGTGGTCTGCGAGTCCCAGAGCTGCTGCCTCCCAGTCCGTGCACTAGCTAAGAGTGCAGCTGTGGTCTGGGTGAACCGAAATGTAACATGCAGAGAGCAGTGAGTCTCCATGGGGCTAGGGGAGGGTGTGAGCAAGGAATGAGAACTGTAACCATCAGTGTCCAGCAAAACCTATGGGAGACTGGAGCAGCAGTGCTGGCTTGATGCGCTGCCTGGGACTGACTCCTGGCACAGCCAGCACTTCTTGGAGCATAGCTAAGGTCCTGCAATCAACACATCCAGGGTTGGCAGGATGGCTCTCTGCTTCAGGCACTGGACTGGGACACCTGGGTTCTGTCCCTGGCTCTGCCACTGACTCTCCGTGTGACCTTGGGGAAGTTGCTTAGTCTTGCTCCATGCCTCAGTTTCCCCCTCCGTAAAATGAGGACGTTAGTACTTCATCTCATCGCTTGGATTTAAATAGTAAACTCTTTAGAGCCCAGGCTGTCTTGTCCTATGTGTCTGCACTGTGTAGCCATGGGGTGCAGATTTCCGTGGGGGTTTCTAGCTGCTACCGCAATGCGCTCGATAACTGTGCCCCTCTCTCCCCAGAGCGTCCTGCATCTTTGGACATGGCTCTGGTTTCTACAGCTGTGTCTACACAGCCCATAGCACTGAGCCTTCCAGACTGGCTCGACAGATTCGGGCTAGCAGGCCTCACAAAAATAGCTGTATAGCCAGTGCTTTGAAGTTGTCTAGGATTGGGGGTGAAGGTGGGCTTCAGAGCCTGAGCTCCAGCCCAAGCCACAACTCCAATGCACTGTCTACACGGCCATTTCTAGAGCAGGGCTCACACTTGCCCAAGTCTCTCAACCCAGGCTGGGAGACTTCCTGGCGCAGGCTGTGTAGACATACTCTACAGCCACAGAATGTGGATTTACACCAGAAATGTGTCTGACCCACCAAACCCCCGTTGTGTGGCCATCTCTCCTTAAATAGCACTTCCCTACTTTGCAGGGGTGTTGTTAAGATTGTGCGGGGCTCACATATTACAATAATGGGGCTATCTGAGTTGTCTAACAGATTGATATAGCGGAGATCTTCTACAAAACACCCTCCCCCCCTCGGCAAATGTTTTCTTTTCCATGAACACGTCTCGCTGTGTTCCGATTTCATGCCCACAATGGGGCCAGAAGTCAAAACATGGGTTTTTAAATAAAATATCCTGCAAATCTACAACAAACCCTGATCTCTCCTGTTTTAGTTCCAATAACTAGGGTTTTCTGATGGCTAAACCCGACGTGATCTCCCAGCTGGGACGAGGGAGAGAGGTCCCAGCTCTCCAGAGATCCAAGGAAAAGCAGATCCCGAGAGATGCCCGCGCAGGTGAGGAATCACTTAAAGCGACAGAGACGTGCCATCGGTGAGTGAAGGAAACAGCTGGGTTTCCCAAAAAAGCCCGTTTGAGCCCCCCCAGTTCTGTCCCATCTCACCCAGGCCAGTTTTGTCCCTGACAAGTGTTGTATCCTCATGGCAGCCATGGCTCATGGCTTCCTGGCTGACACCCAGCTATAGCTCCCCCAGGGATGTGGAGGCAAAACTGGTCTTTTCCTCTTGCTATGCTGGGGAAGGGTTTGGGAGGACTCAGCTCCTGATTTTTTCATCTCCCTGGCAGCTATCTTGGTTTGTTCCACACTTCTAAGGTTTCCTTCCCTCTCCCCCCACCCCACATAGGGAATGACTCCTGTCTGGTTTTTCTCTCTATCCCAGCAAGTGATGGGACGGTGGATGAGAACCAGGAGGAGAATTCTCAGCAGGAAGGTCCTGAGCAAGTGGAACCACATGGGACATCATCAAGATCTGATGGGGACGTTTCCCAGAGTCCTGAGCATGGAGATGCCTGTGACATCCAGCACAGGCCAGAGAGGCTCAGAGAATGGTCAATCAACCCTGCGTGGAGGAAGTCCGAAGGGACTTGGAGACGCAACAAAGACCCCTCCGGCACTGAACGCCTGCTGCCCCGACTGCAGGAAAAGCTTCCACCGTAGCTCAAACATCGTCCAACATCAGAGGACCCACATGGGTGAGCGACCCTACTGCTGTGCCGAGTGCGGAAAGAGCTTCAGCTACAGCTCCTCCCTCGTCAAACACCAGAGGACCCACACGGGCGAGCGACCCTACAAGTGTCCCAAGTGCGGGAAGGGCTTCAGCCATAGCTCCAACCTAACAGAGCACCAGAAAACCCACAGCATTGCCACACCGTACACGTGCCCCGACTGTGGGAAAGGCTTCAAGGTGAGGTCCAACTTCCTCCACCACCAGTGGGTGCAAACCGGGGAGTGGCCCTACCGGTGCACCAAGTGCGGGAAAGCCTTCGCCCAGAGCTCCGACCTCATGAAACACCAGTGGAGCCACACGGGTGAGAGACCCTATCAATGCCCTGACTGCGAGAAGCGCTTCACCCGCAACACGTACCTGGTCCAGCATCGCTGGGCTCACACCGGCAAGCGCCCCTACCTCTGCCCTGACTGCGGGAAGGGCTTTGTAGTCAGCTCACGCCTCCTTGCCCAATGGAGGGTGCACACGGGAGAGACGCCCTACTGCTGTGCCCAGTGTGGGAAAGGGTTCAAGGTGCGGGCCAATCTCCTGCACCACCAGGGGATCGACACTGGGAACAAGTCTTTCAAATGCCCGGAGTGCAAGAAAAGCTTCAGTCGCCAGCGACTGCACACTGGGGAAAGGCCCTTCAAATGCACCGAGTGGGGGAAGGGCTTCAGCCGCAGATTGGACCTGGTGACGCACCACAGGATCTACACAGGCGAGAAGCCCTACACATGCCCCGAGTGCGGAAAGGGCTTCACGCAGAGGTCCCACCTGGGGGTCCACCAGAGAACCCACACCGGGGAGAGGCCCTGCCAGTGCGCAGACTGCGGGAGGAGCTTCAGTCAGAAATCGGCCCTGGCTAAACATCAGAGAGTGCACCTGGCAGAGAGGCACGATCCACAGCCCTGACTGCGGGGGTGGGTGGATAATCGATGTGTTCAGAGTGGGGGCAGTTCTAAAAGAAAAATATTTTTAAAAACTTGGTCCGGGCAAAACCAAATCTAAATTTTTTTGAGACTTGCAAATAAAACTCATTGTGGACATGTTCCACAGCAGGGATTTGAAGCTGGGTCTTTCATGTCTTGGGTAAGTGCCCCACCCACTCATTGCCTTGCTTGGTGTCTCTTTTTGGCCCCAGGAGTGATCTAGGGAGCCCCACCGTGGAATATCCCACAGCTCACTGACTAGGGCTTGCTTCCAAGAAGTAGGAGACCCCTGTTCCGATACTTGCTCTGGCAAAGGGGGGAAACTGAACCTTGATTTCCCACAGCCAAAATGAGTGTCTGAACCAGTGGGCCAAACATGGTGGGGGAGGGTCAGCAGCAGTTCCTTCGTTTTGTGAATAGCTGAAACTATTCATGTCACATTTGTAAATAGTTTCAGGCATTTTTCATTGAATAAACTATTTGTCCCTCCAGAAATTTGCCCAGCTCTATGCAGGACACATTAGCCTCTGCAGAGCCAATTATTAACATTGCAATAGCACCCATATTGACATAGATGCTCCATTGTGCTAGGCACAGAGAGAGACAGCCCCTGGCCTAAAGAGCTCATGATCTAAATAAAACAGATACAGAGAGGACAGCCTATAAATCCTCATTGCACAGCTAAGACAAAGGGGATGTGCCTTGACCAAGGACATGTAGGAGACCAGTGGCAGGTCTGGGAATAGTACCCAGGTGCTCTGAGTTCCAGCTTAGTGCCCAATCCACTAGGCCAGTACTTCTTAACTAACGTGCTGTGATTACAGCTGTGTGATGAATAGTTTTTTTTAGTTTGCAAGCACAGTAGAACCTCAGAGTTATGAACACCAGAGTTAGGAACTGACCGGTGATCCACACACCTCATTTGGAACCGTAAGTACGCAATCAAGCAGCAGCAGAGACCAAAAAAAAAAAAAAAAGCAAATACAGTACAGTAAGGCCGGTATGTCTGGCTATGGTTGAGTTAGATTCCCAAGTATGTGACAGCTGGATGGAATGACAGGTTTTCCCCAGAGGCCTCCTTCAGTCTCCTGATCTCTGACAACTCTCACCTGCTGCCTGACTCATCCGGTCTCCCACACATGCCCTCTCTTAAACCTGATGAGGGGTCCTGTCGATCCATGGCCCAGGACAGTCACTGTCATTCCTTCCAGCTGTCACATACTTGAGAGTCAAACTTGACCATAGCTGGACATACCGGCTTCACCCGGAACACCTGAAAATGAAGATCTCTTTCTGTACTGCCTCTTCATACACCTGTATTGGACCTGGTGTTTGCTCCAGCTGAATACAGCTTTGCAGTCTGGGGGGAGTGCAGCTTCACGACACAGAGTTGAATTGGGCCTCTCGTATTTTTAGTGTACTCCTGCATATGACAGAGAGGAGTCCCCTGATGAGTCACATAGGCCCCCACTTCCTCAAAGGCCAGCGTCACCCTGTGTCCGGGTTGCCAACCTGAAAAGGTTGAGAAACACAGGCCTAGATCATGCTGCCACCCTAGATTGTACTCTGGGTCCCATTATAAGGCTTGTTTGAATTCCAGAGCATTAAAATAAACTACCCTGATTAGAAATGTCGACTTTTAGTTGAATGTTTCTAACTCAAGAATGGTTTGTTGCCTCCACTTCCGACTTGCCACGTGGTTGGCTTTCCCTGAAAACCTGCATTCCAGGCTATTTGTGAGAAACTGGGCTGCAATTAAGCAAGTCGATGAGTACTTTTTGGGAGGTGTAGTCCAGAGGAAGGATGGGCTAGCACCATGATCCTGAGACTGGGGCTTACAAGCCACAAGTGGCTCTTTAATGTGTTTCCGGCAACTCTTTGCAGCACATGATATTAAAACACAGGGTGATTTAATTATTAACCAATCTAAGTTATTAACCAATCAGGATGCTTTTACAGTAGAACTTCAGAGCTCCAAACACCTCGGGGACAGAGGTTGGTTGTAACTCTGAACAAAATGTTATGGTTGTTCTTTCAAAAGTTTACATTGAACATTGACTTGGCAGCTTTGAAACTTCACTATGCAGAAGAAAAATGCTGCTTTCCCTTTATTTTTTTAGTAGATTACATTTAACATAGTACTGTACTGTATTTGCTTTTTTTTTTTTTGTCTTTTCTCCACTGCTGCCTGATTGCGTACCTCTGGTTCCAAGTGAGGTGTACGGTTGACTGGTCAGTCTGTAACTCTAGTGTTCGTAACTCTGAGGTTCTACTGTACTATGTTATGAACCAATTAAGTTATTAAACTTGCACTAAGTTATTAACCAGTCAGGATGCTTTTCCTATGATCACGTGTTTCCTTGCTCATGAAGAGCGGTTGTAGGGCTCAATAAGCATGGTTTAAATAACGTTAAGATTTCTGTCACTACAACTGTAGTTGATAAAATAATATGCTCGATCAATCATTTTACTGTGAGAATTATATATATATAATTCCCCCCATCATACTATTTAAATCTGAATATATAGTACTATAGTAAATGAAACAATGAATTCACGCTGCTGTGGCTCTTTTGAGTAATGCTGATCACTAATTTGGCTCCTGACCCTCTGAGGTCTGATTATCACTGAGCTAGTGGTTAGGGCACTGGACTGGGTCCCAAGATATCTGTGCTCATGTTTCGACTCTGTCATATTCTTCTTGTGTGACTTTAGGCAGGGAGTTCTCAAAGTCCCCTAAGGGAGACAGCAAGCTGAATTGCACTGCGAACTGAAGCCTGTTGATTTCAATAGTTATTAGGCACCTAAGTACAACAGAACCTCAGAGTTCCGAACACCTCAGGAACGGAGGTTGTTCGTAACTCTGAACAAAACATTGTGGTGGTTCTTTCAAAAGTTTACAACTGAATATTGACTTAATACAGCTTTGAAACTTTACTATGCAGAAGGAAAATGCAGCTTTTAACCATCTTAATTGAAACGAAACAAGTACAGAAACAGTTTCCTTATCTTGTCAAATCTTTTTGTTTAAACTTTCCCTTCATTTTTGTAGTAGTTTAAGTTTAACACGGGACTGTACTGTATTTGCTTTTTTGTTGGTTTTTATCTCTACTGCTGCTTGATTGTGTACTTCTGGTTCCAAATGGGGTGTGTGGCTGACTGGTCAGTCTGGAACTCTGGTGTTTGTAGCTCTGAGGGTCTCCTGTACCTTTGAAGAGCTGGAACTCAGTTCCCAGCTCCCTTAATCTTCTTTGAATATCTGGCATTTAGTTTCTATGGGTCTCAGTTCCCATCTGTAAAACAGGGATGGTTCTGGTTCTTTTGTCTACTTAGATTGTAAGCTGTGTGGGGCAGGGAATGTCTCTTGGTCTTTACAGCGCCTGGTGCAATGGGGCCTTGGTCTCAGGTGGCGCTACTGAAATGTAAGTATAGTTTGGCCTGGATTCACAGATCCGTCCCCTGTAAGTACAGAAGTGAAATCCTCCTGCTTTTACAAACTCAGCTACTACTGTGGCGGGGCCTATAGGAACAGATTCATGTGTTTAGGTCTCACTAACTATGAGAATTAGCTTTGATCGATCTATTTATTTTTTAAATAAACGGAATAAGCAGCGCATGCGGTGGGAGCGAGAGATTTCAGAATGGCTCCTCTTTATTGAGTTCAAAGTGACTTCCTGTTCCTTTCGCCCCTTTGCTGCAAGCGCAAAGAAATTGCATTGCACTGCGCAGGAATTTCCACACTCGGTCAGACTCCTGGTCTATCGCTTTCCGTCTGCATCCATGTCCAATACCAGATACTTCACAGGAAGGGGGACATGATTCAAAGCCTTAAGCCTTGTATACACACCCGGTAGTTGTACTGCTTTAACTATACTGGTGTAGTTAAACCAGAACAACCTCCCTAGCCTGGAGGCAGTAATACCGAAATACATGTGCCTATGCTGTTATAGCTTATTCTATACGAGAAGGGGATTTTACCAGTACAGTAAAACCTCAGAGTTACGAACACCTCAGGAATGCAGGTTGTTCGTACCCTGTTTCCCCGAAAATAAGACAGTGTCTTATATTAATTTTTGCTCCCAAAGATGCACTAGGTCTTATTTTCAGGGGATGTCTTATTTTTCAGAAATGAAAAATGCCTTATTATCGGTGGATGCCTTATTATCGGGGAGGTCTTATTATCGGGGGGATGCCTTATATTACAACGAGAGGCAAAACTGTAAGTAGGCCTTATTTTCGGAGGATGTCTTATTTTCGGGGAAACGGTAGCTCTGAAATGTTCATAACTCTGAACAAAACGTTATGATTCTTTCAAAAGTTTACAATTGAACACTGACTTAATACAGCTTTGCAACTTTGCTATGCAGAAGAAAAATGCTGCTTTCCCTTTTTATTTTAGTAGTTTACGTTTAACACAGTACTGTCCTGTATTTGCTTTTTTTGGTCTCTGCTGCTGCCTGATTGCGTACTTCTGGTTCCAAAGGAGGTGTGTGGTTGGCTGGTCAGTTCATAACTCTGGTGTTCATAACTCTGAGGTTCTCCAGTATAAGTATTTCTGTAAAAAAAAAAAAAAAATCACTTCCCTAACTGAAATGTTCTACCAATACTAAATCAGAGTATAGCCCATACCTAAATAGATCACTTTATCCAGGCAGCCTGACAGCTGATTCTTTAATCTAGTGGTCCCCAAACGGTGAGGTATGGCACAGAGGAACGTTCGGGGGGGGAGGGGGGCGACAGGGTCCAGACCAGCCCCCATGGGGGGCAGGGAGGGAACACCACTTAGCCCCGCTCTGCCTCCAGCCCCAACCCCAGCCATAGTTCCAGTATTGGCCAGCAGCTTCCAGTCCTGTTCCTGACCACGGCCCCAGCCACAGCTCCAGCCCTGGCCCTGACTGCAGCTCTACTCCTGGCCACGGCTCCTGATCACGGCTCTGGCCTGGCGGTAGCTCAGCTCCTGGCCCTGGCTCTTGACTGCGACTCTGAGGGGGGCGCTGACCAGGTAAGGTGGGGGCATGACTGAAAAAGTTTGGGGACCACTGCTTTAATCCATACACAGTACTTAGACCTCATGGTGATAAACTCTGCCAGTCCCTAATACAGCCAAATACTTAAACACATGAGTAGTTCCATTAACGTTGATTGAGATTTCTCACATGCTTAAACTTCAGTATTTGTCCTAGGTACTTTTCAGGTTGTTTCATATAGCAGACAATCTTAAAGGCAGGTGGAGAACTAAAATATTGAATAGGTTGCTTTGATTCGGACACAATTTTTCATTACTAGCTTTGGCAAAGAAACTTGATAGTGGTTAGGCTGCTGGAGTGCTAAGAACACTGCTGATCACGCTGACCAACATTGTACCATTGTTTGCATGTACTCCCGGGTCTGTCTTTCTGTATCCATCTGTTGTCTCTTGTCTTAAACTGAGATTGTATACTCTTGTCTCCTGTTCCATGTTTGTACAGCGCCTAGCACAAAGGGCTCCTGATCCTTGACAGGGGCTCCTAGTCACTACAGTAATACAAATAAATAATAGTAATTAGAAAAGTAAAAAGTGAAGAATACAGTCTGTGATGGCCCAGTGCCATTTATTCATTGTTTTCAGTGACTGGAGCAAAGAAAGATACTGCGGTGTAGGTAGTTCTTTCATCAGTGGGTGATTTCTGTGTCCACTGCACACATAGGGCAGATTCTGCTACACGTATTCATATTGAATAGTAGTTGGGAAACATAAGAATTGCCAGACTGGGCCTGTGCCAAGGTCCATCTAGCCCAGTATCCTGTCTCTGACAACGTTCCAGAAGATGTCAGAGCTTTGCTGTAGCAGATGTGGGATAATCTGCCCCCAGACAGATCTCATCCTGGCGATTAATGCGAGACTCCTTCTGCCCCACAACATAAGATGTTTACAAGCAGGAATCAGGCTCACAGATTTTTAATTTTAAAATAAGTGGGATTGAGACATCGCCAGACTATGAAATTAAAGGAGCGCTGAGCAATCTAATAATGGCTTAGAAACATCCAACTTGCATATTTTCCCAGTGGCTTTGAAATTGTTGTGGAATTAATCTGCCAGGGAAAATGCACTATCCACAGCCAATCTATCATCCTTAGGGATAGGCCAAACTCTGAATCATTTGCTGTGAATAGTATTTCACTCCCTGATTAATTAATGCCATTGATTTTGAAAAAAAAAATTGAGATTGTTTACTCTAGAAAGTTGATGACTATAAGGGGACATAATTGTCCTAACACGTAGGTACCATATTCATAGACCAGGATCCCCTTGTACTAGTTGCTGTACAAGCACATTGTTAAATGCTGATCTTGAATCCAGGACCACAGGATTTTCGGGAAACAGCCCTGGGATGCTTCACCAGTGCTACTCAGACCTCAGTGGTTTTATATATATATATATATATTTCTCAAAGCAAATAAATTAATAACTTGCTGCAAGTTGCTAACTTAATTGGTTAATAACATAGTAAAAGCATCCAGATTGGTTAATAACTTAGATTGGTTAAAAATTAAATCACACAGTGTTTTAATACTGTGTGATGCAAGGAGCCGGGGGAGATATATTACGGTTTCCCATTGGAGTGCCTGGGATTGGGAACTCACTGACTTGGTTGGGCCAGCTGCCAGGGTTCTATGATCCACTTCCTGACTGGCCACATAGTCTTGGCCCTGATTGCCTGGTGACTCTATATAAATTTCCTGTTTTGCTACTAGCCTTGTCTGTGCAACAGGCCATTGCCTTGCTAGTGCTGGCCTCACCTGACCCTGCCTTGCCCTTTCTGTGCCTTCCCCTTGGATTGGATCTCACCATGATCAGGATTCTTGCATGAACTCTGTTCAGGATTCCCTTTTGCCCCGCCTTACTGCCGGACATTGCCCACAGAACAAAAAGACAGTCTCTGCCCTAAGGGTTTTAGAAATTTAGTATGAAACAAGAGACAACAGAGGTGTATGGACACAGGCGCTGGCTTCCAATTGTCCTGGGAGATGCTCAACCCCCGCTCAGCCCCACACCCTGCCCCCACTCCATTCCTTCCCCCAATGCCCCATGCTCACCCCACCTCTTCCTGTCCCAGCTCTGCCCCCAGTCTGCCCCCACTCCACCCCTTCCCCCAATGCCCCACCCCACGTCTTCCTGCCCCTGCTCTGATCCCGCCCCGCCCCTTCCCGCACCCGTCCCTGAGCGCACCCCCTCCCAGCTCCTCCCCCTCCCTCCCAACTCCTCCTGCACGCCTCGGAACAGCTGATCCATGGGGGGCAGGAGGCACTGGGAGGGAAGGGGAGGAGTTGATCGGCCAGGCCGCTGGTGGGCAGGAGACACTGGGAGGGAAGGGGGATCTTGGCTGCTAAGCACCCATTAATTTTTTTCTGTGGGCGCTCCAGCCCTGGAGCACTCATGGAGTCAGCGCCTATGGGTATGGACAAGCATGGGAATACAAGGAAACAACGAGACAATATTGGACAGCGTGATAGACAATGGTCTCTGCACATCAACAAAAACCAAAACACTGTTGGTTTGTTTGTTTTTTGACATCCCAGCAAAGTAGAGTTTTGAGAAGTTTTGAGAAGTGGAAAATGAGGTAGTGCTGCAGGAATTTCTGTTCTTCCTGTCTTGTAGCAAAAGAAGAAGGCCGGGATCACTTGACGATTACCTGTTCTGTTCATTCCCTCTGAAGCACCTGCTTTCAGAGAACAGGATACTGGGCTAGCTAGAAGTAGAGCCATTCTAATGAAAAAGGGACATGCAATGAAATGAAAAGGTGGGAAATTTCAAAACCAATAAAAGGAAATACTTTTTTGTGCCACCTGGAATTAGCCTGCAGAACTCATTGCTACAGGAAGTCGTTGAAGACAAGAACACAGCAGGATTTATTTGGCGAACAAGAATATCCAGAACTGTTATAATGAACAACAACACATTCTGTCAGGGATAGTAAACCTCATGCTCCATGGCTTAAGCCAATCTCTAAAGTGCTACCCCTGGTGTAAATGACAACACAAGGGGAAAAGCCTCTGATGTGAGTGAGGGAGTGGAGAATTCTGATTTGGGTTCCAAGTGTAAAAAGAGGACAACAAGGTCAAGACAGAGGAGATTTAGCCACACAAGAGGCTGGCGCCGTTTATCCTGAAAAGATAACAACTGCCTGAATCTTTACATTTATTTCAGTGGGACAGCAGTTGGAGTAAACGAGCATAATCCAGCCATGGCTTTTCAGATGTTTTGTCTCACAAAAGGGTTGGGAAGGAGAGTCTAAACATATTAAATAAACTGTTAAAAGCCTAATTTAGTTAGGAAGGAAAGAACGGCTCAGTGGTTTGGGTTGCCCACCTTAAATTTAAGTCATATAGGTTCAATTCTCTTTATGTCTACACTACAGACGTTACAATGGTGCTGTGCCGCTATAAGGTCTCCCGTGTCGAGTTCTCCTGTGGGCATAATTAAACCACCCTTAACGAGCAGAGATAGCTCTATCAGTGGGAGCGCAGCTCCTGACTACGATGCATTGTCCACACCAACGCTTTTTGTTGCTAACATTTTTGTCGTTCAGGGTTGTTGTTTTTTTCCACACACGGAGCAACAAAAATTTTAGCCACAAAAATGCCAATGTAAACATAGCCTAGGCAAATGGATGGAGCTCGGCTGTTCTCAGTGGTGGCAGATGACAGAACAAGGAGCAATGGTCTCAAGTTGCAGTGGGGGAGGTCCAGGTTGAATATTAGGAAACACTATTTCACTAGGAGGGTGGTGAAGCACTGGAATGCATTACCTAGGGAGGTGGTGGAGTCTCCTTCCTTGGAGGTTTTTAAGGTCAGGCTTGACAAAGCCCTGGCTGGGATGATTTAGTTTGGAATTGGTCCTGCTTTGAGCAGGAGGTTGGACTAGATGACCTCTTGAGGTCCCTTCCAACCCTGATATTCTATGATTCTATGATTCTATGATTCAAATACAATTTAGATGGGGCTACTATAAGGTGGGTGCATAACTGGCTGGATAACCGTATGCAGAGAGTAGTTATTAATGGTTCCCAATCCTGCTGGAAAGGTATAACAAGTGGGGTTCTGCAGGGGTCTGTTTTGGGACCGGCTCTGTTCAATATCTTCATCAACGACTTAGATATTGGCATAGAAAGTACGCTTATTAAGTTTGCAGATGATACCAAACTGGGAGGGATTGCAACTGTTTTGGCGGACAGGGTGATAATTCAAAATGATCTGGACAAATTGGAGAAATGGTCTGAGGTAAACAGGATGAAGTTTAACAAAGAGAAATACAAAGTGCTCCACTTAGGAAAGAACAATCAGTTTCACACATACAGAATGGGAAGAGACTGTCTAGGAAGGAGTACGGCAGAAAGGGATCTAGGGGTTATAGTAGACCACAAGCTAAATATGAGTCAACCGTGTGATGCTGTTGCAAAAAAAGCAAACATGATTCTGGGATGCATTAACAGGTGTGTTGTGAGCAAGACATGAGAAGTCATTCTTCCACTCTACTCTGTGCTGCTTAGGTCTCAACTGGAGTATTGTGTCCAGTTCTGGGCACCGCATTTCAAGAAAGATGTGGAGAAATTGGAGAGGGTCCAGAGAAGAGCAACACGAATGATTAAAGGTCTTGAGAACATGACCTATGAAGGAATGCTGAAAGAATTGGGTTTGTTTAGTTTGGAAGACTGAGAGGGAACGTGATAGCAGTTTTCAGGTTTCTAAAAGGGTGTCATAAGGAGGAGGGAGAAAACTTGTTCACCTTAGCCTCTAAGGATAGAACAAGAAGCAATGGGCTTAAACTGCAGCAAGGGAGGTTTAGGTTGGACATTAGGAAAAAATTCCTAACTCTCAGGGTGGTTAAACACTGGAATAAATTGCCTAGGGAGGTTGTGGAATCTTCATCTCTGGAGATATTTAAGAATAGGTTAGATAAATGTCTATCAGGGATGGTCTAGACAGTATTTGGTCCTGCCATGAGGGCAGGGGACTGGACTCGATGACCTCTCGAGGTCCCTTCCAATCCTATAATCTATGAATCTAAGTTCCAAAGCTTGTCTCTCACCAACAGAAGTTAGCCCAATAACAGATATTACCTCACCCCACCTTGTCTTGCTCATCATTGGAACTGGAAAAGGTTCAGAAAAGGGCAACAAATATTATTAGGGGTATGGAACAGCTTCCATATGAGGAGAGATTAATAAGACTGGGACTTTTCAGCTTGGAAAAAAGGCAACTCAGGGGGGATATGATTGAGGTCTATAAAATCATGACTAGTGTGGAGAAAGTAAATAAGGAAGTGTTATTTACTCCTTATCCTAACACAAGAACTAGGGGTCACCAAATGAAATTACTAGGCAGCAGGTTTAAAACAAACAAAAGGAAGTATTTCTTCACACAACACACAGTCAACCTGTGGAACTCATTGCCGGAGGATGTTGTGAAGGCCAAGACTATAACAGGGTTCAAAAAAGAACTAGATAAGTTCATGGAGGATAGGTCCATCAATGGCTATTAGCCAGGATGATCAGGTGTCCCTAGCCTCTGTTTGCCAGAAGCTGGGAATGGGCAACAGGGAATGGATCACTTGATGATTGCCTGTGCTGTTCATTCCCTCTAGGGCACCTGGCATTGGCCGCTGTCAGAAGACAGGATACTGGCTAGATGGGCCATTGGTCTGACCCAGTATGGCCCTTCTTATGTTTTTATCATAGGTCACTTAGACTGTTTGTGCCTCAGTTTCCCGTGGAGCTACCCTGCGTCCCAGCAGTGCTGGGAGGAGGATGCCGAGGCTAGATGAAAGCTTGTGTGACACTGGGATACCATGGTGCTGTGGGCTGCAGCTAGAGACACATCTGGAACGAGCACAAAGTTCTGCCAGGGAGCGGAGGGGCCGGGGAAAGCGGAGTCTGTCTCGGCTGCCTCTAGAGGGCTCTGGCTGCGCTGTGTTTCCTCCGGCCCGGATACCGGGGTTTGGTTTCCGGAGCGAGACGGGGTGACTGGTAGTGGCGGCGGGCGCCAGCTCTATTGTGACCCGAGATCGCAGACTGAGCCGCTGCTGCGGTGGGTCGGAAACCTGCGTTAACCCCGCTCTGTGCCCAGCCGGGGGGACTTTCTCCGGGTGCTGGAACCAGCCCCTGGGGCAGCCCCGGGCTCTGCCGACACCAGCTCCTGAGCCGGAGCCTGCAGGTGAGGGGAGAGACCCGGGGGAAAGGGCTGGGGCCGGGCAGGAAAGTGACTCCGCACCAACGCCCCAGCTCTGCTCCCGGGCGGGGTCTGCGAGTCCCAGAGCTGCAGCCCTCCCTGACCCCCCCCCCCCCCTCCCAGGCTCTGCCCCCCTGAGCGCCTGCAGGAGCCGAGCCAGCTGCGGAAGAGAGAACGCCCCGGGCCGGGCCAGGGACCGAGTCTCCCAGCCCGAGGGAGGGACACAGGGGGAGAGACTGGCAGGAGCAATCAGTGGGGTGGGAGGTTATTATGGGCTCCCAAGGGGCCCAGTTTTGTGTCCACTCTCTGAGTGACGAGTCTTGCCAGTGACGCATGGTTAGAGGATTCCCCTTTGGGGGGTTCCCCCAGGCCTGGAAACAGGGCGTGATGGGGGTTCCCCACAGCTCCCCAAAGGGCGTGGGGATGAACCCAGAGCACCTCTGGGGACCAGGGTATTGCAGGGAGTCAGAGGCCACCGGGGAGGGGGATTCTGGAGGACCGTGTCTGGGAGGAGAGTTGGTGGGGACAGCCCGTAGCACTGCAGGTAACATGGGGTGAGCCCTTGGTAACGGGCAGCAGGTTGTTGTGGGTGTAGGGGGATCCTGAGGCAGACTGGGGTGAGGGTTGTAGGGAAGCTGGGGTAGCCCCCCTCATTTTACCCCTCTTCCCACCAGCCTCCCCAATTCTGTCCTGTCCCATTTCAGTCCCTACCCCTCCTTCTGTCCCCATGGGCAGGCTATAGACCCTTCTATTCAGCCCCCTGCTTGTTATCACCCGCCCGCAGGCTGCTGCTGGGGTTCAGAGGGAGCAGAGAGCCCTCCCGGCTGCCTAAGCCAGCACCATACACTCCCCGTTTCTGCCAGGGAGCAGGTATCCTTGCTGGGAGCAGGGCAGGACCGAACTGCCAGTCATGAAAGTGTCACATTGGGAATCCCTGGGAGCCAAACCTGCCCAGACCCATTTACTGCAGCGTCCCTGGGCAGATTCCCTTTCCCATGAACAAGGTGAGAAGCAGAGAGAGGAAAAGTCAGTTCTGCCTGGTCCCCGCGCTGTTCTGGCTGTGCCCAAGGGGAATCCCCCAAAACAGGCAGCTTCTTGGGTTCCGCACGTGAGTCCGAGACTCTGTTCCTGGCAAGGTTTAAAAATGTTTGGATGGCTTTAGTCCTGGTGGGAGGGGCCGGGTCTGCTAAAGTGACACGGGGCTTGTCTACACTAGAAGCGCTGCAGCGGTGCAGCTGCATAGGGCATCTGGTGAAGATGCTCTATGCTGACGAGAGCGAGCTGTCCCTTCAGCATAATAAAACCATCTCTGCAAGAGGCGGTAGCTAAGCCGGCGGGCAAAGCTCTGCCACCCACATAGCGCTGTCCACACTGGCACGTACGTCTGTGTAATTTACATCGTTCAAGGGGTGTGGCTTATTCACCCCCCGAGCGACATAATTACACCGACCTAACCTGTCGTTGTAGACAAGCCCTCAGTGTTTTCCCAGCAAGGCAGAGCCATAGGTGCTGGAACAATTTTTATAGTGGGGGTGCTGAAAGCCAGTAAAGAAAACTGTAAACCCTGTAAATGGTGGAAATGACTTCAAACCAAGCACCCCCAGCACCCATGGCAGAGCCTAGTGTCTGTCTGCAAGGAAAAAGCCTAGGGGGTGAAGTGGACTAAAGCACCTTCTAGAACTTCCCCAGTCACCGGCTGCAGCATAACAAGCCCTTTTCTCTCCAGATTGTCCCAACCCGCCTGGGGCATGGAGCAAGTTCTGTTCAGCTCAGTGAGGGTATTTTTAGTGAGCTGCTGGAGGAGGAAAGGGACACTAAATGCAGCAGGGGAAGGAAGGGAGGGACATGACAAGTCTGCTGTGACTTGTGTGACTCCGGGTCTGAGTTTTGGGAACAGGCCTGTTGGGGAGGGTGTAGAATTCACCTGTCAATGGAACAAACCCTGGAATACCTGAAACTCAGCCCTTTCCTCTGTATGGCAGGGAGCTGTCAGGGTCCGTCCACACTTAAACACTACAGTGACACCGCTGCAGCTCCACTGCTGTAGGGCTTCCATGTAGACGCTCACTACATGATGGGAGGGGTTCTCCTGTCACTGTAGCTAATCCACATCCATTGACTGAGCGCTGTCTAGGTTAGCTTAGCTTGGCTTCACTACATCTCTCAAGGGTGTGGATTTTTCACACCCCTGACCAACATAGTTAGACCGATGTAAGTTTTCAGTGTAGACCAGCCCTGTGGGTCCCAAACACGGGACTGATCAGTCGCTACAGAGTTGGGGTTGCCAAAGAGAGGAAAGTGCAGGGTGAGGCGGCATGTTGTTGGCTGATTTGTGTGGGAGGTGGGTCTGCAATGAGCAGGGACAAAGAGCCACCGTCTAGGCCCGAGTGGCAGACTCATCCCCTGGTATACCTGCATGAAGCCAGGCCTGTTCTCTGAAGGGTGGTGTTACTGTCTCCAAACACCCCCTCATGGCACGGCCCTGCAGGCACCCCACCTTCTGATTCCCCTTCTCAGGCTCCACTGCACGTTCTTCTGTGTCCAATATTACCCCTACCCTTTATTATCCCACACGGTACAAAATTGCCCCTAACACAGTCCATTCCCCCTGCCCCCCGGTACACACTGCTCCTTCGACACAGTTGAACGACACACTTCATACCCTGCTCAGGCATCTCTCACCTGCCCCTCCTGCCTCTTTCAGTCTCTTCTCAGCTGTCTCTTGCCTGCCCTTTTCCTGAGTCTTTTTCCCCAGCAAACCTTTCTAATTCTCTGCAGCTTCCCCCCTGCACCTCAGCAAGGATCTTCCTTGGGAGCCCTTCACTGGGAGCCGACCTCCTGCTCCCAGATCTCCATGGATTAGCCCCAGTGGGACACACCTGTGCTGCTAGGGTGACCAGGTAGCAAGAATGAAAAACTGGGACCCGTTTTTTCAGGGAGTGGGGTATATATAAGACAAAGCCCCTGCTATCAGGAGGTCTGGCCACCCGAGGTATAGGGGTGCTGGACCCACTTCTTTTCCAAGGAGCCAGCTACTCAGTGACAGATGCAACGTATGGGAGATGGGCAGCAGGTACTGAGCAGGGGGCGTTTGTCGTTACAGCCGCTGGTGACGTTAGAGGAGGCGACTGTTTCACCATGGAGCCCTGGGTGATGCTGGATCCGCGGCAGAGAGCCCTGTACCGGGACGTCATGCAGGAAAGCTATGAGACCCTGATGTCCCTGGGTGAGGAACTCTTTTCATCTCTCCCTTCTCTTCTCTCCAACTTAAATCCACTCCTTCCTGCCCCCCCCCCCCCCTTTCCCCACTCCATGAAGACGGGACCGGGAGGAGAAGAAAGGCAGGGAGCTGCAGCCTAGGAAAGCCAGATGTGAGGAAGCAGGTATCATGCCGGTGCGGCTAGAAAGCCCTGCAGGAATCCTTGACACTGATTGAGTATTAAATGTTTCATGAATCCTAAGCAAGTTGCCACAGAGCACTGTGCTTTGCTGATAGCAAAGGGCAGACTGAGGAGCTGTCGTAGGATTAAGGAGCGGCAGGAAGTAGCCAGGGGCTGGATAAGTGGAAAGGACGCAGGGCTCGAGGTGGTCCACAGTTCTCAAACCAGATGGTTTTTCTTAGGAAGAGTCAGCTTCCACCCTCCCCCCCACAAAAAAAAGATTTCCCCCCCAAAGAATTGTCAAAGTTTTGAGGGGGGGAAGAAGCCACTTTTTTTGGATACTTGTTTTCCCGAAATTTGTATCAAAGCCATTATCAACAGTGTTTTTTTGTTTCCCAAGAAATGGAATTTCGGGGGGAAATTGAATTAAAAAAAAAAGTGGGACACTGAGATGAAAACAACTTCGCAATTTTTTGCCTGAATATTGATTTATTTGTTCATTTTTCAACCCGCTCTCTCCGTGGGAGCTGGAGACTGTGGCAGGAAGGGTCTGATGCCAGGGCAAGGGGATACCGGGGAGAGGCAGAGGGGACTGGAAGACGACCGAAACCATGGAGCGAGGAGGGGGCTGAGGACAGAGGCCACAAGTCCAGAGGTGGAGCTGGCAGAGCCGCAAGTGCGGTGGGAGGAGGACGCGGAGGGAAGGCCTGGGGGAAATGGGATCAGGGCTGTGGCAGTGGAGAGTGCAATGAGGATGTGTTTGGGGGGATAGGTCAGGCCAGGAGCTGGTTGCTAGCTCGGCTAGTGGAGAGGGGGAAGTTGGGCTGGATGGAAGCAGAGCACAAAAGCCCAGAACCTCAAAGGTATTTAGGAGCTGGGCCGGAGAGGGATGGAGGGAGAGGAGAGATGGAGAAATCATCTAGAGTGGAGGAGAACAGAGGCCTGCCTGAAAGGGGAGGCGCCAGAGGAAAGAGATTGTGGCGGGGGGTAAGAAGGGCTGGCAGGCAGGAGGCGATGGGGTTTGAAAGGAGGAAACCGAAGAAACTGAGGAGGCAAACTGAAGATCTGAGGTGAAGTAGGGATACTGTCAGTTTCCCAGTTCAGCCTAACCAGGAGGAACTGGCTGGATGGCATCTGTCAGGGCCCCAAACTGCCCAGGCTAATGCATGAGAATTCAGGCACCTTGGACGGTCCCAGACATACTAACCTTGATTGTAGGTGCTTGGACCCCCCCCTTCCCAGCACAGACAGCTCTGGGTTGGCTCTCCCAGCGTTTACAGGAGAGCATCATTAGCTCTTTTTTTTTTTTTTACAGAGGTGGCCTGGGGTAAAATGAGTGGAAGAACCAGGAATTAAACCTGGGTCTCCTTACTGACCACATTGCCGCTCCTCGGCTGCTGTGAACGGTCCGTAATACAGCCCTGCGAACAACAGCAAACTGAAATCTGTGTCATTTATAGATTTAGTGCAAAATCTGCTTTTTTTATTGATAGTCTACACGCTCTAGGCCGGGGGAAGGAAGGTGTCCGCAGAGTCAGAGGATAAAAGGGGAGGATGGCTCGGCCTAGCGCAGAGCGGGATGACACAGTCAAGGCCTTTGGTCTACACCAGAGAATGAAGCCATTCGAGCTGAATAGCTGTAATCCCAAGGGGCTCAGCGCTGGCCTGGCTTACTGAACCACTGCAGGTTTGTCCTGCATTCACCTCCCAAACGGCAGTGCCCTCTGGGTAGCCTCTCCGACAGCTGGAGAGTCCACTGACGCTGCTGTGAGTTTTGTTACGGCAGCTACGAGTGACCCCAACCAAAACTGGGGTTCTGTTGTACTTCGCCCCACCCTCAAATCTAGCCGGTGGGGATGCCGGCTCTGAAGAGCTTGTACTTCAAACAGATAAAGGGAGGGAGGGAAAACAGAGGCAGTGACTCGCCCAAGGTCACCCAGGAATAGAATCTGGGCATCCCGACTGCCAGCCCAGCGCAGTGTCCACAGGACTGGCTGTGGTTCAGCCGCAGGACTTGTCGGGCAGTTCTGGCTAGCTTACCTTCACCGCGGACTAACACCGTGGCGGGGTGTGGATCAGCGTTCACGTCGCCCTCCCCGTCAGTACTCGGCCCGGGGAAGCTAATGATCCAACCAACGGGCCCAATTCAGTGATGAACTCTGGTCACATGCCCCTTGAGGCATGTCGCACATACGCTAAGAAGACTAATGCAGGTCAGACTTCAGCCCTGGAAAGTCCTTACTCGCATAGCCCGGGTCATAACTGCGTGCAGCACATTTGCAAGCGGACCCAGGGCGTGCTACAAGCGTGCGGGGAGATTGAAACAGCTCTTAGCACGGTTAATTTCTCTGGTGCAGTCAAGGCCGCAGAGTGGACAGAACAGCAACATCTATGGTCATCTTCTAGGGCTGGGCAGGCTATAAAGCCCAGAGGATGGGCCAGAGGACAGGAGGTTTGGAGGAGATGGACAGAGAGGAACGACAGTAAGCGAGTGTAAAAGAAGAAGGCACAGACTTGAAGGCTGTGAGCTTGGAGTCAGTAGAGATAAGGGGAGAAAGAGACCAGAGGAGTTAGGGAAGTTGTGAGCGGCAGGGGCAGGAGGATGAACTGGGGGACAGGGAAATGAGATGAGGCCTGGATCAGAAAGAGCAAGGAGAACACATCACAGAGACCAGGCCAGGAGAGAGGGATTCAGCTGTTGAACAGCTGAGCCAGCAAAGAGCTGAGGAAGAAAAGAGACCCCCAGGACAAGGGGGCAGCCAGAGAGGCAGAATCAGAGAGCAAGGAGCTGGAGTAGAGACACCTAATGAACCCTGATATCACCTGTTTTTCCCCCACGAGCACTATTTCCGATTTCTAAACCCGACCTGATCTCCTGGATGGAACGAGGGGAGGAGCCGTCCGCCCGGGATTTCCAGGGACGGGAGAGCCCCCGAGGAGCCCACACAGGTGAGCAACCGGGTGAATCAGACTCCCCCGGCCCATCCACCTCGGTGAATGGGGCACAAATGACACAGCCGCTGGAATTCCCGTGAGCTCCCGGCTTCTGCCTCCTCCCACCCGGGTCAGGTTTGTAGCCCGCAGCAGGCGTTGTGGCTATAGCTGGTTGGAATTTGCTAATTAAAACTTTTTCTTTTTTTTAAGAGGGAGGACCGAAAAAAGGAGTGTTTTCACCAAAACAAACATTTTTGCAGGAAATCTTCATTTTGGTCAGAATTTCCACTTTTTCAACCCAAAACTAGAAAATCAAAATAATCTGCTTTTCTTAAAAAATAAAATAAAATAAAATAAAATAAAAGGTTTTGCAATAAAATTATTGGTTGGTTGGTTGATTTATGAAAACTGAACATTTTTAGAGACAGCTCAAAGTTTTAAACTGCAGATGGTTTTTCGAAAACTGAAAATTGAGAGAAAGGGATTTCAGACTAGATGTCCCTTTTTAGCCTTAAATTCTGTGACTTTTCTGACTTCAGGTTCTTACAGTGACATTTTTGGTGTAGGAAATTAAATAAAATTAAAAACCACCTAAAAAAATTCCCACGAATCATAATTGTCGCTTTTCAACTAACTCCAGATGTGTATTTGTGGCAGACGTCAGTCGTGGTTCCCCGACCGTCCTGGCTTGTACCTGGCAGCAGCTCCCTTCCCCGGAGTCTTCAGATGGGATGTGAAAGCAGAATAAACCCCTTCCTCTCTCTTCTTTGGGGAAATCCGGGTTCCTTTCCCCTCCCCCCCACGCCCCTGTGCAGGGAGTGACTCATGCCTGGACTCTCTCTCCCTTTATCCCAGCAGCTGATGGTTTGGTGAGCGACAACGAGGAGGAGGATGCTGATGAGGAGGAGGAGGAGGAAGGCTCAGAGGAGCTGGAACCACGCACTTCTCAGAACCCTGAGTGGGAAAAGAGCCCTGCCGACTCCGATGAACAAAAGAAAGCCCAGCCAGGGAAGAAGCATGACAAAGCCACGCAGCGCGGCCCAGGCCTGAGGAAGCCGAAGGGCACGGTGGCCCAGACTCGCTGTGGCGACTGCAGGAAGAGTTTAGAGTGTGGGACGGCTGGGGGCCGGCAGCGGAAGGGCAAGCCGGCCGAGGAGCGCGCCAAACCCTTCCGCTGCCAGGACTGCGGCAAGAGCTTCATCTGGGCCTCGCACCTGGAGCGGCACCGGCGCATCCACACTGGCGAGCGCCCCTTCCGCTGCCCCGAGTGTGGGGAAAGCTACAGCCAGAGCTCCCACCTGCTGCAGCACCGCCGCACCCACACCAGCGACCGGCCCCACAAGTGCGGTGACTGTGGGAAGCGCTTCGCCCGGCCTGACGAGCTGGCCGCCCACCAGCAGGGCCACGCGGCGGACAAACCCCACAAGTGTAGCCACTGCGGCAAGGGCTTCATCTGGGCCTCCCACCTAGAGCGGCACCGGCGCATCCACACCGGTGAAAAGCCCTTCAAATGCCCCGAGTGCGGGGAATCTTTCAGCCAGAGCTCCCATCTGGCAAAGCACCGGCGCAGCCACACCGGGGAGCGCCCTTACCGCTGCCCACACTGTGGGAAAAGTTTCTGTCAGAGCTCGGACCTAGCCCGCCACAAGCGGACCCACCTGGGAAAGAAACCCCTGCGCTGCGGCGACTGCGGGAAGTGCTTCCGAGCTGGCCCGGCCCTGGCCCGGCACCAGCGCTCCCACCGGCGGGAGAGGGCCCACCGCTGCGGTGACTGTGGCAAAGGATTCGTCTGGGCCTCTCACCTGGAGCGGCACCGGCGGGTCCACACGGGCGAGCGCCCCTTCCCCTGCACCAGCTGCGGGGAGCGCTTCGCCCAGAAGGCCCACCTGCTCCAGCACCGCAAGACCCACTCCCCCCGACCGGCCTTACAAGTGTGGGGACTGCGGCAAGCGCTTCGGGGACAACGCTGCCTTCCTGGCCCACCAGCAGGGCCACGCGGCGGAGAAGAGCTACAAGTGCGGCGACTGCGGGAAAGGCTTCGCCTGGGTCTCCCACCTGGAGCGGCACCGGCGCATCCACACCGGAGAAAAGCCTTTCAAATGCCCCGAGTGCGGGGAATCCTTCAGCCAGAGCTCGCATCTCACCAAGCACCAGCGCAGCCACCTGGGCAAGCGGCCCTACAAGTGTAGCGAGTGCGGGAAGGCCTTCAGCCTCACTCTTGACCTCATCATCCACCAGCGGACCCACATGGGTGGCAAACCCTATAAGTGTTCCCGGTGCAGGAAAGGATTCACCCGCCGGGCCAACCTTATCAAACACCAGCGGAGCCATGGGGAGGAGGAGCCCTGAGGGGATGCATGGACTGGGCTGCAGGGTGGAGGGAGCCAAAGGGGGATAGGATAAACATGACAGTTGGAGGCTAACAAGAGGGTGTGTGGAGGGGAATGGTATAAATGTGAGGCTCAGAGGCTAACCGGATAGAGGGACGGTATAGATGTGTTACTTAGTGGCTAATGGGGTGGGGGAACAGTATAAAAGTGACACATGGAGGCTAACAGTGGGGGAACAATATAAACGTGACACTCAGATGCAGTATAAATGACCGTTGGCGCAGCTGCCCTGGGATTCCTTGTTCTCACAGTAGGGTTGCCAGTTTTGGTGGGATGTATTCCTGGAGGTTTCATTGCATGACGTAATCTTTAATTAAAGATTAATCTTTAATTCCTGGGATTCCAGGACAATTCTGGAGGGGTGACAAACCTAGTCCCTCGAAAGGCATTTCCAGATGTCTCAGAGCGTGTCAACTGGCCTGGCCCGCCCCAGTCACCGAGGGAGACAAAAAAACCTGGCAGGCGAGCTAGTCATCGCCCCCTGCTCCCCATTTGCTACGGGGTCCTGTGTAGGGATAATGGAGATTTAAACTAGAGTTACCATACGTCCAGATTTCCCTGGACATGTCCGGCTTTTTGGTGCTCAAATCCCTGTCCGGGGGGAATTTCCAAAAAGCCGGACATGTCCAGGGAAATAGGGAGGCATAAGCCTGGGTCCACTGGCCCCAGCACGATCCGCCGGGTCCGCAGCGCAGCCCAGCCGCCCAGGCTACATTGTAGCGAGCTTGGGTGGGGGGCTCAGGCTTCCCTCGCGGGCGGGGACCCCCCGGCCACTGGCAGACCGTTCCTGTGTCCCCGTTGCCCTGCGCGGCTCGGAACCCGGCACTGTGGGAGCTGTTTCCGGGGACAACAGGCTGGGGAACGTGCTCGGAGGCGGCGTGTCCCGGAGCTGCAGGGACCCGCGCCGCCCTGGTCGCCACTGAGCATCTGAAGCCCCCGCCAGGCAGAGGCTGCCGGGTGAGCGGGGGAGCAGGGCCGGTGGGGTGGTGCAGAGGCTGCAGGGCGAGGAGGAGCAGGGCAAGCAGGGGCAGGGGGTGCAGGGCGGGGGGGCACAGAGGCTGCAAGGGTCGGGGGGGTGCAGGGGCTGCAGGGCGAATGGGGAGCAGGGGTCTCAGAGGCTGCAGGGGCAGGGGGTGCAGGGGCTGCAGGGCAAGTGAGGAGCAGGGGTCTCAGAGGCTGCAGGGTGCAGGGGGGCGCAGAGGCTGCAGGGCGAGTGGGGAGCAGGGGTCTCAGGGGCTGCAGGGGGTGGGGGGGCGCAGGAGGGGGCAGGGAGGCAGGGGCACAGAGGCTGCAGGGGCGGGGGGTGCAAGGGCTGCAGGGCGAGTGGGGAGCAGGGGTCACAGAGGCTGCAGGGGCGGGGGGGTGCAGGGGCTGCAGGGAGCAGGGGTGTCAGAGGCTGCAGGGGCAGGGGGGGTGCAGAGGCTGCAGGGCGAGTGGGGAGCAGGGAAGCACTTAGCAACCCCCAACCAAGATCAGAGCGGGAGGGAGGAGGGGGAATGCAGGGTGCTCAGAGGAGGCGGCAGAGTTGGGGCAGGGACTTTGGGGAAGGGGCGGAGTTGGGCAGGGCCAGGGCCCGGACCTCCATGGAGTGTCCTCTTTTTTCAGTGCTGAAATATGATAACCCTATTTAAACAGAGATTCTGCTGCACTCACCCCTCTCCCTGCAACATGCCCAGGATGGCCCAGACCCTCAAAAGTATTTATTCCTTTGATATCAGTGGATTTTAGGAGCCTAAATGTCATTAAGGTTCTGGGCCAATATCGGAAAGGTGAGAAAAGCCTCCACCGGGATCAGACCTGCACATACTGCTGTGACTTGCCCTTGCCTGTGAGAACAGCTGCCAACAGATAAGGGGTTCGTGCGGGGCAGGCAGCGGCCACAGCAAGGCCATTGCTTTACTCCAGCAGATCTGAGCTTCCCGAGGACAGAGTCAGTTCCTTTTGTCACCAGATCCCAGCGTGGCTCCCCAGAGGCCTATCCTCTCCCAACCCCTGTAGGAATGTCTGGCTGACGCTTCTGAGAGCTGGGATCTGTTTGCGGCCATGTTCTTGGATATTTTTTTTTGGAGTGCATCGTGCCGAGTTTAGTTCTCCACCACTGAGTCATAGATGATGGTTTATTTGTGACTTTTCTTGCTTTCTGTTGGAGGCAAATAAAATAGAATGTAGTTTTACCAGCCTTACAGACTCCAGGATATTTGGCATGATTAGAAGTATGCCTTTAAATACAGCAAGATACTCGTTGGAGTAGAGTCTATTTAATTTGAACAGGAGTGTTGTAGATCTATAGGTACCATTAACTCAGAGCTGGTTCAGACAAACCCAGGACTTCTGTGGAATATTTATTTGGATCCCCCCGCGAGGGAGAGAGACTGCACTCTCTCTTCAGTTAGTTATCAACCAGGAGCCCATTAACAGGCCAAGCCTTTCATAAGTGATGAGCTATTTGAACTCCTCCAAGTACTTAAACCTCACACCTTCTGCTCTAAGTGCAGGGCATGTTTCTTTAACCTCCCATCTGGAACATAAAGATACACTGACATGCATATTGGTTTTAGAAACCCTTACCAAAACAAGACACTACTGTACACGTTCTCCTCTACGGAGTGTAGGAGAGACCAAAGTCACTTAGTGCCCTGCTGGAAGGCACTCAGATACTCAGGAGATGAGTGCAATAGAAGAACCTATATAGAAAAGAACAACTTTGGGTGTCCAACTTGAGACTCTGTAAAGGTGTTTAATTTTCGAAGGGCAGGAGCTTGGCCCTTTCAGGTGGCTCATTCTGGACACCCAAACTCCTAGGCATTTCTGGAAAACCGTGGCCCATTTTTCAATCCCTCCCCTCCCCTTGCCTGCAAACTCCCAAAATGAAAATACCTGCAGTCTCAATTTTATGGCAAACGGGAAAAAAATTACAGAAAATTTCAGAGGCCAAAGTTTGGCAAAGTTTCACTGGTTTAATGAAGGTCTTTGTCTACACACGGTTTTTATAGCAGTTCAGTTATCATGATTGGGGTGTGATTTTTCTAATGAACTAAGTGCACTGGTTTATTGATATAAAAGTGCCTTATTCTGGTGTAACTTAGGTAACAAGGCAGTTTACTTCAATCTAACTGTGGAAGTGTCTACACTTAAATTTCGGTCCTATGGATGTAACTGCCCCACTGCAATGACTCCATCTCCATGAGCAGCATAGAACCAAGGTTGATGTGGTTAGGTCAATGCCGTCTCAGTGTAGACACTGCGTTGCTTAAATTGATTGTTACTGGCTTTCAGGACCCATCCCATATTGACAGTACAATAGATACAAGGGCTCCTAGTGAGGACACGCACCAATACAAGGAGCAAAGTGTAGACATGGACAAGTGATGCAATTACTGCGGCAGCTGTATGCCGACGTCAGTTAGTCAACTTAATTTTGTAGCATAGACATGGTCTTATTCCCCTTCCTCCAGGTATAGCTATTCCAGTATAAGTACTTTCATACTGAGGTCAGGTCTATACTACAATGTTTTGGCAGCATAGCTATGTTGGTCAAGGTGTGAAAGAAAACAACCCAGGGTAGATGCATCTACGCTGACAGAAGAGGGCTCCTGTTGACATGTCTAATGTCAGTGGGGGAGGTGGTGTTACTATGCCAAAAGAAAAACTGCTTCTGTTATCATATGCTGTGTCTACACAAGAGGATCTGCTGGTATATCTGTACTGGCAAAGCATTTGTAGCGTAGAGAAGGCCTGATATAACTTTGTCCACACTGGTATAGATAAGATGGTACAACTTTTGTATGTAAACAAGGGCTAAAGTTGAAATTTTAAAGTGATTCAGTTCAACCAATGAAGCTTTATTTATAGACACTCTGAATTTGGTTTAAACCTCTTTTACAATGGTTTATCTTGCACTAGCAAATTTTCAGGTGTAAGCTATGCTGATATAACCAGTTTTAAACCAAAGTAAGGTGGTTTACACCAATTCAGCAAATTTAGGTGTGGACGCAAGCATAACGAAGTTGATACAAGTTGACTTAATGTTGTAGTGTAGACCAGGTTTTAAACTGGCTTTTAAACCAAATTAAGTTAAACCAGTGCAACTTCTGCGTGTAGACATGATCTAAGAAATTAAGCATCTTTTAAGGATTAAAAAGTCATGACACTGACTTCTTCTTTGAAAGTGCTTGGAAATCTACTGTGAAGAAATACAAGGTAAGTGCAAAACATTACTGACTGCACCTTTCCGTTGGGGTTCTGAAGGCGCAGAGGGTCAGATAGGTGCATGGTGACCCAGAGCAGTAGAGGGCATTTCCTGGCTGTAGAACTAAAAGGGCTCGTGTCTGACTTTTCTGAGGTTCTTTAGCGTGTTCAGAGGGGAGGCAGCTGTGCCGCGTGTCCATGCGTCACTATCCTAGGTGGCCTTCACTACATAGAGCTTGTGTTGTGTGTTTATAGTAAAATCCCCAACTCTCCAGATTGCCACCCCCCATGTATTCAAAAACCATGAGTTGGGTCCCCCAAAAGTCACAAGTGACTTAAAAAAAAAAAAACACCTTAAAAATAAATTCTGGGTTCTCTGTATTTGCTTTCTGAACCTTTAGGGGTTAATACGTTCAAGCTTTTCTCTGCAACACAGGGAACTGGATGATGACCTCTCTCTTTATAAAATGATTGCTGAGAGTTTCACATGACTCCAGGAGCTGGGGGCTTTTAGACAATGACCAAATATCACAAGACCCGTGATAAAGATGTTGGCAACCTGGAATTTACTCCCCTGCCCCATTGCTGCAATTAGGGCCAGATTAAAAGCTCCAGAGTCCTAGCCGTGTCACCTGTGCCCCTCCCCACACTACAGCCCCACCTTACTTGGGATGCTAGCAGCGGAAGCTACCACAGCAAGAGCCAGCTGATGGAAAAGCCTCTGCCTCTCCTCTTTCAGCAGCCTGTGTCTGCTGCTCCCTGCCTTCATGCAGGTGGAGATCTCACGTGGGCTTGACTCAAAGGATTCTCTCTGTAGGGTCCCTGCTGAGCCACAATGGAGGGCAGCAGCACCCAGGGGCCCAACCCAGAGCCCCCCATTTGGCATTAGCAGTATGGGGCTCCCCCGAGCAGTCAAGTTTCAGAGTTAAAATTGGGATGGATAAGGCCCCCCACCTCCATCTCAGAGCAATTGGCTCAGGCTCTCTGCAAACTCAGGCAGACATTACCAGAGGGGTTACACTCTGGTCACATTTTAAAGCTTAACCACCACAAAGTCTAGGAACCTTATTATTATTAAAGGAAAACTAAGTATGGGAGTCAGGGCCAGTAGTGCCAAAGGGCAAAATTTTCAGAAAGTACCTATGGGATTCAGGAGTGACATAGTTACATAAGAGCCTAAGTGACACAGTCAATGAATCACTTTTGCTGGTAGGACATAGCCATCTAAGTCACTTAGCTTCACAGAGCCACAGGGTATGATCTATGCGCTGGCCTGTAACCAGTCCCAGAGAAGTGACCCTTTTAGCGTGCCAGGCCCCTAGCCTCACAGGGTATGTCGACACTGCAAAGAAAAACCTGCAGCGGCGAGTCTCAGGGCCTGGGTCAATGGACTGAAATAACCATGTAGGTGTTCCCACCCAGGCTCCAAGACCCTCCCAAAGTCGGACTGCAACCAAAGCCTGAACTGCAACCCAAGCCTGAACATCTACAGTGCTTTTTTTAGCCCCACAACCTGAGTCAATGGCCCTGGGCTCTGAGACTCGGCACTGCAGGTCCGTCTTGGGAAGGTAGATGTACCCCAAGACGGCCTTCAGGCACCAGCGCTCCCTGTCTCTGTCCATGGCTCCCTGCAGCCAATCCAACCCAGCCAGACTCCTGCAGGAGGTTTGGATCGGGCCCCTTCAGGGCTATCAGGGAGTATTTCCAGAGACACCAGGCTGCCTTTGCAAAACAAGGTCACCATTGATTAGGCCCTGGGTGTACAGAGTCAGAGAGCCCCTATGCTAGCCCAGAGAGAGGCAGAGTTCAGCCCGGCCAGGGCTCTCTTCAGCCATGCTGCCATCAAAGGCATCTTGTCTGGCTCTTGCTCCCTCTCTGTCCCTTTGTCCTTGGATCCCAGCCACCTGCCCGCTTTGTTCTCCATCCAGTTGGGGCCTTTGCTCCACTTTCCTGCCAAAGGGTGTGTGTGTGTGTGGGGGGGAGGGATCTCTTTCCTCTGGGGTGCTGGTTGCGAACATCCTGGCCAGTGGGGTTCCCAGATCTTCCAATGAAGGAGCCACCTTTGAGGCTTCAGGCCAGCAGTGAGGAGAGCAACTCCTGAATACCTTTAAAAATCAGGACCTACGTCACTTTTGAAAATGGCACGTTTGAAAATGTCACCCATCTGCCACCACTGAATAGGCCATGGAGTTCTTAGCCAAGGCAGCTAATCACCTTCCAAACAACCCCATCAAGCTAATGTTCTCCAGGGCTTGTGTCTTATTGTGGTAGAGAACTCCAGTCACTTTGAGCACAGAGGCCCACCAGCTAGCCAGAGCAAGCCATCTTGTCTCATCCCATGTGGCTGGCTTTGGCGGTCTCCCACCTGAAGCTAGTTTATCCTTTCTTTCTCTTTAGCTAAGAAGCGATCCATGGGGAAGGTGATTTTCTCCACTAAAGAGCCGGGGTTTGTGTTCCTTCAACAAAACATTTTTTTCTGCAAAGTTGAAGCATTTCTGCAGCATCCTTCCCTGGCCAGGTTGTGGCATTCACTCTGCTTGTCTACTTTCTGCTGCCTTTGCACCCCAAAATCCACACACACACACACCCCAAAACACATTTGGTTCCTGTCTCATCTCCCTTTTGGCTCCTGTCTCCCTTTCCCAATAGTCCCCCCCCCCCCCCACAAATCATTTGGTTCACATCCCTCCTCCCCATATAACTTGGCTCCTGTTCTGTCTCCCCCAGCCCCATACACCCCTGAAATAATTTGGCTTTATTGCCTCCCATACTCACACCCCTTTGTTGTTGTTATAGATTGTAAGCCCCTCAGGGCAGGGACCATATTTTTGTTTTGTGTTTGTACAGCACCTGGCATGACAGTGTCCTGCTCCATGGATGGGGCTCCGAGGTGCTACCGTGTATCATGGTACCCCCGAGAGACCACAACTGAAATCAGCCCCCCTGTGATTCAGGGGCAGGTGTTGGACCTGCAAAACATTCCCAGGTGAAGAACTGGGGGAGAGGGGGCAAGTTTTTTTGGCTTTCCTAATTAGCTGCCCTAAGGGAACCCTCCCCTTGCTGTACTAAGTGCCAATCTACCCCTGCTGGCACATAAGGCCCTCCCTTCCCAGGGGAACAGCCCTCTTCCCCTAGCAAAAGGGCCTGGCTCTCCTGCCACCTCCCCCCTCCTGCCTGCCGCACAACCAGAGCACAAACAGGGGGCTGGGAGGAGGTCAGGTCACTCCATCTGGCAGAGGTTGTGGGGGCATCACCCCCACATCCCTGCCATAGCAACCCATTGGCTCCAGTTCCCCTCTTCAAACATCCTACCAGAAATCCAGCACCCCCCCCTCACAAAAATATATATATATTTGGCATCCCCACGCAAAAACATCTCCCCACTACCACACCCCCTCCCTTACCTGGAAAGAAGATGGCATTCAGAGTGCCTGCAGCTGTGTAACAACAGGAGGGACCAGCTCTTGTCCATCAGCATCCCCAGGGGTGTGAGAGTCTCCACAGAGGTGGATAGAAGAGGGCTCTGGCCTCCCAGCTGCAGGATGTGCTGTGTTTCCAGTCAAAATGGAATTAGGATGAAATCTAGACACTGCATAAACATGGGACTAAACCCGGCTGATTCCTTTGCCGCTGAAATTTCTCTTGCTCATGTGGTTCCTTGTACCCACTTTTGCACGGACCAATGGCAGCTGTGCACAGCAAAGTGGGCATGTGGAAAAAGGGGTTGATGAGCAAAATTAGCGGCACTTTTGAAAATCCAGCCAGTTGTGTCCAGAGAGAAGCAATAAATAGACCCAGTCCCACCATGCACAAAGCGGCACAGACACATACATGCACCCTAAAAGCACCAGCCACGCTCCCTGTAGTCACACATCATACGCACAGCAAGGTTGCCAACTTTCCCCATTTTAAGTCTCAAGCCATGTGCCCAGCTCCTGGAATGCAGCGACTGTAGGAAAATCTTTTAAAAAAATTCTAGGTATGTTACTAGCCCCTGTGGTTGCAGAAAAAAGCTTGAGAACATGACCCGAGTGTATAACCCAAGGGCTCAGAGACCAGAAGGGGAAGAAAAACACCATTTTTAAAAATTCCAGGATTTTTAAGACAATCTCTTGATTTTTGAGGCTTGTTTTGAATGCTTCTAGATGGTGGCATGGCTAATCCACTACTGGTGACTCTGGAGAGCTGGGATCTATTCTTGGCTTTTCCCCAGGCCTGCTAGGTGACCTCGGGCAGCTTGCTCTGCCGTACCTCAGTTTCACCACGTGTACAAGAGGGATAATGATATTGTCATGGAGTCACAAGGTCTGGTCTACATTCCCCCCCCCCCCCCAAAAAAAAACCATCACCAGACTCTGGGGAGTGACACCTTTCAGTGTGCAGGACCCACAGTTCCACGGGCCTCTGAGACGGAGTCTTTGGCGGTTCTGATCCCTGTCTCTCTACCCAGCAAATCCAGCGGAGCCCGATTCCTGCGGGAGGCTTGTATGGCAGCCCTTCAGGCACCAGGCTCTCAGAGTCCTGCAGAGACACAAGGAGCTTTTTTTAAACAAGGGAGCCATTTATTAGTCACTTGACACACCGGATCTGAAAGGCCTCGGGGCAGCAGAGAGAGGCAGAAATTATGCTAGTCCATCCTGGCCAAGCAAATGCCAAGAGCCAAGTTGCGATGGACTCCCTCCCTGTCTCCCCCTCCCCTTCATCTGCCCAGCTCACACTTCCTGTGTCCCTCCAAAAGGGCAGCTCTTAGTCCAGTTCACATGTCCTGCCTGCTGGGATTTCCTGTTAGGCATTGATTGTTCAGTCCTTGGGTGGGTCTCACTTTGTCTTGCTGGATCCTCTGTTGATCTGGGTCAGTTTCAATCAGTTCCTCAATGACCCAGTCATTTCTCCTAGACAGCGAGGGGCTGCACACCCATCTCGTGCACTGTTCCAGGAGCAGCGTTAACCCTTTTGCACTCATGGGGTAGCAATGCAGCGTACCAAGGGAAACTGAGGCATGCCTAGGAGTCATTGAAATATTACAGAAAATTCCCACTGATGACTGCCTTTGTATAATGCTTTGAGGTCTGCGGATGAGAAGCGCTAAGTAAAAGCTGGATATTATTGTTTGGGCTCTCACCACAGATGGATGCAGCAAAGACAAATACACTTCCTTCTGTCTCTCAACACCCCTCCTCCACCACACACACCCTCCCTCTCTCTCCCTCCTGTTCTTTAAGATGAACGACTCCAGACACATTGAGTTTTGCTAAACTACATTCTACTTTATTACCCTCTAATCCAAAGCAAGGAAGTCAAAAGTTAAACCCTCGTCCCACCTCTGTGCCCATGGCCCAACTCCACCCCCATGCCATTCCCAACCCATCTCTGTCCCAGGACCTACCTCCCTCAACAATAAGCCAACCTTTCAGGCCCTTCCCTGAGACAAACAGCTCGAGCCAGTGACAAAAGCCAATGATCCGGCTGGGAGAACCCAGGTCCAAGGAGTCACCTGCTGTGGTAACTAGGAGACGTAGCGTTAGCCCCTTGTCTGCCAGCAGCTGTGCTCCCAGGAAGGAGGCGGATTCCGGCAGCTGAGCTGTCAGGGTTCCCGACTCCCTGTGGCCTCCTCACTGATGGACTCAGCCTGGCCTGTTTACTTCCCTCCTCTTGGGGTGTCATTCGTAGCTCTTTAGGATTCAGGGCCGCTTCCCCTGATACTCACAGGACATTTCCTGTCTGTCCCAGTGCAGCGCGTTTACAGTTCTCAGCTGGCTGGCTCTGAAGAGCAAACGCTGCCATTTCCCAGCATTGTTATCTTTGACCTTCACTCCCTGACTGTCTGACATCACTGCAGAGCTCAGGCAGTAACTTCCTTCCCCAGTTCGGTCCGTCTCCGTCTCTAGCTGTGAGCATCGCTACTTAACCAACTGGCCCCAAGAGGCCAGAGAGGATTTTTCCATTGACACCCACCCAGGGAAGCACAGTCAGACCCAGCGTTAGTGCAACCAAAGATAAAGGTAGAAAATATACTAGCTCAGCCTTTCTAACCATCCTTTGTCTAGCATGGGATGTGTCACGCAGAATCTAATGGGAGCAGTTAGAATGAGATGCCCAGAGGCTCCAGAGGGGAAGGAAAGTATAAACATGACACCCTAAAGCTAACAGAATGGAGGGGGAACTATATAAATGCGACTCCTCCCAGGCTAACAGAAAGTGGGGGGAACCATATAAATGTGACACCCCAAAGCTAATGCTATTGACATCAGATTCCCTGGGCCCACAAAGGCTGTTCTAGGCCTCCTGCAAAGGGGAGGGCCCATGGAAACCAGCTGCTGCTCTGCACGGTGCTGGGTGAATCCCCCTGGAGCAGGGAGCAAGGCAGAGTTCTGAGCCTTGCTTTTGGCATCCTGAAAGAAGGTCAGGTCCCATGGAGCGGGGCTTGTGCATCTGTGGCTCTAAGGCCAAATTTCATACCTTCGTCAGGCACTGGGTCACTGCCCCCCCCTTTAAATAGCTATAACAAGACAGATTCCCAGCCACAGAGGCCCTTCGCTGTGCTTATTTCTCCAGGTGTCTCCAGCAGCAGGGAGTTCCACTCGTGAACCATGCGCCGCTCCAAAGTCATTCTGCTCCAGAGACAGATCCCCCTCCCCCGCCACTCTCTCTCTGGTTGTGTCTCCCCCAGCCTCTGCCCCACATCCCCCACGCCTGTCTGCTCTGAGGTCTCCCCCATTTCCTTCTGAGCCGGTGACAGCACAGAGGCAAACGGAGCGGAGCAGGTGGAAAAAGTCACATCAGGGGGGCGGCACCACCGTAATCCCATCTCTACTCCCAGCCCATGATGCTAGATACCCCTCCGCCCTCGGCACACCCATACACTGCAAGCTCCATCTGCTTCCCATCCAACTCCCTGAACACTAAACACTCAGCTCCCCCCCCCCCCCACCTCGCTCTGCTTCCCACCCACCCCCCCGCTGCCCCCTCTGGTTCCTACACCCCCAGTCCCCAACTCTCATCCCCCCTGCTTGATGTCCCCCCCCCACCTCCCTCTCATCTAGTCCCTATCCCAGACCCAGCCCTCCACCCTTCTAGCTCTCATTTCCGCCTGGGTATGGGGTGGGTGGGGGGAACCCCCTGGCTCTAGGGCATTCAGGGTGGGGTGGGGCAAAGGGGGTCTCAGCTACCAGGAGGCTCAAGGCCCATTTTCCTGCATCAGCAGTGAATAATGTTGCCAGTGCGAGGGGGGAAATTGCCCCCCCCACCCTCAAAGAATCCCCTGGCTGGGGGGAGAACATGCCAGTCCCCCACCCAGCCCCCTCCAGGGCAGGGGGTGTTTCTGGCTCACTCCAAAGACAGGGGTTCCCCCTTCCCCCCCACACACCCTGCTTAGCCATGTTAGGAGCTGGGAGGAGGTTGCTGGGCCCAGCTCTCTGGAGGGGCAGCAACACTGGCCTCCCTTTCCCCTGGTCTCCATGCGCCGGGAGCTGAGAGAGACTTGGTTGCCCAGGCCCGGGGGGCGGCAGTCGGGGAGGAGGAGGGGACAGGGCATTGGAAGTGGGTGGCAGGATCCTCAGCCCAGGCCTCAGGCGGTGGCGTGGTTGTCCCGGTCCTCCTCTCAGCCTCCCACCAGGTGGGCGGCAGCAGGGAGAGTGGGCTGTTGGTGCCGGCGGCGTGGAGTCTCTGGTGGGCTGCCAGGGCCGCGCTGAGGCTGAAGGCTTTGCCGCAGTCGGGACAGACGTGCCGTTTCTCTGCGCCAGCCTGGGCATGGGCCCGCTGGTGCCGGTTGCGGTGGGAGCTGCGGCCGAAGCGCTTGCCACAATGGGCGCAAGGGAAGGGCTTTTCTCCGGTGTGGGTGAGCCGGTGCCGGTCGTAGTGTGAGCTCCAGGCGAAGCCTTTGCCACAAACGCCGCACTGGTAAGGCTTCTCACCCCGGTGCAGCCGGCGGTGCCGCTCCAGGGCTGCGGCAGCGGTGAAACCTTTGCCACAGTCGGGGCACTGGTGAGGCCTCCCTTCCCGGGTGGCGTGGGTGCGCCGGTGAGCCAGCAGGGTGGAGCTGACGGCAAAGCTTTTGCCGCAGTCGCCACAGCGGTAGGGCCGCTCGCCGGTGTGGATGCGCCGGTGCCGCTCCAGGTGGGAGCTGACGGCGAAGGCCCGCCCGCACTCCCCGCACCGGTAGGGCTTTTCTCCCGTGTGGATGCGCCGGTGACGCTCCAGGTGTGAGATCCAGCCAAAGCTCTTCCCGCAGGCCCCGCACGGGTACGGCTTGCCAGCAGCGCCGGTGTCATGGGCTGGCACCGGGTCCTCAGCAGGCTTTTCCCGGGCATGGGTGCGCCGGTGTTTGGCCAGGGCCGATCCCCAGCGGAAGCGGCGCCCGCAGTCCGGGCAGGCGTAGGGGCGCTCGCCCGTGTGCACGCGCTGGTGTTTGAGCAGGTTCGAGCTCTGGCTAAAGCATTTGCCGCACTGTTGGCAGCGGTGGGGCCGCTCAGGGCCACTCTCCTCAACCTGGTCGGGCCCCTCTACCACCCCGCCGCCATCCTGGGTCTGCGTCCCCTTGTGCTTGAAGCGCTGCGGGTCCGTCTGGTGGTTGAGGCGCTTACCGCAGTCGGCACATCTCTGAGGCGGGGGCGGGGCTTCCTCCTCGGCCTCCTCCTCCTCCACGGCCGCTGCGTGGGTGCGCATATGGCGGTCCAGGTGGGAGCTCCAGGCGAAGGCCCGGCCGCACTCCCCGCACTGAAAGGGCTTCTCTCCGGTGTGGATGCGCTGGTGCCGCTCCAGGTGGGAGCTCCAGGCGAAGGCCTTGCCGCAGACGCCGCACTCGTATGGCTTGCCGCCCAGGTGGCTCTTTTGGTGCCGGGCCAGGGCGTTGGGGTCGGTGAAGCTCTTGCCGCACTGCGGGCAGCGGTTGGGCTTCTCGCCACCTGGCGCGTGGGTGCGCTGGTGGGTCAGCAGGGAGGAGCTGACGCTGAAGCGGCGCCCGCAGTCGGGGCAAGCGTAGGGGCGCTCCCCGGTGTGCACCCGCCGGTGGATGGTCAGGTCTGAACGCTGGATGAAGGTCTTGCCACAGTCGGGGCATTTGTGGGGCCTCTCGCCTGTGTGGATCTTCTGGTGCTTGGCCAGCGCCGACTTGTGGCTGAAGGTCTTGCCACACTCGGGGCAAGTGTTGGGGCTCTCCCCGCTGTTAGCCGGCGGCTTCTCCCCCGCCTCGGGGCTTTGGGGAGCCTTCCCAGCGCCGTCGGCTTTTTCCGAGGCCGGCTCCTCCGGGCTCGCTTGCTGGGGTTTCTCTTCTTCTTTCCCACTGGCAGTGCCATCTGCTGCTAGGGGAGAGAGACCCAGACACAAGTCATTCCCTGCACGGCGAGGGGAACAAACCACAACTGCCGAGGAGTGTTAGTGATGATAATGCAGCATTCAGGCCTCTGTATTTGCCTGAGATAGAATTTTGGGTCTTGTTGGCCCATTTGGCTTTTGATATTTTTATATTCTTACCAATATGGGTGATCAAAGAACACTGTGTGTTACATCTGCCCACAAGCAGATGGACGGGGGGGAGTGATAAGAAATAGCGCTAAAGTGTTGCTGGGTAGAGTGGGAGTGTAATATACGAGTCTACACTTGAAAACTGCCTCAAATCCTATCTCAAGGCAAGGTCAGGCAACCAGTCAGAGGGGTGAAGGGATGGGGGGCGGGGCGGGAAGCGTATAAGAAACACTAACAGGCCAAAGACATGCCTGTCCCTGACCGAAGCATAACCTTACTCCCTACCCCTCCCATGGGGTACAAAAGAGGTGGTACTGAAGCCCCAAGACCCTCCAAAAGGGCACATGACCATAAATTGTAAGGGGTGGGACCCAGGGTGTGCCCTACAGGTATAATTATGCCTGCTATGGAGGGGGAACGGGGACACTGGATAAAAAGGCTCTGCTGGCGTGCAGAGCTATGGATATGCTTGCCTGATTAACGCCAATAAACATCGCATTGCCTGCACTTCAGGCTTCTGGTCTTCTGCTTTCTGTCTGCCCTTGGGAGGGAGATCGAATGGCCAGCAGCCACATCTCCCCCCCAAAACCCTACCCCAAAAGGAGGGGACCGATTCTGCCTCTGCATCCCATCTGGACGCTCCCAGGACTCAGTCAGGGTTGGTGGGAAGCCATGCGTGACGTTGCAGGGATCCTCTCCTTCCTGGAGAGGGACTCACCTGCCTGGCCACCTCTGGGCATGTGGAGATCCAGGGCTGTCGGCTCATCCCCTCGGTCCAGCCGGGAGAGCAGGTCAGGCTTGGAAAGTGGAAATTCTGCTCGGGGACAAGGCGGGCAACAAAACAAGCAAGATCAGAGCGGGTTGGGCTCCCTTGGCCATAGTGGCCCCTTCCCAGAAGCCCATGGGGCTCATGCTCTCTGCCATGACCAGGTCCTTAGTCCTTCTCCCCTCTGTGAGGGGCCTCGGCTCCTATCCACCTTCAACCTCTCTCCTCACCGCTCAAGACACTGAACGACATCACAGCCCATCAGAGAGGAGTCACATTTATACTAGTTTGTCCCCACCCTGTTACTCCTGCCCCTGTTAAATAGGCTGCTTTTCCCTTTCCCCACCCCAGAGGATCCCCTCTCGCTCAGCCCTGATATCTCACCCATCAATTCTCACCCCAAAGCTCCTCAAGGGAGATTTCTGTGCCCAGCCCCCACATGCTCACCCTCCCACCCAGATTCAGCCTCTCTCCGCTGCCTTTCCTAGTAACTCGGAGAGGCCTGGTCCCCCAACTCCTGGACATGTCCTCCTCACTCCCTCTGCTGCCTCCTCTGCAGGGACCCATCTCCTCCTCTCCCAGACCCTTCTGGCACGTGCCCTGTCCTGTTTTGCTGGCTTCTGTAGCCTTGCCTTTGGTAGATCCTTTTCCTCTGCCTTTGTCTCCCTCTGCTATCACTAGGGCCCTACCAAATTCAGGTCCATTCTGGTCAATTTCATGGCCATAGGAATTGAAAACTGGTAAATTTCACATTTGCAGATGTTTAAATCTGAAATTTCACCCTGTTGTAACCGTGAGGGTCCCGACTCAAAAGGGGATTGTGGAGGAGTCGCAAACCTGGTGTGTGTGTGTGTGTTTGGGGGGTGGGGTCCACGGGATTGCCACCCTCACTTCCGTGCTGCCTTCAGAGAGGGACTCTGAGGACAGCAACCAGGAAGCTTCCTGGAAGTGGGTCTGAGCTCTCCCCCTCCCCTCCCGAGCAGCTGTGCGGGGGTAGGACAAGTCCTGTCCCTCCCCAGGGCAGCCGGCGCTAGGGGCCCCCTGGCTGGGGCGCTCCTAGCAGCAAGGGGATATCAGATTTCATGGGGAAGGGCTTATTTCCCAGTGTGTGACATGTTTTTCACAGCCGTGAAATTGGTAGCGTCCTAGCTACCACCATCCCTTGGGACCCACTGTCCCGTTCCGATGGCTTCATTCACCCCCCAGGAGGTAGATTCCCCAGCAAGGAAGACCCCTGAATGGGGCCACTCGTGGCTCCTTATGGAGAAGAGGAAGCGATTACTTACCAAGGGCCATCAGGGTTTCGTAGCTCTCCTGCATGACATCCCGGTACAGGGCCCTCTGCCGGGGGTCCAGCAGCACATACTGCTCCATGGTGAGACGCGGCTCCTGCCTCGCCCACTGGCCTCTGCAACAACAAAACTTCCCCCACTCAGCACCTGCTGCCCCAGCCGTAAGCCCGCTGACGCAGGCGCCGCAGGGCCAGGCTGCCCTCTGCCTCCTGGGCTGACTGTCATTCCCATATCCCCGCTTTTTAGAATCCCCTTGTTCCCTCCCCTATGCAGACCTGCTGTGCTTCTGCTACGCCCCTACCTCTTATTCCTGGGAGCACTCCGGGCTGCAGCATCAAATGCCTGGTTATTAATGAACTCTGTTGGCATTACCCTGACTACAGCAGCTGGTGGTCCTGCATGAATCAGAACTTTCTTGGAGGTTGGCCTAAGGCAGCGGAATAAAGTCTCTCAGGAAGTGAGGACCCTCACAAACCTCCCCACCTTCTGCCGCCAGCACAAAGCCCAGTTCTTGGACTTGGCTTCTCCGACAAACATATAGCACTGGGGGAGGGGCATGAATATATATGTTTAAAATTGTGATTGCAAAGCAGGGCTTTGCAGCGGAGCTCGGAGCTGGAGCGCGGAGCAGCTCCGGAGCAGTAGATATGCAGGTTTTTGCCTGGAGCTGGAGCGGAGCCAGAGCACAGCTCCAAAGCCCTGTTGCAAAGTTATCAAATGCTACGATAACGAAGGCCATGTAAGCGCCCGACATTGACATGTAACAGAGCACAGCTGTGCAGAGTATGGAGGTTCCATGTCACGGAGGGTTTTGTGATTTCTAAACAGACCTACTTTCAGAGTCGGCACAAACACCAGACATTTCAAAATTGTTGGCAAAGGAAAATTCAAAAAAAAAAAAAAATAGTTTTGGGGCGTTTGAAAGGTTTTGTTTTGACTCGTTTCATTACTATTTTGTGTTATATGATGGCACGTCTCACACACACATTTAAAAAATTCAGAATGAGTCATTTCAAAACACACAACAATCAAGACGTTTTGTTCCCTTTTTTCCCCCTGAAACAAATCAATCTGATGACAGAACTGCATATTCCGATGGCATAAGGTTTCCATCCAGGTGTCTCCAACCATCTCTAGAACTAAGGGGTGACGTTTTCAGAAACAGCAAGGAGACCCAATTCCCAGTCATTTCAATGGGGCAGGAGCTGATAGCAGGAGGCGTGGAGCAGGGGCAATGGGGAGTGTGGAGTCTCAGAAGGATGTGTTGGGGGGGGGGGTTTCCCCTTCCTCCCCCATATCCAGGGGCTACTCTGTGCAGTTGACACAGGTGCTGGAGGGAAGCAGCTGTGCTTGCAAGACAGACCAGCTGATCTGGAAAAGTCTATGCTAACCAGCTTCAACTTCTCCATCCAGTGGCTGCATCCTTCTGACAGCCCCCACCATGGTCCCATCTTTGCTGTGTTCCAAGCCAGGAACAGACTCAGCCAAAGATGAGAATGGAGGGAGGGGAAGAGATCAGATCCCTTTCATCTACTGAGGACATCGGACCCCTCACCCTCTCTTGGCTAGAAGCAGAAAGGTAAGATACCCACTCCTGGGTGGGGCTCAAACCTGCAACCTCTAGATCCAACAGCATGAGCTGCAATTGCCGGACCTAAGAGACCGAGATGGTGGGCCCCACCATCAGGAGCCAGCTCTAAGCTCTATGTGTTTCTGTCACTAGAGGGGAGACGCATGTGTTACAGGTGTGTGGCGGGGGGGGGGGGGGGGAGGGTAGCTGAAAGGGAAGGGTAACTACAGTATTGCCAACCCCAAAACATTCAGGCCTCAACCAAAAAATAACGAGATTTAAAAATCATGATAAATCCGGGGGGAGGGGGGGGAGAGAGAAGGGTGTTTTCTACCTGTTTTTTGAGCCTATAGGGGTCACATTTTCAAGCGTCTCTGCAGTTTAGGAGGCTGGAAACTCATTGTTGTATTCTTGCGATTTTATCCCATGGCATTTGGTGCAGGAAATTTGGAGAAAAGGGCTTGGTTTAAATTTTTTCATAACTTCAGTCCTGAAACAGTGTAAGATTTTCAAGCAATATACAAAACACGGTCCTCTTTCACTGCTGCATGGCAGTCAAGCCTCCAGTTTGCCTATCCCCAATGAAATGGCCCTAATCCGTTGGCTAAATTTCAGCTCCACATGGACATCAAATTACAATAACCTCTCTTGAGCCCAATAATTAAGGGTACAAGGGTTCCCACAGCCTTGTGAAAGAGCCACGCACAGAGAAAGGTCAGTAGCAGAATTTGAACACAGAACCTTCTGGCACCAAAGCACATATTTAAGCCTCTTGAACTAAAGGAGGAACTTCAGCAGCTGGTGCCAGTAATAGCCTCTTACAGCAGCCTCTGTCCTCCGAGAGGGTGACACACACTTTCTAAGGATCAAGAATAAAATCCCCACCTTCACTGCATGAATCTCCAGGTGAAATCCTACACAGGACGTCTGACTAGTGACCAAAGAGGTCCCTTCTGGCCATACAATCTAGGTCTTTAAGTGTGTTACAATTACCCCTGGAGGTGGATCATTTACATCTATGCAGGGTGGGTGCAAAAGTCAAACCAGATCAGAATGTTGGAGCTTTTGCATTTGCTTTGCATGGATGCGACCAGGCTGCAACAAAGTGCGAGGCAGATGGAGAATTACACCCCTTGATTTCAGGGTGGGGTCAGGTGGGGAAAAGAGGCAAAAGCCTGGGGGGAAGCAGAAAGGAAGAGTTAAAATACTGATCTGTCCCAAGCAGGGACTCTGGAAAAGGCATTATGAGGGGTTCTGTGTTGATGGTGTATCCCCTGTGATTTCCACGTGCCAGTCCCACCTACCCTGGGCCACATGCAGAGGGTAAATCCGAGCAGTGCCTGTCCAGTGTCTGTGCTTGCTCAGCTGGTGTATTTGTTCTGGTTTCAGCCCGTGTTTCAAAGCTAAACTATTTTCTACTTTTTAAATCTTTTCCCTTGGGCAGCGGACACAAATCTTCTTAGTCAACCACAAAAGCACGTCCTGTGGAGTTGGGAACCCATGCCTCGAGTCGCTGAAAATTGCCTCCATTTATTTTCACCCACTTCCACCAATTTACAACCCAGCAGTGGGTTCAAATCATTCTCTCCATTGTGCATTGCAGGGCATTCATTGACACGGACTTGCCCAGCTGGGTTAGTTAATGGTTACGAGTTAATCATTGACTCAAAACTCTTGCAGTTAGTTATCAGTAAAGGAGGCCACTCCATTTCCAAATCATCAATATATTAAACCTCCTAGTGTGGACCTGCTATTAAGTTTTTGCCTCTTCATTAACTAGCCATGTATACCTACTGTTTCCTGTCTCTTAGCCAATTTCCAACCCAGAACAGAACTTTACCTCTCATCCCATCATCATTTAGTTTCCTTCATAACCTTTTTGTGAGGGGCTTTGTCAAAGTTTTTGACAGTCCAAATTAAACCTGTCTACTGCTTCTCCATTGTCCACTATTTGCAGTAGTTCTCCACCTGGGGTACCTGTATCCCCGGGGGTACACAGAGGGCTTCCAGGGGGTACAGCAGCTCCTTTAGATATTTGCCTAGTTTTACAAGAGGTTACACAAAAACACCAGCGAAGTCAGTACAAACTAAAATGTCATACAGACAATGATTTGTTAATACTTCTCTATATACTACACACTGAAATGTCAGTACAATATTTATATTCCAATTGATTTGTTTTATAATGATATGGTAACAATGAGAAAGAAAGCAACTGTTCAGTAATAGCATGCTGTGAGCCTCATGTATTTTTAGGTCTGATTATTTTAAGCAAGTCGTTTTTAAGAGAGGTGAAACTTGGGGGTACACAAGACAAATCAGACTCCTGAAAGGGGGACAGTAGTCTGGAAAGGCTGAGAGCCAGTGTTAGTGAACGCTGATAGCTTAGCAACATGATGTTGCTTAGCAGAAGCTATGCTGGTTAGTCTCTATCACATAATACTGACCTATCAGCCTATGAAGTTGAGGGTTTAGAACGGTCTTTAAATATTGCTGGAAAGAGATTTTCCAGATACGGAAATCAGGCTCACTCACCTGCAATTCCCAGGGCCAGCGCTCTTTACAAATGTATTCTCTACCCTTCAATCCTGTGCTCTAGCGGCTGATTTTCATGTCTGATTGCGTTTTCTTTTGTTGCTGGCAACATATTTCTCCTTCTCTAGCAAAGATACTTTTGCAAGCGCTGGCTAATTAAATCCCACTTCTCAGTGCAGGATCATACAGGCGCTTTTTAAAATCCAATTTACATTCCCACCCACAGCCAACCGCAGCCCCATGCCGCCTTCAGCAAGTTAAATCACACACACACACACACACACACACAGAGGAGACTGCTAACTTCTGGATCCACTCATGCAAAGAGGAAAGAGCCCGGGCTTGCCAGTGACAGCAGCAGCTCGGGGACTCGCAGACCCCCGAGGAGCAGAGATTATGGGGAGGGTAAGAAGGAGCCATTTTTACGGTCCGGCCATAGCCAAGACCGAATTCTCTCTCTCTCTTTCTCTCAATCACCTGCAGGTTCCGGCTCAGGAGCTGGCGGGGGCAGAGCCCGGGGCAGGTCCCACCACCGGAGAAAGTCCCACTGTGGGCTGGGCGCAGAGGGCGCTTTGCTGAAGGTCTTTCCCTGGCGCAGCAGCTGCTCGCTCCTGGCTCTTGGGTCACTATGGACGCAGCTGCTGGCACTCAGCGTCTGACCCAGGAAGCTCAGCCCCCTGATATCCTGAGCAAAGGAGAAGAAGAAAATACAGAGGAAGGGAGCAGAGGCATAAGCCAGAGCAGCCTCCCGTCCCCTCGCAATAACCAGAGCCCTCTGGTGGCACCAGCTCCTGGATCCGCATCGCTGCGCTCCCCCCGGGGCAGAACATGGCCCAAACGGGGCGGATCTGGCCAGCTGGATTCTGCCCCCGGCCCAGCCGCCTGCGGGGAGTGTGTGTCGGGAATCCGGTCCCGCCAGGGGCGTGCTCTGCAGCCGGGCTCCCCATGCCCGTGTGCCCGCAGCGCCCCGCGGGGAGGTGGCTGGTCCCCGCCGGCCTCGGGAGCCAGGCGCAGGCCGGATGTAAAGCAGCACCGCTCGGCTGAGTTTGTGGAAGCTATGGCTGTTTACACCTGATGTGGATCTGGGCCCCAGGGAGTGATGCTAATTTACACCCGCTGGGGATCTGGCCCTCAGCACTTACATGGGAATCTCCAGCCAGACATCTCAAAGTGCTTCACAAAGAAAAGCTAATCTCATTATTATCTGTGTTTGATGGGTGGGAAACTGAGGCACAGAAGGGCTGTGGCTTGCTCCGGATCATGCACCAGGTCAGTGCCAGAGCCCGGAGCAGAACCCAGGAGTCCTGCGCAGGAAGGACCCTCCCAAAACGTGTTCAGGTTCCCACACCACATAGCCCAGCAGGAAGCTAGAGTGGAAGCTGCAGCCCAGGGGTGATCATGCATCCTGTTATTCTGACAGGTTTCAGAGTAGCAGCCGTGTTAGTCTGTATCTGCAAAATGAACAGGAGTACTTGTGGCACCTTAGAGACTAACAAATTTATGCATATGCATCCGAAGAAGTGGGCAGTAGCCCACGAAAGCTTATGCTCTAATAAATTTGTTAGTCTTTAAGTTGCCACAAGTACTCCTGTTCTTCATCCTGTTATTGTTCGTACAGCACCTAGCGCAGGGGTGGCCAACCTGAGCCTGAGAAGGAGCCAGAATTTACCAATGTACATTGCCAAAAAGCCACAGTAATATGTCAGCAGCTCCCCATCAACTCCTCCCCACCGCTCCCAGTGCCTCCCACCCCCGATCAGCACCTCCCCCTCCCTCCTGATCCGCTGTTTCATAGCAAGCAGGAGGCTGGAGGTCCGGGGAGGAGCAAGGGCACAGCAGGCTCAGGGGAAGGGGCAGGAAGGGGTAGAGTGGGGGCAGGGCCTGTGGCAGAACCAGGTGTTGAGCAGTGAGCACCCCCCGGCACATTGGAAAGTTGGCACCTATAGCTCCAGTCCCGGAGTTGGTGCCTATACAAGGAGCCACATATTAACTTATGAAGAGCCGCATGTGGCTCCGGAGCCACAGGTTGGCCACCCCTGACCTAGCTCAAAGGGACCCTGGCCCAGGGACTAGGGCTCATCGGGGGCAGCACAGTGCACAGAATGGAACATCAGACACTCCTTCCCCTCTGAAGCTTCTGAGACACACACAGCAGGGTTTGCTGGGAGGAGGCCAGGGAAAGACCCAACAGGAGTCTAAGCTGGTCTACAGCGATCAGAGGTGACAGAGACTTGGGGGGGGGGGGGGGAGAGACGGACAACGTTCATTCTGCACCCAAACACACACTTTGGAGAGCATAGGCCCTTGGTGGCTGGTGAGCACAGGGAGCTGGGGACACTATCATTAGCCCCCCTTTTACAGATGGAGAAACTGAGGCCCAGAGAGCAGAAGTGACCTGGCTAAAGTCCCCCAGCAGGCCAGTGGCAGAAGAACCCAGGTGTCCTGCTCTACGCAGTAGTCACACTTGCCCATGGGGGAATAGCTGCTATGAGCGGAGCCAGAAAGGGGGGGCACTCATGGGGAGCAGCATCTGGGCACAGGTAGGGGGAGGGCTCTTGTTGGGAGTCACCCCTCTGCTCCTTTTGGCCTCCCCAAGCTTTTGGTGGCTTTCCCACCCCACATACACTATTACAGTCATTCCGGCACCACTGGAGGAGATGTGAAGGCAAATAAAGAAACCACTAGAAGAAAAATACACAGGTGGTCAAGAGGAGGTGGTGGGAGGGGGCATGGGTGACTGGAGCTTGCCTCAGTTTCTCCATCTGTAAAAAGGGGTCAGTGACAGCTGACCTCCTCCGTAAAGCGCTTTGAGATCTACTGATGAGAAGTCCTAGATAGGAAGTGGGTGTGCTCCTGTACAAGCGCGAGGTAGTATTATTGCATGGCCTTGGTGAGCCCCCCACCTGGCATACTACTCAGGTATAGCAATCCTGTCACAGAGTGGCCCCTCTCTATGACACTGGAGTGATCCCCACCCTCACCTGGGATCCTGCATGCACATTTATTACACGCAGGAACGGGGCACAGACACAAGAGAAAGACCAAGTGCAGGGTTTATACAATTTCCCCAGAGCTGGCTCGGCTCCTGCAGGTGCTCAGGGGAGCAGAGCCTGGGGGAGGGGTCAGGGAGGGCAGCAGCTCTGGGACTCGCAGACCCCCGGGAACAGAGCTGGGGTGAGGAGGGGCTGTTTGTGCAGAGTCGCTTTCCTGCCTGGCCCCAGCCCTTCCCCCTGGGTCTCTCCCTTCAGGAGCTGGTGTCGGCAGAGCCTGGGGCTGCCCCAGGGTTGCTTCCAGCCACTGGAGAAAGTCCACCCCATAGGCTGAGCACAGGGGGGGGCTTTAATCAGGGCCGGCTCCAGGGTTTTTGCTGCCCCAAGCACCCCCCCCCCCCAAAAAAGCCGCGATTGCCATCTGCAGCGGCAATTCGGTGGGAGGTCCTTCACTCTGAGCAGGAGTAAGGGACCCTCCGCCGAATTGCCGCCGAATAGCTGGACGTGCCGCCCCTCTCTGGAGTGGCCGCTCCAAGCACCTGCTTGCCAAGCTGGTGCCTGGAGCCGGCCCTGGCTTTAATGAAGGTCTCTCCCCAGGAGAGCAAGAAAACAACAGGGCCCAATGGGCAGATGTGGGATGCTCAGCATGAATGAGGGAAAAGCTTATTCACTTCCTCTAGGCTCACAATCACATCCCCGGTGATGCTGCAGGAAACTAGCTGGCTGCTAAGCTTGAGCTCAGAGCTGGGGGAGCTGCACTACACTGCCTGAGGATTGCCTGAGCCTGACTGTCTGATGACCCCAGTTTTGAAGAAGGATTACAGTTTCCAAGGGGGAGAGCGAGCTCCCAAGGAGGAAAAAAGAACTACATTTCCCATCCACCCCTGGGAGTGCAGGCCAGTTTTCCACTCTCAGCTAGCCCAGGCTATTTCTCCTGCTGCTTTGGACAGGGGATAGACATCCAGTCAATGTGCAGAGGCAGTCAAAAAAGTTTACAGAATGTTGGGAATCATCACAAAAGGGATAGATAATAAGACAGAAAATATCATATGGCCTCTATACATGGTACGTCCACATCTTGAATACTGCGTGCAGATGTGATCACCCCATAGAATCATAGAATATCAGGGTTGGAAGGGACCTCAGGAGGTCATCTAGTCCAACCCCCTGCTCAAAGCAGGACCAATCCCCAACTAAATCATCCCAGCCAGGGCTTTGTCAAGCCTGACATTAAAAACATCTAAGGAAGGAGATTCCACCACCTCCCTAGGTAACCCATTCCAGTGCTTCACCACCCTCCTAGTGAAATTTTTTTTCCTAATATCCAACCTAAACCTCCCCCACTAAACATTTATTTTCAAAAGTTACTCAGTGCACCGGATCGACTCAACCAAGAGGGCAGGAGGGAGAGGGGAAACTGAGGTGTATGCTCCAGCTGCATTTGTGAGATGCTGGCGAAACAGAGCTGCTTTTGTCCACCCAGCTAATCTAGCCTGCGTGCTCTAGCTGCTTTGCATTGCTCCAGAGTGAAGTAAAGCAGCCAGAGCGTCATGGGAGATTGTTTTGGGGGCAAGGATGACCTTTTTGTTCTGTGTTTGTACAGCCCCTAGCACGGGGTCTGGGGGGAAGAGACTGCATCTCCTAGGCCCCACCACAACAATAAGAACATAAGAACGGCCGTACTGGGTCAGACCAAAGGGCCATCCTGCCCAGTATCCTGTCTACCAACAGTGGCCAATGCCAGGTGCCCCAGAGGGAGTGAACCTAACAGGTAATGATCAAGTGATCTCTCTCCCGCCAGTCATCTCCACCCTCTGACAAACAGGAGCTAGGGACACCATTCCTTACCCATCCTGGCTAATAGCCATTAATGGACTTAACCACCATGAATTTACCCAGTTCTCTATTAAACGCTGTTATAGTGCTAGCCTTCACAACCTCCTCAGGTAAGGAGTTCCACAAGTTGACTGTGCGCTGTGTGAAGAACTTCCTTTTATTTGTTTTAAACCTGCTGCCTATTAATTTCATTTGGTGACCCCTAGTTCTTGTATTATGGGAATAAGTAAATAACTTTTCCTTATCTACTTTCTCCACATCACTCATGATTTTATATATCTCTATCATATCCCCCCTTAGTCTCCTCTTTTCCAAGCTGAAAAGTCCTAGCCTCTTTAATCTCTCCTCATATGGGACCTGTTCCAAACCCCTAATCATTTTAGTTGCCCTTCTCTGAACCTTTTCTAGTGCCAGTATATCTTTTTTGAGATGAGAAGACTACATCTGTACACAGTATTCAAAATGTGGGTGTACCATCAATTTATAGAAGGGCAATAATATATATACACAATATACAAATATTAAGGTTGATAGCTTCTAGTAATTAAGAAAGTGTAGTTTGGGGAAGTTCTCTGAGTGCGTTGTTTAGTGTTCATGTATGATAGTGGTTTCCAACCAGGGGTACTTGTACCCCAGAGGTACGCAGAGATCTTCCAGGGGGTACATCAACTCATCTAGATATTTGTCTGGTTTTACAACAGGCTACATAAAAAGCACAAGCGAAGTCAGTACAAACTAAAATGTCATACAGACAGTGACTTATTTATACTGCTCTATATACTATACACTGAAATGTAAGTACAATATTTATATTCCAATTGATTTATTTTATAATTATAAGGTAAAAATGAGAAAGGAAGCCATTTTTCAGTGACAGTGTGTCTGAGACACTTTTGTATTTTTATGTCTGAATTTGTAAACAAGTTGTTTTTTAAGTAAGGTGAAACTTGGGGGTAGGCAAGACAAATCAGACTCCTGGAAGGGGTACAGTGGTCTGGAAAGGTTGAGAGCCACTGGTGTAAGACCTTTATAATTAAAAAGACAAAAAATATGTGAAGGTGGAGGTAAGGTCAAGAAGCTACATCAATATTTAGGATAAAAATACATTACAGGGAACAGTGCAGTTATCCCTCCAAGCTAAACATTACGAATTCAGTAAATTCAGAGTTTAGGTTAAATCCAAATCACTTTAAGCATGGAAATGCAGCGTTAGGGAACCCAAATGACCTTAACTCAGCCTTTCAGACTCCCAAGCGCTTAGAAGTAGTCACTTTGCAAATTAATCGGTGGCCAGACAGTCAGGGTTGATTTTCTTGTTCTGCAACACATTTTTGTTAGTCAGTAACAAAATGAAGGAAAGCAGCCCAGTCCCAGTCCTGGACTGAGAGGTCAAAAGGAGTGAGTTCAAGCCATTGAGTCACTGTGCAAACTTGGTCAAGTCACTTCACCTCACTGTGACTCAGCCTTACCCTTCTGTAAAATGGGAACAATGTTACATACATCTCTCTTTACAACATGCCTTGAGATCTAGGTTTCAGAAGCATTACACATAGATTGACGCAAGAACAACCACAAGGAAACATCACACACACTTACCAGCTGAAAGAGAGCTACTGCCTGTTGCAAAGTGACCACTCTAGAGCATCAGCTGTTTGTCTTTGCCCAATTTAAAGGGCCAGTGTCACAAAAGGCATTCTGGGGGGAAAAATCCTAAAAGAGGGCAATCTTCCACTAGAGAGTTAATAGAAAATAAGAAGCTTTGAGGGAAGGGAGCAATGGTACTTGTTATGCCTTGGCTTGTAATGTCATCATTTGATTAATAATAATAACAGTACTTTTCAGTGGGAGTTTTTTACAAAGGATCATTAACCCCAGTTTACAGACAGGGAAACTGAGGCATGGACCAATATGACTGCTTCAAAGTCACTTATTAGGTCAGAGCCAGGAATAGAACCAATGTCTTTAGGGTCTTAGTCCACTGTGGTAACCACTAGGTAACACTCCCTATTATTAGCAGCTAAATATCTATAAGGGATGCATAGCTAAGGCTGTGTTAAATTTTGTACTTCAGCAGGAATTAAGTTTCTCTGTCTATTTTTACAAGCTTTCTTTTCTAATTCAGGCATGAACATGCTTCTTTGTAGTGTCCAATTTAATTTTCCATTGCAACACCAAATAGATTGAATAGATGCATAGATTCCAAGGCCAGAAGGGACCATTGTGTTCACCTAGTCAAACTGCCTGTGTAACACAGGCCTTAGGACTTCCCCGAATCAATCCCTGTTTGAACTAGAGTTGATCTTTTAGAAAAATGTCCAACCTTGATTTAAAAATTGCTCATGCTGGAGAATTCACCACAAACCCTTATTACATTGTTCTAATGGTTAATTACCCCCACTGTTAAAAACTTGTGCCTCATTTCTTGTCTGAATTTGTCTAGCTTCAGTTTCCAGGCACTTGATGTTGTTAGACCTTTGTCTGCTAGATAGAAGAGGCTATTATCAAATTTTTGCTCTCCATGTAGGTACTTATAGATGGTGATCAAGTCACCCCTTAAAATTAAATGGATTGAGCTCCTTGAGTCTGTCACTATTAGGCATGTGGGGGGGCAATTTCTCACCTGCCACGTGTTTTTCATTGTCGCTGACATCTAGGCAAAATGAATATAAAACACCATTAAATCTGAAAGGCCGAGATTTGCACCTTCTTTGCACAGGTGTAACCAGCATTGCCAGCCCTTAGTGTTCAAAAAATCAGGAGTCAGGCCCCAGTGAATGATGAGATTGCCTTAAAAATTACGAGATTAAAAAATGTTTTTTCCCCCCTTATTTGCCTTGTTTGGGGGCCCTTAAGCTTCATGCTTTCTCTGTAACCCTGAGTACTAAAATCTTACTTAAAAAAAAAAAAAAAAGCTGATCCTCTGATATAAATGAAATGAAACCAAGAGCTGAGGTTTAAGGGGGGAAAAACCCCTAAATATTGTGAGAGTTGGTAACAATTAGGCAGAAGGATCAAGGCAGAAGGAAATTAAAACCAATTCTTCTTGTTGTTTGTCCTATGGGAATACCTAAATGTCCTAATGAATGTAGGGGTTCCTTTTTGCTGGGCACTGCACATGCACATAAGGCTAAAAGTTAAAGTCAGACAAAGTCAAATGAGAAATAAGAGACACACTTAAAAGAAATCTTTCAACACATTAAACATGAACCACTACAGCGTATAGCTTTTACAAAGAACCATACACATAGAAGATATATGTTTTTAACAGTGAGGTGCAAGGGGTTTTGATGTTAACTCATAACAATTGTAACGTTTTGTCAAAGTGTTTTGGGTGAGTTGTTTCTGATGTCAGTTTCTTTCAGTGTTCCAGCCCCGGTTCTGGGACGTTGATTGTTTATGGTTCTTTTCAGCAGCCTTTGACATGCTGAGGAAGATAATGTTTAACCAAAGGCAGAGTAAAGCCCTTCGGAAACAGAAATATCAGAAACAAAAAGAGCAAACAGCGCGGCACGGTAATTATTGTCCATGCTTTAGTAGCAAAGAGAATTTCTGACTGAGATTTGGGCCCCGTTGTGTTAGGGGCTGCACATAGTTGGAGGAAAGCACCTGTTTCAAAGACCTTACTATCTAAATAGACAAGACAAAGGGTGGGAGGGGAACAGTGAAGAGCCAGGAATTCAGCCCAGGTGTCCTGTCCTACCCACTAGACTAGGGGTGGCCAAACTGTGGATCGTGAGCCGCATGCGGCTCTTTTACAGGTAAAGTGTGGCTTGCAGAGCCCCTCATGCCCCCCCCCCATTCTCTGCCTACCAGATGGGGCGCAGAGGGGAGCTCAGGACTGCCCAGTGGTGGGGCTAGGGGCTTCTGCCCAGCAAAGAGTGGGGTCTAGAGGTTTCAGCCCTGTGGGAGGCGCCTGCCAGGACTCAGGGTTTCATCCCTGCGGGGCACACCTGCTGGGCCTGGGGGCTGCAGCAGGAGCAGGACTGAAGCCTGGAGTCCCAGCAGGTGCCTTCTGCAGGACTGAAGCCCCGAGACCCCCTCCCTGCAGGGTAGAAGACCCTAGCCCCACCATCCTGCCACAGGGATGAAGTCCCAAGACCCAGCAGACAATCCCGGCTTTCAGACTTCTGTAGATTATCATATGCAGCTCAGGGGATCAATGTTTGGCTACCCCTGCACTAGATCATGCTGCACTCAAGAGCGCCATCACTTCTCCACGCAGCACAGAACCCCAGATCCTGGATTACAAGTGCAAATGTGGAGGGGACGATGCAAAGTTGACATTTAGCTTGAGCCTTTGTATCTTCCTGATGCAGGGCTGGCTGCGTACCCCAGGGTAAGAGAAGCCGGAAGGCTGGTCTAGCATGTGCCAGGTGCCAGTGACCCCAAGCGGCTGATATGGCAGCCAAGGCTTCCTGCTGCAGGGGAGGATCTAGCTGTCCCAGGATTGCTGGTGCATGGAGGATCTGTCTCTCCCGGGGTTTCTGGTGCATGGGGGATCTGTCTCTCCAGGGGTTGCTGGTGCATGTGGGATCTGTCTCTCCCAGGGTTTCTGTTGCATGGGGGATCTTTCTCTCCTGGGGTTGCTGGTGCATGGGGGATTTGTCTCTCCTGGGATTGCTGGTACATGAGTGATCTGCCTTTCCCGGGGTTGCTGGTGCATGGGGGATCTGTCTCTCCCGGGGTTGCTGGTGCATGGGGGATCTGTCTGTTCAGGGATTGCAGGCGCACTGGAGGATCTATCTCTCTAGGTGCTTCTATGACCCTCATCGTTATAGCATCTGAGCACCTCACAACCACTACTGTATTTATCCTTAAAGCCCTGTGAGATGGGGCAACGCCCGGGTGTGGTATCCCCAGTTTACAGATGGGGCAGCGAGGCATAGTGAGGTTAAGCCTGGGACTTGAAAAGCTGCCTGAGAAATGTGAATACCCGAGTTCCTACAAAAATGAATGGGAATCATTAATAATACCTGCTGCTTTACAGCTGTAAATCTCAAAGCACTTTAGACATATAGGGAAACTGAGGCACAGGGACATGTCCAGGTCTAGAACCCAGGTTTTCCAAGTCTCAGTGAGGTGCTCTCTCCAGCAGGCCACACTGCTTCCTTTTTCTTATGCATCCCCTCCATGTTATAGAAGTCCAAAGTGCTGTGTTTCATGGTTTCCTTGTACTCCCGCCATCTGTCTGTTGTCTCTTGTCATATACTTAAATCGTGAGCTCTTTGGGGGCAGGGACTCTCTCTTTGTTCGGAGTTTATACAGCATGTGGCACAAGGGGGTCCTGGGCCATGTCCGGGGCACTTAGTGCTATGGTAATAATAAATAATAGTGCATTCGAATTCCCTATGTGACCCTGAGAATCAAGGGCAGCTGTCCTGAGTCTTGGGGTGTTGTCTGGCCCATGTGACCACTCTCTTTCCCCCCAGTTGCTCCCCTAGCAGCTGGGAGGATGCAGTGCAGATGTTCCCATAGCATACCTCCCAGCATTTCAAGTGGCTAAGGTGGGATGCAACGCCACTCAGCTTTGGCCCATTTCCATCTCCGTAGGTGGAAACAGAGGGGTGGCTGGGCACCAGACTGCAACCCCAGTTTGTTGGGGAGAGGGGGGGTTTCTCAAACGGCAGGGTCTGGAGCAAATTGCTCCTTTTGCCCCAACTGTGAGCAGCCCTGAATACATAGTCTTGAATACCTGAATAGGTAATCATCAAGTGATCCATCCCCTGTCGCCTATTCCCAGCTTCTGGCAAACAGAGACTAGGGACACCACCCCTGCCCTTCCTGGCTAATAGCCATTGATGGACCTATCCTCCATGAATTTATCTAGTTCTTTTTTTGAACCCTGTTATAGTTTTGGCCTTCACAACATCCTCTGGCAAAGAGTTCCACAGGTTGACTGTGCGTTGTGTAAAGAAATACTTCCTTTTGTTTGTTTTAAACCTGCTGCCTAGTAATTTCATTAGGTGACCCCTAGTTCTTGTGTTATGAGGAGGAGTAAATAACACTTCCTTATTTACTTGCTCCACACCAGTCATGATTTTATAGACCAGAGGTTCCCAAAGTGGGCGATACCGCCCCCTGGGGGGCGCTGGAACGATCCAGGGGGGCAGTAGTAGCCTCGGGTGCAATTGGGGGGCGTTGAATAAAAATAAGGGGGCGGTGGAAGCATAAAGAAAGAATATAAGAAAATTTTGAAAAACCGTTCGTACTTGTTTCATCTGTTGTGTAACATAGAGTTAAAGTTGTAGTGATTACTTTATTTTCCAAATAAATTCACAAATTATAACCGATCAGGTGTCAAGTCCGCCAACAGCTCTTAACAAGCAAGTGTTGGCAGACGAGCGTGTCGCGCATTGTCGGGAAGTCGAGCATGCATCGGCAGGACTATGTGCGTGTAATGACTTGTTTACAATACGATACTATAAATAGGCGACATGTATGAAATCTAATTTAGATTGTTTCTTAATTGTGTAAAAAGCAGTTAACAATAGTGCAATAAGTATTTAAAATTTTTTATTCATATTCAATACCTTCGATCTTTACAGATTACGGATCACATACAAAGCAAATTGTATTATTGTTGTTTCAATAAAACAGCAATTTACACGTGAGTATTTTTATACATTTTCTTACATATCTACCGTACGTTTCTGTGTCTCTAGTGCTTACTAATAATAAAATCGTAGCAGGCTTGTGGCGGTACAGTACTATTTGAAGTGTACAGTCAATATATTTGTCATTTTTTATTACAATATTAACGAAAACGGGAATGAAATCGTAAAAAAACTGTTAACTATTAACATTTATTTATATCTATCGAATCATCTGTGTTAATTGGTAAATAAGGCGTGTGTTAATAAGGAACAATTATTTAAATAAGGGCAAACTAAATTAAAACTATTAACTGATTTTTAATTGCATATTGATTATTTTTTAATTATTTCTTGATAAATTTAGTTTGATATTTGACAGTTTAATATCAAATACATATATCTAATGCTGAGCAAAGAACAAAACCCAGTTTATTAGTTTCATTAGTATTTTAGTTTGGTTGTCTTTTGCCATCTTACGCAAAAACCACTGTATACCTGATGTCGTGGGCGATATTCTAATAACACATCTTTCTTTACTATATTGTAGGACGTAGGTAGAAATATAGATACATAAAAGAAGACAAATTTGTCACTGCATCGTTCTGTTTGTTCGCTTAAAGAAGGTAGATTTCCAGGGGGGCGCTGAGTAATTTTTTTTCTGAAAAGGGGGGCGCTGAGTAATTTTTTTTCTGAAAAGGGGGCGGTAGGCCAAATAAGTTTGGGAACCTCTGTTATAGACCTTTATCATATCCCCCCTTAGCTGTCTCTTTTCCAAGCTTAATAGTTCCAGTCTTTTTAATCTCTCCTCATATGGAAGCTGTTCCATCCCCATAATCATTTCAATTGCCCTTTTCTGTACCTTTTCCAATTCCAATATATCTTTTTTGAGATGGGGTGTCCAGATCTGCACACAGTATTCAAGATGGGGACGTACCCTGGATTTATCTTGATCAGGGGTTCCCAAACTTGGTTCGTGGCTTGTTCAGGGTAAGCCCCTGGCGGGCCATAAGACACTTTGTTTAGCTGAGTGTCTGCAGGTACAGCTGCTCACAGTTCCCAGTGACTGTGGTTCATTGTTCCCGGCCAATGGGAGCTGCGGGAACTGGCGCGGGCCTGGCTGTTTGGCAGGCTTTAAATAAAATTGCCGTTGGTTTTTGTGTCTTTAGCTAGTTGCTGTTCGGATTCGTTCTTGACCTTATTATACGTTTACACTTGATTTGCCAGAGTTTTATGTTCCTTTCTATTTTACTTACTAGGATTTGACTTCCAATTTTTAAAGGATGCCTTTTTGCCTCTAACTGTCTCTTTTGCTCTGCTGTTTAGCCATGGTGGCATTTTTTCATCCTCTTACTGTTTTTATTCATTATTATTAGGGGTATACATTTAGTTTGAGGCTCTATATGGTATATCAGGAAACAATCACCCAATGGAGGAAGCATACTGTGCCCAGTATGGGGAGGAGCTGACCAGCCCTCTGTGGAGAAACCTAATTGCGTTCGATGATGAGATAACTGGCTCCATGGATGAGGGGAAAGCATGGACATGTTATTTCTTGACTTTAGCAAAGCTTTTGATATGGTCTTCCGCAATATTCTTGCCAGCAACGTAAAGAAGTATGGTCTGGATGAATGGACTATAAGGTGGATAGAAAGCTGACTAGATCATCGGGCTCAATGGGTAGTGATCAATGGCTCCATGTCTAGTTGGCAGCTGGTATCAAGTGGAGTGCCCCAAGGGTCAGTCCTGGGGCCGGTTTTGTTCAATATCTTCATTAATGATCTGGAGGATGGCATGGACTGCACCCTCAGCAAGTTTGCAGATGACACTAAACTGGGAGGAGTGGTAGATACGCTGGAGGGTGGGGATACAGAGGAACCTAGAAAAATTAGAGGACTGGACCAAAAGAAACCTGATGAGGTTCATCAAGGACAAGTGCAGAGTCCTGCACTTAGTGTTGTACTTAAAGTACTGCACAGGATCTTTTTAGGGGGAATAAGACAAAACGCCACATTTATTAGTAATACATGTATTCATTAACACTGTATCATATGCATATAATATATTACACTTACACTCACACACACACACAAACACACTCCGTCTTGTTGTTACCAATTAGTTGCTCCCCTTAACTTCACTGGCCAGGTGAGTTAGATGGGGGAGGGGGTGGAGCCGGGCTTCTGCCGATCCGGATCGATGCTCCCATGTTGACAAGACGAGACCCGGGGTCCTCTGCAAGACACCTCACTTTTATAGCAGCTTTCCTCTTATGCAAATCTATACCAGATTCAAACTCTGTGTCTGTGTCCATTGGTCCTTTGTGCTGCTTTCTTTTGAGTGTTGTCCCAATGCTGCAAAGAGGGTGTTTCCAAAGAAGGTGCTTGCTTCTAACCCCCGAGGCCGTTGGTATGTCTGCTTGTTTTTAATGAGCCCACTTGACACGTTTTATTGTCCTTGGGTCTGGCTCCCAGCCCCTCTCCAACAGTTGAGGCTGTCTGGAGGTGCTGCCTTCCATGCCTTGTTCATCCACACCTCATTCATTCAACAGGGCAATTGATTAAGAGTGGGGGGGGGGGGGAAGAGCTCTTGTTCTACTGCTAGCAAACAGAAATTCACACGTGGGTAGACCCACCACAAGGTTATATGAAGAGGCACAATGTAAAGACATATGAAAATTATTAGAGATTGATCTACATTAGGAAGGAAGAATCCCATGCACTGTTACAGACTAGGGATCGACTAGCTAAGCAGCAGTTCTGCAGAAAAGGACCTAGGGGTTACAGTGGACGAGAAGCTGGATATGAGTCAACAGTGTGCTCTTGTTGCCAAGAAGGCTAATGGCGTTTTGGGCTGTATAAATAGGAGCATTGCCAGCAGATCAAGGGAAGTGATTATTCCCCTCTATTCATCACTGGTAAGCTACACCTGGAGTATTGAGTCCAGTTTTGGTCGTCCCCCCCACTACAGAAGGGATGTGGACAAATTGGAGAGAGTCCAGCAGAGGGCAACAAAAATTATTAGGGGGCTGGGGCACATGAATTTATGAGGAGAGGCTGAGGGAACTGGGATTGTTTAGTCTGCAGAAGAGAAGAATGATGGGGGATTTAATAGCTGCTTTCAACTACCTGAAAGGAGGTTCCAAAGAGGATGGAGCTTGGCTGTTCTCGGTGGTAGCAGATGATAGAACAAGGAGTAATGGTCTCAAGTTGCAGTGGGGGAGGTTTAGGTTGGATATTAGGAAAAACTTTTTCACTAGAAGGGTGGTGAAGCACTGGAATGGGTTACCTAGGGAGGTGGTGGAATCTCCTTCCTTAGAAGGTTTTTAAGGTCAGACTTGACAAAGCCCTGGCTGGGATAATTTAGTTGGGGATTGGTCCTGCTTTGAGCAGGCAGTTGGACTAGATTACCTCCTGAGGTCCCTTCCAACCCTGATTCTGATTCTATGATGAAATTCACAGTAGCTTCCCTGTGTAGACAAGCCCTCAGACTCCAGATCTTCAAAGTTTAGATCCTCCTCAGTTTAGCCACTTGTCTGCACTGGTTCTTTACTCCATTCAAACCACTGAATACACATTCGTTCAATTTCAGCATGAACTGGCAATTTGAAGACACTGGGGCTGGTTGAAAACCAGGAGGGAAAATGTGAATGTATTTTCAGTTATCCCCTCCTCTGTTTTTTCACCAAAGATTGAAATGTCCATTGAATTTGAATTCAAACCCAGAGCTGCGGCCAAGGCCGTGTATTTCTGAGAGCCCGTTTCCTTTGGAGTATGGGGAACCAGGATCATGGCTCGCAGAGAGGCAGGGAACTTGGAAGGTGGTGGGGGTGGCTAAGATGGCATGTCAGAGATGCTCAAGCTCCAGTAGACACTAGGGTGGCTACCACCCAGCACGCCCCCTTTTCTGAGGTAGCTGGACACGACCAAGTGGTTTGGACATCCCAGCCTTTTATACTTCAGAGGTGACAACTCTAGCAGCCACAGCTTGGGAACCCCTGGCCTAGGGCATTGGCTGAGGTGGATGGGGAACCGGGTCAACCGTGGCTGAGCGAGGGGGATAGATCTAGGGGGCTGGCTGAGGAAAGGGTCAGACCTGGCACAGGCAAGCCAAATTGAGAGAGGCCTGGCCATGTGTTGCTGGTGGGGTTACTCCAGGGATCCAGCTGGCTGGGGAGGGGCAGGTCTGGCTGGGGGCAGAGTGGGAGGAGGGCTGGCTGCTTTGAGGCTGACTGAGGTTGAGGGGGCAGGTCTGGGGGGCTGGTTGAATGGGCTCAGGCCTGGCTGGGGATTGGGGATGAGTCAAGCCAAGCTAGGAGATGCCTAGCTGGTGCTGACAGGGCAGGCTGGTCTGGTTGGCATGGAGACGGGGCAGACCTGCCTTCCCAGGGGTTGGAGGAGGGAGGGCAGGCCTGGCTGGTTGGGGTAGGATTGTTGGGAGTCAGGCCTGGCTGGAGACAAATGGCAGGCTATGAGAGGATTGGGGAATGGGATGGGACTGATGGGGGGAAGGACAGTGGTAGTAGGGGAGCCTGGGGGATTGGGGACCTGGCTGGCTGGTGAGCAGAGCAGACTGGATGGGTGGGATGGGTTTGTTGGACCTTTGATTCCTCCCTTGAGAGGAATAATTTTGTATTTGTTGCTTTTTTTTATCTTTTACAAGTTGCCAACCAAAAATCCAGAGAAATAATCACCCTGGCAGAGAGGAGCCCAGTGAGAAATGTACAGACAGGTAAACAGAGGCTGAGAGCGGGGCTGGGACCTGCCCAAAAGCAATAGAGGAGTCAATGGCCCAGCTACAAATAGAACCCAGGAGTCCTGACTCCCAGGTCCTTCTGCTCTAACCACTAAATGCCACTCTCCTCCCACAACTGAGGACAGACCCCAGGAGTCCTCACTCCCAGCCTTCCCTATTCTAATAAGTAAAGCCCTCTCCCCTCCCACAGCTGGGGATAGAACCCAAGAGTCCTGACTCCCAGTCCCTCTTCTTTAACTCATTTAAGACCGAGCTGCTACGCCTGCCTGTTGCACCTGCTGGGAAACAGGGGAAGCCCCATGCCCCAACCCCATTTCTCCAGGAGAAGCGTCAGGGGGTGGTGGAGGGGACTGCAGATGGAAGGGGTCGGGTAGGGAGGGGCCCCCACTTGCTCTAGTCAAGGGCCCCAGAAACCCCAATCCACCTCTGACCCGAGGAGTCCTGATGCCCAGCCCCCTTGCTCTAACCACTAGATCCCACACCCCTCCAGAGCCCTGTGGACAGAACCCAGGAGTCCTGATTCCCAGCTCCCCCCCCCCCAAAGCCCACTCCCCGCCCAGAGCAGGGGAGAGAACCCAGGAGTCCTGCCTGTAGCTAGCCACTAGATAGCGCTGTGCTGTCTGTTGCTGCAGGACGCAGACAAGCTTTCCCCTCTCCTCCCTCTTCCTCGGCTTCCTGCCTGGCGATCGGCATCTGCTCCCGGCTCGCCTCCCTTCGCTGCGGTGCAGAGCCCCACCTGCCCGGCGCCCCGCTAGGGCCTGGCCCCGAGGGAGAGGCGGAGGAACCGGGGGTCCCTGCAGCCCTTTGTGGGGTTGCAGTTGCAGCCATGGAGGGCGCGGCCGGGCCGGGCCGCAGCCTGCAGGACGAGCTGACCTGCCCCGTGTGCCTGGAGTACCTGCGGGACCCGGTCATGGTCTCGGACTGCGGGCACAATTTCTGCCGCGCCTGCGTCACCAAGTGCTGGGAGGACTCGGAGCGCAGCCTGTGCTGCCCGCAGTGCCGGGAGCCGGTCCCCCACCGCCTCTTCCGGCCCAACCGGCAGCTGGCCAACATCGTGGAGATCGTCAAGCATTTCGGGGCGCAGGCGGCTGCCGGGCCGGGGGCGGCCGGGGCGGGGGTGTGCGAGCGGCACGGGGAGGCCCTGAAGCTCTTCTGCCAGGAGGACCAGAAGCCCGTCTGTCTGGTTTGCCACCTGTCCTGGGACCACCGAGCCCACCGGGTGGTGCCCATAGAAGAGGCTGCCCGGGGCTGTAAGGTAGGAAAAGGCGCCGGTGCATCGGTGCTGGAACTAGGGGTGTGTCCGCACCCCCTGGCTTGAAGCGGTTTCCATCCCATACAGCCGGGGTTCTCAACCGTTTTCTTTCCGAGGCCCCCTCCAACATGTTATAAAAACTCCATGGTCTACCTGTGTCACAACAACTCTTTTTCTGCATATAAAGGCCGGGGCAGGCATTAGGGGATAGCAAGCAGGGCGGTTGTTGGAGGCCCCGTGCCCCAGGGGGCCCCGCAAAGCTATGTTGCTCAGGCTTCAGCATCAGCCCCAGGTGGTGGGGCTCAGGGCCCTGGGCTTCATCTTTCTTTCCTGGGCCCCAGTGAGTCTAATGCCAGCCCTGCTTGTGGCCCCCCCAGGGGGTCCCGGGCCCCTGGTTGGGAACTGCTGGTATCTGGGTTTACAGTTTGGTTCAGTGACTCTCAGCACTCCCCACTATACAAGTTGTTCCAGCTCCGCTGAGCTGGTGTGTTGCTAGGGTTGCTAACCCTCCGGCATGGTCCTGGAGTCTCCAGGAATTAAAGATGAATCTTTAATTCAAGATTCTGGCATACGATGAAACGTCCAGGGATATCGCCAGGGATACATCCCACCAAAATTGGCAGCCCTATAGAGGCAAAATCGTGGGGGGTGGCTTGGCTTTGCCTGGGAGAAGCTTCTCTTGGGTGGCTTGCACAGGCCAGGGTGGGTTTTATCTTCTGCAAGGTAATCCTGTATTAAGGAGGAATCTAATCGGGTGTTAAGGAAGCGTGTCAGTCCTGTGTCTGGCTGAAGGAAAAAGGCTGCTCTGATTACTTTCCTTCTTTCCTCTAATCAGCTTTCTCTGGATCTCCTGATCTTGGAGTCATGTGGGTAGTTCTCTGAAAACATCCACTAAAATGTGCAGCGGCAGTCAAAAAAGCAAACGGAATGTTGGGAATCATTAAGAAAGGGGTAGATAATAAGACAGCAGATATCCTGTTGTCTCTGTATAAATCTGTGGTATGCCCACATCTTGAATACTGCGTGCAGAGGTGGTCGCCATATCTCAAAAAAGATATATTGGAATTGGAAAAGATTCAGGAAAGGGCAACAAAAATTATTAGGGGTATGGAACAGCTTCTATAGGAGGGGAGATTAATCAGACTGGGACTTTTCAGCTTGGAAAAGAGACAACTATGGGTGTATATGATAGAGGTCTATAAAATTGTGACGGGTGTGGAGAAAGTAAAGAAGGAAGTGTTATTTACTCCTCCTCATAACCAAGGCCAGCTCCAGAGTTTTTGCCGCCCCAAGCGACAAACAAACAAAAAAAAGCCACGATTGCTCTACTGCCACCGCTTCATTCTTCGGCGGCAATTTGGCGGTGGGTCCTTCCCTCCGACAGGGACCGAGGGACCCGGCACCAAATTGCTGCCGAAGAGCCAGATGTGCCGCCCCTTTCCGTTGGCCACCCCAGGCACCTGCTTGCTGCGCTGGTGCCGGCCCTGCTCATAACACGAGAACTAGGGGTCACCAAATCAAATTAATAGGCAGCAGGTTTAAAACAAACAAAAGGAAGTATTTCTTCACACAATGCACAAACTGTGGAACTCTTTGGCAGAGGATGTTGTGAAGGCCAAGACTATAAAAGGGTTAAAAAAAGGAACTAGATAAGTTCATGGAGGATAGGTCCCACCAATGGTTATTAGCCAGGATGGGCAGGGACGGAGTCCCTAGCCTCTGTTTGCCAGAAGCTGGGAATGGCGATGGGATGGGTCACTTGATGATCATCTGCTCTGTTCATTCCCTCTGAGGCACCTGGCATTGGCCACTGTCGGAAGACAGGATACTGGGCTAGATGGACTTTTGGTCTGACCCAGGCTGGCCGTTCTTATGTTCCTGTATGTACTAACCTGGTGCTGTCCTTTTAATTGCAATTTGTAAATCAAGATTGAATGCCTCTTCTCAAAAGAGTTGCTGTACCTCAGCCAAGAAGCCCTGGGCTTGACGTAGCAATTGCTAGGTGAAATTCTCTGGCAGAGGTTTATGCCAGAGGACAGTTTGGATCATCAGGTTCTTTCTGGCCTTGCTACCTAACATGATTCATATTTTAACTGCCATGCTGCCCCCGACCCCTGCAGTGCAGACAGTGACATAAAACAAACACAATCAAATTTATTGCAGGCCTTTGTAACTGAGACAGGTTCCTACTGTGGGGTGAGACCTAAATGCTAGCCCCAAAGCCTGGATTTGAAGCAGATTTTAATGAGAATTTGAGGGGATCTCTGGAGCTGGGGATTTCAGGTGGGGAGGGGAAGGTTAGAGAAAAGGTTTAGAAAACCTGACCTGAGAGGAAAGGTTAAAAATCTGGACGTGTTGTCTTGGGAAAAGAAGAGTGGGGGGAAAAACCTAATAAGTTTTCAGATCAGTTAAGAGCTGTTATAAAGAGGGCAGTGATCATTTGTTCTCCATGTCCACAGAAGGCAGGACAAGAAGCAGTGGGCTTAATCTGCGGAAAAGGGAGATTTCGGTTAGATATTAGGAAAACTTTTTAACTGTCAGCAGGGCTTTGGAGTGGAGCCCGGAGCGCGGAGCAGTGGAGCTGCAGGTTTTTGCCTGGAGCTGGAGCGGAGCTGGAGCACAGCTCCAAAGCCCTGTCAGGGTAGTTTAACTCTGGAATAGGCTTCCCAAAGGAAGTTTTGAAATCCCCACCATTGGAGAGCTTGGACAACACCTGTCAGGGATGGTCTAGGTTTACTTGGTCCTGCCTTATTGCGGGGGGGATGAGATAAATTCTTGAGGTCCCTGCCAGCCCTACATTGCTATGATTCTATGTCTAGTGGTTTGAGGGGAGGGGGACAATGTTTGGGTCCAGTTGTGGGAGGAGCGGAGCCGGACGTAGGGATGTTCTGAGCTGGGGGGATCAGTTTGGGCATCGTGTTGGAATGACTTTGGATATGTCAGTAGGGGCTGGGAGATTTGGAGGCAGTGGCTGGGAGCTAATTTTGGGGCAGTATTTTTGCTGCCGTGTCTGGGGTTTTAAGGGATGCGTAGATTTGGACTAGGTTTTTAAAGTAGTTTGGAGGAGCTAGGACTTGGTTGTTTGGGGCAGGATAGATTTTTTTGGTATGTCATGACGGAATTTCTGTCCGGGAGGTAAAAGGAAGAGGGCTCCTCTACTTACAATTGTGCCTGGGTGTTTTTGTCCCTCTTCCTTCCTCCCCTCCCCCGGTTGAAGCTCCATTTGTCCTATTGCCCCCTCTGCTCACATCTGCATGGTTGAGCATGAAGTGTAGCTAAGAAACAGTCTCAGGGAGGGCTAAATCTTGCCCTCAGACATGCGCGTGAGCAGTCCCAATGGCTCCTAGTATGTGTTTTCGGCAGAATTTGTGCCTGGGTTTGTTGGTCTATATAAAGGATAAAGAATAACAAGGTCGGCATTTTAACAACATTCTATAAATCAGTGAGATGCCCTCACCTGGGATACTGTATTCAGTTCTGGTCAAGGATAAAGCAGTAACAGAAGGGATTTACAGGTGGGCAAAGAGCATGATCTGGGCTCCGGAGACACTTGTGAATGGCAGGGACTGGCAGTGCTGGGACTGCTCAGTTTAGAGAGGAGATAAACAAGAGGGGGAGATGATATAGGTGCTGGCAAGAGTGAATAGAGTAGAGAAGGGAGATTAGGAGACAGGGTGAGTAGAGTTTCCCCAGTACAGAGCAAGGGCACATTCAATGAAATTGAAAGGTAGCCAGTTTTAAAACTGATCAAAGGAACTACTTGTTCACATTACATGCAATTAGCCAGTGGAACTCATTGCCACAAGATATAATTGAGCAGAAGTCAATACAGGACTGGATATTTATATGAATACTTCTTGCCGTAGATTGTTCTTTATTTGTACCGCCCTTTGTTTTGAGTTATAATAGTAAGGATTAAAAGTGCAAGACCCAAATTTTCAAGTCCAAGAGTGATTATGAATTGCCTCTCCTTTGCCAACAAGGGACACCCTGGAATGACATGATTTTTCAGAGGACAAGCACTCAGTCTTCCTGAAAATCAGGGCCCTTTAATCTTCTCAAACTGAGCACCCCCCAAAAAAGTTGACTCCCAGGATGACTAGTCACGCCTCAAACTATGGATCCAAGAGCACTGGAAGGGACATATACACTTGTGCTTCAGTGTTCCTTCCTAAATCTCTATGAACTAGAATAATGTTTGCCTGGGGGCAGATTAGCCCATAATTCCCTGCTGCAGGGTTTATCGCACCTTCTTGTGAAGAAGCTGGTGTTGGAGCCTGGAGATGGGCTCCTGGTCTGACCCAGACTGGCAATTCCTGTGTTCCTAAGTTTGGGAACTTTGTGGTGAAACCCTCCCAACAAAGATCCTTCTTGCTTCTTCCAGGAAGCACCGCAAGAACACCTGGCTGGTCTGAGAAAAGACAGAGAAGAAGCCAAAGCCAACGAGGAGAAGAGAAGTGAGGAGCTGCTGGTATGTGCCCAGCGCCGTCCCCCATCCCAGGTTTGCCTGGGATCAGAGTGCCCTGAGTAACAAAGCAAACACAGGGCTTGTTTCTCTGTAGCCTCTGAGGGTGATGGGGGGAGAGCGAACATGGGCTGGCTGGCTCGCTAGAGAGTTTGGACAAGTGCAGGTGGACAAGGTTTTGAGAAAAATCCCTGCTGTTGCTGTTAGCAAAGGTGCAGATGCCCTTGTGTATGCTGCTGTCATTGTGTGCTTGTGGGGCTTGGAGCTGGGCTGTGGCTTGATGTCTCTAAGAACTGCCCATCTGCAGAGCTCAGCAGCCATATTGTTCTTGGGGCTGCTGGAAACCGTCACAGAGGAGGCGCACATGCCTTCTACCCCTCTCATAGTCTCTTTGCTTTGGTTCCTTCTCCGTGCCCTTTCCCCCTCCCTCCCCAGGATGAGGAATTGGTCATCTGGCCAGACTCCAGGTCACCTCCCTCTCCAGGGCTGGGCTTCTGGGGAAAGGTGAGGGCATCTGGTCTCTCCTGAACTCTGCCCACTCACAATCTCCAAATGAAATCCCATTTGCAGTGGATGGAGCATATCTTCATAGTAGGATCATCCCTCTCCCTTGTCACCTATTGTGGTCAGCGGTAAAATGTTGATCAAAGATGACTTCTAGCTTGTCATCCATAGGCTTCAGAGTTAACACGGTTTCAATACATGGTGACAGTTCATGTCTCTGAGAGATATTGTTTCAGGCTGTTTGCAGACACAAGTAACCCTTACTGCGTCATTCACATTTTCAGTTATTTCTTTGCCACTGTCAGGGCAAAAAAAAAAAAAAATAGAAACTGAACCTCAGATTTTGGGGCACAAGATGCAGAGACCAGGGAAAAGTAACAGGTCACTGAGCTACTGCTAAAGGGCTTGATCCTGCCCTGAGGATCCTGCTCTGTCCTTTCTCTTTAAAGAAGTCCCCCCTTCAGCTGAGAGGCTACTTATGATTTTCCGTCTGTTACCGAGCTACCCTCTCTGTAATTGCAGAAACAGACAGAAGCCGAGAGACAGAAGATCCTCTCTGAGTGTAAGGAGCTGCGTGGTTTCCTGGAGGAGAAGGAGCAGTTCCTGCTGTCCCGGCTGGAAGCGCTTGACGGAGACATTGCTCAGAGACGGGATGAGAGTGTCTCTAAACTCTCAGAAGAAATTTCCCACATTGATAAACTGATCACTGAGAAGGGAGAAGAGACAGGGCAGCAGCTGGTGAGCCAGTCCCCGCAGGTGAGACGTATCATAAGGTTACTATCGTTATCTTCCATCTCGCTGATTAGAGGTAGGCAGAAAATGAGGCATGGAACAAAGCAAGTTGGTTGCAGCGCTGGGGCTAAAATCCAGGAGTTCTGACTCCCAGATACCCCATCTATAGACCCGGCTCCTCTCCCAGAGTTTGGAGTAGAACCCAGGAGTCCTGATCCACTGCAAACCCCTTCACTCGACTGGGATGTGTCTGTTCTGATCCATTCCCTGTTGGAGTCCAGGATTCAGAGTTCACAACGTAATTGACAAATACATTATCTAGATGCTACCTGGAGCCAGTCAACCCCTCTCCCCCCCTTTAAATTTGTATTTTTTTAATCATCTCATTTTCACAGTAAGGAATACTTTTTTTTAAAATGCATTTGTTTTGGTCCATTTTGTTCCATGGCCGGATTTTGATCTTAAAGGCTTCAAAAGCTGTTACAAAAAAGGAAACAATTGAGATTTCTTGCATTAAAAACATCTATGAAGTTTCAAAGTTGGGTACTTAAAAAATAAAATCATGGGGTAAATTTCAGCCAGCGCTCATGTTAATAGCTCAGTGGGACAAATTGTGCTCTCAAGTGGGACTGGTTGGTGTAAATCTACTGAGTCAATCTAGCTTGACACTGGTGTGAATCAAATCCGAATGCGGCCCCTGTTCACATAGGTCTGGTCTGCACCTAAAAAATAGATCGACCTACCTACATCACTCAGGGCTGTGAAAAATTTCGCACCCTGTGTGACGTAGTTAGTCGACCCAATCCCAACTGACTTTCCCAACAAGCCAGTGGCAGGACAAAGAGTTGGAGCCAGGAGTCCAGCACTGTTAACCCCCCCCCCCCCCCCAGCTCATCCTTCCGCACCACTTGAGCTCCCTGTTTAGCAGGACAGGGAGACTTGGGGGGATGGGGCTCTCGCTACCAAGGCAGAAAATCTTTTCTTCTTGTAAAGTGCATGGGGAGATGCTTTCCCCCATGGCCACTTCACAGCTGACCATTCCTGAGGCTGCTGAGAGCAAACATCCCAGCTGGAAGGAGATGGAAGTAGCAGCTGCCCTCTGAACGGGAGCCTGTGTGTCAGACTCCAGTGGAAACTCCCCTGCAGGACCAAGAGGCCTCCCCAGTCTGGGACACATTCACTGACTGCCTCTTCTTTCTCCTCCTCTCTAGGGTGGTGGCGGCAGCAGGATCGGGTAAGTCCTGGGCTCCATCTCCCTCCCCTTCACGCTCAGCTCGGCTTGGAAACAGCACTGAATATGCAGCCACGGAGTGCGACACGCTGACGCGTGGTTGTGTGTCCCACTAGCAGCTGCCATAGCAAGGAGAGGAGGGGCTAGTTGCTACGTGACAGCCAATGGGATTACTCCTTTAGCTTCTGTGGTAGGGGCTTTGTCTTTTGGTGTTAGAGAGCCCAGGTTCTATCCCAGCTGGAGACCTGCGCTGTCTATGGTCCTAGTGTTTTACGTGAGATCCACCCACTCTGGATCTCTGTCTCCTTTCTTTCCACATAACCCTGGGATTGGTGCCCCTTGTTACTAGAGTAGCCCAGCGCGAGAGAACTGGGCTAGTGGGAATCCAGAGAGCTCCCAAACAGGTCTCCATTCCTGCCCCCCCAAGTCCTGTTCCAGTCCATTCGGAGCATGGTGTTGTAGTCACATGACTCACAACAACCGGGATTGTCTTGCAAAGCTCAGATCCAAACTGGCCTGAGAGCTCCCAAATTTTCTGGGGCTGGGCCTCAAGCCCGTTTCTAACCCTTCCTCCTCCTCTCTCTCCAGCAGCGAGAACTGGACGCTTCAGAAGCCGGAGCCTGCGTTTGCGGAGCTGGAAAAAAGACTCAGGAGTTTCTCTCAGAAAAGCGCCGTCCTGAAGGAAGTTCTGCTGGAGTTCAAAGGTGAATGGAAGCATCTGGGTCTTCTCTGCTCATAGCTGCCGTAATATTGGGGAGGGCTGTTACGTCAATAGCTTACCTGGTCTCTCAGTGCCTAACTTCTATCAGTCGGTCTTACCTGTGGCTGTGCCGGTGGTCTCTGTCTTGCCACCCTGTAATTTTAAAAGCCGCTACTAGGCTAAAGCAGCAGCAACCCCGTGGTTAAGGTTGCAGCATGTTGTCCTCAAAATCACTCCAGCGACCCCCCTCCCACACCACATATATGCTCCATCCACACATGCTGCTTTTTCTCTGAGGGCTTGTATTATAGCAAGAGTTGGAAGAACTGGGTGTGTAGCATGTCTCTCATTCCTTGCAGTGGAAGCCACTGTTCTGAGTTGGGTTGTGAGGACCTGGTGACAGTGTGTCTTGCCAGGGATAGGATCCTTTCCCCTTCACTGGGCATTTCCTAGCTCTGAGTGGTGTCTATAATGAAGCCTTAGACCAGTGGTTATCAACCCACGGCCCATGGGTGGCTTATGGCCCAATTGGCACACAGTTGTGGCCCATGGGACAGCCTTGGCCATACAGGTACTATATATATTATGTGGATGCAGCCCACATAATACATAGGGCTTGTCTTAAATCGGCATCACTGTGATTGATGCAGCAGCATTGATTTAGTGGATCTGGTGGAGATGCAATAAGTCGATGGCCGAGCGCTCTCCCGTCAACTTCAGTACTCCACCTCCCCAAGAGGCGGAAGCTACGTTGACGGGAGAGCGTCTCCTGTTGACATAACACAGTGCTGTAAGTCGATCTAAGCTACCTTGACTTAAGTTACGTAACTTGCGTAACATAGCTCGACTTACTTTGCTCATGGAGACCAGGCCATAGAGAGCCACATATGCGGCCCACAATGATAAACTGGTTGAGAACCACTGCCTTAGACACGGGATATTAAGCGTTGGTTGAAACTCTTCAAACAATGGCCTTTGTACTAAAATGGATACTCCTTCATCTTCCAGTGTAATGGAAGAACTTGTTTCCCATTTCCTACCCCTGGTTCAGTGGCAGAAGGAAAACTTTTGTGGATTTTGTTTCACTTTTTCAACCTGCTCTAGGTACTCATCCCCAGGAAAGCCAGGGCTCAATTCTTTCTCCTTTCATTCCCCTAGAAAATCTGCGCTTTGAGCTGGAGAACGACACAGGTAAGCCTCTGCCTCCCTCCGCTGACTTCTTCCAGTGTCCCAGGAACTGACGTTAACCCTGCTGCTGTGGCAGTAACAGTGCGGGCGTAGGCCTGGCGACTCGCCCCCTGGTGTGATGGCTGAAGGGAATTCAGCCCAAATCTCCCCCTCAGCGTTTTGTTTCCATTTTGGATAAGGAAACAAAATGCTGATGGCTGCGAAGACAGGTGAGACAAACACCTGTTGCGTTTCCTCAGCAGACCCCCCTGCCTTCTAGTGCGCTCTCCTGAATTCCTGTTTTCTCGAAGGCAAACGCAGTTTGGAAGCTGTAAGAGCATGCAGTGTCTCTGGGCCCAGAGACCTCCCCTTTTCCCTGAAGCTTCCTACATCTCTCAGGCCATTGCCCATCAGCACAGGTAGTGCCACAGCTTAAAAGAGGGAAGATCTGGTGGCATAAGGGGCTGTCCCCAGGGATGAGCTCTGCTGTTAAATCCCTGTCTCCCTCTCTCTAGCTGATATATCTCTAGACCTGGACACTGCAAACCCCTACCTGGTGCTGTCCGAGGATAAGCGCAGCGTGAGGCTGAGGAGCGCCCCGCAGGATGTGCCGGCCAGCCCCAAGAGATTCGATTACTCCTTCTCTGTCCTGGGGGCCGAGGGCTTCACCTCGGGGAGGCACTACTGGGAGGTGGAAGTGGGGGACGGGGACAGCTGGGCCGTGGGGGCTGCCAGGGAGTCGGTGAGGAGGAAGGAGAAGATCGACTTCACGCCCGAGGAGGGGATCTGGGCGGTGGGGCTGAATTGGAAGGGCAAGAACTGGGACCAATACCAGGCTTTCACCTCCCCTGAGACTCCCCTGTCCCTCTGTGAGAGGCCCAGGAAGATCGGGGTCTACCTGGACTACGAAGGGGGGTGGGTGGCGTTCTACAATGCTGATAACATGGCCCCCATCTTCACCTTCACGGCCGCCTTCTCGGAGAAAATCTTCCCTTTCTTCTGGCTCTTCTACGTGGGCTCCTCCCTCACACTTTGCAACTGATGCGCCTGGCCCAGTTTGCTCTTTAAGGGGACCTGCAAAGGGTGGGGGTCCTGCCCCTCTGTTCTTCGTTGTTGGGTTTTTTTGTTGTTGCTGCTTTCTGAAGTATAGAACGAGCCTGAAAGGTTGAAATGAACTTTTCCCCCCAAACTTTTCTCTTCTCATTACACTAGAAATTCAGAGCTTGTCTACCCTGGAAAACGCTATGGCCTGCTGGGAATCTCAGCTTAGATGCTGAGGAGCACAAGTTGTATTGCCTTTCAGTGAGACTTGTGCTCGTAAGTGATTTTTTTAGGTGGTTTTTGAACGACACCCCCCACCAGTCTGTCCTGGAAGACTATAGCCCACTGGAGACCTGGCAGCTATACCAAAGAGCCTGCTTGAGATGAAGTGAATTATTTTATTCAGGCAGGTTAATTTTTTTTTTTAAACACCCCACGAACTCAGTTGCCCTCCACACACTTGGGAGAAAAGCTCTCTTTGTTAATGATTCACCTGATCCACATCTCTGAGACCTCCAGTGAATCTGCCAGAGGAGACCAGATTCGATTCTCCTGATGTCTCAGTGGTAAATCAAGCTGCATGGGGGAAGAAGGCATAATCAGCTGGGCCTCTCTTTTTTTTTTTTTTTTTTGCACTTTGCAGGTCACCTTTTGCAAATGTAACTGCTCCAATTCCTGCTCCCTTTCCTCCCCAGCCTTAGCAATAGGACGCTTTATCTCATAACACGTTACCCCTTCTCCTGGCCACTAGCACGTAACAGAGTCAAACCTGATTCCCCTTCTGTTGCTTTTCCTATGTTGTCAAATACCCAGTGAGCGTTACAGGGTTGCCCTTGGTGTTGGTGTTTTTGGGGCCATATTGAGGCTGCCGGAAGCCCAGGGCCCTTGGTTTGGCTCAGGCTTGTCGGGCATGAGCTGTAGCCCACCTAAGGGCCGGGTGTGTGTGTGCTGTGATTACCTGCTGATCCACTAGTGAATGGAGCCAGCTTGTCTAGAGGCCTTGTTCTGGAGTTGCATGTGAGATAAGCAAGGACAGTTGAACCCAGAGGGTTCCCATTGAGCCCAGTGGGGTTGGATGATGTTTTTGAGTTACACTAGCACAACTGCAAGTTACAGCAGTCTGGAGTGACTCCAGTGTCAATTGAGAGCAGACTCCAGGAGTCAGTCCAGATTTGATTCCAGCCCTAAACCACATTGATTTCAGGAGTTGCCCTGGTTTAACACAGATTCAACAGGGTAAAGTTAACCAGAGGGGTTTTCCATCTGCTTGTATCTAACTCCAGCCTAGCATTCATGCTAGCCTCTGTAACCCCGTCAGTGCTCTGCGTCTCTGAACCGTCGCTCTGTTTCGTAGGAAAATAAAATTCACTGTGCAAACAGAAAAAGCTCCTGTGGTGTTGAATATTTCGCTGCTGCCTGCCTGCAATACAGCCTTATGCAGGCAACAGAGCTGCCCCAAACAGGAGTCTCCCTCATCCACTGCAGCAGGTGAGGACAGCAGGGGTGGGCTGAGTGACGGCTAATCCGTGTAGGTGGTTCATGGCGGCACTAATGGATATTCGCAGTGCTTGGGCTGAGCACTGCTACGTCCCCTTGGAGGGACTGCAGCTCTGCCCGGTGTAACCTGGCCTGAGCTGCTTTCGTGACTGGTTTAAGGGCACGGAGGGGGCTAGAGCCCAACTTTCCCCGGCTGGTGCCTTCCTGAGTGCATAACACGATGGCTCCTCCTGCGGCCTGTCCCAATGCCAGGTAAGCAGAGTTAAGTTTCCACGCCTGGCTGAGGCCTTGTCTGCGATGGGACGTAGCTGCACACTTGAGGTTCGGCGTAGCGTGGCATTGCTTGTGCCCACCTGAGACTCAAACAGAAGGTCCACGGGCAAGTGGTGGCACTGGTGTGACCACTAGCAGGGGCAGCAGCCACGGGGGGCAGACAAGGCTGCAGCAAAGGGAGCATCTAGCTTCCTCTTCTCAAGACTGTCGGGGCATAAACTGAGCCGCATGACTGAGTGGGGAGCAAGAGAGTTCCTGTGGGTGCCATATAATAGTTAGTGGGCACCAGCGTTCCTCTAATTTTTCCCACACATGTGCAGAATGAATTTATGTGCAGCAGGGTGGGGCCAAGGGGTTCAGAGTGTGGGAGGGGGCTCAGGGCTGGAGTGCGGGGAGATGAGGGACTTGGGGTGCAGGCTGCCCCAGGGCTACAGCAGGGAGAGAGGACTCTCCCTGCAGTAGCACTTGGGCTGAGGGGGAGAGGCACCTCTCCCCTGGCTGCAGCAGGCCTGGGCTGGGGGAGAAGCATCTCTCCACTCCACGGCACTTAAGAGGCTGCTGTGTGGCCATGCAGCTTAGAGGGAACTTAGCTGGGCACTCCTCCTGCGGGGAGCAGACACGGACCATCCTGCTCTGAGCGTGTGCCCTTGGGGGGGGGAGATCTAGTTAGCCTGTAAGAGCTGTGAGGCTGGCACATGCTCAGTGCAGACAGAATCTTGCCAGCATTTTGTTGCAAAACTCTTCAAGGCACTTCTACTGAGCATGTGCGAGCTGTTTGGCAGCTTGTAGCTGTGGCAGATTCGGGTGGATTTTTTTTTTTTTATAGGGGTGGCAAAAAGCTGGGTCCAGACATGAGGGTGACCCACCCCCACCAAATTTCAAGTCCCTGCTCCACAGCATGCAGGTATTCTCGGTGAAACTTTTACCTGGCTCAAAAATGAGAGAGCCCTTGGAGTTGAAACTCTCAAAAATAGATCAAGCCTCTCAAGCTGAGGCCGCCTCCCACCATAAGTGCTGACAGGCTGAACGGTTAGTGTGGCAAAGTTAAACCATACCAATCTAGTAGCATGGGTACTGCTGGTACACACTTTCTGGCAGGAATTTTATTTGATGCACGCTGGGGCGTAGATGGTACTCTAATACAAACAGCAATGGCCTTCCGGGCACAAGGCGGCTCGCTGACAATCCCCTCCCCAGTGGCAGCTGTGACGATCAAGGCTTCGCCTGGAAGTTGCTAGGTCAGGACTGACTGCTGCTGGCTCCTGACTGGTGAGCCAGATGCTGGCTGGCGCTCACCCTGTCCAAACTGCGGCAAGGCCGAGGTAGAAATCCTCCCCGCCGTGGCTTTTCTGATGGGCAGCCAGGTGCGCCCTCTCCTGGAAGCCTTTCCCGCACAGGGGGCACTTGTAGGGCTGCTGGCCCGCGTGGACGCTCTGGTGGTTCCTGAGGTCCGAGCTGCGGCCGAAGCCGATGCCGCACTGGGGGCAGTGGAAGGGCCGGTCACCGGTGTGACTCCGCCGGTGGAGGATGAGGTCTGGGTGCTGGGCAAAGCCCTTCCCGCAGTCGGCACAGTGGTAAGGGGCGTCTCCGAGGTGGCTGCCCTGGTGGGCCAGGAGGTGGGAGCGCTGGCTGAAGCTTTCTCCGCACTTGAAGCAGGTGTGCCGTTTCTCCTCCATGTGGCTGTACCGGTGCATTTCCAGCTGGCCCGGCCACTTGAAGCCCTGGCCGCACTCGGGGCACTTGTAGCGATCGTCTTGCAGGTGGGTGCGCTGGTGGTTGACCAGGACGGAGCGCTTGCGGAAGCGCCGCCCGCACTTGGGGCACTGGTGGGGCCACTCCCCCATGTGGCTCTTGCGGTGGGCAGCCAAGTCGCAGCGACGCAGAAACCCCTCCCCACAGTCAGGGCAGGGGAAGGGGATCTCCCCGGTGTGGGAGCGCCGGTGGACGGACAGGTCGCAGCGCCGCAGGAAGCCCCGCCAGCAGTCGGGGCAGGGGAAGGGTTTCTCCAGAGCGTGCAGCCGCTGGTGACGCAGGAGGTGAGCGTGGTCAACAAAGATCTTCCCGCACTCGGGGCACGGCCGCTGCTGCTGCTGCTCCGGCTGGAGGCTCAGCAGGACCTGGATGTATTTGTGGCCCACGCTGCCTCCCCCGGGGGAAGTGGGCTGGGCTCCCTCCTGCCCTTCCAACCCGCCCCAGCTTGCACAGACGTCCTCCTGCTCACGACTCCCTTCGCATTTTATTGATGACATAAGGTGTGGCTCCCCCTGCGTCGGCATCCAGGACACGTTCCCTTCGGATTTCACGGACAGCGTCCTGCGCAGCTCCACTTGCGTGGGACCCTGGTGCTGAGCATTTTCATGGGCTGGACCCTCACCTGCTGGGACAGAGAGAGAGAATCCAGACAGGAAACCTCAAAGAAGAGAATGTGTAGGGGGGAAAACAAACTACAGTAACAGCTGGGGACATGGAAAAAAGAATTAAGATCCTGCTCAAACTCTTCCCCAGAGGACAGAGAGGAGGGGACCAGTTCTGCCTCCACCCGTCTGAAGACTAAAGGCAAAGGAAGCCAGGTGTCAGGAAGGGGTGAGCACAGAGGCACTGACTTTCTAATTGGCGGCGGAGGGGGGTGCTCCATCCCAGGCCCCACCCCTTCCCTGAGCTCGCTCCTCCCTCCCAGTGCCTCCTGCCCGCCCTGAACAGCTGATCCGTAGTGGGCAGAAGGTGCTGGGGGGAGGAGCTGATCGGCAGGGCCCACCGGTGGGTGCTGAGCACCCATGGAGTTCAGCGCCTGTGTGTCGGCACTCGGGCGAAGGAAGCTACTGCCAGGTGTCAGTCAGGAATGGGTGGGAAGCCAGTCTGATGGTTGCCGTGACAGCTGAGGATAACCCTGCTCTGGGAGGGAGGAGGTAGAACTAGGGTGGGGGGCACTCAGCAGGCCAGCTGTTTCCTTTCCTTGCCGATGGTATGTGTCAGTAGAGCGGGTTCCTCACCTGCACAGGCGCCCTGTGGGCTCTCCTTCTCCTCAGAGCCATGCAGATTGGGGACCCATGGCTCACCTTCTCCTTTCAACGGGGAAATCATATCAGGCTTGGAAACCGGAAATCCTGCGCAAGGGAAAGAAACTGAGTGAGATGAGGGGAAGTCGTGGAATATTTCTTACAAAGAGTGTTCCATGATTTTTTAACCCCAGTTCATTTTAAAGCAGTAAAATCCCAGGGCCAGCTCCCCAGCTGCTCAAAATCTCCGCCCATTCTGCTACAGGTGGAAACCTCTCTCTGCTGGAAACACAGAGCCAGGCACTCATCAGCAAAGCGGTTCCTGTAGTGTATGGAAACCAACTTTGTGTCCTAGAAAGTGGAAAGTCCACCTTGGATCCACTTCTTACTGACGGAGAGGGGCCCGGTGATAGAGAGTCAGAGACGCTGGGACCAGTGGGATTCAGCGCAAGAAGGGATGGGAAGGAGTTGGGGGTATCACCTAATGCAGCAGTTCAAAAGCGTTATGGGTCAGCAAAGCACATTTTGTGGAATGAAGCCATCAATGAGCTTGTGAAATCAGGAACCAAATCCCCACAATCCCTTCCCCAGAGGATAGAGACGAGAAGTCCCATCCTGCCTTCACACCCATCTGAACGCTCAAGGGCAAGGGAGGACAGTGGGGTGGGAGCTAATGTCAGGGTTGGTTGGAAGCCTGGAGTGACATCTGCCATGAGGGTCTGACTCCTACTGGGGACAATTGTGACCTGTGTGGGATGAGGTAGAACTGGGGGAGCACACGAGGCATTTGGAGGACTCCCAGCTGTTCCTTTCATTGTCTGGTGGGGTGTGTTAGTTTAATCAATTCCTCACCTATGCAGGCACCACTCAGGCTCCCCCTTTCTTCGGAGCCCTGGGGATCTGAGACCCACGGCTCTTCCCCTCGCTCAAGCCAGGAGATCACGTCGGGTTTGGGAATGAGAAATCCTGCTGAGGGGGGAAGAACATGGTGGGATGGGGGTGAATGAATGGTCTGTGGAATGTTTGTTACAAAGAAAGTTCCATGACACAACCCAGCCCCTCCCCTACGCTGTGGGGTGTGGCATTGGCAGATGGACATGGGAGACCCTTCAGAAGAGTCGGACATGCTTTGCCCCCTGGAGAAGATGCTGGGATCTGCACATGCCAGGTGACCCAGGCACAGCACTAATATCAAACCACTTAGGCCGGATTCCGGGCTGTAGCGGGGAATGAAACGTTCAACACAAAAGACTTCTCTTCAGAAAATGAGATTTGGTTGAAAATTATTTCATTTGCAAAACAGTTTAGCTTTCAATTCCATTTTTAGAAAATATTTTGTAATGGTAATTCTTTTTTGAGAAGAAGAACAGAAATTAAAAAAAATAAATCTTTAGTTTAGAAATTGTGTGGAAGTGCCACCTTCTGCCAGAGTTCTACTTTCTCCTGCCTGTCCTTTTCCACCCGAAAAGAGCGGGTGGAAAGTCGAAGAGCGAGAGAAATTAATAGTGAAGTGTTACTCTGAGGGGGTAAGCACTGAACTTGATATTTGTGGAGAGAAAGCTTCTAATACCCAAGGGAACAAGGAATCCCTTACCCAGCGAGGTCAAGCTCTTGTAATTCTCTTGCATGACGTCCCTGTAGAGGGCTCTCTGACTGGGGTCCAGCACAGCCCACTCCTCCTCCGTGAAATACACAGCCACCTCCTCGAAGGTCACCGCCCCCTGAAACAACCACAGTCCCCACTCAGGACCTGTTCCCCAGCCACAATCCCACCTGCCCCAGACTGTTCTAGTTTCCTGTGTACTTTCGGTAAGGCTTATAATACCCATAATCCCCAAGTTAGAATCTTGTCCCTACTGCTCCCATGTACTGCTCAATGGCTCAATCACTCCTACGTCTAACATCTCCCCATGCATCATTCAGGCCTCTGGCCATTCCCTCTGCTCATAGGCACTGACTTTTATTTTTCCCGGTGAGTGCTCTGCCCAAGGCCCCGTCCCCACAAGGCTCCGCCCTCACTCTGCCTCTTCCCACCCCCTCCCACAACTCCCCCACCTGCCCTTTGCTCGCTCCTCTCAGTCCCCTTCCCCAAGGCCCCCTGCCCGCCCGCTGCTGGCTCCTCTCCACCCTCCCCTGAGGCCGGCCAGCCCGGGGGCCCCGCTAAACAGCTGATCGGCAGCCAACTCCAGCTCGCCCAACAGCTGTGGCTGCTGGGTGCTGAGCACCCCCTATTTTTTTTCCATGGGTGCTTAAGCCCTGGAGCACCCACGGAGTTGGCGTCTATGCCTCTGCTACCTAATGCACCTTCAGTGTCCCAGGATGAGGGTCACTCATTAGTATGTGAAACTGAGGTGGTTCTCACTGGGTTAACAGGGACTGACCCAGCAAATCTATGGAAGCTCCTTAGCTGGAATTCCTCCAATGCAGGCTCCAACGGGGGCGAGATGGAGCCCTCCTGCTCTTTATTCTTACCCAGCCAAATGAAACCTGAACCTTCAGCATCTGGCTCAGTCCACAAGATTAATTTCTCTCTTTGGTTCCTTCCATTCCCTCAGGGGACCATGTCACCCTGTCGTGCTGTTTTATGCATGTTTTGAGAATCTCGCTGCCCCCAAACCCTCCTCCCCCAAGCTCTGGACTAGAGGTGGCCTGAAATATAACAATGAACAGCCACGTTCTTTGCTTTACAGCAATGACTCTCAACCTTTCCAGACTACTGTGCCCCTTTCAGGAGTCTGATTTGTCCTGCGTATCCCCAAGTTTCACCTCACTTAAAAAATCAGACATAAAAGTACAAAAGTGTCACAGCCACTATTACAGATAAATTGCTGACATTCTCATTTTTACCATCTAATTATACAATAAATTGATTGGAATATAAATATTGTTATTACATTTCAGTGTATAGTTTATATTGCTCTATACACAAGTCATTGTCGATATGAAATTTTAGTTTGTCCTGACTTCGCTAGTGCTTTTTATGTAGCCTGATGTAAAACTAGGCAAATATCTAGATGACTTGATGTACCCCCTGGAAGACCTCTGCCTATCCTCAGGGGTACGCGTACTTCTGGTTGAGAACCACTGCTTTACAGTAACTTGAGACCCGAGCGGCAGAGTTCAGATCTAGATCCGAAGAACTGAACTTGCCCAAAGGGGAACAGATTTAGAAAACCCAGCACGTTTCTTTTTAAAGACAACTGGTTCAGTTAGTATTATACAGAAGGTTTGAAGAGGGTAAGTCTATTTCATAGGGGGAAAAAAAAATCAAAAGAAATGGAAATGTTTCATTTTGTCTGACATTTTCCTTTTTAACCTTTTTGGGGGGTTTGAGGTATTTTTTTGAAAAAAAAAAAAAAAAAATTCTGTTTCCGTTCTGTGGGAAAATCCCCACTTTTCTGTCAGTTTTAAAAGTTCCTTCCCCAGCTGGAAAAAAGATCAAGGTAATAAAAAGGTGTGTGTGGGGGGAGGAGGCTTCTCAGTGAAACTAAACCAAAATTTTCTTAAACAAGCAAAAAAAGGACCAAAATGAAAAAATTGTTCACAAATGTTTCTGTCTGTCAAAAAAAGGCATTTCACACTGGAAAAAAAAAAACCACCCGGACACAAAATCTTCCACCAGCTTTCCCCAGGTTATTTGTTCACACCGCAATAAAACTGGAAATAAGGGAGAAATTGAAGTGTGAGGGCAATAAACCATCATTTGAAACCTTTATACCTGGCATTGGCTACTGTCAGACAGATCGCGATTGGTGGCGGCAAATGGGAAAAAAAAAAAAAAAGCCGCGATCGGCGGCGGCAGTTCAGCGGCAGGTCCTTCACTCCTAGCAGGAGTGAGGGACCTGCCGCCCCCGAATTGCCGCAGGTGCCACCCCTCTCCCTTGGCCGCCCCAAGCACCTGCTTGTTAAGCTGGTGCCTGGAGCCGGCCCTGCTGTCAGAAGACAGGATACTGGGCTAGATGGACCTTTGGTCTGACCCAGAGTGGCCAATCCTATGTTTCAGAGCGGATATCTCTTTGTAAAAGATGGGCTCTAGTTGAACCACAAGTTGCTGGGTTCTATGAAGGCCTCCTGGGGTGGGATTCTCTAGTTTGGGTTACGCAGGGGATAAGACTAGAGGATGATCCTAATGGTTCCTTCTGGCCTTAAAATACAGGAGTCTATCTTTGGCGTGCTGGTCATGCCAACATTTTTCCAGCAAGCACCTTCACTCTGTGCTCCACGCTGCCCCTGACTCAGGGGAGGCGCTGCCTGTGAAACTCCACCGAGCCATGACACTGCTTATTATGCTAGCCGCCATCACCTCCCCATTACACTGTTCTATGCAGCTGTTGCCTCATCTTAAGACTGAGTATTTTGGGGCAGGTGCTGTCTGTTGGTTCTAGGTTTTCACCCTATCCAGCGCAATACGGCGGGAGTCCCTAGGGACTTCAGCAATTCACAAAGTAAATAATAACTATACCACTGCTGCTGACAACGTGCATGCACTTGCCCACGACCCCTCACGCAGGGCGCACAGCGAGACCTACTGGGCTAGGATTTTGCTGGCTCGGCCAAGGTCTCAGATGGGATGTTTCCATACGACGACCCTTCCTCTCATCTGTAGGACCTTGTTCAGGCTGAGGCCCTCACAGCAAGGATGGTTGGGAGAGGGGGGCGGTAGAGGCGGGGCCCTCCATGGCCCCACCTCTTCCCCTAAGGCCCCGTCCCTGAGCCAGGCGAGCAGCTGGAGCCCAGCCGGGGAGCTGCGGACCCTCCACCTGCCCGGGGTGGGGGAGCTCAAGAGCAGCCCCTGGCCTGTGTCCCTGCCCAGGGCAGGTGGAGGGCCCACAGTTCCCCACAGCTGCACACATGGCTCTTACCCCAACCCGGTTCCGACTGGGGCCTCGGAGCCGCAGCCTGGCCATGGTAAGAGCCGTGAGGGCAGTTGTGAGGAGCCGCAGACCCTCCACCTGCACTGGGCTCCAGCTGCTGGCCTGGCTAGGGAGCAGGGCCTCGGGGGGGAAGAGGAAGGGTAGGGGTGGGGCCCATGGCAAAAAGTGGATGGGCCATGGCCCCCCGGCTCACCCTATTCCAGCACCCCTGCCCCACAGCAACATATCGGGAGGGTGTGGGGGGACGACATTTTATCCTTTGATTTCCCATCAGATCCGTCTCTCCCATCATCCCTTCTCAGCCCCCTGCCTGGCTCTGCTCCCTCAGCATTTCCCCACCTCGCGTCGTATCAGCTACCTGAGCAGGCTGGGTCGACTCCCCTTGCCCCAGGCAGGCTTCAGCCAGCACAGCCGCCTCCTCGCTGCTGCGGGGCTCCCTCGCCGTCACCCAGGCCCGCACGTCCGCCCGCAGCGCCCCCAGGAACCGCTCCCGCACGACGACGTCCACGATCTGCTCCTTGGTGCGCTCCCCGGGCCGCAGCCAGAGCCGAGCAGCCCGGCTGAGCCGGGCTAGCATCTCCCGGGGAGCTTCTCCGGGCCGGGCAGCACCTGAGCGGAACTGTAACCGATGGGCTTCCTCGCTGGCCTGCTCTGAAACGGCTGCCTTGCCCTCGGCACAGCCCCTGGTGGGGCCTGTCCCCATGGAGCCGCAGGTTTCAGGTGCCTCCCAGGTGAAGGAAGGAACCTCGTCCCCATGAGGCCAGTCACGGGACGGCACCGCCTGCTCAAGGCCAGCAGTGTCTGCCCCTTCTCGAGACAGGTGAGGTGTCTGCGCCACCCTCACTGGAGAATCTTCCCTCTCTGAGCATCCCAGCCAGGACTGGGACGGCATCCGCGGGGACAAGGGCCAGCCAGGGCTCTGCTCCTCAGCCTCGCTCTCCTCCCTCTTGGGATGCTGGATGGGGATCCCACAATGCCCTTCCCCCAAGGCACGGGGTTCGCCGCACATCCCAGCCATGGCGATCTCCCGTTGCATCTGGTCCTGCTGGGAAAACACTGGGGTTAAAAAACTTGGACCAGCTCCACACCAAGTCTGTCACTGCAGCCGAGCTGATGGGGCTATCGCCTTATCCAGTCTGGAGGGCTGGGGGGGGGGGGGGGGGCGTGCTCGTGGTAGCCTCCGTAGCAAGACTGATAAGCGTAGGGTGGGGGGAAAAATAGTAGGTGCTCAGCATCCACCAGCTGTTTGGAGGCTAGGGGAGGGGCTTGGGCAAGGGCAGAGAGCAGCAGGCCGGGGCCATGAGGAGTGGGCAGAGTGAGGGTGGGGCCTCTGGGGAGGGGGTGGAGCCAGGGAGGAGCACTCACTAGGAAAAATAAAAGTCAGCACCTATTCTTGCTCACAAGTGGTGGGGGGGGAATAACCACAGCACCTATGCTATAGTTTTCTTCCCAGTGGGTCTGTTCCTATAAAACAGGCTCCAGATGACGCAAGTCTCAGCACAGGTCTGCCACCCCCTGCTGCCCGCTCACCCCCATCTTCTTCACACACCCCCTGCGTTTTCTGCCCCTCTCCCTCCAGGAGGAGACCCCATACGTTCCAGAAAAATCCCCTACCCGAGCTGGTTCCACGGCAGCCATTTCCCAATCCGGACGTTATTCTGCAGCCTGTCAGGGCGAGAAGGGAGGTTTCAAATGGGCCTTGGCACCAATTCATGCCCCGATTCCCTCCTGGCTCCTTCCCTGCAGATGCCCTAGACATGGGGCAGTCAATACGCGGATGGCTGGCCAGACCCAGCCTGCCAGATGCTTTTGAAGGGGACCCCAAAACCGTTTTTATGTATTGATTGTTATTGTTGCTATTTTTTTATATGATTCTCTCTGGAGTCTGGACCTTGATGAAGAAATTTGGACCCGGACAAAAAATAACTGACTCCCCCTGACTCTGTGCCCCACTTTATTACACCACAGACCCAGCCTCTCCCTCCAGGAGTGAGCGCATTTCCACCCACAGTCTGAACCAAACCCGAGGAAGGAGCAGAACCAAAGGAGACGCTCTGGGGGATCCCCCCTGACACTGTCCCCAGGGCAGCGCATCCCCCCAGCAGCGCGGGGACCAGGCAGAGGCAGGAACTGGCGTTTCCTCTCCCTGCTCCTCCCCTTCGCCCCAGGAAAGTCAATCTGCCCCGTGGTGCTGCAGGGAATGGGGCTGGGCAGGGCTGGAAGCCGGGAACTCCCTCCCCACTGATTGCTCCTGCAGCCGCTGCCAGTCTCTGCCCCTGTCTCCCTCCCACCCCCCTCCCCTCGGGTTGGGAGACTCGGTCTCTGGCCCGGTCCGGGGCGTTCGCTCTCCCGGAGCTGGCTCGGCTCCTGCAGGCGCTCAGGGGAGCAGAGCCCGGGGGTCAGGGAGGGCAGCAGCTCTGGGACTCGCAGACGAGAAGGGGCCGTTGGTGCAGAGTCACTTTCCTGCCCGACCCCAGCCCATTCCCCCGGGTCTCTCCCCTCACCTGCAGGCTCCGGCTCAGGGGCTGGGGTCGGCAGAGTGGGGTTAACGCGGGTCGCTCAGCTCACAATGGAGCTTGCAGCGGCTGCATCTGACCCAGGAAGCTCAACCCCCGGTCTGCTGAGCAGAGAGAGCAGAGCCCTAGGAGCTTCCCCTCCCTGAGCAATACCCAGAGCCCCCTGGTGGGGAAAAGCGAAGGAAGCCTCCCCCCTGCTCACCCCAGCAGTGCGGACAGAAACCTGGCGGGGGGGGGGGAATCCGGCCAGACAGGGCCGGCTTTAGGAAGTGAGGGGCCCAATTCGAACATTTTCGGCTGGGCCCCGGCAGGGATGACTAACCAAAAAAAACAAAACAAAACACAACCCTGTAAAAAAAACCCTTTCGTTTCTTCCATATATTATTTACTTTCCATAACTATATAAATAATAAAAAGATATATTATGTACATTGCTTCATATAAGCTGTTGATCGGTTATTAATGAGCTCCGTTTCACATGTGTGGGTCCCTGCCACTCCCTGAGGGTGTGCACATGTGTGGGTCTGAGCTGCTCCCTGCCCCCCTCATTGAAGCAGGTGTGCAGGGTTACTGCCCTGGGAACTGCAGGGCACCAGTGGACATGGGGCTGGCTGGATGCAGGACAGGGGATGACTGGAGGTAGGGTCTGGCTGCAGGCAGGGCAAGGGGTGTGTGGGGCTGGCTAGAGACAGGGGTGTGTGGGGTGGGCTGGCTGGCTTCAGGCAGGGCTGCAGGGGGGTGCGGCAGGGGTTGGCAGGGCTGGACACAGAGGAGTGCGGGACTGGCTGGCTTCAGGCAGGGGGGGGGCGGCAGGGGTTGGCTGGAGACAGGGCAGGGGGTGCGGGGCTGGAGATAGGGCAGGGGTGCAGCAGGGGCTGGCTGCAGGCAGGGGGTGCAGGGCTGGCTGGAGACAGGGGCTGGCTGCGGGCAGGGCAGGGGGTGTGGGGCTGGTGCGGGCAGGGGGGGTAGGGCACGGGGTGCAGCAGGGGCTGGCTGCGGGCAGGGGCTGCAGGGCTGGCTAGAGACGGGCTGGCTGCGGGCAGGGCAGAGGGTGCTGGACTGGTGCGGGCACGGGGTGCAGCAGAGGCAGCTGGAGCCCCAGCCCTTTAAATAGCCCCCGAGTCCCCCGCTATCCCAGGGCTCTGGGGGCTATTTAAAGGGCCCGGGGCTCCCCTGATTCTACCGCCCCGGCCCTTTAAATAGCCGAGGGAGCCCTGGGCAAGTGGCGGGGCTCCGGTCCCAGACTTTTTAAATAGCCCCCAGAGCCCCGCAGCCCTACCCCAGGGCTCCAGCAGTGGGGCTCTGGTGGCAATTTAAAGGGCCTGGGCCCTTTAAATTGCCCCCTGGGGAAGCTGGGCCACCCCAGAACGGCGCACCGGCTCTTGCTGGTACGCCGTACCGGGGCTTGGGCGCGGGGCTCCCTTAGGTGCGGGGCCCGATTCAGGGGAATTGGTTGAATTGGCCTAAAGCCGGCCCTGCGGCCAGAGACTGCCTCGAGTCCCGTCTTCAGCCACAGATGGTTGAGAAGGAACTGAGCGGGGCATAGGACACGTGCGCTCAGGCAGATTCTAACAAGACTGCGAGACAGCAGCTGAGAGCGTGCATCATGGCCAGGCACTGCTACTGAAGATCTCTGATCAATGGTTTCCTCTCCATGAAATGAACAGGCCCTGGGTGCTAATGTATGTCTCTCTCTCGGGGGGAAGTGACTGTCCACAGACAGCCCACCCCAAACTCGTCCTCTCCGAGGACTAGAAGACCATGCGTTGAGGAAACACAAGGCAGAGCCTGCCTGAGATCCCCAAGAGATTTGACTCATACTTGTGTTCTGGGCTCCAAGGAGAGTCGCTACCGGGAGGTGGAGGTCGGTGATTGGGATGGCTGGGCCATAGGGGTGACAGGGAGACAGTGAGGGGGAATGGGGAGTTCAGTGTCAAGCCAGAGGAGGGATCTGGACAGTGGGGCTGTACCGAGGGCAGTACTGGTCTCTCAGCTCCCCGCACACCCCTCTGGCCTTGAATGAGAGCCCAGGGGAGATCGGGGTGCATCTGGCTATGACTGAGAGGAGGTGATATTTTACAACGCAGACACCGAGGTCAGATCTTCAACTTTCAGGCTTCGTTTTCTGGGAAAATCTTCCCTTCCCTCTGGCTCACATCTCCAGGGACCGGTATCTTGTTGAGAAGAGGGGTCAGAGCTTTCCCTGATTCCACATAACGAAAACCTGCTTACTATGCAAGGCAGTAATCCCATTGGGAGTTAGGCGCCTAAACACCTTGGAGGAGCTGGGCTCCATCACTTGAAATCATCTCCCGTGACATAAGTGAAGATGATCCAGGAAGAAAACAAAAGGGCCTTGTGGTTAACAGAAGGCGAGTGGCAAGATCTGGTTTCAATTCCTGGCTCGGTCACAGACTCTCTGTATATAAGAACAGCCAGACTGGGTCAGACCAAAGGTCCATCTATCCCAGTATCCTGTCTTCCAACAGTGGCCAATGCCAGGTGCTTCAGAGAGAATACCTGAATGGGCAATCACCAAGTGATCCATCCCCTGTCACCCATTCCCAGCTTCTGGCAAACACAGGCTAGGGACACCATCCCTGCCCATCCTGGCTAATAGCCATTTGCGGGACTTATCCTCCATTACCTTTGTCATAACTATAAAGGGAAGGGTAACAGCTCTCCAGTGTACAGTACTATAAAATCCCTCCTGGCCAGAGACTCCAAAATCCTTTTACCTGTAAAAGGTTAAGAAGCTCAGGTAACCTGGCTGGCATCTGACCCAAAGGACCAATAAGGGGACAAGATACTTTCAAATCTTGGTGGGGGAAGGCTTTTGTTTGTGCTCTTTGTTTGGCAAGTTGTTCACTCTTGGGACTGAGAGGGACCAGACATCAATCCAGGTTCTCCAAATCTTTCTGAACAAATCTCTCATATTTCAAACTTGTAAGTAAACAGCCAGACAAGGCGTGTTAGTTTATCTTTGTTTTCTCAACTTGTAAATGTACCTTTTACTAGAGTGTTTATCTCTGTTTGCTGTACTTTGAACCTAAGGCTAGAGGGGGATCCTCTGAGCTCTTTAAGTTTGATTACCCTGTAAAGTTATTTTTCCATCCTGATTTTACAGAGAGGATTTTTACCTTTTTCTGTAATTAAAAGCCTTCTTTTTAAGAACCTGATTGATTTTTCCTTGTTTTTAGATCCAAGGGGGTTGGATCTTGATCCACCAGGAGTTGGTGGGAGAAAGGAGGGGGATGGTTAATTTCTCTTTGTTTTAAGATCCAAGGGGTTTGGATCTGTATTCACCAGGGAATTGGTGGAGTGTCTCTCAAGGCTATCCAGGGAAGGGAATTAGCTTTGGGATGGTGGCAGCGGACCAGATCTAAGCTGATAGTTAAGCTTAGAAGTTTTCAAGCAGGCCCCCACATTTGTACCCTAAAGTTCAAAGTGGGGAAGCAGCCTTGACAACCTTATCTAGTTCTTTTTTGAGCCCTGTTATAGTCTTGGCCTTTACAACATTCTCTGGCAAAGAGTTCCACAGATTGACTGTGCGTTGTGTGAAGAAATACTTCCTTTTGTTTGGTTTAAACCTGCTGCCTATTAATTTCATTTGGTGACCCCTAGTTCTTGTGTTAGGAGAAGTAAATAACACTCTTATTTACTTTCTCCACACCCATCATGATTTTACAGACTTCTATCACGTCCCCTCTTAGTTGTCTCTTTTCCAAGCTGAAAAGTCCCAGTCTTATTAATCTCTCCTCATACGAAATCGGTTCCATACCCCAATCATTTTTGTTGCCCTTTTCTGTACCTTTTCCAATTCCAATATATCTTTTTTGAGAGGGGGAGACCACATCTGCATGCAGTATTCAAGGTGTGGGTGACCATGGATTTATAGATAGGCAATATGATATTTTCTGTCTTATTATCTATCCCTTTCCTAATGCGCAATCTTTGAGCAAGTCCCCTGGGGTAAAGTTTTCAAACATGCCTAAGACTCAGACTTCAGACGTATTTAGGCTCCTAACTCGCATGATTTCAATGGAAGTTAGGAGCCTAAATACCTTTGAGAATCTAGGTCTAAGTGACTTAGGAGACATTGATGTTCAGCGGAACCAAGGCCCAGATCGGCACCTAACTCCCATTGAAATCCACAGACTTTAGGAGTCTAAATACCCTTGAAGATCTGGCCCTTAATCTCTCTCTGATACGATCTCCCATGTAAAAAGAGGGGGTCAGAATCCTTATTGTCTGTTTGGTCTATTTACACTGGGAGCTCTTCAGGGTAGAGACTTTCTCACAGTGCATGCATGCAGCTCTCAGCACTATGGGCTCACAATCTCCGTTAGGACGCCAAGGTTCTGCTCAAATACAAAGACCATGACACTGCCAGGCTTTTCCGCAGCTGGACGGGGGGTGGCTGCTGATCCTGCAGTCACAGGAGCTGCACCAACCTGTGGGGATGGTGGTAATTTCACAGGAAAATGGCGGGGAAACAGCAGCAGGAGCTGTGGCCATTGGGATGAAGGCAGGCTCACCTACCCTCAGCCTGCCCCACCAAGGCTGGCAGAACCAGCACCGCCATGAGAGAAGACGCTCTCCCCGCCCCAGCCATTACACAAAATAATTCTTTACTGAAGAACTGTCCAAAACCCTGAAGCTGAGAGTAGCAAAACCGAGGCCTGTTCCTGGGGAGGGTGAACCTCAGCATCTCTCTTCAGAGTCCCCCTGCCCCAGAGAAGGTGAGGCCCTTTGCCTGGTATCACAGTCCTCTTGGCCCACAGAGGGTCTGCGCTCTACTGACTGTGGAGGGGGAGGCTGCTCATGGCCGCAGGGGTTTGCCTCCCTGTCTCCATACTCTCAGTGCCTGGGCAGGATTTCAGATCTGCCGCTACAGTCTCCCACCATGGTTCAGTCATTATCCCCGCCCTTCTGCTAAGTGCTTTATGGCCCACTCTCAGCAGAGTCCAGCTGGAAGGCAGGATCCTGCTGGGATCATCTCTGCCGACATCCCCCGTGGCTCAGCCCCCAAGTGCTGGTCAGACCCAGATCCTGCTCGGTGTGGCCCGTTACTCGGCGGAGGCTGCGATGGGGGACACCGGCCCTTCCACCTTCTCCATCTTGCAATGGCTCAGAGCAGGGATCTCCAGCTGCTCAGTGGCAAGTGGGCACGGCACATCTGGGTGGTCCTCGGTTGATGTCTCCTCAGCAAGGGTGGGGAGCGGGGATGGGGTGTCCTGGTGGCCAGGTTCTGGCATTTCCGGCGTGGGCTGGGCCGGCCCGGCAGCCACCGGATGGCTCTTGCTCTTGTGTACAGTGACGTTGTCCTTCTTCTCAAACTTCTTGCCGCAGATGTCACAGGAGAACTGGTAGAAGGAATCAGCGTCATGCTTCTTCATGTGCCAGTTGAGGGAGGCCTTCTGACGGCAGGTGAAGCCGCAGATCACACACCTATGGGTGGGGAAGGGGATCAAGAGGAGAGTGTGGAGAAAGCGGGGCAGGGAATCAGAGCGAGAGAAAACTCAGAGAGGGATGCACAGAGGATAGAGGGACACAGGAATTGCCAGGTTGGATCAGACTCAAGGCCCATCTGGCCCATTATCCTGTCTCTGACAGAGCTCAGCACAAGATGCTTCAGAGAAGGTGTAAGAATCTTGCAGTGGCTAATGTGGGCTAATCTGGCCCACACGTTAGGTCTGGTCCTGGGCTCTAATGGTTAGAGAACTGGCTTAAAACCTAATCTCCCTTCCAAAATTGCTATTGTTCATTATGGTCATTCTAAATATTCTTGTTTCCACATAAATCACAGAATCATAGAATATCAGGGTTGGAAGGGACCTCAGGAGGTCATCTAGTCCAACCCCCTGCTCAAAGCAGGACCAATTCCCAACTAAATCATCCCAGCCAGGGCTTTGTCAAGCCTGACCTTAAAAACCTCTAAGGAAGGAGATTCCACCACCTCCCTAGGTAACCCATTCCAGTGCTTCACCACCCTCCTAGTGAAAAAGTTTTTCCTAATATCCAACCTAAATCTCCCCCGCTGCAACTTGAGACCATTACTCCTTGTTCTGTCATCTGCTACCACTGAGAACAGTCTAGATCCATCCTCTTTGGAACCCCCTTTCAGGTAGTTGAATCAAATCCCCCCTCACTCGTCTCTTCTGCAGACTAAACAATCCCAGTTCCCTCAGCCTCTCCTCATAAGTCATGTGCTCCAGCCCCCTAATTATTTTTGTTGCCCTCCGCTGGACTCTTTCCAATTTTTCCACATCCTTCTTGTAGTGTGGGGCCCAAAACTGGAAACAGTACTCCAGATGAGGCCTCACCAATGTCGAATAGAGGGGAATGATCACGTCCCTCGATCTGCTGGCAATGCCCCTACTTATACAGCCCACAAAAGCTTATGCCCAAATAAATCTGTTAGTCTTTAAGGTGCCACCGGTCTAAATCTTTGGCCTCAGCAACTTCCTATGGCAATGAGTTCAACAGGCTAATTCAGTACTCCCCCAAACTTTTGAGGATCATGCTCCCCCTTACCTCTGTCCGCACCACCCCCCTATGTCCTCCACGGAGTCTGGGTTGGAGTGGTGCTGTGGCTTGGGGAGGGTGGGAAGTGGCATGGACAACAGAAGGGGGCCGAGGCTGGGGTTGGGGCTGGGAGCAGGGCTGTGGCCAAGGGTCGAGGTTGGGGACAGGTGCGGGAGCAGACCCGCAGCTGAGCTGCGGTGGGGCCAGCACCCGGGCCCGCAAACAGGTGCAGCTCTGCTCCTGGCCTCGCTCCCAGCCTTGGCCCTGGGCTGGGAACAGAGCTGCAGCCAGGGGCTGAGGCTGGGGACTGATGCGGGACGGGGAGCAGCGCTGTGTTGAGGCTGGGGATGGGGCCAGGCACGTGGCCTGGAGCTGGGGACGTGGCTCGAGACGGGACCGAAGCAGAGCTGGGGGCAGGAGTTGGAGCTGGCCTGGGCCCCGCTGTGCCCTCCCAGACATTTCTCCACACCTCCCTAGGGGGGCACGCCCCACACTTTGGGGACCTCTGATCTACAAGTATCTAATGGGTGTATACATCAAGAGGGTGATGGGGAGAGGCCTCGTCTCGGGTGTAGTTAGGAAGAGGGCCCGGGCAGAGCTAGGGACTGCATCCTTCAGAACTGGATCGATGGCACCTAATCAGCCATTTGCACCTTTGGCTTCTCAGTGCTGCGATTCTTAGGGACACAGAGGAAGAGACCCTAGTCTCAGAACGAGCCAGCTGGGTTTGCTACTTACTGTATGGGTTTCTCCCCCGTGTGGATGCGTCTGTGGATGATCAAGTTGCTGCTGGTGCGGAAGGGGCGGGCGCAGTACTCACAGATGTAATCCCGTTTGTCTGCAGGGGGAAGAAGAGCGAGTTACTGGCTGCACTGGCTAGCGGGATGTAGGGCAGGGCATTTTACACAGGCGGAAGCAAAGGTAAGGACGAGAGAAGGGCAGTAGGTCCAGGGGTCGAAAAGCAAAGGGGTGGTAGAGCAGATATTAGTAGTGAGTCCAGGGTTGGAATGACAGTGGGACCTGCAGGTTGGGATTGAGGGGCACTGGCAGAACTGTGTGTGTAGGGGGAGCTCAGGACCAGAACAGCAGAGAATTCTGTGGGTCCAGACTGAGATGCATTAGCAGCACTGTGTGGGGCTCCAGAGGCTAGAATAACAGCGCTGATTGCAGGTCATGACTGAGAGGCACCTGCAGAGCTGGGGTTGGGTGGGAGGGAATCCCAGGGCTAGAAGAGTAGTGGGGGCTGTGGATCAGGACTGAGGGACATCAGCAAAGGTGTAAAGGGGGAGGGGGCCCAACCCAGGGCTGCAATACCAGGGGGCCTGTGGGTTGGGATTGAGATGCATTGGCACACCTGTGTGATTGTGGGGCTGGAATTGAGAGGCATTTGGCAGCTGATTGTGTAGGAGCCCAGAATTGGGACTGAAGGGGAGCTGTGGGGCTGGATTGAGGGGCCCTGGCCGAGGGCTGGCACGTGTGTGTGTGTGAGTGTTTGGGAGCCATGGGCTGGGACTGCGGATCCGTACTGAGGGGCCCTCAGAGAGCTGTGTGAGTGTTGAGTTGAGGGGGAGCCCAGAACTGTAGAAGGCAGGTGCTTTTAGGCTTTAGCCCCTGTGCTCAGGCACACTGACCGCTGTGCAGCTTCTCGTGCTCCTTCAGATGTTTCTTGAAGTTGAAGGACTTGCCGCAGCTGGGCTCGGAGCAGGTGAAGGTCTTCTGGTGCACGTGCTGGTATTTCCTGTGGTACTGCCGTTTGGCGGTGGAGGGGAAGCAGAGGGTAGGGTCAGCTGCCGCCCAGAGACCATGCAGTCCGTCCTCCCTGGTTCATACCTAACTGAGCGCCCTCCCATAGAACTGGGAGTCAGAGGGAATGCTTGATTTGGCTTTGGGGCTGGACCAGCAGCTTCAAAACAGGGGGCTCCCTGGTGCCACTCAGCTCTCTCTGTGGGATGGCAGAGGGAAGCCATATCTCTAGGGCCCATTCCGCCCCCAGCCTTTCTGTGGAGGCTGCAGCACAGATGGCCGACTGGATCATGTTCCAAAGTCGACTGCAATCAGTGGGAATCTCACCATGGATGTCGATCGGCTCTGGGTCAGGGCCTTAGCCCTGATATAGAATCTTGTCCTGCTGGGAACTGAGGACACATGGACTCATTTCACTGAACAGCCAGTCAGATGGGAGCGACTGAGGCATATGTGACAGCTCCCATTTGGGCAAGGGATTGAAACGGGGATGTCCAGAATTAAAAGCATGAGTAGCTACAGCTTGAACTATGGTAAAACCATCGCAGACTCATATTCTCTGTGGATCAGGCACAGAGAGGGACCTGTAACATACGTTCACCGGTAGGTCACACTGAACTGCTTGTCAAGCCCATAGCTGGGCTGATACCAGGACCATAATGGTATTGGGCCATGTATCCCAATGCATACCAGGCGATGCCTGGGGGCGGGTCAGGTGCCCCTCCCCACAGGTAACCTTGTCACTCACGTTCAGGTACTGGCGGTTGGAGAAGATCTTGCCGCAGCCCTCGAAGTCGCACAGGAGCATCTCGCGCTTGGTTGCCTTCCTGCAGAGAGGAGGGGGTGAGGATCTCGCAGGTTATTGATGGAGCCAGGATACAGTTCAGCAGCCCCTCGGTTCTCAAACCCTCCCTTGTGAACCTTCCCTCTGTCCTCTCCTCTTCCTCTCCCCGCTGCGGAGCCAAGAGCCGTGTCCTCTGCTCTGCAGCCACCTCCCTGGATCTTTCCCTGCTCACCAGCTGCCTTCGTCACCTCTCCTCTGTGGCTTGTGATGTCTGGATAAAGCCCCCTTCATCTCCCTGCCTCACCGGCTCTCCATCTCCTTTCCAACCTCTTTTCTCCCATCTGTGCCCATCTGCTCTGGTCTCTCGGTTAGCTGTGTAAAGTATTGGGGGTAGGGTGGTGGACAGATTGGACAAAGAACATCACTGGCAATGGGGAAGGTGTGTGGGTGGGGGCGCTAACGGGTGGGTCGCACGCCCTGTGGAAGACGCCAACTGATGGGTGTGGTGGGGATGCAAGAAACGCCAGGGAGTATCACTAGGTTGTGAGCATATGCAGGGACAGAGAGGGGTGGTTGCAAGGGGGAATGGACATGAGACCAAATGGCAAGAGGATTGCCCATCACTGGGGCCATTGAAAAGTACGGTAGGTAATGGGCTGTGGGAAGCAGCCCCTGGTGTGTGGCTCTGGGGCTAATGGGGCTTTTCCTCCCCTCTAAGTCCAACTGGAATGGTGCTGCCACCCGCACCAAGAGGCCAATCCAGACAGAGAGGGAGATCCCGCCCCTCTCCAAGTACTCCCCTTTGCAGGAGGCACCACCGGTCGCTCCGTGGAGTGAGGAGTCCAGCGGTGGGGAGCAGGGATACGAGGGACTGGTTTGCAGCCGAGCTCTGCTACCATAAGGGCTCTAGGGCAGGGCAGCCAGCAGAGTCATGGCCAGGGTTCCAGGCCAGGTTCCTACCTGATTCTCTTGGGGCCGATCTGGGCCACATCCTTGTTGCTTGGCTGTCCCCGCTTCTTGCGGCTGCGAAGGAAGAAACACACTGATTGGGTGCTCCCGGAGAGAGGCGTGTCTCTCCTCCTCCTTTCTCCCCATGCTGTCTCCCTTTCCCCTGGCCTGTGTTTTCCTTTTCTATACACCCTTCCCCATCTCCACTACGAACATCTCCCTCATCCCCTCACTGCGAGAAGGCATAGGAGATGAAGGCTGCCTGGCCTTCTCTGGGGCAGGGATCTCCAGCTACCAGCCTCTTACAGGAAGGGCTTCTGGTGCCAAGTCTCATGTAGCTGGCAGAATCCAAGGGTGCCCAATAGCCCCTTCTGAGGACTCATGTGGCCTCATTACAGGAAGACGAAGGGTCCCATAAATACATGAGAACATAAGAACAGCCGTACTGGGTCAGACCAAAGGTCCATCTAGCCCAGTATCCTGTCTACCGACAGTGGCCAATGCCAGGTGCCCCAGAGGGAGTGAACCTAACAGGCAATGATCAAGTGATCTCTCTCCTGCCATCCATCTCCACCCTCTGACAAACAGAGGCTAGGGACACCATTCCTTACCCATCCTGGCTAATAGCCATTAATGGACTTAACCACCATGAATTTATCCAGTTCTCTTTTAAACACTGTTATAGTCCTAGCCTTCACAACCTCCTCATGTAAGGAGTTCCACAAGTTGACTGTGTGCTGCATGAAGAAGAACTTTCTTTTATTTGTTTTAAACCTGCTGCCTATTAATTTCATTTGGTGACCCCTAGTTCTTGTATTATGGGAACAAGTAAATAACTTTTGCTTATCCACTTTCTCCACATCACTCATGATTTTATATACCTCTATCGTATCCCCCCTAAGTCTCCTCTTTTCCAAGCTGAAGAGTCCTAGCCTCTTTAATCTCTCCTCATATGGGACATGTTCCAAACCCCTAATCATTTTAGTTGCCCTTTTCAGAATCTTTTCTAGTGCCAGTATATCTTTTTTGCGATGAGGAGACCACATCTGTACGCAGTATTCGGATGTGGGCGTACCATCTATTTATATAAAGGCAAAAATATATTCTCCATCTTATTCTCTATCCCCTTTTTAATGATTCCTAACATCCTGTTTGCTTTTTTGACCGCCTCTGCACACTGCATGGACATCTTCAGAGAACTATCCACGATGACTCTAAGATCTTTTTCCTGACTTCTTGTAGCTAAATTAGGCCCCATCATATTATATGTATAGTTGGGGTTATTTTTTCCAATGTGCATTACTTTACATTTATCCACATTAAATTTCATTTGCCATTTTGTTGCCCAATCACTTAGTTTTGTGAGATCTTTTTGAAGTTCTTCACAGTCTGCCTTGGTCTTAACTATCTTGAGTAGTTTAGTATTATCTGCAAACTTTGCCACCTCACTGTTTACCCCTTTCTCCAGATCATTTATGAATAAGTTGAATAGGACTGGTCAGAGGACTGACCTTTGGGGAACACCACTAGTTATCCCTCTCCATTCTGAGAATTTACCATTAATTCCTACCCTTTGTTCCCTGTCTTTTAACCAGTTCTCAATCCATGAAAGGACCTTCCCTTTTATCCCATGACAGCTTAATTTACGTAAGAGCCTTTGGTGAGGGACCTTGTCAAAGGCTTTCTGGAAATCTAAGTACACTATGTCCCCTGGATCCCCCTTGTCCACATGTTTGTTGACCCCTTCAAAGAACTCTAACAGATTAGTAAGACACGAATTCCCTTTACAGAAACCATGTTGACTATTGTTCTACAGTTTATGTTCTTCTATGTGTCTGACAATTTTATTCTTTACTATTGTTTCAACTAATTTGCCCAGTACCGACGTTAGACTTACCGGTCTGTAATTGCCGGGATCACTTCTAGAGCCCTTTTTAAATATTGGCGTTACATTAGCTAACTTCCAGTCATTGGGTACAGACGCCGATTTAAAGGACAGGTTACAAACCCTAGTTAATAGTTCCGCAACTTCACATTTGAGTTCTTTCAGAACTCTTGGGTGAATGCCATCTGGTCCCGGTGACTTGTTAATGTTAAGTTTATCAATTAATTCCAAAACTTCCTCTAGTGACACTTCAATCTGTGACAGTTCCTCAGATTTGTCACCTACAAAAGCCGGCTCAGGTTTGGGAATCTCCCTAACATCCTCAGCCGTGAAGACTGAAGCAAAGAATTCATTTAGTTTCTCTGCAATGACATTATCGTCTTTAAGCGCTCCTTTTGTATCTCGATTATCCAGGGGCCCCACTGGTTGTTTAGCAGGCTTCCTGCTTCTGATGTACTTAAAAAACATTTTGTTATTACCTTTGGAGTTTTTGGCTAGCCGTTCTTCAAACTCCTCTTTGGCTTTTCTTTTTACATTTTTGCACTCAATTTGGCAGTATTTATGCTCCTTTCTATTTGCCTCACTAGGATTTGACTTTCACTTTTTAAAGGAAGTCTTTTTATCTCTCACTGCTTCTTTAACATGGTGGTTAAGCCACGGTGGCTCTTCTTTAGTTCTTTTACCATGTTTCTTAGTTTGGGGTATACATTTCAGTTGGGCCTCTATTATGGTGTCTTTAAAAGCGCCCATGCAGCTTGCAGGGATTTCACTTTAGTCACTGTACCTTTTAAATTCTGTTTAACTAACCCCCTCATTTTTCTATAGTTCCTGAGTCCTTTTTCTAGCAAGCACCAGATGAGGGTTGGAAATGGATCCAGAGCATTCGGCCAGCTCAATGCCCTCCAGAGAGACACCAGGAGTCTTTCCCCCTTTGTTCACCTCAGACACCCAAGTCCCCTCTGCGAACAGCAGAGGCTAACAGCAGGAGTTTGCCTGGGAGCTGTCCAAGAGGAGGTACGCTAAGTGCTGCATTAGGGGGGCTGTGTTGGTGAGTATCTGGGTGTCTGCTGCTGGGACAGTTGGTCAGTTTGATTGTGTGCTTGATTGCTTGCTTGTTTGTTTGAAAAGTGTGAATTGGGAGTGCTTTGTTCCAGGTGGGCCTTGAGTGGGCCTGACTGGTATATAAGGGCAGTCAGCAGCGAACCAGCTGAGCGGCGAACAGCAGAGGCTAACAGCGGGAGTTTGCCTGGGAGCTGTCCGAGAGGAGGTATGCTAAGTGCTGCATTAGGGGGGCTGTGTTGGTGAGTATCTGAGTGTCTGCTGCTGGGACAGTTGGTCAGTTTGACCGTGTGCCTGATTGCTTGCTTGTTTGTTTGAAAAGTGTGAATTGGGAGTGCTTTGTTCCAGGTGGGCCTTGAGTGGGCCTGACTGGTATATAAGGGCAGTCAGCAGTGAACCAGCTGAGTGGCGAACAGCAGAGGCTAACAGCGGGAGTTTGTCTGGGAGTTCGCGTGGGGAGAGCGCACTGAGGCTTTCATCTGCAGGTTTCTCTGAGTAGTTCCTGCAACAGTTGAAGAAGTTCTTAAGAGGACGGTGATATGGAAGGTGAGCGATCAGTTGTTGTAACCTGCACAGGTTGTGCCATGTTTGTCTTTCTTCCACAGGACAGAAGCGACTTCGTCTGTACAAAGTGCAAGCTGGTCTCCATATTGGAAGAGAAGGTTCGAGGGCTGGAGAAACGAGTATCGACTCTGCGTTGCATAAGGGAAAATGAAGATTTCCTGGACAGACGTCAGGAGATGCTTTTACGGCCATAATGTTCTGAAGATTCAGAGCAGGCGCAGCAGGGACAGAAGGATTGTGAAGAGGCTTGGCAGCATGTGACCTCCAGAAGGAGAAAGAGGAGCGTACATGCACCAGCAATGGAGATACAGGTGAGCAATCGTTTCCATGTTCTCTCTACAGGTACTAATGCGGAGAATGGACTAGATGACCCATCTGAGGGAAGGGAGCAGAAGGAGACTCCACCGATTGGAAGGCAAAAGATGCACTGTCCTAGGGATGGGGGTTCCACGACCACCACTCCCAAGAGGAGGAGGAGGGTGGTGGTGGTTGGGGACTCCCTCCTCAGGGGGACTGAATCATCTATCTGCCGCCCTGACCAGGAGAACCGAGAGGTCTGCTGCTTGCCAGGAGCTAGGATACACTATGTGACGGAAAGACTGCCGAGACTCATCAAGCCCTCGGATCGCTACCCTTTCCTGCTTCTCCATGTGGGCACCAATGATACTGCCAAGAATGACCTTGAGCAGATCACTGCAGACTACGTGGCTCTGGGAAGAAGGATAAAGGAGTTTGAGGCGCAAGTGGTGTTCTCGTCCATCCTCCCTGTGCAAGGAAAAGGCCGGGGTAGAGACCGTCGAATCGTGGAAGTCAACGAATGGCTACGCAGGTGGTATTGAAGAGGCGGCTTTGGATTCTTCGACCATGGGATGGTGTTCCAAGAAGGAGGAGTGCTAGGCAGAGATGGGCTCCACCTAACGAAGAGAGGGAAGAGCATCTTCGCCAGCAGGCTGGCTAACCTAGTGAGGAGGGCTTTAAACTAGGTTCACCGGGGGAAGGAGACCAAAGCCCTGAGGTAAGTGGGGAAATGGGATCCTGCGAGGAAGCACGAGCAGGAGAGCGCAAGAGGGGAGGACTCCTGTCTCATACTGAGAAAGAGGGACAATCGATGAGTTATCTTAAGTGCCTATACACAAATGCAAGAAGCCTGGGAAACAAGCAGGGAGAACTGGAAGTCCTGGCACAGTCAGGGAACTATGATGCGATTGGAATAACAGAGACTTGGTGGGATAACTCACATGACTGGAGTACTGTCATGGATGGATATAAACTGTTCAGGAAGGACAGGCAGGGCAGAAAAGGTGGGGGAGTTGCATTGTATGTAAGAGAGCAGTATGACTGCTCAGAGTTCCGGTATGAAACTGCAGAAGAACCTGAGAGTCTCTGGATAAAGTTGAGAAGTGTGAGCAACAAGGGTGATGTCGTGGTTGGAGTCTGCTATAGACCACGAGACCAGGGGGATGAGGTGGACGAGGCTTTCTTCTGGCAACTAGCAGAAGTTGCTAGATCGCAGGCCCTGGTTCTCATGGGAGACTTTAATCACCCTGATATCTGCTGGGAGAGCAATACAGTGGTGCACAGACAATCCAGGAAGTTTTTGGAAAGTGTAGGGGACAATTTCCTGGTGCAAGTGCTGGAGGAACCAACTAGGGGCAGAGCTTTTCTTGACCTGCTGCTCACAAACAGGGAAGAATTAGTTGGGGAAGCAAAAGTGGATGGGAACCTGGGAGGCAGTGACCATGAGATGGTCGAGTTCAGGATCCTGACACAAGGAAGAAAGGAGAGCAGCAGAATACGGACCCTGGACTTCAGAAAAGCAGATTTTGACTCCCTCAGGGAACAGATGGGCAGGATCCCCTGGGAGAATAACATGAAGGGCAAAGGGGTCCAGGAGAGCTGGCTGTATTTTAAAGAATCCTTATTGCGGTTGCAGGAACAAACCATCCCGATGTGTAGAAAGAATAGTAAATATGGCAGGCAACCAGCTTGGCTAAACAGTGAAATCCTTGCTGATCTTAAACGCAAAAAAGAAGATTACAAGAAGTGGAAGATTGGACAAATGACCAGGGAGGAGTATAAAAATATTGCTCAGGCGTGCAGGAGTGAAATCAGGAAGGCCAAATCACACTTGGAGTTGCAGTTAGCAAGAGATGTTAAGAGTAACAAGAAGGGTTTCTTCAGGTATGTTAGCAACAAGAAGAAAATCAAGGAAAGTGTGGGCCCCTTACTGAATGAGGGAGGCAACCTAGTGACCGAGGATGTGGAAAAAGCTAATGTACTCAATGATTTTTTTGCCTTTGTCTTCACGAACAAGGTCAGCTCCCAGATTGCTGCACTGGGCAGTACAGTATGGGGAGAAGGTGACCAGCCCTCTGTGGAGAAAGAAGTGGTTCAGGACTATTTAGAAAAACTGGACGTGCACAAGTCCATGGGGCCGGATGCGCTGCATCCGAGGGTGCTAAAGGAGTTGGCGGGTTTGCAGAGCCATTAGCCATTATTTTTTAAAACTAATGGCGATCGGGGGAGGTCCCAGATGACTGGAAAAAGGCTAATGTAGTGCCCATCTTTAAAAAAGGGAAGGAGGAGGATCCGGGGAACTACAGGCCAGTCAGCCTCACCTCAGTCCCTGGAAAAATCATGGAGCAGGTCCTCAAGGAATCAATTATGAAACATTTAGAGGAGAGGAAAGTGATCAGGAACAGTCAGCATGGATTCACGAAGTGGAAGTCGTGCCTGACTAATCTAATTGCCTTCTATGATGAGATAACTGGCTCTGTGGATGAGGGGAAAGCAGTGGATGTGTTATTCCTTGACTTTAGCAAAGCTTTTGATATGGTCTCCCACAGTATTCTTGCCGCCAAGTTAAAGAAGTATGGGCTGGATGAATGGACTGGATAGAAAGCTGGCTAGATCGTCGGGCTCAACGGGTAGTGATCAATGGCTCCATGTCTAGTTGGCAGCCGGTTTCAAGCAGAGTGCCCCAAGGGTCGGTCCTGGGGCCGGTTTTGTTTAATAGCTTTATTAATGATCTGGAGGATGGTGTGGACTGCACTCTCAGCAAGTTTGCAGATGACACTAAACTAGGAGGCGTGGTAGATACACTAGAGGGTAGGGATCGGATACAGAGGGACCTAGACAAATTAGAGGATTGGGCCAAAAAAAACCTGATGAGGTTCAACAAGGACAAATGCAGAGTGCTGCACTTAGGACGGAAGAATCCCATGCACTGCTACAGACTAGGGACCGAATGGCTAGGTAGCAGTTCTGCAGAAAAGGACCTAGGGGTCACAGTGGACGAGAAGCTGGATATGAGTTAACAGTGTGCTCTCGTTGCCAAGAAGGCTAACGGCATTTTGGGCTGTATAAGTAGGGGCTTTGCCAGCAGATCGAGGAACGTGATCGTTCCCCTTTATTCGACATTGGTGAGGCCTCATCTGGAGTACTGTGTCCAGTTTTGGGCCCCACACTACAAGAAGGATGTGGAAAAATTGGAGAGTCCAACGGAGGGCAACAAAAATGATTAGGGGTCTGGAGCACATGACTTATGAGGAGAGGCTGAGGGAACTGGGATTGTTTAGTCTCCAGAAGAGAAGAATGAGGGGGGATTTGATAGCAGCCTTCAACTACCTGAAGGGGGCTTCCAAAGAGGATGGAGCTCGGTTGTTCTCACTAGTGGCAGATGACAGAACAAGGAGCAATGGTCTCAAGTTGCAGTGGGGGAGGTCCAGGTTGGATATTAGGAAAAACTATTTCACTAGGAGGGTGGTGAAAAACTGGAATGCGTTACCTAGGGAGGTGGTGGAGTCTCCTTCCTTGGAGGTTTTTAAGGCCCGGCTTGACAAAGCCCTGGCTGGGATGATTTAGTTGGGAATTGGTCCTGCTTTGAGCAGGGGGTTGGACTAGATGGCCTCTTGAGGTCCCTTCCAACCCTGATATTCTATGATTCTCCCTATGAGATCAGACTTCCTGCCAAAGCTCCAAATTGCCCCAAATGAGAGCATCCCTGGGCACCCAGGGAAGTCTGGTCAATCCTGCCAAAAAGCCACTGAGGCTGTGGCACTGAGTGACAGGGTTTCATTCCAAGCACCTCTGAATCCAAGAGGGCAGGATAGCTCTGGTCTGCCCCGGATCTCGAGGACCCAAAGCAAACCCTGGTCAAAGGAGAATTCAGGGTGATCACACTAAAATTGCACTGATATCTTCCTGGACCTCCAAGCCTCACTGACACCCACATGGACACAGTGACGCCTCCCAGGCACCAGGAAGAGCTCAAGTTTGGCCCAGCACTACAAATTTCGTGTCTTGAAGGTCAGGACAGTGTAGAGGCCAGTGCTCAGATCCTCAAAGATCTTTAAATGCCTAAGGCCCATTGAAATCAATGGGAGATAGGCACCTAAACATCTTTGAGGATCGGAGCCTGAGTGTTTCCATGGACTGCTAGGCCTTAGTTGTAGGCTGGATACACCCTCCCAATCTTTCTGATAAAGAGTACCCCTGCCAAAAGGATACAGGACTCTCTCTCCAGCTCACCCCCAGGCTGCTGGAGTCACAAGGGTTCAAAAGTTAAAGCTTTACATAGTAGAACCTGAAAGTTACGAACACCTCGGGAACAGAGGTTGTACGCAACTCTGAAATGTTCGTAACTCTGAACAAAACATTATGGTTCTTTCAAAAGTTTACAAGTGAACATTGACTTAACTTTACTATGGAGAAGAAAAATGCTGCTTTCCATTTATTTTTTAAACAGTTTATGTTTAACACAGTACCGTACTGTATTTCCTTTTTTTTTTGTTGCCTCTACTGCGGCGTGATTGAGTACTTCCAAATGAGGTGACTGGTCAGTTCATAACTCCAGTGTTCATAACTTTGAGGTTCTACTGTAACTATAAAAACACGTTTCAGAGTAGCAGCCATGTTAGTCTGTATCCGCAAAAAGAACAGGGGTACTTGTGGCATCTTAGAGACTAACACATTTATTGGAGCATAAGCTTTCGTGGGCTACAGGCCACTTCATCAGATGCATAGAATGGAACATATAGTAAGAAGATATATATACACAGAGAGAATATGAAAAGGTGGAAGTTGCCATACCAACTCTAAGAGGCTAATTAATTAAGATGAGCTATTATCAGCAGGAGAAAAAAAACTTTTGTAGTGATAATCAAGAGGGCCCATTTCAGACAGTTGACAAGAAGGTGTGAGGATACTTATCATGGGGAAATAGACTCAATTTGTGTAATGACCCAGCCACTCCTAGTCTCTATGAACTTGAATTAATATGCAAACTAGATACCATTAACTTGGGCTTGAATAGAGACTGGGAGTGGTTGGGCAGCATTTTTCGTGGCTTACCTTTCTGTAAATTTTCAATGGATACTTTTTTCATCTGTCTATGTGTATGTATGATGAAATGGATGTTTATTGACATTGAACAATAAAAATCTAATCTTTCCAAGCCTAAATATACAGCAGGTGTGCTAGATACAGCTGAGCTCAATGCCTTCCTGCCCCGTGAGAGGCTCCAAGACTCACCAGATAGCAAGCTAGCAGAGGACAACTTGTACAATGTTACAGTTGTTGGGTCTCTGTGCTCATGTTTCCATATAAGTAACTTCAGTTTGTCTGGCATACAAAAACTATTACACACCGTAAGATCCTACATGTGTGTGTCTAACATGGCAAGGAAAAAGAAATTGTACAACACTATATTTTGAAATAGCATGTGTTCATACAGTTAATAGACTACATTGGAAAATAGTTGCACAAGAGGGCAAAGTTAAGGTTACATGTGCATCCTTTAACATTTGCCTGACTTCTGAGCACTTGTGGTCATGGCTTTCTAGAGGAGAGGAGCACAGTCTGCTCTCCTGAATTTCAACTAGAATCTCAAGTGCTCAGTGCTTCATAAATTTAGGCCTTAGTGGTCAGTTTTTCACGAGGACTCAGCAGCTCCCGAGCCCCTGATAAACATTTTGAACAGTTGGCCATAACCGTGCGACCAATACCATTCTCCTAATCGCTTTTTTGGTGTCAAATTTCCCAATTTTTAATTAAAGTAAAAAGATGGACAAAACAATAAGACCGAAGGAGAAAGCATCACTCTACAATTTCAAAGCTCTGATGGCTTGTAATAAAGATGTAAACAGAAAATTTAAGACCTACAATGCAGTGTGGACGTATTTGGTAAGACACTCCCTGAATGTGGTCATCCTAGGGTTCCAAGGCACTACGATAATACAAATAATAATGAAATGATAATAAAACTTGGCTAGGTCAGTAGAACCAAGCTGCTCTCGAATAAGTCCATCGTTTGCATGATAAAAATAAAGAGCATTAAAAACCTTTAGAAAAATCCACTCTGGTCATTAAATAAGAGAGAAAATGATTTTCTTTCTGTACTGTTTGACAGTTATCTTAAATACCTACTCCTCACCGCACAAAATAACTACAGGTTGACATCATTTATCGTGTGAATAAATACAATTATCCTATGTTACAAACATGATTACATTTTATTATTTACCAACAATAAAAAATCTTTCAACACACTGTATTGCAAAAAGGTATAATACAGTTAAGAAAAAAGTATACAGTCATAATCACATTAATCTAATATTTTTAAACACAGAGAACGTTTGGTCACATACACTTAAGTTTGATCTAATTTAAAATGTTCTGTCTGCATTATCCACCTTCCAATGTAAATCTTGCAGCCGCTTCACTTTTATTGTTGTTGGTCTGTGATGGAATGTCCTGAAAAGAAAAAGAAGTTAGAAAATAGCAAAATTGTCATTTTGGTGAGGAAATAGATGTTAAAAATCACTGACGAGCTGCCATTTCCATTATGTAAGATGTAGGCTATGCAGTTTACTTTGCAAGTGCAAGTTGAGGCTGCTCAACACTTTGCAATACTGTATATTGCACACATGTATTGTCATCAGATTGGGATGACGGTACTTACAGAAGGAGATGAGAGTCGTCTGCGAAGGAACACACACTCCAGTATGTGATGTGCTCTTAATGCTTTCTCTTGCTCCTCTGATTTTTTTTTCCCCGTCTCCATCTCCCTAGCTGCTGGTATCATAATGGCTACAGCAAAAACCACACATCAATGTGTAACTTATTTGATCAAAACCATTACTTCCTTTAAACCTTAAAGGGACACCATCAACAAGTTCAGTTAATCTTTAAAATGAGTGGAAGATTCAGGTGCTCTACATTTGATTTCAATGGGAGTCTGATATCTATCCGACTTAGTTAGCCACTTTTGAAAATCACACTACACACTTACACACCTTTGAAAATCTGGCCCTAAATGACTATTAACAGAGTGCTCTCAAATGCATAAAGTAAAGAAACTGAAGGAAAAAAAAAAGATTTAGAGGGAAATAATCTTTTTAGTTCCAGTGATTTTAGAGATTACTTGTAGGTAGAAAGTTTTCAGACACAAGCATGATTTTTGAGTAGATGGTGTCCCTCTAATGGTAAAATTAAAATGGTGCAGGGAGAGGAAGGGGGATGCAAATTAAATATATAATTTACCATTATTTTCTGCTGTGCTTTGATTAATGCCTCCAGAACTTGTTCTCCGCTGGTAGCAAATTGTTACTTAGTTTCAGCAGCCCCTGTAAAACAGACATTAATAGACTTTCAGTATAGAATTGAAGTCATAAAAACATCTAGAAATGAAAAAGGCAGAAGAGCCGTGACTGTGCATGTTAATACTTACTTGGTATGTGTTTGGGTGTATATTTTGGGGTTTCTTTCTCCCATAACCCTCACAAAAAAATATCATCGTGAAGAGATAGTTGAGGATGGAAGACTGTTCACACTTAATTCAGCTAATTCCAAAGGAAATGCTTTTATACCTCCCTATGTAATAAAAACATTAGAAAGTCTGGAAAGACAGAGTTAGGGTCTATAATTAATTCCCTGGTGTTATGTAAGGCCGCAGTTCAAGAAGAGACTTAAGCATATACATCTTTTTAAGCATATGAGTAAGCTCATTGACTTCTATTGGACTATCCATGTGTTTAAGCACAGGCACCATTGTCAGCCCTTGTGATTTTATTGAGAGTCTCATGATATTTGGTGTTTTTCTTAAAGCCCCAGCTCCTGGAGTCAAGTGATCACAGGACAATTTTAGCTTTTATTTCGATAAAATGTAAGTTTCTAGTTCCATACTTCTCCCACCCACATCCAGCAACCCTACAGATTCACTCCCAGGCTCCTTCCCAGTAATCCAGGGGTCTCAAACACGCGGCCCGCGGGGCTATTTCTTGCGGCCCGTCGAGTGGCCCGTGCCCGCCTCGCGCCCCCCCCCCCCCCCCGGCCTACCTCCAGGCCAGGGCTGGGCAAACTGCACCTGCGGGATTTCCCCCCTCGAGCCCCGCACCAGATGGTTGGCATCACGTCCCTGCGGCCGGGAGGGTGAGGGGGGGGACGGGGAGAAGCAGAGGGCTCTGTCCGTGTGTTGCCCTGGCTTCCTGGCATGCCCCCCCACAGCTCCCATTGGCCAGGAATGGGGAACCGTGGCCAATGGGAGTTTCGGGGGAGGTACCTGGAGGAGCGACAAGCAGCGTGCAGAGCCCTGCGGCCCCGTCCCCCAGAGGCCGCAGAGACATGGTTCCAGCTACTTCCTGGAGCAGAGCCAGAGCTAGGGCTGACAGCCTGCCCTGACCCCAGCCCCGGTGTGCACTGCTGCCACCCCAGAGCCCGAAGCTCTCCTGCACCCCGCCCCCCAACTCCCTGCCCTGAGCCCCCTGCTGCACCCCAGACCACTTCTGCACCCCAACCCTCTGCACTGAGCCCCTTGCTGTACCCCACACCCCTTCTGCACCCCAACTCCCTGCCCTGAGCCCCCAGCTGCATCCCACACCCCTTCTGTACCCCAATCCCCTGCCCTGAGCCCTCTGCTGCACCCACACCCTAATCCCCTGCCCTGAGCCCCCTGCTGCACCCCACACCCCAATCCCCTGCCCTGAGCCCCCTGCCTGCACCCCAACCCCCTGCTGCACCCCAACCCCCTGCTACACCCCAACTCCCTGCCCTGATCCCCCTGCCTGCACCCCAATCCCCTGCCCTGAACCCCCTGCCACATCCCACACCCCTCCTGCACCCCAACTCCCTGCCCTGAGCCCCCTGCTGCACCCCACACCCCTGCCCTGAGCCTCCTGCTGCATTCCACAACCCTTCTGCACCCTGAGCCCCCTGCCTGCACCCCAACCCACTGCTGCACCCCAACTCCCTGCCCTGAGCCCCAGCCACACTCCTCATGCACCCTATGGGGGCAGGGAGGGGGCGGAGTTGGGGTGGGGACTTCGGGGAAGGGGTTGGAATGGGGTCGGGGAAGGGGTGGGAAGAGGCGGGGCCTCATGGAAGGGGTGGAGTGGGGGCAGGGCCGGGGGCAGCGAGGGGGTGTGTGTCAGTGATGCGGCCCTCGTGCCAATGAACTAGCCCTCATGGTCATTTGAGTTTGAGATCCCTGCAGTAATCCCTCTCCCTCAGCTCCTCCATTACCCCTGTCATCCTCAAGCCTTTGCACTGCTCCTCAAGGGTGCAGAAAATACATTTCTGTATAGTAGTTTAAATGAATTATTATCAAAGTTCTGTATTAATATGCCCGGTAAAGAATGTATTTGTCAAAAAACATTTCCTGAATCTTTTTGTTGTTGTTGTCTGTATTGTTACAGACGTTCTTGCTGACAGGTATTCTGAAATAAATTACCAAAACAATTTAAACTAGTGTAATTATATTGTATTATTTTGAAAAATAAAATAGGCAAAATTTTAAAATATTGTGCACAGAATATTTAACATTTTAGTGCAAAATTCACCCAGGATTAACTACTTACACACTGAAGCCCTATTTAGCCATTCGCCTCTTCCCTGGTGAGCTGGATACTGCAGTACACTATAGCCACTTTGTACCACTTGGGCAACACAAAGAGACCATGTTCTGGCCCTATATGGCCAGAGGAGAAATCCCTTTGTGCCAGTGGAACTCTCTCCAGGCAGAGATGGCTCCTGTGGAACCCTCCCTGCACTCTCTGGTGCTGTGCGGGGAGCTCTGATATAGCAATCTTTCATTGATGTTAGGAATCTTATGCAAGTGGTCTAAATTAGAGCCGTTGAGGAGCTTCTCTAAGGGTATGTCTACACTATGAAATTAGGTCAAATTTATAGAAGTCGGTTGTTTAGAAATCGTTTTTATAAGGTCGATTGTGTGTGTCCCCACACAAAATGCTCTAAGTGCATTAAGTCGGCGGACTGCGTCCACAGTACCGAGGTTAGCATCGACTTCCGGAGCGTTGCACTGTGGGTAGCTATCCCGCAGTCTCTGCCGCCCACTGGAATTCTGGGTTGAGATCCCAATGCCTGATGGGGCAAAAACAGTGTTGCGGGTGATTCTGTGTACATGTTGTCAGGCCCCACCCTTCCTCCCTCCCTGCCGTGAAAGCAACGCCAGACAATCGTTTCAAGCCTTTTTTCAGCCCAGACGCCATAGCACTGGGATCATGGAGCCCGCTCAGATCACCACAGCAATTATGAGCACTTTAAACACCACGCGCATTATCTTGGAGAATATACAGGACCAAAACCTGCCAAGGTGAGGCGGCGACGGCAGCACGGCGACGAGAGTGATCAGGAAATAGAAATGGACATAGACCTCTCACAAAGTACAGGCCCCCAGCAATGTGCACATCATGGTGTTAATGGGGCAGGTTCATGCCGTGGAATGCCAATTCTGGGCCAGGGAAACAAACACAGACTGGTGGGACCGCATCGTGTTGCAGGTGTGGGACGATTCCCAGTGGCTGCGAAACTTTCGCATGCATAAGGGCACTTTCATGGAACTTTGTGACTTGCTTTCCCCTGCCCCGAAGCACAAGAATACCAAGATGAGAGCAGCCCTCACAGTTGAGAAGCGAGTGGCGATAGCCCTGAGGAAGCTTGCAACGCCAGACAGCTACCGGTCAGTCGGGAATCAATTTGGAGTGGGTAAATCTACTGTGGGGGCTGCTGTGATCCAAGAAGCCAAAGCAATCAAAGACCTGCTGATATCAAGGGTAGTGACTCTGGGAAATGTGCAGGTCATAGTGGTGGCTTTGCTGCAATGGGATTCCCAAACTGTGGTGGGGCAATAGACGAAACCCATATCCCTATCTTGGCACCGGAGTACCAAGCCACCGAGTACATAAACTGCAAAGGGTACTTTTCAATGCTGCTGCAAGCACTGGTGGATCACAAGGAACATGAACGTGGGATGGCCAGGAAACGTGCATGATGCTCGCATCTTCAGGAACTCTGGTCTGTTTCAAAAGCTGCAGGAAGGGACTTTCTTCCCAGACCAGAAAATAACCGTTGGGGATGTTGAAATGCCTATCGTTATCCTTGGGGACCCAGCCTACCCCTTAATGCCATGGCTCATGAAGCCGTACACAGGCAGCCTGGACAGTAGTCAGGACCTGTTCAACTATAGACTGAGCAAGTGCCGAATGGTGGTAGAATGTGCATTTGGACGTTTAAAAGTGCGCTGGCGCAGTTTACTGACTCGGATAGACCTCAGCGAAACCAATATTCCCATTGTTATTACTGCTTGCTGTGCGCTCCACAATATCTGTGAGAGTAAGGGGGAGACATTTATGGTGGGGTGGGAGGTTGAGGCAAATCGCCTGGCCGCTGATTACGCGCAGCCAGACACTAGGGCGGTTAGAAGAGCACAGCAGGGCATGGTGCGCATCAGAGAATCTTTGAAAACCAGTTTCATGACTGGCCAGGCTACGGTGTGAAAGTTCTGTTTGTTTCTCCTTGATGACCCCCCCCCACCACCACCACCACCATGGTTCACTCTACTTCCCTGTAAGCTAACCACCCTTCCCTCCGCCCTTCGATCACCGCTTGCAGAGGCAATAAAGTCATTGTTACTTCACATTCATGGATTCTTTATTAATTCATCACACAACTAGGGGGATAACTGCCAAGGTAGCCCAGGAGGGGTGGAGGAGGAGGGAAATGCCGGGTGGGGTGGAGGAGGTGATAAGGACAAGGACACACTGCACTTTAAAACTTATTGAAGGCCAGCCTTCTGTTGCTTGGGCAATCCTCTGGGGTGGAGTGGCTGGGTGGCCGGAGGCCCCCCCACCGCGTTCTTGGACGTCTGGGTGAGGATGCTATGGAACTTGGGGAGGAGGTCTGTTGGTTACACAGGGGCTGTAGTGGTGGTCTGTGCTCCTGCTGCTTTTCCTTCAGCTCAACGATACGCTGGAGCATATCAGTTTGATGCTCCAGCAGCCGGAGCATCGACTCTTGCCTTCTGTCAGCATGCTGACGCCACCTATGCTCTTCAGCCCGCCACTTGCTCTCTTCAGCCCGCCACCTGCTCTCTTCAGCCCGCCACCTGCTCCGCACATTCATATTGTGCTTTTCTGCACTCTGACATTCTCTGCCTCCACGCATTCTGCTGTGCTCTGTCAGTGTGGGAGGACATCTGGAGCTCCGAGAACATGTCATCCTGAGTGCACCTTTTTCGCCTTCTAATCTTCACTAGCATCTGCAAAGGAGAAACATTTGCAGCTGGTGGAGGAGAAGGGAGAGGTGGTAGTTAAAAAGACACATTTTAGAGAACAATGGGTACACTCTTTCACGTTAAATCTTGCTGTTCACATTACACAGCACATGTGCTTTCGTTACAAGGTCACATTTTTCCTCTTATATTGAGGGCCTGCCGGTTTGGTGTGAGAGATCACACACGCAGTGCCAGGCAACAGAATTCGGCTTGCAGGCACCCATGGTAAGCCACAGTCTTTTGGCTTTTTTACCTTCATAACATGTGGGAACGGTTTAAAACAGCAGCGCCCTCATTTCCCATACAAAGCGGCCGTTGGGTTGGCCATTTAAAATGGGTTTGCAATTTAAACGGGGGGGCTGCGGTTTCCGGGTTAACGTGCAGCACAGACCCAACTAACCCCCTTCCCCTCCCCCCCACACCCAATTCTCTGGGATGATCACTAACAGCAGGGAACATTTCGGTTCATCAGAGCAGGAACGGGCACCTCTGAACGTCCCCTTAATAATATCACCCTATTTCAACCAGGTGACCATGAATAATATCACTCTCCTGAGGATAACAAAGAGCAATAAGGAATGGATGTTGTCTGCATGCCAGCAAACACTGGGACAAAATGCTGCCATGCTTTGTTATGCAATGATTCCAGACTACGTGCAACTGGCCTGGCGTGGTAAAGTGTCCTACCATGGAGGACGGGATAAGGCAGCCCTCCCCAGAAACCTTTTGCAAAGGCTTTGGGAGTACATTAAGGAGAGCTTTCTGGAGACATCCCTGGAGGATTTCCGCTCCATCCCCATACACATTAACAGACTTTTCCAGTAGCTGTACTGGCCATGAATGTCAGGGCAAATTAATCATTAAACACGCTTGCTTTTAAACCATGTGTAATATTTACAAAGGTACACTCACCGGAGGTCCCTTGTGTGCCCTCAGGGTCTGGGAGCACGCCTTGGGTGGGTTCGGGGGTTACTGGTTCCAGGTCCTGGGTGAAAAACGTCTCCTGGCTGTTGGGGAAAACGGTTTCTCCGCTTCCTTGCTGTGAGCTATCTTCAATGTCTTCATCATCATCTTCCTCATCCCCAAAACCTGCTTCTGTGCTTCGTGATTCTCCATTGATGGAGTCAAAGCACAGGGTTGGGGTAGTGGTGGCTGCACCCCCTAGCATGGCATGCAGTTCTGCGTAGAAGCGGCATGTCTGTGGCTCTGCCCCGAACCTTCCGTTTTCCTCTCTGGTTTTGTGGTAGGCTTGCCTAAGCTCCTTAATTTTCACGCAGCTCTGCTGTGCGTCCCTGTTATGGCCTCTGTCCTTCATAGCCTTTGAGACTTTTTCTAATGTTTTGGCATTTCGTTTACTGCTACAGAGTTCAGCCTGCACTGATTCATCTCCCCATATGACGAGCAGATCCCGTACCTCCTGTTCGGTCCATGCTGGAGCTCTTTTGCGATCCTGGGACTCCATCATGGTTACCTGTACTGATGAGCTCTGCGTGTTCACCTGGGCTCTCCACCACACTGGGCAAACATGAAATTCAAAATTTCGCAAGCCTTTTTCTGTCTACCTGGCCAGTGCATCTGAGTTGAGAGTGCTGTCCAGAGCGGTCACAACGGAGCACTCTAGGATAGCTCCCGGAGGCCAATACCGTTGAATTGCGTCCCCACTACCCCAAATCCGACCCAGAAAGGCCGGTTTCAGCACTAATCCCCTTGTCGGAGGTGGATTAAAGAAATCGATTTAAAGAGCCCTATAACAGGGCTGGGATGCACCAACTGGCACCTCCTGCTGGTTGTCTCTAGGAATTAGCTCAGTCCAGTGGAGTGCCCTCTCCTGGTGGTATCCCGTCTGTCGTCTCGTCCTTGGTTGGCATGTGGACCCGCGTCGCTCACCAGCTCGTGGCATCCTTTTCCGGACCACTGCCCTCCGGCAGTGCCCCTCAGTCCATCCACACCCCCTTCCGAGGGGGGATTGATCAGCAGTCTCTATGCTCCAGCCACCGTGGTCAACCACACACCTCAAAGTCTAATCCCTCCTGTCAGGGATCTGGCATGATCTATAATGGCCGCTCCCTACGGCCAATGGCTGGGTGTACTGCAAGTGGGGGACTCAGGCCTGCCCACTACTCTGGGTCCCAACCCAAGGACCCTCTAGTGGCAGCCATCCTGCCCTCCTTCTCTCCCTCCGTCTGTCCACATCCCGGGGCCGTTTCCCCTTCGGCCCCTCGCACCGGCTAGGCCCTTCCCCTCAGGGCCTGCAGCCTGGCAGACACTGGGCTGGAGTTACCTTGCTGCTCCCCCGGGCCTGCCCAGCACTGCACTGTCCCAGGTGCTAATCTCCTTGCTCTGGAGACAGCCCTTCCCCTGTCGAAGGCCTGGGACAGATTGCCTGCTCCCTTCCTGGGCAGCCTTCTTACAGGGCTGAACCTGGCCCTGATTGGCTGCCTCCAATCTGGGCCTCGATTGGCTCCCAATAAGCCCTTCCCTGATTGGCTCCCTGTCTGTGCAGGCCCACTGGCCTGCTGCAGCCTAAATTCACTAGGAGTGGGGCAGCTGCCCCACTACAAGCCCTTTAAGTCGAAAAAAAGGGCTTCGTCGTGTGGACGGGTCAAGGCTTAAATCGAGGTAACGTTGCTAAATTTGACTTAAAATCGTAGTGTAGACCAGGCCTAAGTTATGCAGAGAGCAGATGGTGCAGGATCAGGGAGCTGCTACTGGTTCCCTGACAGCTCCCCCTGCACTGAATGGAGCTGTGATGTGGGCAAATTTCAGCCCTACTATATTCTCTCTTTCTACCCAGTTCCATCACTGGCTCCATTGCCATTGAAGTCAATGGAAAGAATCTCTATTAATGTCAATGGGCTTTGCTCAGGTCTTCACATGGCTCCCATCATAGCAGCTAAACATCCTCCGTGAGCAGCACTGGCTAGGTATACAGAAGCATTCTTCCATCAATCTGGCTGCATCTAATCAGGGGCTAGGTCAGCATAGCTATGGCGCTTAGGGGTGAGACATTTTTCACACCCCTGAGTGATGTAGCCATGTCGATCTACATTTTAAGTGTGGACCAGGCCTGAGACACCCAGTGTGGTGTGGAAGACAGCTCTGCGCTGGGAATTGGCTGCGGTTTGGTCTCGCTGCTATTGCCGGGGGCTGTAGTTACAGAGCACAGGACAGCCCCACGCACGCCCTCGGGCCTCTAGGTTAGCCAGCATTCGAAAGCTCTGGGGTTGGGAAATGCAGTCACTTCTCAGATGGGCCCAGAGCCACTTGGATGATCGAGCTGAGATAGACAAACTGACCTCAACCCCTTCCTTTTCACTCACCCACTTCTCGCCTTCCTTTCTCCTCTCCCTATGTGCTCAGGCTCCCCCTCCTCAACTGGATTGGCCCTCTGCCTGTCTTCCCCTCTCACCTGGATTGCACCGCTTTCTCCTCAGAGGGGCTGCCATTGGCTGGACTCGTCTCAGTAGACAGCTGCGCACTCTTCAGGGGTCTCTTGCGGTTCTTGGTTTGGCTTTGTTCTCTTTTCAGCTCAGAGTCACTGGATGGACGAGATGGACATAAGAACTGGTTACAACCTGTGAGAGGCTCTCTAATGGCAGGTGAAGCTAGACATGGGAAACAGAGGGAAAGCAACTCAATGCCACCCAGGAAGAGGCATACAGACTAAAAGCATCTCTTCCAAGCCAGCGCTAAAAGAATGAATGTATTATTCCATGTTCACATCAAGTTAGAGCTGAGAGTTTAGTCACACAACAGTCAGGGTTAGATATGTCAGAGCAGCTTTCCCTCTGCAGAGTATGTTTAACAAATGGGTCTCCCGTTCCCAGTATCAGGACAAAGTCGCAAGGAAGATTGGGAGGAAGGATGGGATTGTAGCTAAGGCACAAGACTGGGTGGCAGAAAACTTGGGTTCTGTTCCTAGCTCTGAAACTGAGGCCTGGTCTACACTACGAGTTTAGGTCGAATTTAGCAGCGTTAAATCAAATTAAGCATGGACACGTCCACACAACGAAGCCCTTTTTTCCGACTTAAAGCCCTTTAAACCAGTTTCTTTACTCCACCTCCGACGAGGTGATCAGCGCTGAAATTGGCCTTTGTGGGTCGGATTTGGGGTAGTGTGGATGGAATTTGACGTTATTGGCCTCCGGGAGCTATCCCACAGTGCTTCATTGTGACCGCTCTGGACAGCACTCTCAACTCAGATGCACTGACCAGGTACACAGGAAAAATCCTGAGAACTTTTGAATTTCATTTCCTGTTTGCCCAGTGTGGAGAGCACAGGTGACCACGCAGAGCTCATCAGCACAGGTAACCGTGATGGAGTTCCAGGATCGCAAAAGAGCTCCAACATGGACCGAACGGGAGGTACAGGATCTGCTCGCCATATGGGGAGACGAATCAGTGCTAGCTGAACTCAGTAGCAGTAAACGAAATGGCAAAATATTAAAAAAAGTCTCAAAGGCCATGAAGGACAGAGGCCATAACAGGGACGCACAGCAGTGCCGCATGAAAATTAAGGAGCTAAGGCAAGCCTACCACAAAACCAGAGAGGCAAACGGAAGGGCCAGGGCAGAGCCGCAAACATTCCACTTCTACGCGGAGTTGCAGGCCATGCTAGAGGGTGCAGCCACCACTACCCCAACTGTGTGCTTTGACTCCATCAATGGAGAATCACGCAGCAGGGAAGCAGATTCGGGGTACGAGGAAGATGATGAAGACAATGAAAATAGCTCACAGCAAGGAAGCGGAGAAACCGTTTTCCCCAACAGCCAGGACATGTTTATCACCCTGGACCTGGAACCAGTAATCCCCGAACTCACCCAAGGCGTGCTCCCAGACCCTGAGGGCACACAAGGGACCTCTGGTGAGTGTACCTTTGTAAATATTACACATGGTTTAAAAGCAAGCATGTTTAATGATTAATGATTAATCTGCCCTGGCAATCGTGGCCAGTACAGCTACTGGAAAAGTCTGTTAATGTGTATGGGGATGGAGCGGAAATCCTCCAGGGACATCTCCAGAAAGCTCTCCTTCATGTACTCCCAAAGCCTTTGCAAAGGGTTTCTGGGGAGGGCTGCCTTATCCCGTCCGCCATGGTAGGACACTTTACCATGCCAGACCAGTAGCACGTAGTCTGGAATCATTGCATAACAAAGCATGGCAACGTATGGTCCCGGTGTTTGCTGGCATGCAGACAACATCCATTCCTTATTGCTCTTTGTTATCCTCAGGAGAGTGATATCATTCATGGTCACCTGGTTGAAATAGGGTGATTTTATTAAGGAGACATTCAGAGCTGTCCGTTCCTGCTCGGCTGAACAGAAATGTTCCCCGCTGTTAGCCAAGCGGTGGGGGGGAGGGGTGATCATCCCAGAGAATTGTGTGTGTGTGTGGGGGGGGGGGGGTTAGTTGGGTTAGTGCTGCACGTTAACCCGGAAACAGCAGCCCCTCCTTTTACATTGCAAACCCATTTTAAATGGCCAACCCAGCGGGTGCTTGGTATGGGAAATGAGGGCGCTGCTGTTTGAAACCATTCCCACATGTTATGAAGGTTAAAAAAGCCAAAGGACTGTGGCTTACCATGGCTGCCTGCAAGCCGAATTCTGTTGCCTGGCACTGCCTGGCACTCACACCAAACCAGCAGGCCCTCAATATAAGAGGAAAAATGCGACCTTGTAACGAAAGCACATGTGCTGTGTAATGTGAACAGCAAAATTTAACGTAAAAGAGTGTACCCATTGTTCTCTAAAATGTGTCTTTTTTAACCACCTCTCCCTTCTCCTCCACCAGCTGCAAATGTTTCTCCTTCACAGAGACTAGTGAAGATTAGAAGGAGAAAACAGCGGACTCGGGATGACAGCTCCAGATGTCCTCCCACGCTGACAGAGCACAGCAGAATGTGTGGAGGCAGTCAATGTCAGAGTGCAAAAAAGCACAATATAAACGAGAAGAGAGGTGGCGGGCTGAATCGCGTGCTGAAGAGAGCAAGTGGCAGGCTGAAAAGGATAGGTGGTGTCAGCTTGCAGACAGAAGGCAAGAGTCGATGCTCCGGCTGCTGGAGCATCAAACTGAAATGCTCCAGCGTATGGTTGAGCTGCAAGAAAGGCAGCAGGAGCACAGACCGCCGCTACAGCCCCTGTGTAACCAACAGCCCTCCTCCCCAAGTTACATTGCCTCCTCACCCAGACGCCCAAGAATGCGGTGGGGGGCCTCCGGCCACCCAGCCACTCCACCCCAGAGGATTGCCCAAGCATCAGAAGGCTGGCCTTCAACAAGTGTTAAAGTTTTAAAGTTTTAAACTGCAGTGTGTCCCTTTCCTTCCCTCCTCCCCCACCCCTCCCGGGCTACCTTGGCAGTTATCCCCCTAGTTGTGTGATGAATTAATAAAGAATCCATGAATGTGAAGTCACAATGACTTTATTGCCTCTGCAAGCGGTGCTCGAAGGGGGTTGGAGGGTGGTTAGTTTACAGGGAAGTAGAGTGAACCGGGAGGAGCGGGGGGAAGGGTTCATCAAGGAGAAACAAACAGAAGTTTCACACTGTAGCTTTGCCAGTCACAAAACTCGTTTTCAAAGCTTCTCTGATGCACACCGCGCCATGCTGTACTCTTCTAACCACCCTGGTGTCTGGCTGCGCGTAATCAGCGGCCAGGCGATTTGCCTCAACCTCCCACCCCGCCATAAATGTCTCCCCCTTACTCTCACAGATATTGTGGAGCGCACAGCAAGCAGCAATAACAATGGGGATATTCTTTTCGCTGAGGTCTGAGCAAATCAGTAAGCTGCGCCAGCGCACTTTTAAATGTCCAAATGCACATTCCACCACCATTCGGCACTTGCTCAGCCTATAGTTGAACAGGTCCTGACTACTGTCCAAGCTGCCTGTGTATGGCTTCATGAGCCATGGCATTAAGGGGTAGGCTGGGTCCCCAAGGATCATGATAGGCATTTCAACATCCCCAACGATTATTTTCTGGTCCGGGAAGAAAGTCCCTTCCTCCAGCTTTCGAAACAGACCAGAGTGCCTGAAGACGCGAGCATCATGTACCTTTCCCGGCCATCCCACGTTGATGTTGGTGAAACGTCCCTTGTGATCCACCAGGGCTTGCAGCAGCATTGAAAAGTACCCCTTGCGGTTTATGTACTCGGTGGCTTGGTGCTCCGGTGACAAGATAGGGATATGGGTTCCGTCTATCGCCCCACCACAGTTTGGGAATCCCATTGCAGCAAAGCCAACCACTATGACCTGAACGTTTCCCAGAGTCACTACCCTTGATATCAGCAGGTCTTTGATTGTGTTGGCTACTTGGATCATAGCAGCCCCCACAGTAGATTTGCCCACTCCAAATTGATTCCCGACTGACCGGTAGCTGTCTGGCATTGCAAGCTTCCACAGGGCTATCGCCACTTGCTTCTCAACTGTTAGGACTGCTCTCATCCTGGTATTCTGGCGCTTCAGGGCAGGGGAAAGCGAGTCACTAAGTTCCATGAAAGTGCCCTTATGCATGCGAAAGTTTCGCAGCCACTGGGAATCATCCCACACCTGCAACACGATGCGGTCCCACCAGTCTGTGCTTGTTTCTCGGGCCCAGAATCGGCATTCCACGGCATGAACCTGCCCCATTAACACCATGATTTGCACATTGCTGGGGTCTGTACTTTGTGAGAGGTCTATGTCCATGTCAATTTCCTCATCACTCTCGTCGCCGCGCTGCAATCGCCTCCTCGTCTGGTTTTGCCTTGGCATGTTCTGGCTCTGCATATACTCCAGGACAATGCGTGTGGTGTTCATAGTGCTCATAATTGCCGCGGTGATCTGAGCGGGCTCCAGGATCCCAGGCTATGGCGTCTGGGCTGAAAAAAGGCGCGAAACTATTGTCTGATGGAGGGAGGGAGGGGCGAGTGACGACATGGCTTACAGGGAATTAAAATCAACAAAGGTGGCTGTGCATCAGGGAGAAACACAAACAACTGTCACACAGAGTGGTCCCCCCAAAGACTGAACTCAAAACCCTGGATTTAGCAGGCCGTTGATTGCACGGAGGGAGGGGGAAGCAAATGAATACAGAACAAATCTGGTCCATCTATTTTTTACATCTTAGGCTGGCAGCAGATGGTGCAGCATGACTGATAGCCATAGGCATCTTCTGGGTGCTTGGCAGAAGATGCTGCATTATGACTGCTAGCCATCATCGTCAGGATGGTTCAATAGGACTGCCGGCAGGACTGAGTCTCCAGGAGACAAAACATGTCTGCCCAGGTGCCTCTGACCGAACTCACTGAGGAGTACGACGACGACGGATACCAGTCGTAATACGCCATCCACTGCCAAAAGGCAAGGAGCTGCTGCTGTATAGCAATGCAGCCCCATGTCTGCCAGCACCCAGATCGCCGATGACGGTTACCAGTCATACTGCACCGTCTACTACCAAAAGGCAATTAGCTGCTGCTGTGTAGCAATGCAGTACCACGTCTGCCGGCACCCAGATGACATACGGTGACGCTGAGCTGAGCGGGCACCATGCTTGCCGTGGTATGTTGTCTGCACGGGTAACTCAGGTAAAAAGGCGCGAATCGATTGTCTGCCGTTGCTCTGATGGAGGGGGAGGGGCCTGACGGCATGTACCCAGAACCCCCCGCGACACTGTTTTTGCATCATCAGGCATTGGGATCTCAACCCAGAATTCCAATGGGCGGCGGAAACTGCGGGAACTGTGGGATAGCTACCCACAGTGCAACGCTCCGGAAGTCGATGCTAGCCTCGGTACTGTGGATGCAGTCTGCCGACTTAATGCACTTAGAACATTTTATGTGGGGACACACACAATCGACTGTATAAAACTGATTTCTGTAAAACCGGCTTCTATAAATTCGACCTAATTTCGTAGTGTAGACATATACTGACTCTCTGTGTGGGTGAAATAAGGGGCCTTTGTCTATCAGATCCCCCTTGTGGCAAGATGGGGAGCTACACCAACTTGGCTCCAGCCCCTAATGCTATCACACCCAACTCTGTGTTTGTCAAGTCCTTATTACAACCTGACTTTTCCTGTCCAGATCCTCAGCAGTCTCTAGCTCCTTCAGGGTGATGGGGAGTCAGAAGTTCCATGGCTCTAGTAGGCGTTAGTCAGCCCTCGGTCTCCTGCGTTTAGAACCTTCTTCTCCATACACCCCTGGCTGGAGTACGCAGGGGAGCCCAGGCCAGCCCAACTCACCGGGTTCAGCTCAGGGCCTGTTTGGATCAGCCAGAACCAGTCTTTGTCAGCCCCTTGCTGCTACCTCCTGCCTCGTCCCCTCTGTAGGCTTGCCCCGCTTCTCTCTCGTTGGAGTGTTAGCCATTCACCAGCCTGCTAGAGGGCGGTTCTCTAGCAGCTGCCTTTCTTCTCAGGAATTCCCCTTCTAACTGAGGTCCTTAATTTTTTTATCATGCCCAGGTGCTTCCCTGCCTAATTAACTGCCTCTCAGTACCCTTGGGTGAACCTGAGCTGCTTCATTCCCCATTGTGGAGCCCGTAAGAGGTGGGCTGGGCCCCTGAGCCTTCAAAGGGCCATTTACCTTCTGACAGTACAGTGGGCAAATCCCTTCCCCTCCTCTTACCAGTAATGAAAATAAAGTCCAGACCCTGGGGAATTTACAATTCCAGGGCCGGATTCTGATCTCACTCACACAACTGAGAATTAGAAGCATATGCTCTCAGCAGTTGTGTTTATGAGCATCCCAGGGTACCACAGCTGCATGTGAAATCAGAGTGAGGCTTTAATTATGCCAACAAAGTGTTGGCAACCACAAAGTAGGGAGGGGGTGGGAAAAGGCAGAGATCCAGGAAAAGCTATGGTGAGAGACACCTTGTTCTGTACATGCCCTGTGGGTTCCTGGGTTAATTGTTAATTAACGGCAGGACCATGGAAGGCAAAGGGACAGAAGAGCAGGACTGTGGCATTACGTCAGAAAGAACATACACAGATTGTTCGTAAAGTGCCAGACTTCGGTCCAGCCTGGCAGCCCTTCAGAGAGCCATGCAGGCAGCTCCCTCCCAGCCCAGCTCTAGCTTCCCTTACTTGTCCAGTGAGGGGTGGTAATTCTCATCTCGCAGGTCGCCAGTGTAAGTGAGGTCATCTTCCTTGGTGAAGTCTTCTTCCTCATCCTCTTTGGGCTCAGGCACCTCCTCTGGTTTATCCTCCAATCCTGGTGCACTGCAAGAATCAAATGTCAAGAGAGCGGGTTGGAGCCATGGCTCTGAGGGGAAGTCTCTGAGAGCTCTGTGGCTCCTGATCCCACCATCTCTCCTCACAGCCTGATGGCCATCCTGCCTACCTGTCCCTGTCAGTCACTGGCCTCTTTGCTGAAGCTGTTCACAACAGGGCTGATGCGTAATAATAGGGATGGGGCAAGACTGCCCCACTGGGAACTGGCTTGAGAACTCAGCTGTTATTTTCACACCGGAGGTTGTCAGATGGGAGTGACTCTGGGTCATCGCAGTCCTGGGGATACAGGACAGCTCCTCTCTAGTCCCAGGAGCACACGCGCAGGGGATAGGTAAGCACCAGGGACAGATGAGGAGAAGAGCCACCGTCACTCACCTCTCCGGCTCTATCCCTTCCATGCCAGTCTCTGCCTCTGTAGGGAGGGGAGCTGTAGGGAGAGAAACTAGGTGAAGTCAGTTGAAGGGTGAGATGGAACCATGAAGCTGAGATCTGCAGAGAAGGGACGGGGAAGGAAGGAGCAACTGCAATGGTGGGAAAGACGGTGCAGGGAAGGTTTGGGAGGAGAGAGGAATGCAGAGTGAGAAGGCCCCGAGGAAGGGAACTAAATCCTCATTCAGGGTATAAACCAACCACTAACAGGCCAGAGAAAGGGGACTAGGAAGAAACTATAAACAAGTTGTTCCATAATTGTCCAATAGGGGGTTTCTTCCCCTCTTATGAAGCACCTGATACTGGTCATGGAGGGATAAAGGGCTAGATGGACTCCCCCTTTCCTCGGAGCCCTGGGGATCCGAGACCCACGGCTCTTCCCCTCATTACAGCCAGGAGATCATGTCGGGTTTGGGAATGAAAAATCCTGCTAAGGGGGAAAGACCATGGTGGGATGGGGGTGAATGAATGGTTCGTGGAATGTTTGTTACAAAGAAAGTTCCATGACTTAATCCGGCCCCTCCCCTAGGCTGTGGGGTGTGGCACTGGCAGATGGACATGGGAGACCCTTCGGAAGAGTCGGACATGCTTCGCCTCCTGGAGAACACTTTGAGATCTGCACACGCCAGGTGACCCAGGCACAACACTCATATCAAACCACTTAGGCCAGATACCGGGCTGTAGCAGGGAATGAAACTTTAAACACAAAAGACTTCTCTTCGGAAAATGAGATTTGGTTGAAAATTATTTCATTTGCAAAACAGTTTAGCTTTCAATTCCATTTTTAGAAAATATTTTGAAATGGTAATTCTTTTTTGGGAGGAAGAACAGAATTTTTTTAAAAAAAATCTTTAGTTTAGAAATTGTGTGGAATTGCCACCTTCTGCCAGAGTTCTACTTTCTCCTGCCTGTCCTTTTCCACCTGAAAAGAGCGGGAGGGAAGTCAAAGAGCGAGAGAAATTAATAGTGAAGTATTACTTTGAAGGGTTAAGCACTGAACGTGATATTTGTGGACAGAAAGCTTCTAATACCCAAGGGAACAAGGAATCCCTTACCCAGCGAGGTCACGCTCTTGTAATTCTCCTGCATGACGTCCCTGTAGAGGGCTCTCTGACTGGGGTCCAGCACAGCCCACTCCTCCTCCGTGAAATACACAGCCACCTCCTCGAAGGTCACCGGCCCCTGAAACAACCACAATCCCCACTCAGGACTTGTTCCCCAGCCACAATCCCACCTGCCCCAGACTGTTCTAGTTTCCTGTCTACTTTCAGTAAGGCTTATAATACCCATAATCCCCAAGTTAGAATCTCGTCCCTACTGCACCCATGTGCTGTTAAATGGCTCATTCACTCCTAGGTCTAACATCTCCCCATGCATCATTCAGGCCTCTCGCCATTCCCTCTGCTCATAGGCACTGACTTCTATTTTTCCCGGTGAGTGCTCCGCCCGAGGCCCCATCCTCACAAGGCTCTGCCCTCACTCTGCCTCTTCCTGCCCCCTCCCACAACTCCCCCACCTGCCCTTTGCTCGCTCCTCTCAGCCACCTTCCCCAAGGCCCCCTGCCCGCCCGCTGCTGGCTCCTCTCCACCCTCCCCTGAGGCCCGCCAGCCCGGGGGCCCCGCTAAACAGCTGATTGGCAACCAACCCCGGCCCACCCAACAGCTGTGGCTGGTGGGTGCTGAGCCCCCCCTATTTTTTTTCCGTGGGTGATTAAGCGCTGGAGCACCCATGGAGTTGGCGTCTATGCATCTGCTACCTAATGCACCTTCAGTCTCCCAGGATGAGGGTCACTTGTTAGTATGTGAAACTGAGGTGGTTCTCACTGGGTTCACAGGGACTGACCCAGCAAATCTATGGAAGCTCCTTAGCTGGAATTCCTCCAATACAAGCTCCAACAGGTGCGAGATGGCTCAGTCCACAAGGTTAATTTCTCTCTTTGGTTCCTTCCATTCCCTCGGGGGACCATCCCACCCTGTTGTGCTGTTTTATGCATATGTTGCTGGTTTATTTTTGAGAATCTTGGTGCCCCTAACCCCTCCTCCCCCAAGTTCTGGACAAATTGAAGTGTGAGGGCAACAAACCATCACTTGAAACCTTTAAACTTCTCATGGGCCACTGTCGGAAGACAGGATACTGGACTAGATGGACCTTTGGTCTGACCCAGAGTGGCCACTCCTATATTCCAGAGCAGAAGTCTCTTTGTAAAAGATGGGCTCTAGTTGAACCACAAGTTGCTGGGTTCTATGAAGGCCTCCTGGGGTGGGATTCTCTAGTTTGGGTTACGCAGGGGATAAGACTAGAGGATGATACTAATGGTTCCTTCTGGTCTTAAAATACAGGAGTTATCTTTGGCGTGCTGGTCATGCCAACATTTTCCCAGCAAGCCCCTGCACCCTGTGCTCCATACTGCCTGACTCAGGGGAGGCGCTGCCTGTGAAACTCCACCAAGCCACGACGCTGCTTATTATGCTAGCCGCCATCACCTCCCCATTACGCTGTTCTATGCAGCTGTTGCCTCATCTTAAGACAGTGAGCATTTTGGGGTAGGTGCTGTCTCTTGGTTCTAAGTTTTCACTCTATCCAGCACAATAGGGCGGGGGTCCCTAGGTCCCTAGCAATTCACAAAGTAAATAATAACTATACCACTGCTGCTGACGTGCATGCACTTGCCCATGACCCCTCATGCAGGGCGCACAGCGAGACTTGCTGGGCTAGGATTTTGCTGGCTCGGCCAAGGTCTCAGATGGGACGTTTCCATACGAAGACCCTTCCTCTCATCTGTGGGACCTTGTTCAGGCTGAGGCCTGCACAGCTGGGATGGTTGGGAGAGGGGGGCGGGAGAGGCGGGGCCCTCCATGGCCTGACCTCTTCCCCTAAAGCCCCGTCCCCCAGCCAGGCCAGCAGCTGGAGCCCAGCCGGGGAGCTGCGGACCCTCCACCTGCCCGGGGTGGGGGAGCTCAAGAGCAGCCCCTGGCCTGTGTCCCCGCCCAGGGCAGGTGAAGGGCCCACAGTTCCCCACAGCTGCACACATGGCTCTTACCCCAACCCGGTTCCGGCCGGGGCCTCGAAGCCGCAGCCTGGCCATGGTAAGAGCCGTGAGGGCAGTTGTGAGGAGCCGCAGACCCTCCACCTGCACGGGGCTCCACCTGCTGGCCTGGTTGGGGAGCAGGGCCTCGGGGGGGAAGAGGAAGGGTAGGGGTGGGGCCCATGGCGAAAAGTGGATGTGCCATGGCCCCCTGGCTCACCCTATTCCAGCACCCCTGCCCCACAGCAACATATCAGGAGGGTGTGGGGGGGCGATATTTTATCCTTTGATTTCCCATCAGACCCGTCTCTCCCATCATCCCTTCTCAGCCCCCTGCCTGGTTCTGCTCCCTCAGCATTTCCCCATCTTGCGTCGTTTCAGCTACCTGAGCAGGCTGGGTCGGCTCCTCTTGCCCCAGGCAGGCTTCAGCCAGCACAGCCGCCTCCTCGCTGCTGCGGGGCTCCCTCGCCGTCACCCAGGCCCGCACGTCCGCCTGAAGAGCCCCCAGGAACTGCTCCCGCACGACGACGTCCACGATCTGCTCCTTGGTGCGCTCCCCGGGCCGCAGCCAGAGCCGAGCAGCCTGGCTGAGCCGGGCTAGCATCTCCCGGGGAGCTTCTCCGGGCCGGGCAGCGCCTGAGCGGAACTGCAAGCGATGGGCTTCCTCGCTGGTCTGCTCTGAAACGGCTGCCTTGCCCTCGGCACAGCCCCTGGTGGGGCCTGTCCCCATGGAGCCGCAGGTTTCAAGTGCCTCCCGGGTGAATGAAGGAACCTCGTCCCCATGAGGCCAGTCACGGGACGGCACCACCTGCTCAAGGCCAGCAGTGTCTGCCCCTTCTCGAGACCGGGCAGGTGTCTGCGCCGTCCTCAATGGAGAATCTTCCCCCTCCAAGCATCCCAGCCAGGACTGGGACGGCGTCCGCGGGGACAAGGGCCAGCCAGGGCTCTGCTCCTCAGCCTCTCTCTCCTCCCTCTTGGGATGCTGGATGGGTATCCCACAACGACCTTCCCCCAAGGCAAGGGGTTTGCCCCACATCCCAGCCATGGCGATCTCCCATTGCACCTGGTCCTGCTGGGAAAATGCTGGGGTTGAAAAAAAATTGACCAGCTCCACACCAAGTCTGTCACTGCAGCCGAGCTGATGGGGCTGTCGCCTTAGCGCGGGTGCTGGAAACTCATCACACTTTTATATCCCGAGGTTCAACCCTCACAACCCACCCAGGCGGGGGGTGGTGGGAGAAGGGTTGTGGTAGTCTCCAGAGCAAGACTCAGAAGCATGGGTGCTGACCCACAGTGGGCAGAGTGGGGGTGGGACTTCAGGGGAGGGGGCGGAGCCAGGGTGGAGCACTCCCAGGGAAAAATAAAAGTCAGCACCTATTCTTGCTCACAAGCTGGGGGGGGAGGGATGGATGAGAATAACCACAGCACCTATGCTATAGTTTTCTTCCCAGTGGGCCTGTTCCTATAAACCAGGCTCCAGATCATGCAAGTCCCAGCACAGGTCTGCCACCCCCTGCTGCCCGCTCACCCCCATCTTCTTCACACACACCCTGCGTTTTCTGCCCCTCTCCCTCCAGGAGGAGACCCCATACGTTCCAGAAAAATCCCCTACCTGAGCTAGTTCCACGGCAGCCATTTCCCAATCCGGACGTTATTCTGCAGCCTGTCAGGGCGAGAAGGGAGGTTTCAAATGGGCCTTGGCACCATTTCATGCCCCGATTCCCTCCTGGCTCCTTCCCTGCAGATGCCCTAGACATGGGGCAATCAATACGCGGATGGCTGGCCAGACCCGGCCTGCCAGATGCTTTTGAAGAGGACCCCAAAATCTTTTTTATGTATTGATTGTTATTGTTGCTATTTTTTTATATGATTCTCTCTAGAGTCTGGACCTTGATGAAGAAATTTGGACCCGGACAAAAAACAACTCACTTCCCCTGACTCTGTGCCCCACTTTATTATACCACAGACCCAGCCTCTCCCTCCAGGAGTGAGCGCATTTCCACCCACAGTCTGAACCAAACCCGAGGAAGGAGCAGAACCAAAGGAGCCGCTCTGGGGGATCCCCCCTGACACTGTCCTCAGGGCAGCGCATCCCCGCAGCAGCGCGGGGACCAGGCAGAGGCAGGAACTGGCGTTTCCTCTCGCTGCTCCTCACCTTGTCCCCAGGAAAGTCAATCTGCCCCGTGGTGCTGCAGGGGATGGGGCTGGGCAGGGCTGGGTGCCGGGAACCTCCCTCCCCACTGATTGCTCCTGCAGCCCCTGTCAGTCTCTGCCCCTGTCTCCCTCCTGCCCCCTCCCCTCGGGCTGGGAGACTCGGTCTCTGGCCCGGCCCGGGGCATTCGCTCTCCCGGAGCTGGCTCGGCTCCTGCAGGCGCTCAGGGGGGCAGAGCCCGGTGGGTCAGGGAGGGCAGCAGCTCTGGGACTCGCAGACGAGGAGGGGCCGTTGGTGCAGAGTCACTTTCCTGCCCGGCCCCAGCCCATTCCCCCGGGTCTGTCTCCTCACCTGCAGGCTCCGGCTCAGGGGCTGGGGTCGGCAGAGTGGGGTTAATGCGGGTCGCTCAGCTCACAATGGAGCTTGCAGCGGCTGCATCTGACCCAGGAAGCTCAACCCCCGGTCTGCTGAGCAGAGAGAGCAGAGCCCTAGGAGCTTCCCCTCCCTGAGCAATACCCAGAGCCCCCTGGTGGGGAAAAGCGAAGGAAGCCTCCCCCCTGCTCACCCCAGCAGTGCGGACAGAAACCTGGCGGGGGGGATCCGGCCAGAGACTCCTTTTCTCTTCCCTGAAAAGAGAAAAAAAACTTCCAAAGCAAAGGAACCAGAATCAGAGCCCGAGCCAGCATGTCTGAGACCTTTTCCTAGTGGTCTGGGCTCAGAAAACATTCACCAGCAAACCTGGACTGAAGGCCTGGATATACTCCAGATCCACTCCAGTATGAATGCCACCATTTGCCCCAGTAGGCACCCAGACACTATGGTGATGGACACTGCATGAGACCCCTATGGAAAAATAAATGAAAAACAGTATTGCAAGATTGAGCAACAATGAACTACAGCCACTTTACTCCTGGAGGAGAGTAGCCCACACAGGGGCTTAATGTATTACTTTATGTGAATTTATTACCTGTCACATCTTCAGTCAATTCATAATACAGCTTGTCTACAAAGGGAAATTAATTTGGATTAAAGCAGGGTATGAATTTAAAGTCCAATAGCTAGACCTGATCAATTCTCCGTGTGAATGTTCATATTCCAGAATAAAAGCGTTTTATTCCAAACTACCGTAACCCACTTGTGGGGCCAGAAAGCCACCTTCATTAATACTTCCTCTGTATACTTGTGAATTAAGCTAATATAGGCCTGGTCTACACTACGGGTTTAGGTCGACTTTAGCAGCGTTAAATCGAATTAAGCCTGGACACGTCCACACGACGAAGCCCTTTCTTTCGACTTAAAGGGTCCTTTAAACCGGTTTCTTTACACCACCTCTGACGAGGGGATTAGCGATAAAACCGGCCTTTGCGGGTCGGAATTGGGGTAGTGTGGACGGAATTCAATGTTATTGGCCTCCGGGAGCTATCCCACAGTGCTTCATTGTGACCGCTCTGGACAGCACTCTCAACTCAGATGCACTGACCAGGTAGACAGGAAAAGACCCGCGAATGCTTGAATTTCATTTCCTGTTTGCTCAGCGTGGAGAGCACAGGTGACCACGCAGAGCTCATCAGCACAGGTAACCGTGATGGAGTCCCAGGATCGCAAAAGAGCTCCAGCATGGACCGAACGGGAGGTACGGGATCTGCTCGCCATATGGGAGATGAAGCAGTGATAGCTGAACTCCGTAGCAGTAAAAGAAATGGAAAAGTATTAAAAAAGATCTCCAAGGCCATGAAGGACCGAGGCCATAACAGGGACACACAGCAGTGCCGCGTGAAAATTAAGGAGCTACGGCAAGCTTACCACAAAGCCAGAGAAGCAAACGGAAGGTCCGGGGCAGACTTGCCGCTACTACGCGGAGCTGCATGCGATCCTAGGGGGTGCAGCCACCACTACCCCAACCGTGTGCTATGACTCTCTCACTGGAGAAACACACAGGGAAGACGGTTCGGGGAACGAGGAAGATGAGGATGGAGGTACTGTAGGTAGCTCACAGCAGCAAGGAAGTGGAGAAACCGGTTTCCCCAACAGCCAGGATATGTTTGTGACCCTGGACCTGGAACCAGTAACCCCCGAACTCACCCAAGACCCTCAGGACACACAGGAGACCTCTGGTGAGTGTACCTTTGTAAATATTTGTAAACATTACACAAAAAAAAGCAAGCGTGTTTAATGATTAATTTGCCCTGGCAATCGCGGCCAGTACATCTACTGGAAAAGTCTGTTAACGTGTATGGGGATGGAGCGGAAATCCTCCAGGGACATCTCCAGAAAGCTCTCCTTTATGTATTCCCAAAGCCTTTGCAAAAGGTTTCTGGGGAGGGCTGCCTTATCCCGTCCGCCATGGTAGGACATTTTACCACGCCAGGCCAGTAGCACGTAGTCTGGAATCATTGCATAACAAAGCATGGCAGCGTATGGTCCCGGTGTCTGCTGGCATGCAGACAATATCCATTCCTTATCTTTCTTTGTTATCCTCAGGAGAGTGATATCATTCACGGTCACCTGGTTGAAATGGGTGATTTTATTAAGGGGACATTGAGAGGCGCCCGTTCCTGCTCTTCTGAACAGAAATGTTCCCCGCTGTTAACCACGTGGTGGAGGGGAGGGGTGAAGTGATCATCCCAGAGAATCGTGTGTGTGTGTGTGTGTGGGGGGGTGGTTTACTTGTGTTTGTGCCGCATGTTAACCGGGAAACCGCAGCCCCTCCTTTTACATTGAAAACCCATTTTAAATGGACAACCCAATTCATCCTTGATATGGGAAATGCGCTGCTGTTTGCAACCTTTCCCGCATGTTAAGAAGGTTAAAAAAGCCAAAACACTGTGGCCTACCATGGCTACCTGCAAGCCGAAATATGCGACCTTGTAATGAAAGAGTGTACCCATTGTTCTCTAAAATGTGTCTTTTATAACCACCTCTCCCTTCTCCTCCACCAGCTGCAAATGTTTCTCCTTCGCAGAGGCTAGTGAACATTAGAAAGAGAAAACGTAGGACGAGGGACGATATGTTCACGGAGCTGCAGATGTCCTCCCACGCTGATAGAGCACAGCAGAATGCGTGGAGGCAGTCAATGTCGGAGATGAGAAAAGCACAATATGAACGAGAGGAGAGGTGGCGGGCTGAATGGCGGGATGAAAAGAGCAAGTGGCGGGCTGAAGACGATAGGTGGCGTCAGCTTGCAGACAGACGGCAAGAGGCAATGCTCCGTCTGCTGGAGCATCAAACTGATATGCTGGAGTGTATGGTTGAGCTGCAGGAAAGGCAGCAGGAGCAGAGACCGCCGCTACAGCCCCTGTGTAACCAACAGCCCTCCTCCCCAAGTTCCATAGCCTCCTCACCCAGACGCCCAGGAACACGGTGGGGGGGCCTCCGTCCACCCAGTCACTCCACCCCAGATGATCGCCCAAGCATCAGAAAGCTGGCCTTCAATAAGAGTTAAAGTTTTAAAATGCACTGTGTCCTTTTCCATCCCTCCTCCCCCACCCATCCCAGGCTACCTTGGCAATTATCCCCCTCCTTCTGTGAGGAACTAATAAAGAATGCATGAATGTGAAAAAAAAATGACTTTATTGCCTCTGCAAGCGGGAGGGGACGGTGGGGTGGGGTGGTTGGTTTACAGGGAAGTAGAGTGAAGCGGGTCGGGGGGGGGAGTGGGGTTGGCGGGTTCATCAAGGAGAAACAAACAGAAGTTTCACACCGTAGCCTGGCCAGTCACAAAACTCGTTTTCAAAGCTTCTCTGATGCGCACCGCGCCCTGCTGTGCTCCTCTAACCGCCCTGGTGTCTGGCTGCGCGTAATCAGCGGCCAGGCGAGTTGTCTCAACCTCCCACCCCGCCATAAAGGTCTCCCCCTTACTCTCACAGATATTGTGGAGCGCACAGCAAGCAGCAATAACAATGGGGATATTCTTTTCGCTGAGGTCTGAGCGAGTCAGTAAGCTGCGCCAGCGCGCTTTTAAACGTCCAAATGCACATTCCACCACCATTCGGCACTTGCTCAGCCTGTAGTTGAACAGGTCCTGACTCCTGTCCAGGCTGCCTGTGTACGGCTTCATGAGCCATGGCATTAAGGGGTAGGCTGGGTCCCCAAGGATCACGATAGGCATTTCAACATCCCCAACGGTTACTTTCTGGTCCGGGAAGAAAGTCCCTTCCTCCAGCTTTCGAAACACAGCAGAGTTCCTGAAGACGCGAGCATCATGTACCTTTCCCGGCCATCCCACGTTGATGTTGGTGAAATGTCCCTTGTGATCCACCAGGGCTTGCAGCAGCATTGAAAAGTACCCCTTGCGGTTTACGTAGTCGGTGGCTTGGTGCTCCGGTGACAAGATAGGGATATGGGTTCCGTCTATGGCCCCGCCACAGTTTGGGAATCCCATTTCAGCAAAACCATCCACTATTGGCTGCACGTTGCCCAGAGTCACTACCCTTGATATCACCAGGTCTTTCATTGCCCTGGCAAATTGGATCACAGCAGCCCCCACCGTAGATTTACCCACTCCAAATTGATTCCCGACTGACCGGTAGCTGTCTGGCGTTGCAAGCTTCCACAGGGCTATCACCACTCGCTTCTCAACTGTGAGGGCTGCTCTCATCTTGGTATTCTGGCGTTTCAGGGCAGGGGAAAGCAAGTCACAAAGTTCCATGAAAGTGCCCTTACGCATGCGAAAGTTTCGCAGCCACTGGGAATCGTCCCACACCTGCAGCACGATGCGGTCCCACCAATCTGTGCTTGTTTCCCGGGCCCAGAATCGGCGTTCCACGGCATGAACCTGCCCCATTAACACCATGATTTCCACATTGCTGGGGCCTGTGCCTTGTGAGAGGTTGTCAAGGCTGGATCCCCACTTTGAACTTTAGGGTACAAATGTAGGGGCCTGCATGAAAAACTTCTAAGCTTAACTACCAGCTTAGCTCTGGTTCGGCTGCCCCCATTTCAATGGATTCCCTTCCTGGGAAGCCTTGAAAAACCTTCACCAAATCCCTGGTGAAAACAAATACAAACCCCTTGGATCTTAAAACAAGGAGAAATTAACCATTCCCCCTCCTTCCTCCCACCAACTCCTGGTGACTCAAGATCCAAAACCCTTGGATCTTAAAACAAGGAAAAATCAATCAGGTTCTTAAAAAGAAGGTTTTTAATTAAAGAAAAAGGTAAAAATCATCTCTGTAAAATCAGTATGGAAATTAACCTTACAGGGTAATCAAACTTAAAGAGCTCAGAGGACTCCCCTCTAGTCTCAGGTTCAAAGTACAGCAAACAAAGATAAACACTCTAGTAAAAGGTACATTTACAAGTTGAGAAAAACAAAGGAAAACTAACACGCCTTGCCTGGCTATTTACGTACAAGTTTGAAATAGGAGAGACTTGCTTAGAAAGATGTGGAGAACCTGGATTGATGTCTGGTCCCTCTCAGTCCCGAGAACGAACACACTCCCAAACAAAGAACACAAACAACAGCCTTCCCCCACCCAAGATTTGAAAGTATCTTGTCCCCTTATTGGTCCTTTAGGTCAGATGCCAGCCAGGTTACCTGAGCTTCTTAACCCTTTACAGGGAAAAGGATTTTGGAGTCTCTGGCCAGGAGGGGTTTTATAGTACTGTACACAGGACAGCTATTACCCTTCCCTTTATAGTTATGACACGCCCCCCAAATCACAGATAGTGTTGGATGTTCGGTTCCACACTGGCTGTGATTTCTTCCTGGAGTTCTAGGAGAAAACAGAGTTAATAAGACACATGTACCTTTAGACATACTACTGATTATATAAAAACTAACAATATGTTTCATTCCAAGAACAATTGTTAATCAGTTAACTTTGGGAAACTTTCCCGGGAGAGTGCATCAGCCACTTTGTTAGAAGCTCCCGAAATGTGTTGTATTTCAAAATCAAAATCTTGGAGAGCTAAACTCCACCGAAGAAGTTTTTTGTTATTTCCCTTGGCGGTATGAAGCCACTGTAGCGCAGCATGGTCTGTTTGTAGTTGGAAACGCCGTCCCCAAACATATGGGCGTAGCTTTTCCAGCGCGTACACAATGGCATAGCATTCCTTTTCGCTGATTGACCAATGGCTTTCCCTCTCAGACAGTTTCTTACTGAGAAATACGACAGGATGGAATTCTTGATCCGGTCCTTCCTGCATTAAAACTGCTCCCACGCCTCGCTCGGACGCATCTGTGGTTACTAGGAATGGTTTGTCAAAGTCTGGGGCCCTTAGCACAGGGTCAGACATGAGTGTTGCCTTAAGCTGGTTAAAGGCCTTTTGACACTCCTCAGTCCACTGAACTGCATTTGGCTGTTTCTTTCTGGTTAGGTCTGTCAGCGGGGCGGCGATTTGGCTGTAGTGGGGTACAAATCGCCTATAATATCCAGCCAAGCCTAAGAAGGATTGGACCTGTTTCTTAGACTTTGGAACTGGCCACTTTTGGATAGCATCCACTTTGGCCTGTAGGGGATTTATAGTTCCTTGACCCACCTGGTGCCCCAGGTAAATCACTCTGTTTTGGCCTATTTGACACTTTTTAGCCTTAACAGTTAGTCCTGCCTGCTGGATGTGCTCAAAAACTTTTTCCAGGTGCTCCATGTGCTCTGCCCATGAATCAGAAAAAATGGCCACATCATCGAGGTAGGCAACTGCAGATTCTCCCAATCCCGCTAGGAGACCATCTACAAGTCTTTGGAAGGTGGCGGGTGCATTTCGCAACCCGAAAGGGAGTACATTGAATTCATACATCCCTGCCTGGGTGACGAAGGCTGACCTTTCCTTAGCGGGTTCATCTAGTGGTACTTGCCAGTACCCCTTGGTTAAGTCTAAAGTAGAGATGAATTGGGCATGTCCCAATTTCTCCAATAGCTCATCTGTTCGTGGCATTGGATAGTTGTCAGGACGAGTTACAGCATTTAGCTTACGGTAGTCCACGCAAAAGCGTATTTCCCCATCTGGTTTGGGAACTAGAACCACTGGAGATGCCCATGCACTCTTAGAGGGGCGGATTATACCCATCTGTAGCATGTCCTGGATCTCCCTTTGTATAGCAGTTTTGGCATGAGGTGACTCCCGGTAGGGTGGGGTTCTAATAGGGTGAGCATTACCTGTGTCAATGGAGTGGTATGCCCGTTCGGTCCATCCTGGAGTGGCTGAGAAAATTGGTGCAAAGCTTGTGCACAGCTCCTTGATCTGCTGTCGCTGCAGACGTCCAAGGGTTGTGGAGAGGTTCACCTCTTCCACGCCACCATCCTTTTTTCCTTCGTAGTAGACACCTTCAGGCCACTCCGCGTCATCTGTTTCCTGGGCTGTAAACTGGCAAACGTTTAATTCTCTGGAATAAAAGGGCTTAAGAGAATTAACATGGTATACCTTAGGCTTTATGTTGGAGGTGGGGGAGGCTATGAGATAGTTAACAGCTCCTAGGCGCTCCTGGACCGTGAATGGTCCTTCCCATGACGCTTCCATTTTATGGGCCTGCAGCGCCTTTAAGACCATGACTTGGTCTCCTACTTTGAAGGACCGTTCTCTGGAATGTTTATCATACCAGGCCTTTTGCTCTTCCTGAGCATCCTTTAGGTTTTCTTTAGCAAGGGCTAAAGAGTGTCGGAGGGTGCTTTGTAGGTTGCTTACAAAGTCTAGAATGTTAGTTCCTGGAGAAGGCGTAAACCCCTCCCATTGCTGCTTCACCAACTGTAATGGCCCCTTAACCTCACGGCCATACACAAGTTCAAATGGTGAAAACCCTAAACTGGGATGTGGTACAGCCCTGTAGGCAAAAAGCAACTGCTGCAGCACTAGGTCCCAATCATTGGAGTGTTCATTTACAAATTTACGTATCATGGCCCCCAAAGTTCCATTAAACCTCTCCACCAGGCCATTGGTTTCATGGTGGTAAGGGGTGGCAACCAAGTGATTCACCCCATGAGCTTCCCACAGGTTTTCCATGGTTCCTGCCAGGAAGTTAGTTCCCGAATCTGTAAGGATGTCGGAGGGCCAACCTACCCTGGCAAAAATGTCTGTTAATGCCTGGCACACACTTTTAGCCCTGGTGTTGCTTAAGGGTACTGCTTCCGGCCATCGGGTAGCAAAATCCATGAAAGTCAGTACGTACTGCTTTCCCCTGGGTGTCTTCTTTGGGAAAGGACCCAGAATATCCACAGCTATGCGCTGAAATGGTACCTCAATTATGGGTAGTGGCTGGAGAGGGGCTTTAACCTGGTCTTGGGGCTTTCCCACTCGTTGGCACACCTCACAAGACCGGACATATTTAGCAACGTCCTTGCCCATTCCCTCCCAGTGGAAGGACTTCCCCAACCGGTCTTTGGTTCTGTTCACTCCAGAATGGCCACTGGGATGATCATGGGCTAAGCCCAAGAGCTTTACCCGATACTTAGTGGGAACTACCAACTGTCTTTGAGGATGCCAGTCTTCCTGGTGCCCACCAGAAAGAGTCTCCTTGTATAAAAGTCCTTGTTCTACAACAAACCGGGATCAGTTAGAAGAGCTGAGAGGCAGTGGGGTGCTCCGCGCCGCCGCCCAAGCTTTCTGAAGGCTGTCATCTGCTTCCTGCTCGGCCTGGAACTGTTCCCTTGATGCTGGAGACATCAGTTCCTCCTTGGACTGTGGACTGGGGCTTGGTCCCTCTGGAAGCGATGCAGGTGCTGGGGCTGTTTCCATTGACTGTGAACCGCTGTCCGCTGGTGCACTATGTGGTATTTCAGGCTCTGGCTGAGCCTCTTGGGTAGGGTTATCTGCTGCTTCTGCCAGTTCAGGCTCGCTGGTGCCCTCTGGCGTTGGAGTTGTAGACGGGTTTGCAAGCGCTGGACTCAGGGCTGGCAATGGTTCTGGTGCTGGTTGCGTTGCCAGTTCCGGTTCTGGGACTGGCTTTGGCTGGGTCTCTGGGATTGGATCCACTACGGCTGTTGCAGTCGTTGGCAGGGGATCCAGTTCCACCACCTTTGTCTGGGTCTCTGGTAACCCAGACGGGGCCCTGGTGGACGGCTCAGGAACAGGGATGGGGGTGAAAGCTTGCTTAGCCTGGCTGCGGGTGACTATTCCCACCCTCTTGGCTAGCTTCACATGGTTGGCCAAATCTTCCCCCAGCAGCATGGGAATGGGATAATTGTCATAGACTGCAAAAGTCCACATTCCTGACCAGCCCTTGTACTGGACATGCAACGTGGCTGTAGGCAAGGTTACAGACTGTGACACGAAGGGTTGAATTGTCACTGTAGCCTCTGGGTTGATGAGTTTGGGGTCCACTAGGGATTCGTGGATAGTTGACACTTGAGCCCGAGTGTCCCTCCAAGCGGTAACCTTCTTTCCGCCCACTCTCAAGGTTTCCCTTCGCTCCGAGGGTATGAGAGAGGCATCTGGGTTTGGGGATCTTTGGTGTGATTGGGGTGTAATGAACTGTAATCGGTTGGGGTTCTTGGGGCAGTGAGCCTTTATATGTCCCAGTTCATTACATTTAAAACATCGCCCTGCTAAGGTATCACCGGGACGATGTTGGTTGGTGGAGACTGGTGTGGTGGGGTGAGAAGGCGTCTGGGGTTTCCCTTGGGATGTGGGTGGGGCCTTGGGTTGTCCCCGGTGGTAAGGTTTTGTTTCGGCTTGCCCCTTCTGATATTCGCTCCAACTGCTACTAGTTTTTTTCTTTTCTGCCACCTCCACCCATTGGGCTCCAATCTCCCCCACCTCAGTTACAGTTTTGGGCTTCCTATCTAGGATGTACCTTTCTATTTCCTCAGGAACACCCTCTAAAAACTGCTCCATTTTTACTAGGGAAAGCAGATCTTCCAGAGATTGAACATTTGCTCCTGATACCCAGGCATCACAATTTTTGTCAATGTGGTAGGCATGACGGGTAAATGACACATCAGGTTTCCACTTTAGGGCTCTGAACCGCCGACGGGCATGCTCGGGTGTTAGCCCCATTCTGAGTCTGGCCTTGTTTTTAAAAAGTTCATAACTGTTCATGTGTTCCTTAGGCATTTCAGCCACCACCTCTGCTAAGGGTCCACTGAGCTGCGGCCTCAGCTCTACCATGTACTGGTCTGCAGCGATGCTGTATCCAAGGCAGGCCCTTTCAAAATTTTCTAAGAAGGCCTCAGTATCATCGCCTGCCTTGTAGGTGGGGAATTTTCTGGGATGGGAAGTGGTACCTGGAGGGGGGTTGTTAGCATTGGCTGGTGCATCCTGCTTAGCCTTTGCTACTTCCAGTTCATGCTTCCTTTCTTTTTTTCTCTCCTCCATCTCTTTTTCTTTCAGCTCCATAGTTCTCTTGTGAGCCTCCTCTTTGGCTTTTTCCAGTTCCATCTCTCTTTCATGGGCCTCCTTTTTGGCTTTTTCTTCTCTTGCTCTCTGCTCTGTCTCAAGTTTTGTTAATTGAAGCAGTCTCTGATGTTTTCTTTCATTTTCTTCTGCTTCTAGTTTGGCCAGTTCTATTTTTTTAGCTACTTCTTTGGTAGTCATTTTCCTGTTTTCTTGTGCTGGGCCACACCCCCCTGCAGTTGACTGAAACTGGGAAGCTCTCAGCTCTGGCTGCTGTTGAGTTAACAGAGACTTTCTAACTAGCTACTCCTGAGGATGTAAAAAGAAAAAAAAAAACAATTCAGCTTGTAAAGTCCTTTTACCAGTCAAGTTTGCTAATTGAACCCTTCTCTTAACAAAGGACCTGTTAAAAAAACTTAACACCTCTGCCTTCAGGCAAGGAGAGATAAGATATGCATCTATCTACTTCCAGCTCGGCTTTCCAAGCAGCTAGAAGGAAAAAAAAATCTCACTGGCTTTTGGGTTTAAAATGATCCCACCGCTATCCACCATGTCAAGGCTGGATCCCCACTTTGAACTTTAGGGTACAAATGTAGGAGCCTGCATGAAAAACTTCTAAGCTTAACTACCAGCTTAGCTCTGGTTCGGCTGCCACCATTTCAATGGATTCCCTTCCTGGGAAGCCTTGAAAAACCTTCACCAAATCCCTGGTGAAAACAAATCCAAACCCCTTGGATCTTAAAACAAGGAGAAATTAACCATTCCCCCTCCTTCCTCCCACCAACTCCTGGTGACTCAAGATCCAAAACCCTTGGATCTTAAAACAAGGAAAAATCAATCAGGTTCTTAAAAAGAAGGTTTTTAATTAAAGAAAAAGGTAAAAATCATCTCTGTAAAATCAGTATGGAAATTAACCTTACAGGGTAATCAAACTTAAAGAGCTCAGAGGACTCCCCTCTAGTCTCAGGTTCAAAGTACAGCAAACAAAGATAAACACTCTAGTAAAAGGTACATTTACAAGTTGAGAAAAACAAAGGAAAACTAACACGCCTTGCCTGGCTATTTACGTACAAGTTTGAAATAGGAGAGACTTGCTTAGAAAGATGTGGAGAACCTGGATTGATGTCTGGTCCCTCTCAGTCCCGAGAACAAACACACTCCCAAACAAAGAACACAAACAACAGCCTTCCCCCCCCAAGATTTGAAAGTATCTTGTCCCCTTATTGGTCCTTTAGGTCAGATGCCAGCCAGGTTACCTGAGCTTCTTAACCCTTTACAGGGAAAAGGATTTTGGAGTCTCTGGCCAGGAGGGGTTTTATAGTACTGTACACAGGACAGCTATTACCCTTCCCTTTATAGTTATGACAGAGGTCCATGCCAATTTCCTCATCACTCTCTTCGCCGCGCTGCAATCGCCTCCTCGGGTGGTCCGGGTTTCGCGTTGGCATGTCCTGGCTGTGCATATACTCCAGGACAATGCGCGTGGTGTTCATAGTGCTCATAATTGCCGCGGTGATCTGAGCGGGCTCCATGATCCCAGTGCTAGCTATGGCGCCTGGTCAGAAAAAAGGCGCGAAACCAGTATCTGATGGACCAGGAGAAGGAGGGAGGGCGGGAGGGAGGGAGGGACGAGTGACGACATGGCGTACAGGTACAGGAACAGGGAATTAAAATCAAGAAAGGTGGCTGTGCATCAGGGAGAAACACAAACAACTGTCACACAGAATGGTCCCCCCAAAGATTAAACTGAAAACCCTGGGCTTAGCAGGCCGTTGATTTCACGGAGGAAGGGGAAGCAAATGAATACAGAACAAATCTATTTTTTACATCTTAAGCTGGCAGCCGACGGTGCAGTATGAGTGATAGCCTCTCCAGTATGATGACGACGGATACCAATCATAATATACCATCGTCTGCAAGGGGCTGCTGCTGTGTAGCAATGCAGCCCCACGTCTGCCAGCCCCACGTCCGCCAGCACCCAGCATCGCCCTCGGCCTCTTCTGGGTGCTTAGCAGACAATACTGGGCAATTGGCAGAAAATAGTATATTACGACTGGTAGCCATCATCATCGAAACAGTAGCATGTCTGCCCAGGTGGCCATGATTGACAGCCACTCCAGTACGACGACGATGGGTACCAGTCATAATGTACCATCGCCTGGCAAGGGGCTGGTGCAATGCAGCCCTACGGCTGCCAGCCCCACGGCTATCACTCATGCTACACCGTCTACCGCCAAAAGGCAGTTAGCAGCTGCTGCTGTGTAGCAATGCAGTCCCACGTCTGCCGGCACCCAGGGGACATATGGTGACAGTGAGCTCAGCTGAGCTGAGCGGGCTCCATGCTTGCCGTGGTATGTTGTCTGCACAGGTAACCCAGGTAAAAAGGCGCGAATCTATTGTCTGCCGTTGCTGTGACGAGGGGGGAGGGGCCTGACGACATGTACCCAGAACCGCCCGCGACACTGTTTTGCATCATCCGGGCATTGGGATCTCAACCCAGAATTCAAAGGGGTGGCGGAGACTGCGGGAACTGTGGGATAGCTGTGGGATAGCTACCCATAGTGCAATGCTCCGGAAGTCGACGCTAGCCTCGTACTGTGCCCACATAGAGCATTTTATGTGGGGACACACACAATCGGCTGTATACAACTGGTTTCAATAAAACCGGCTTCTATAAATTCGAACGAATTTCATAGTGTAGACATACCCTAAGTGAATTAAACTAATTTGGAATAAAGCACTCTTATTCCAGAATCAGATCATCCACACAGGAAGTTAAATTAGGAATAGTTATTCCAGAATAACGCCTCATGTAGACAAGCTCTTAAACTCGAACCCAGGAGTCCTGTGTAGAGGACCCATTTACACAGCAAAACAATTGTTGCTGAACTAGTCACAGGGAAAACAACCCCTTAGCCCCAGGTATCCGGCAGGGGTGATGTGATTAGTTGCCATGATTAATTGCTGAGTATTAACCCCGTTATGTGCGGACACAAAGCACCTTCAGGGCTGACTCGGCTGCCAGCTGATCTCAGACTGTTAGAACCTGTAGGGTAGACGAGGTCCAACAACCTGATTTTCAGAAGTAACTACAGATTTTGGGAGTTCCAGCTTGAGACACCTGCAGCTCCCAGTGACAGAGATTAGTGCTCATGTAACTCTATGTGGTTCTTTGTCCCCATCTAACGGCTAGGACACTCAGAATATTTACTGGAGCAGGACTTTAACCTGAGTCTCCTACATCCTAGGAAAGTGCCCTAAGCACTGGCTATAGAGTCAGTCTCTCTCACTTGCTTTCTCTGGCCCAATGCATATTTAATATGAAATAGAACTGCTCCAGCAGAAGAGATTTGGAAAACCACCCAGGAGTAGCTAGTTGGTAGGGCACACAGCAGGGATGGGGCAAATCTGGGCTCAAATCCCCACTCCAAATCAGGCAGGGCAGTGATTTGCATTGGGATGCCCCACATCGTAGGTGAATGCTTTAATCCCCAAGCTAGTGGCTGTAATGGGGGCTGTCTTCCTGGTTTTTCACAAGATTAGGCATCTAACTCCAGGGTAGGATTCACGGCTGAGAATCTTGAGTGGGTGGAAGGGCGTGTCTCTGGCCCATTAGTCAGGTGCCTAAGGCCCAGGTCAATAGGGTTAGGTGCCTATATACCTCTGAGGATCTGAGCCCTCAGCCATATCCCATTCCTCTGCATCTCATTTCGGGCTAGTTTAGGCAACTTCCTGCTCAGCAAGCTGGCTTCTGAACAGCCCTTTCCTAGGGGCCTAACTCTCCCCACACAAGGCATGGGGAGCCTGGGACCTAACTTGGGGCTGAGAATCCCACTAGGTAGTAGGGCACCTAGGAGTTCGGTATTATAACGCCCAAGTACTCTTATGACACTAGCTCCCGATCCATTAGCACAGGCAGGAGCTACTCATGATTTCAGTTCGAGGGGTCGAACCTCACAGAGGGTCTGACAAGGGCATTGTTACACTCAGCCCCTTGGAGGATTAGGCCCTTGTGTTTCTTAAGGCAGGCACCCGAAAACTGGAAGTTGCTTGTGGAAAGTGTGGGGATAAGAACCTGGAGAGGAGTGAGGAAGAAAAAGATAGAAATAAAGGCTGATCCAGGGGTTAGAGCAGTAGCCTTGAACATTGGAGATCTGGGTTCACTTTCCTCTCCCACCATGTACTACCTGTGTCACTCTAGGCATGTCAGTTAGGCCCTGTTCAGTGGAAGCTAGGAACTCAGATACTATGGTAATGAGGGCCAGATAACTATGATAGATGGACTTGGGAGATCTGAGTTCAATTCCTAGTTAGGCAAGTAACTTAATCTCACTGTTATTATGGATGCAATTTTTGTCACGGTGATCAACCCTGTCACGGAACCCATGCAGTTTACCACTGATTTCAACTTGACTGTGAAAAGAGGGAAGTTAATTTGTTACTATAAAGTTAAGCAGTGTTTGAAAAAGAAAGTATTGTAGAAATCAATCAATCAATCAATAAAATTCCATAGCTTCCTTTTCCAAAGTAAAGAAAATGTAAGGCTTGTCGACCAGATCAAGCTTGCTGCGGCCAACTGACCCTGTGCACCCTGCTGATATGGATTAGCGGTTTGTTAATGTGCTTTGATCTAGTCCCCTTTGATAATATTGATGTTTATTTATTTATCACAGCACTGTAAAAGTTAAAAGGAGGCTTGGAATGATTCCATTTCTAGCTGTAAATGTTGGCAAACATCTATTTTGCTGTACACACACAAATCCATGAACCAACATTTCTATCTATAATAATCAAAATTTACAGATAGGTAAAGTAAGAAAAATGCGGCTTAAGAACTTATGAGAGTCAAATTCCAGTGAGTTAGACTTTTGAATTAAGTTTGTTACAAATGCACTAGCAAATTAATAGTAAAAATAGGTGTGATTTGTTTATTTAAGGATATTTACTTGGTATATCTTGACATGTGATTGTCAGGCAAGAGTTAAAATTTAGCTAACAGCTAAGACAGAAACCACAGATCAAGCAGGAATGCTTCAGAAGCCCAAGGACACTGACAACTGTAAACACTTGATAAACTTATATGATCAAATGTCTGCCCAGTAACTTGGCTCTTAGAATAGAACAAATCCTCCCTTCACAGCCCTCCAGATATTTGTAAATACTCACCCCTACCCCACCACTTTGCCTTAAGGTATTCATGAATAATTGATGTAATCAAAACAGTTTGATGCATATGTTCTGTTCCTGTCACTGTCATGTTAAATGCATTCTCTGTCTCTGAAACAATGTTTGTCTCTGTAAGAACAAGATAAATGCAAATGAGGTGATAAGAGAAAGGTATATAATTGGTCACTGTAGTACTACACTTTTGAAGCTGTTTATCAGTCTTCCTGGTACCGTGAATAAACCTACTTCAGTATTGTCTGTGCCTGCCTGATTCTTGGGGAAAAGAATCTTTTTGCCTAACATGATGTAGACAATTTGTATTTTAACCACTGATAAAGCATTAACTTTTTGAATCTCAGCATCTGTCATAAATATACACAAGGCAGCTGTACTGAATTGCCTTACCTGTAAGGGGTTAATCAGTTCAATTAACCTGGTTGGCACCTGACCAGAAGGACCAATGAGGAAAGAAGATACTTTCAAATCTGGAGGAAGGGGCGAAATTTTGTTTGTGCTCTCTTTGTTTGTTCCCTCTCTGGATGGAGAGACCAGGCAGGAAAAACATCTCCTGAAAGCATACCTGAAATGAGCAAAAATTATAAGTAAGGGAAAGGAAATGCATTTGATTATCTTTTGTTTTAGCTTGTGAATTTTCCCTGTGCTAAGAGGTAATTTCATTCCTGTTTTGTAACTGGGAAGCAGAGTCAGAGGGGAATCCCTCTGTTTTAAATCTTTTTATTTACCCTGTAAAGTTATCTTCCATCCTGATTTTGCAGGTGTGTTTCTTTTACTTTTTTTTTTTAAATAAAATTCTTCTTTTAAGAACCTGATTGATTTTCAGTGTCCTAAAAACCAAGGGGCTTGGTCTGTGCTCACAGTGTAACCAATTGGTTAGTATATTATTCTCAAGCCTCCCCAGGAAAGGGGGTGAAGGGGCTTGGGGGAATATTTTGGGGAAATAGGGACTCCAAGTGGCCCTTTTCCTGAATTTTTGTCTAAATCACTTGGTGGTGGCAGCAATACCGTCCAAGGACAAGGAAAAGATTTGCGCTTTTGGGAAGTTTTAACCTAAGCTGGAAGAAATAAGTGTAAGGAGTCTTTCATGCAGGTCCCCACATCTGTACCCCAGAGTTCAGAGTGGGGAGGGAACCCTGACATGGTGGCAGCATGGTGGGATCATTTTGAACCAGAAGCACAGACCTCAGGATTTTAAAATGACACATTTTTTTCTTTTGGTTGCTTGAAAACTAGGAAGTTTTTTTTTTTTTTTTTTTTTTTTTTTTAAAGGACACTTTTTAGCTGAGAGCACCTGGAGGTTTTATTCTTTGCCTGAGGGCAGAGTAGTTAAGTTACAGCAAGGGAATTCACAAGCTGTGTTTCCCCCCCACCCCCCAGCTCTCAGGCTAGGCTGCAGTAAGTGCAGGAAGGTTAGCAAATATGACTACCAGTGAGGCAGCTACTAAACTAGAGCTGGCCAGACTAGAAGCAGAAGAGAAGGCAAAGGACGGGGAGTTTCAATTGAAACTCAAAGAAGCAGAGGCAATTGCACACAGAAGGGCTATGGAGGCAGAAACAGCCAGGGAGGAGGCTGCCCACAAGAGAGCTATGGAGGCAGTGGCAGCACGGGGGAGGCTGCCCATAAAAGAGGCCTGGTGTTAAAAGACAGAGAAATACAGGCCCAGACTGAGGCCCAGATTGTGGCCCAGAAGCATAAACTGGCTGTTATGGAGTTGAAAAGACAGAACCCTTCAGCAGCTGGCTCCACTTCCCCAAAAATCCACAAATGGGAGCGACTATGTCCACAGTATGATGAATCCAGTGATATTGCTGAATAGCTCATCACCTTTGAGATACTGTGCACCCTCCATGCAATTCCTGAAGATCAAAAGATGACCATATTGGTAGGAAAATTGACTGGAAGAGCTCTAGACATATTCAACAAGATGCCTATTGAGGTTGCTTCTGACGATGGTAAATTTAAGGATTTGGTTTTGAAACAATTTCAAATTACACCTGAAACTTACAGAGTAAAATTTAGAACCCTTAAGAGAGGGGCTGGACTAAGTAATATGGCTTATGTAAACCAGATGAAGGATCTGTTAGATAAATGGGTCAAAGGAAGGGGTGTAACTAGCTTTGAAGGAATGTGTTATTTGGTTGTACAGGAGCAGTTCCTGGCTATGACCAATAATGACATAAAACAGTGTTTATGGGATAAGAAAATGGACTCAGCAGAAAGTCTTGCTTCTTATGCTGATCAATACGAGCAGTCCCAGACTGTCAGAGAGTGGGGCAAATCGGAACAAAATGGGTGAAGGTAGCAGAGAGGAACAACTCTGGTCGCAGTTTGGGCGGATACCAGAAGGAACGTCCCCGAGACCATACCATACTACCGGGGGCAGCCCAAGACCCCACCTACACCCCAAGGAAAACCCCAGACACCTTATTGTCCCACCACATCTTTCTCCAGCAACACACCTTGCCCCAGTGACCAGTGAGCTGGGCGATGTTTTAAATGTAACGAGCTGGGGCATGTAAAGGCCAACTGCCCTAAGAACCCCAACAGATTTCAGTTCATTGCAACGGGGTCACAGCAAAGGTCCTCAGGCCCAGATGCCTCCCAGATACCCTCAGAGTGAAGTGAAACTATGAGTGTGGGTGGGAAGAAGGTTATAGTGTAGAGGGACACTGGAGCACAGGTGTCAGCTATCCACCAATTCTTAGTGGACCCCAAATTCATCAACCCAGGGGCCCAAGTGATGATTCAACCCTTCAAGTCAAACTCTTTTGACTTGCCTACAGCCAAGTTGCCTGTCCAGTACAAGGGCTGGTCAGGAATGTGGACTTTTGCAGTCTATGATGATTATCCCATTCCCATGCTGCTGGGGGAAGACTTGGCCAACCATGTGAAGCTAGCTAAGGCTAAGCAAGCCTTCACACCTATCCCTGTTTCTGAGCTTTCTACAAGGGCCCCGTTTGTGTTACCGGAGACCCAGACTGAGGTGGTGGAACTGGACCCCATGCCAACATATGTGACAGCAGTAGTGGATCCAGTCGCAGATACCCAGGCAGAACCAGTCCCAGAACCGGAACTGGTGGAGCAACCAACACCAAAACCATTGCCAGCACTGAACCCAGTGCCTGCAACCCCGTGTGCAACTCCAATGCTAGAGGGCACCACCGAGCCTGCACTGGCAGCAGCAGCTAAACCTGCGCAAGAGGCTCAGCCGGAGCCTGAAATACAACCTAATGCACCTGCAAAAAGTGGTTCACAGACAATGGAAACAGCCCCATCGCCTACATCGCTTCCAAAGGGACCAAGCCCAAGTCCACAATCCAGTGAGGAACTGATGTCTCCAGCATCAAGGGAACAGTTCCAGGCAGAGCCAGAAGCAGATGAAAGCCTCCAGGGAGCTTGGACGGCGGCCCGGAGCAACCCACCACTTCTCAGCTCTTCTAATCAATCCCGGTTTGTTGTAGAAAGAGGACTTTTATACAAGGAAATTCTTTCTGGTGAGCACCAGGAGGACTGGCATCCTCAAAGACAGTTGGTAGTTCTAATTAAGTACCGGGTAAAGCTCTTAAGCTTAGCCCACGATCATCCTAGTGACCATGCTGGGCTAAACGGGACCAAAGACCATTTGGGGAGGTCATTCCAATGGGCAAGGACATTTCTACCTATGTCCGGTCTTGTGAGGTGTGCAAAAGAGTGGGAAAACCCCAAAACCAGGTCAAAGCCCCTCTCCAGCCACTCCCCATAATTGAGGTTCCATTTCAGCGAGTAGCTGTGGATATTCTGGGTCCTTTCCTGAAAAAGACACCCAGAGGAAAGCAGTACATACTGACTTTCATAGATTTTGCCACCCGATGGCCGGAAGCAGAAGCTCTAAGCCACACCAGAGCTAAAAGTGTGTGCCAGGCATTAACAGACATTTTTGCCAGGGTAGGCTGGCATATTTACGGATCCTTATCCTAAGATATCCTTATGGATTTGGGAACTAATTTCCTGGCAGGGACCATAAAAAGCCTTTGGGAAGCTCATGGGGTGAACCACTTGGTTGCCACCCCTTACCACCATCAAACAAATTGCCCGCTGAAGAAGTTTAATGGAACTTTGGGGGTCATGATATGTAAATTAGTAAATGAACACTCCAATGATTGGGACCTAGTGTTGCAGCAGTTGCTCTTCGCCTACAGGGCTGTACCACATCCCTGTTTGGGCTTTTCACAATTTGAACTTGTGTATGGCCGCGAGGTTAAGGGGCCTCTACAGCTGGTGAAGCAGCAATGGGAGGGATTTATGCCTTCTCAAGAAACTAACATTCTGGACTTTGTATATAACCTACAAAACACCATCCGAGACTCTTTAGCCTTTGCTAGAGAAAACCTAAAAGATGCTGAGGAAGAGCAAAAGGCCTCATATGATAAACATGCCAGAGAGCATTCCTTCAAAGTAGGGGACCAGGTCATGGTCTTGAAGGCGCTCCAGGCCCATAAGATGGAAGTGTCATGAGAAGGGCCATTTATGGTCCAAGAGTGCCTGGGAGTTGTTAACTATCTCATAGCATCCCCCACCTCAAACCTAAAGTGTACCATGTTAATTCTCTAAAGCCCTTCTATTCCAGAGAGTTAAAGGTTTGTCAGTTTACAGCCCAGGGAGGAGATGACACTGAGTGGCCTGAAGGTGTCTACTATGAAGGAAAAAGTGACGGTGGCGTGGAAGAGGTGAACCTCTCCATGACTCTCTGATGTATGCAGCAACAGCAGATCAAAGAGCTGTGTACTAGCTTCACACCGATGTTCTCAGCCACCCCAGAACGGACCGAACAGGCATGCCACTCCATTGACATAGGTAATGCTCGCCCAATGAGAGCCCAACCTTACCGTGTGTGTCCTCAAGCCAAAACTGCTATAGAATAGGAGAGCCAGGACATGCTACAAATGGGTGTACTCCGCCCCTCTGAAAGTGCATGCGTATCTCCAGTGGTTCTAGTTCCCAAACCAGATGGGGAAATACGCTTTTGTGTGGACTATCGTAAGCTAAATGCTGTAACTTGCCCAACCATCTAAGGCCACGCACAAATGAGCTATTGGAGAAACTGGGACGTGCCCATTTCATCTCTACCTTAGACTTAACCAAGGGGTACTGGCAAGTACAGCTAGATGAATCCGCCAAGGAAAGGTCAGCCTTCATCACCCATAAGGGGCTGTATAAATTTAATGTGCTCCCTTTTGGGCTACGAAATGCATCCGCCACCTTCCAGAAATTTGTAGATAGTCTCTTAGTGGGATTGGGAGAATCTGCAGTCGCCTATTTTGATGATATGGCCATATTTTCTGATTCATGGGCAGAACACCTGAAGCATTTCCAAAAAGTCTTCGAGCACATAAGGGAGGCAAGACTAACTGTTAAGGCTAAAATGTGTCAAATAGGCCTAAACAGAATGGTGTACCTTGGACACCAGGTGGGTCAAGGAACTATTAACCCTCTACAGGCCAAATTAAATGCTATCCAAAAGTGGCCTGTCCCAAAGTCAAAGAAATAGGTCCAATCCTTCTTAGGCTTGGCCGGATATTACAGGCAATTTGTACTGCACTACAGCCAAATCGCTGCCCCACTGACAGACCTGACCAAAACGAAACAACCAAATGCAGTTCAGTGGACTGAGGAGTGTCAGAAAGCCTTTAACTGGCTTAAGGCAGCCCTTACGTCTGACCCTTTACTGAGGGCCCCAGACTTCAACCAACCTTTCATCGTAACCACAGAAGCACCCGAGCGTGGTGTGGGAGCAGTCTTAATGCAGAAAGGACCAGATCAAAAATTCCATCCTGTCATGTTTCTCAGGAAAAAATTGTCTGAGAGGGAAAGCCACTGGTCAATCACCAAAAAGAAATGTTACGCCATTGTGTACACTCTGAAAAAGCTACGCCCATATGTTTGGGGATGGCGTTTCCACCTGCAAACCCACCATGCTGTACTGAAGTGGCTTCATACCGTCAAGGAAAATAACAAAAAACTTCTTCGGTGAAGTTTAGCTCTCCAAATTTTTTAATTTGAAATACAACACATTTCAGGGGCTTCTAACAAAGTGGCTGATGCATTAAAGTTTCACAGAAACAGCTGATTAAAATCATCCTTGAAATGTGAAAAATATTGTTAGTTTTTATATAATCAGTAGTATGTCTAGAGGTGCATGTGTTTTATTAACTCTGTTTTCTCCTAGAGCTCCAGGAAGAAATCACAGCCAGGGTGGAACAGGCTGTCCAGCACCGTCTGTGATTTGGGGGGCATGTCATAAATATACACAGGGCAGCTGTACTGAATTGCCTTACCTGTAAGGGGTTAATCAGTTCAATTAACTTAGTTGGCATCTGACCAGAAGGACCAATGGGGAAAGAAGATACTTTCAAATCTGGGGGTGGGGAGGAGGTTTTGTTTGTGTTCTCTTTGTTTGTTCCCTCTATGGACGGAGAGAGAGACCCGGCAGGAAAAACATCTCCTGAAAACATACTTGAAATGTAAGGGCAAGGAAATGCGTTAGATTATCTTTTGTTTTAGCTTGTGAATTTTCCCTGTGCTAAGAGGTAATTTCATTCCTGTTTTGTAACTGGGAAGCAGAGTCAGAGGGGAATCCCTCTGTTTTAAATCTTTTTATTTACCCTGTAAAGTTACCTTCCATCCTGATTTTGCAGATGTGTTTCTTTTACTTTTTTTTTTTAAATAAAATTCTTCTTTTAAGAACCTGATTGATTTTCAGTGTCCTAAAAAACAAGGGGTTTGGTCTGTGCTCACATTGTAACCAATTGATTAGTATATTATTCTCAAGCCTCCCCAGGAAAGGGGGTGAAGGGGCTTGGGGGGAATATTTTGGGGAAAAAGGGACTCTGTGGCCCTTTTCCTGAATTTTTGTCTAAATCACTTGGTGGTGGCAGGAATACCATCCAAGGATAAAGAAAGGATTTGTGCCGTGGGGAGGTTTTAACCTAAGCTGGTAGAAATAAGCTTAGGGGGTCTTTCAAGTGGGTCCCCACATCTGTACCCCAGAGTTCAGAGTGGGGAGGGAACCCTGGCAGTTTTTATGTCATTAAATAATTCTCTGCCCACCCCCGCATTTCCCGCAACTGTGAAAATTTAGATCAGGAAAAAAATGCTTAAAAATAAACATTGATATTATTGGTCAAAATGGTGAAAAAAAGAATTGTATTAAGCCTAGTTAAAAAATTGAACTATAACAGTTCATTAATGTGCTTTGATCTGCTCCAGTGCAGGGCTGGCCTTACCATGAGGCGAACTGAGGCGGCCACCTCAGGTGCCAGACTGGGGGGATGGGGGTGGAGAGGGGCGCCACTAGGACCCAAAGTGTAGAAAATTATGTCTGCTGTTGGTGCATATGTATTCTCTCTGCTCTAGATGCACAGAGATGGTGGAGTGCTGTGCTGGAGGAAGGAAGGCACAAGAGACATAACAGGCAGGAGAAAAGGTGAGAGGGAATAACAGAAAGCAGCAGGAGCTGCAGGGAGAGAGAGGAGGAGGAGCCTCTTAGGTACCTCTCTAGCACCCCCAAGAACCTGGACTGATTAACACCAGCTTCTCGGGGAGCTTCCTGTTTCCTGCTGCTACCCTGAACCCACTTGAGGAGAACAGGCAGTCAACTGAAGTAGTAGGAGCCAGTTAGGCCCTTAAGACGCTGATATCTTCCCTCACTCAGGCCCTGCTACCAGCTTGCTTATTTGTCCCCTTCAATTGAGTGTTGAGAGCCACTGTAGCTGGCACAGAACAGCAGTCATGAGTGAAAGAAGAAAACGCCCCTCTGGGGCAGCATTCAGAAAAAGAAAGAAAGCAAAGGAAGCTTTTCTATCTAAGCAGGAAGGAGCTCTCCTCAGGGCTGCCTGGGGGGGGGGGGGGGGGGGGGAAGGCGCAAGTGGGGCAATTTGCCCCAGGCCCCGGGCTCCACAGGAGCCCCCACAAGAATATAGTATTCTATAGTATTGCAACTTTTTTTTATGGAAGGGGCCCCTGAAATTGCTTTGCCCCAGGCCCCCTGAATCCTCTGGGCGGCCCTGGCTCTCCTGAGATACATAGACACAAATGTTCATGGTCAGCCTTCTGGCCCCAGTGAGGATGTGAGTGGTGAGGAGATGCCTGATCTTCCAGTTAGTCAGAGTGCAGATGACCTGGAAGCTACTGCAGCATCCATATCTCCATCTCAAATGGGTGTAACCATGCACATTGCTGAAGAAAAATGTAGATCAGAGAAGAGTGTGGTGGAGGCGCAAGAAACAGCTGCTGCTGAGTTTAGTTCCTTAAGTCTAGATGATCCAGAACTGTGGACCCACTTGAGCAGTAGCCTGACGGACTTCCTTGTACTGCATGGGCAAGTGAAAAAAGTGAAAAGTGAAAAAATTCATGTTCCCCAAAGACAATGAAAATAGAAGTTTCCATCCAACACATTACTGGCGTGAAATCCCCAATGTTGACAAAGTGGAGAGGCCATGGCTTATCTACTCAAAAACCCAGAATGCTGCATACTGTTTTTGTTGCAAACTCTTCCAGTCTAATGTTCCAGCCACATTGGGTTCTACAGGAACAAAGGACTGGAAAAATCTGGCTAGAAATCTGGCATGCCATGAGAAGGCAGCAAATCACCAGAGAGCATTCTATAGGTGGAAAGAGCTTGAGATGAGACTAAGGTTAAGGCCACCATAGATGATCAGCATCAAGATAAGATTTCATCAGAGTCTCTTTACTGGCAAAATGTTCTGAAAAGGCTCATTGCCATTGTGAAAATGCTTGCTACCCAAAACCTAGCACTGCATGGCACTTCAGATCAGCTGTATGTGCCAAACAATGGAAACTTCCTTCAAATTGTGGAGCTGATGGCTGAGTTTGATGCTGTACTCCAGGAGCATCTAAGAAGAGTCACCACCCAAGAAATGTACACACACCACTACCTTGGAAAAACAATTCAAAATGGGATCATATAGTTACTGGCAACAAAAGTCAAACAGAAGATTGTGGTAGATCTGAAGTTAGCAAGATATCACTCTGTTATTCTGGACTGCACACCTGACATCAGCCAGATGGAACAAATGACTTTAATGGTGTGTTTTGTAACAACAGAACCTAGTGAAAATATTCCTGCAATGGTGACTGTCAGAGAGCATTTTCTAGAATTTATTGACATTGATGATACTACAGGGCTGGTATGACAAATGTGCTTCTTAAAAAGCTGGAAGATACGGGAATTGCGATAGCTGACATGAGAGGTCAGGGCTACGATAATGGTGCCAACATGAGAGGAAAGAACAAAGGAGTGCAGAGACAGATCCAAGAGTTAAACCCTCAAGTATTTTTTTGTCCCATGCAGTACTCATTCATTGAACTTGGTGGTCAGTGATGCAGCATCAGCTTCTAGTGAGGCTGCTGAATTTTGTCATGTAACTCAAAGCATCTGTGTATTTTTCTCTGCATCAACTCATTGATGGCCAATTTTGAAGCAACATCTGGGAAGATCCTCTCTGACACTGAAACCACTGAGTGCCACAAGATGGGAAAGTCAAGTGGAGGTGATAAAGCCTATCAAACACCAAATTGGGAAGATAGAGGATGCCATAGTTGCCATTATGGAGGATAATGCTATGACAGGAACTGTTCGTGGGAGAACAGTGGTAGAGGGAAATGGAATCACCAGAAACATATATAACTTGAAATTCCTGTGTGGCTTAGTGTTGTGGCATGACATACTGTTTGAAATAAATGTTGTAAGCAAGAGACTCTAAGGTGTTGACCTTGATATATCTGGAGCAATGGAACAACTGGACAAAGCAAAGTCATACCTAGTCTTACCAGTCAGATGAGGGATTTCAAAACGTTTTGAAGAGTGCACAGAACTTGGCAGATGAATTTCACACTGAAGCTATTTTCCTCACCCATTCAACAATACAAGAGTCACCAAAGAATATATTTTGACTATGAGGCACGAGATAATCCCAAAGTTGAATTCTTTAACCAGGTGCTAGATTGTGCAATACAGTCAGTTGAAGAACGTTTCATGCAGCTCAAGGAACACAGCAGTATATTTGGGATGTTGTATGATATTCCAAAACTCCTCACTAAACCTGAAGACCTACACCAGCAATGCAGGATACTAGAGACAGTGTTGATACATGATGACGTGTGATATTGACGCGAGCGATTTAGGTGATGAACTGAAAACCCTTTCAAGATACATTTCAGCAGGATTAATCCAAAGGCTGTTCTGGAATATATGTGCACAAATAAGATGACCACCCTCTTTCCAAATGTTTTTGTTGATCTGCGCATACTTCTAACACTTCCTGTAACAGTTGCCAGTGGTGAACGCAGCTTCTCCAAGCTGAAGTTAATAAAAACACATCTTCGCTCCACAATGACACAGGAGAGGCTGGTCGGCCTTGCAACCAACTCAATAGAGCATGAGCTGGCCCAGACTGTAGACCTTCAGCAGGAAGGCGTTCAAATCTTTGCAACCAAGAAGGCACAGAAAGCACCACTTTGATTATTCAAATAGATAAAAATGCCAGTGTTTACTATGCAGACAAGAAAAGTTACATTTCCTGTTCAGGAGTTTGAAAGTTAAGTGTTACTTAAAATTTTTGAACAAAGCATTTAAAGTTGTTAGTTCTCCTTTACTGGAGTAGGTAGCAGAGCAGTACCACGAGATGAGTAGAACAGGAAGAAGGCAGAATTGAGACCTTTCAAAGTTTTGGCCCAAGCAAGGGGGTATGGGGGTGTCATTTGAGCTCCCCGCCTCCAGTGTCAAAGAAAACTAGATCAAAGTGCACTAACGAACTCTTAATGAACTGCAGCAAGGCCCACAGCAGGCACATGTAAATGTTTCCATAGACAAGCCCTGTTTGTTTAGCAGAAACATTTTACTGTTAATAAATGCACATTTATGTTCACAATCAGCTGTTATTACACAAATTTTTGTTGCCATAGCTTGAAATTATCTATTTTTCACCATGACTGTGCTCTGAATTTGGCATAATTTTACTGTGACAAAATCCTATCCATAACCATTATTACCACCCCATGTCTCAGTTACCAATCTGTCCTTACTTCATAGGGTGCATGCAAGGATAAAATTCACGGATGATTGTCAGGCGTCCAGTGTGAGGGCTGTATAAGCCCTAAGACAGTTAAGCACAGGCCCAGTTCTGCTGGCATAAACCGCATTGACTTCAGGCAGGTGCATCCTGCGGAAGACTCAGGGTATGTCTACACTAGAAACGCTACAGTGACACAGCTGCAGCGCAGTAGTGTAGACACTAAGGATGGAAGAGGTTCTTCTGTCACTGTAGTACATCCATTTCTCCGAGAGGCACTGGCTAGGTCAGTGGAAGAATTCTTCTGTCAATATAGTGCTGTCTATGCCGGGGCTTAGGTGAGCTTAACTTTGTTTCTCAGGGTGAATTTTTCACACCCTTGAGCAACGTATGTAAGTCAACCTCACTTTCTAGCGTAGACCAGCCCTCACTGAGGAATGGGTTCCTCTCCAGGACATGAACAGGCCCTGAGTGCTAATGTATGGCTCTCTTTCGTTGGGAAGTGACTCTGTCCACAGACAGCCCACCCCAAGCTCATCCTCTCCAAGGACTAGAAGACCATGTGCCGAGGAAACACAAGGCAGAGCCTGCCTGAGATCCCCAAGAGATTTGACTCATACTTGTGTTCTGGGCTCCAAGGGGAGTCGCTACCGGGAGGTGGAGGTAGGTGATTGGGATGGCTGGGCCATAGGGGTGGCCAGGGAGACAGTGAGGGGGAATGGGGAGTTCAGTTTCCAAGCCAGAGGAGGGATCTGGACAGTGGGGCTGTACTGAGGGCAGTACTGGGCTCTCAGATTCCCACACACCCCTCTGGCCTTGAATGAGAGCTCAGGGGAGATCGGGGTGCATCTGGACTATGACTGAGGGGTGGTGACATTTTACAACGCAGACACCGAGGTCAGATCTTCAACTTTCAGGCTGTGTTTGCTGGGAAAATCTTCCCTTCCTTCTGGCTCACATCTCCAGGGACCGGTATCTTGTTGAGAAGAGGGGTCAGAGCTTTCCCTGATTCCACATAACGAAAACCTGCTTACTATGCAAGGCAGTTATCCCATTGGGAGTTAGGCGCCTAAAGACCTTGGAGGAGCTAGGCCTCCATCACTTGAAATCATCTCCTGTGACATAAGTGAAGAGGATCCAGGAAGAAAACAAAAGGGCCTTGTGGTTAACAGAAGGCAAGCGGCGAGATTTGATTTCAATTCCGGGCTCGGTCACAGGCACTCTGTATATAAGAACAGCCATAGTGGTTCAGACCGAAGGTCCATCTACCCCAGCATCCTGTCTTCTAACAGTGGCCAATGCCAGGTGCTTCAGAGAGAATACCTGAATGGGAAATCACCAAGTGATCCATCCCCTGTCACCCATTCCCAGTTTCTGGCAAACACAGGCTAGGGACACTATCCCTGCCCCTTCTAACTAATAGCCATTGGTGGGACTTATCCTCCATTACCTTATCTAGTTCTTTTTTGAGCCCTGTTATAGTCTTGGCCTTTACAACATTCTCTGGCAAAGAGTTCCACAGATTGACTGTGCGTTGTGTGAAGAAATACTTCCTTTTGTTTGGTTTAATCCTGCTGCCTATTAATTTCATTTGGTGACCCCTAGTTCTTGTGTTAGGAGAAGTAAATAACACTCTTATTTACTTTCTCCACACCCATCATGATTTTACAGACCTCTATCACGTCCCCTCTTGGTCATCTCTTTTCGAAGCTGAAAAGTCCCAGTCTTATTAATCTCTCCTCATACGAAAGCGGTTCCATACCCTAATCATTTTTGTTGCCCTTTTCTGTACCTTTTCCATTTCCAATATATCTTTTTTGAGAGGGGGCGACCACATCTGCATGCAGTATTCAAGGTGTGGGTGAACCATGGATTTATAGATAGGCAATATGATATTTTCTGTCTTATTATCTATCCCTTTCCTAATGCGCAATCTTTGAGCAAGTCCCCTGGGGTAAAGTTTTCAAACATGCCTAAGACTCAGACCTCAGAGGTATTTAGGCTCCTAACTCTCTTGATTTCAATGGAAATTAGGAGCCTAAATACCTTTGAGGATCTGGGTCTAAGTGACTTAGGAGACATTGATGTTCAGCAGGACAGAAGTGTTACTGAAAATCTTACCCTTAGGCCCAAATCGGGACCTAACTCCCATTGAAATCCACAGACTGTAGGAGTCTAAATACGCTTGAAGATCTGGCCCTTAATCTCTCTCTGATACGATCTCCCATGTAAAAAGAGGGGGTCAGAATCCTTATTGTCTGTTTGGTCTATTTACACTGGGAGCTCTTCAGGGTAGAGACTTTCTCACAGTGCATGCATGCAGCTCTCAGCAGAATGGGCTCACAATCTCTGTTAGGACGCCAAGGTTCTGCTCTAATACAAAGACCATGAGACTGGCAGGCTTTTCCGCAGCTGGCCGGGGGGTGGCTGCTGATCCTCCAGTCACAGGAGCTGCACCAACCTGGGGCGAGTGGAGGGTAGGGTAATTTCACAGGAAAATGGTGGGAAAACAGCAGCAGGAGCTGTGGCCATTGGGATGAAGGCAGGCTCACCTATCCTCAGCCTGCCCCACCAAGGCTGGCAGAACCAGCACCGCCATGAGAGAAGACGCTCTCCCCGCCCCAGGCATTACACAAAATAATTCTTTATTGAAGATTTGTCCAAAACCCTGAAGCCAAGAGTAGTAAAACTGAGGCCTGTTCCTGGGGAGGGCGAACCTCAGGATCTTTCTTCAGAATCCCCCTGCCCCAGAGAAGGTGAGGCTCTTTGCCTGGTATCACAGTCCTCTGGGCCCACAGAGAGTCTGCGCTCTACTGACTGTGGTGTGGGGAGGCTGCGCATGGCTGCACGGGTTTGCCTCCCTGTCCCCATACTCTCAGTGCCTGGACAGGATTTCAGATCTGCTACTACAGTCTCCCGCCACGGTTCAGTCATTATCCCAGCCCCTCTGCTAACTGCTTTATGTCCCACTCTCAGCAGACTCTAGCTGGAAGGCAGGATCCTGCTGGGATCATCTCTGCCGACATCCCCCGTGGCTCAGCCCCCAAGTGCTGGTCAGACCCGGATCCTGGTTGGTGTGGCCCGTTACTCGGCGGAGGCTGCGATGGAGGACACCGGCCCTTCTGCCTTCTCCATCTTGCAAAGGCTCAGTGCAGGGATCTCCAGCTGCTCTGTGGCAAGTGGGCACGGCACATCCGGGTGGTCCTCAGTCGGTGTCTCCTCAGCGAGGGTCGGGAGCGGGGATGGCACATCCTGGTGGCCGGGTTCTGGCATTTCCAGCGTGGGCTGGGCCGGCCCGGCAGCCACCTCGGGATGGCTCTTGCTCTTATGCGCGGTGACATTGTCCTTCTTCTCAAACTTCTTGCCGCAGATGTCGCAGGAGAACTGGTAGAAGGAATCAGCGTCATGCTTCTTCATATGCCAGTTGAGGGAGGCCTTCTGACGGCAGGTGAAGCCGCAGATCTCACACCTGTGGGTGGGGAAGGGGATCAAGAGGAGAGTGTGGAGAAAGCGAGGCAGGGAATCAGAGCGAGAGAAAGCTCAGAGAGGGATGCACAGAGGATACAGGAACACAGGAATTGCCAGACTGGATCAGATTCAAGGCCCATCTGGCCCATTATCCTTTCTCTGACAGAGCTCAGCACAAGATGCTTCAGAGGAAGGTGTAAGAACCTCGCAGTGGCTAATGTGGGCTAATCTGGCCCACACGTAAGGTCTGGTCCTGGGCTCTAATGGTTAGAGAACTGGCTTAAAACCTAATCTCCCTTCCAAAATTGCTATTGTTCATTATGGTCATTCTCAATATTCTTGTTTCCACATAAATGTCCAATCCATTTTGGAAAAAAGCGACAAAGAGTCCTGTGGCACCTTATAGATTAACAGAAGTATTGGAGCATAAGCTTTCGTGGGTGAATACCTACTTCGTCAGACGCACGTGGGTGAATACCCACTTCGCTTTTTACAGATTCAGACTAACACGGCTACCCCTCTGATACAATCCCTTTTTGGAATCTCACTAAATCTTTGGCCTCAGCAACTTCCTGTGGCAATGAGTTCAACAGGCTAATTCAGTACTCCCCAAACTTTTGAGGATCGTGCCCTCCCTTAGTCCTGTCCGCGCACTGCCATGTCCTCCCTGGAGCCTGGGTTGGAGTGGTGCTGTGTCTTGAGGAGGGGGGGAAGTGGCATGGACAGCAGAAGGGGGCCAAGGCTGGGGGTGGGGCTGGGAGCAGGGCTGTGGCCAAGGGTCGAGGTTGGGGACAGGTGCGGGAGCAGACCCGCAGCTGAGCTGCGGTGGAGGCCAGAACCCGGACCTGCAGCCAGGTGCGGCTCTGCTCCTGGCTTCTCTCCCAGCCTTGGCCCTAAGCTGGGAACAGAGCTGCAGCGAGGGACTGAGGCTGGGGACTGATGCGGGACGGGGAGCAGCACTGTGTTGAGGCTGGGGATGGGGCCAGACATGTGACCTGGAGCTGGGGACATGGCTCGAGACAGGACCGAAGCAGAGCTGGGGGCAGGAGTTGGGGCTGGCCTGGGCCCCGCTGAGCCATCCTGGACATTTCTCCACACCTCCCTAGGGGGGCACACCCCACACTTTGGGGACCTCTGATCTACAAGTATCTAATGGGTGTATACATCAAGGAGGTGAGGGGGAGAGGCCTCGTCTTAGGTGTCGCTAGGAAGAGGGCCCGGGCAGCCCTAGGGACTGCATCTTCCAGAACTGGATCGATGGCACCTAATCAGCCATTCCACCTTTGGCTTCTCAGTGCTGCGATTCTTAGGGACACAGAGGAAGAGACCCCAAGTCACAGAGCGAGACAGCTGGGTTTGCTACTTACTGTATGGGTTTCTCCCCCGTGTGGATGCGTCGGTGGATGATCAAGTTGCTGCTGGTGCGGAAGGGGCGGGCACAGTACTCACAGATGTAATCCCGTTTATCTGCAGGGGGAAGGAGAGCGAGTTACTGGCTGTACTGGCTAGCGGGATGTAGGGCAGGGCATTTTACCCAGGTGGAAGCAAAGGTAGGGACGAGAGAAGGGCAGTAGGTCCAGGGGTCAAAAAGCAAGGGGGTGGTAGAGCAGATATTGATAGTGAGTCCACAGCTGGAATGACAGTGGGACCTGCAGGCTGGAATTGAGGGGCACTGGCAGAATTATGTGATTGTGGGGCTGGAATTGAGGGGCATTTGGCAGATGATTGTGTAGGAGCCCAGGGCTGGGACTGAAGGGGAGCTGTGGGGCTGGATTGGCGGGCATGGCAGAGGGCTGCGTGTGTGTGTAGGAGCCTGGGGCTGGAGGGGAGCTCTTGGCCTGGATTGAGTGGCACTGGCAGGGGTTCATGAGTGTAGGAGCCATAGACTGGGACTGAAGTCCTGCAGATCCGGATTGAGGGGCCCTCGGAGAGCTGTGTGTGTGCTGAGATGAGGGGGAGCCCAGAACTGTAGAAGGCAGGTGCTTTGAGGCTTTAGCCCCTGTGCTCAGGCACACTGACCGCTGTGCAGCTTCTCATGCTCCTTCAGATGTTTCTTGAAGTTGAAGGACTTGCCGCAGCTGGGCTCGGAGCAGGTGAAGGTCTTCTGGTGCACGTGCTGGTATTTCTTGTGGTGCTGCCGTTTGGGGGTGGGAGGGAAACAGAGGGTAGGGTGAGGTGCCGCCCAGAGACCCTGCAGGCCATCCTCCCTGGTTCATACCTAACTGAGCGCCCTACCATAGAACTGGAAGTCAGAAGGAATGCTTGATTTGGCTTTGGGGCTGGACCAGCAGCTTCAAAACAGGGGGGCTCCCTGGTGCCACTCGGCTCCCTCTGCAGGATGGCAGAGGGAAGCCATATCTCTATGGCCTATTCCGCCCCCAGCCTTTCTGTGGAGGCTGCAGCAAAGGTGGCCGACTGGATCATGTTCCAAAGTCAACTGCAATCAGTGAGAATCTCACCATGGATGTTGATCGGCTCTGGGTCAGGGCCTTAGCCCTGATATAGAATCTTGTCCTGCTGGGAACTGAGGACACATGGACTCGTTTCATTGAACAGCCAGTCAGATGGGAGTGACTGGGGCATATGTGACAGCTCCCATTTGGGCCAGGGATTGAAACGGGGATGTCCAGAATTAAAAGCATGAGTAGCTACAGCTTGAACTATGTAAAACCAGTGCAGACTCGTATTCTCTGTGGATCAGGCACAGAGAGGGACCTGTAACATACATTCACCGGTAGGTCACACTGAACTGATTGTCAAGCCCGCAGCTGGGCTGATACCAGGACCATAATGGTATTAGGCCACGTATCCCAATGGGGACCAGGTGGTGCCTGGGGGCGGGTCAGGTGGTGCCTGGGAGCGAGTCAGGTGCCCATCTCTCCCCCCACCCCCCAGGTCACCGTGTCACTCACGTTCAGGTACTGGCGGTTGGAGAAGATCTTGCCGCAGCCCTCGAAGTCGCACAGGAGCATCTCGCGCTTGGTTGCCTTCCTGCAGAGAGGAGGGGGTGAGGATCTCGCAGGTTATTGATGGAGCCAGGATACAGTTCAGCAGCCCCTCAGTTCTCAAACCCTCCCTCGTGGACCTTCCCTCTGTCCTCTTCTCTCCATCTCCCCACTGTGGAGCCAAGAGCCGTGTCCTCTGCAGCCACCTCCCTGGATCTTTCCCTGCTCACCAGCTGCCTTCGTCACCCCTCCTCTGTGGCTTGTGACGTCTGGATAAAGCCCCCTTCATCTCCCTGCCTCACCGGCTCTCCATCTCCTTTCCAACCTCTTTTCTCCCATCTGTGCCCATCTGCTCTGGTCTCTTGGTTAGCTGTGTAAAGTATTGGGGGTGGGATGGTGGACAGATTGGACAACGCACATCACTGGCAACGGGGAAGATGTGCAGTTGAGGGTGCTAAGGGGTGGGGCGCATGCCCTGTGGAAGACGCCTACTGATGCGTGCGGTGGGGATGCAAGAAACGCCAGGGAGTATCACTAGGTTGTGAGCATATGCAGGGACAGAGAGGGGTGGTTGCAAGGGGGAATGGACATGAGACCAAATGGCAAGAGGATTGCCCATCACTGGGGCCATTGAAAAGTACGGTAGGTAACGGGCTGTGGGAAGCAGCTCCTGGTGTGTGACTCTGGGGCTAATGGGGCTTTTCCTCCCCTCTAAGTCCAACTGGAATGGCGCTGCCACCCCCACCAAGAGACCAATCCAGACAGAGAGGGAGATCCCGCCCCTCCCCAAGTACTCCCCTTTGCAGGAGGCACCACCGGTCGCTCAGTGGAGTGGGGAGCCCAGTGGTGGGGAGCAGGGATACAAGGGACTGGTTTGCAGCCCAGCTCTGCTACCATAAGGGCTCTAGGGCAGGGCAGCCAGAAGAGTCATGGCCAGGGTTCCAGGCCAGGTTCCTACCTGATTCTCTTGGGGCCGATCTGGGCCACATCCTTGTCGCTTGGCTGTCCCCGCTTTTTGCGGCTGCGAAGGAAGAAACACACTGATTGGGTGCTCTCGGAGAGAGGCGTGTCTCTCCTCCTCCTTTCTCCCCATGCTGTCTCCCTTTCCCCTGGCCTGTGTTTTCCTTTTCTATACACCCTTCCCCATCTCCACTACAAACATCTCCCTCATCCCCTCACTGCGAGAAGGCATAGGAGATGAAGGTTGCCTGGCCTTCTCTGGGGCAGCGATCTCCCGCTACCAGCCTCCTATAGGAAGGGCTTCTGGTTCCAGGTCTCACGTAGCTGGCAGAATCCAAGGGTACCCAATAGCCCCTACTCAGGACTCATGTATGACAGGGTTTCATTCCAAGCATCTCTGAATCCAAGAGGGCAGGATGGCTCTGGTATGCCCTGGATCTCAAGGACACAAAGTAAACCCTGGTCAAAGGAGAATTCAGGGTGGTCACCCTAAGATTGCTCTGATAACTTCCTGGACCTCTAAGTCTCACTGATACCCACATGGACATAGTGACGCTCCCCAGGCATTGGGAAGAGCTCAAGTTTGGCCGAGCACTACAAATTTCATGTCTTGAAGGTCAGGTTGATGTAGAGGCCAGTGCTCAGATTCTCAAAGATTTTTAAATGCTTAAGGCCCATTGAAATCAATGGGAGATAGGCACCTAAATATCTTTGAGGATGTTTCCCTAGACCACTAGGCTTTAGTTGTAGGCTGGGTACACCCCCTCACCTATCTTTCTGATAAAGGGTACCCCTGCCGAAACGATATGGGACATTTTCTCCAGCTCACCCCAGGCTGCTGGAGTCACTAGGGTTCAAAAGTTAAAGCTTTACACAGTAGAACCTCAAAATTACCAAAACCTCGGGAACGGAGGTTGTACGTAACTCTGAAATGTTCGTAACTCTGAACAAAATGTAATGGTTCTTTCAAAAGTTTACAAGTGAACATTGATTTAATGCAGCTTTGAAACTTTACTATGCTGAAGAAAAATGCTGCTTTCCATTTATTTTTTAACAGTTTACATTTAACACAGTACTGTCCTGTATTTCCTTTTTTTGGTCTCTACTGCGGCCTGATTGAGTACTTCCGGTTCCAAATGAGGTCACTGGTCAGTTCATAACTCTGGTGTTCATAACTTTGAGGTTCTACTGTAACTATAAAAACACAAAGTCAACATCATGTCACAATATATAAATTGCTTTAAATCAAACTCTAAAATGTTCTCCGGCAGCATTTTTCGTAATTTGCCTTTCTGTAAATTTTCATTGGATTTTTTGTTGTTGGTTTGTGTGTATGTATGATGAAATGGATGTTTATTGACATTGAACAATAAAAATCTAATCTTTCCAAGCCTAAATATACAGCAGGTGTGCTAGATACAGCTGAGCTCAATGCTTTCCTGCCCATGAGGGGCTCCAAGACTCACCAGATAGGAAGCTAGCAGAGGACAACTTGCACAATGTTACAATCATTGGGTCTCTGTTATCATACTGATAGCACATTTCCATATAAGTAACCTGTTTGTTTGGCATACAAAAACTATTACACACCGCAAGATCCTACATGTGTGTGTCTAACATGGCAAGGAAAAAGGAATTGTACAACACTATATTTTGAAATAGCATGTGTTCATACAGTTAAGAGACTACATTGGAACACAGTTGCACAAGAGGGCAGAGTTAAGGTTACATGTGCAGCCTTTAACATTTGCCTGACTTGTGAGCACTCGTGGTCATGGATTTCCAGAGGCGATGAGCACAACCTGTTCCCCTGAATTTCAACTAGAATCTCAAGTGCTCAGTGCTTCTGAAAATTAGGCCTTAGTGGTCAGTTTTTCAAGAGGACTCAGTAACTCCCGAGCCCCTGATGAACATTTTGAACATTGGCCATAACCATGCAACCAATACCATTCTCCTAATGGCTTTTTTGGTGTCAAATTTCCCAATTTTTAATTAAAGTAAAAAGATGGACAAAACAATAAGACCGAAGGAGAAAGCATCACTCTACAATTTCAAAGCTCTGATGGTTTGTAATAGAGATGTAAACAGAAAATTTAAGACCTACAATGCAGTGTGGATGTATTTGGTAAGACACCCCCTGAATGCGATCATCCTAAGATTCCAAGGGACTACGATAATACAAATAATAATGAAATGATAATAAAACTTGACTAGGTCAGTAGAACCAAGCTGCTCTTGAATAAGTCCATAGTTTGTATGATAAAAATATAGAGCATTAAAAACCTTTACAAAAATCCACTCTGTTCATTAAATAAGAGGGAAAATGATTTTATTTCTGTACTGTTTGACAGTTATCTTAGATACCTACTCCTCACCGCGCAAAATAACTACAGGTTGCCATCATTTATAGTGTGAATAAATACAATTATTCTATGTTACAAACATGATTAAATTGTATTATTTAACAACAATAAAAAGTCTTTAAACACACTGTATTGCAAAAAGGTATAATACAGTTAAGAAAAAAGGATGCAGTCGTAATCACATTAATCTAATATTTTTAAACATAGAGAAAGCTTGGTCACATACACCTAGTTTCAGAGTGGTAGCCATGTTAGTCTGCATCAGCAAAAAGAATGAGGAGTACTTGTGGCACCTTAGAGACTAACAAATTTATTTGAGCATAAGCTTTCGTGGGCTACATCCCACTTCATCGGATGCATGAAGTGGAAAATACAGAAGGAAGATATATATACACAGAGAACATGAAAAAATGGGTATTGCCATACTAACTATAACAAGAGTAATCAATTAAGGTGGGCTATTATCAGCAGGAGAAAAAAAACTTTTGTAGTGAAAATCAGGATGGCCCATTTCCAACAGTTGACAAGAAGGTGTGAGTAACAGTGTGGTGGTGGTGGGGAAAATTAGCATGGGGAAATAGTTTTTACCTTGTGTAATGACCCATCCACTCCCAGGCTTTATTCAAGCCTAATATAATAGTGTCCAGTTTGCAGATTAATTCCAATTCTGCAGTTTCTCGTTGGAGTCTGTTTTTGAAGTTTTTTTGTTGGAGTATTGCGACTTTGAAGTCTGTTATTGAGTGACCAGGTAGGTTGAAGTGTTCTCCGACTGGTTTTTGGATGTTATAATTCTTTGATTTGTGTCCATTTATTCTTTTGCGTAGAGACTGTTCGGTTTGGCCAATGTACGTGGCAGAGGGGCATTGTTGGCACATGATGGCATATATCACATTGGTAGATGTGCAGGTGAACGAGCCTCTGATAGTGTGGCTGATGTGATTAGGTCCTATGATGGTGTCACCATCAGCCACACTATCAGAGGCTCGTTCACCTGCACATCTACCAATGTGATATATGCCATCATGTGCCAACAATGCCCCTCTGCCACGTACATTGGCAAAACCGAACAGTCTCTACGCAAAAGAATAAATGGACACAAATCAGATGTCTGTGTATTTATATCTTCCTACTGTATTTTCCACTGCATGCATCCGATGAAGTGGGTTTTAGCCCACGAAAGCTTATGCTCAAATGAATTTGTTAGTCTCTAAGGTGCCACAAGTACTCCTCGTTCTTTATACATTGAAGTTTGATCTAATTTAAAATGTTCTGTCTGCATTATCCACCTTCCAATGTAAATCTTGCAGCCACTTCACTTTTGTTGTTGTTGGTCTGTGATGGAATGTCCTGAAAAGAAAAAGAAGTTAGAAAATAGCAAAATTCCCATTTTGGTGAAGAAAATAGATGTTAAAAATCACTGACGAGCTGCCATTTCCATTATGTAAGATGTAGGCTATGCAGCTTACTTTGCAAGTGCAAGTTGAGGCTGCTCAACACTTTGCAATACTGTATATTGCACACATGTATTGTCATCAGATTGGGATGACGGTACTTACAGAAGGAGATGAGAGTCGTCTGCGAAGGAACACACACTCCGGTATGCAATGTGCTCTTGATGCTCTTTTTCTTGCTCCTCTTATTTTTTTTTCCTGTCTCCATCTCCCTAGCTATTGGTATCATAATGGCTACAGAAAAAAAAACACACATCAATGTGTAACTTATTTGATCAAAACCATTACTTCCTTTAAACCTTAAAAGGGACACCATCAACAAGTTCAGTCAATCTTTAAAATTAGTGAAAAGTTCAGGTGCTCTACATTTGATTTCAGTGGGAGTCTGATATCTATCCTACTTAGTTAGGCACTTTTGAAAATCACACTACACACTTACACACCTTTGAAAATCTTGCCTTAAATAACTATTAACAGAGTGCTCTCAAATGCATAAAGTAAAGAAACTGAAGGAAAAAGAAAGATTTATAGGGAATAATCTTTTTATTTCCAGTGATTTTAGAGATTACTTGTAGGTAGAAAGTTTTCAGACAAGCATGATTTTTGAGTAGATGGTGTCCCTCTAATGGTAAAATTAAAATGCTGCAGGGAGAGGAAGGGGGAGTGCAAATTAAATATATAATTTACCATTATTTTCTGCTGTGCTTTGATTAATGCCTCCAGAACTTGTTCTCCGCTGGTAGCAAATTGTTTCTTAGTTTCAGCAGCCCCTGTAAAAGAGACATTAATAGACTTTCAGTATAGAATTGAAGTCACAAAAACAACTAGAAATGAAAAAGGCAGAAGAGCCGTGACTGTGCATGTTAATACTTACTTGGTATGTGTTTGGGTGTATATTTTGGGGCTTCTTTCTCCCATAACCCCCACAAAAAAAATATCATCCTGACGAGATAGTTGAGGATGGAAGACTGTTCACACTTAATTCAGCTAATTCCAAAGGAAATGCTTTTACACCTCCCTATATAATAAAAACATTAGAAAGTCTGGAAAGACAGAGTTAGGGTCTATAATTAATTCCCTGGTGTTGAACTACGGCCTTACATAACAAGAGACTGAAGCATATGCTTCTTTTTAAGCATATGAGTAAGCCCATTGACTTCTATTGGACTATCCATGTGTTTAAACACAGGCATCACTATCAGCCCTTGTGAATTTACTGAGAGTCTCGTGATATTTGGTGTTTTTCGTAAAGACCCAGCTCCTGGAATCAAGTGATCACAGGACAATTTTAGCTTTTATTTAGATAAAATGTAAGTTTCTAGCCCTCATGCTTAGGGGAAAAAAAAACATTGAAAATGTGTCCTGAGTGTGACCTAAAGGCTCAGAAACCAGAAGACAAATTTAAAGAACCTATAATTTATTATTAGAAAAATCCAAAACAATTAAAAAAAAAAAAACCCATATCAAATACTCATGATTTTTGAGATGTGACTCATTACTTCTGTACACTTGAGATTGGCAGTACTGACTTTTAAATACCTTGGTGACTTGGAGCCTAATCATTCACTAAGGACCTGACCTAACTTCCAGTGATTTATTGTGAGTCATTCCTCTCACCTCAATGAAGGTTGCATTAGGCTCAGTCACCCGAAGCAATTTCCAACACCCACCCAATCTTAACTTGGCTTCCTTGGATCTTCAGAGATTAACTCAACTATCAACATCAGAAACTAGCATTGAAATCAACACATCTTCTCAGCAATGAGCAAATTTTCAGCATCATTTATCTAGAAATTCAATAACAGAGGGCTCTTCAATCTAACTAACAAAATCCAAAAGCTGGAAATTAAAGCTAGACAAATTCAGATTATTAATAAAGCGAATTTTTAACAATGAGGGTAATTAATCCTTGGAACAACTTGCCAAGAGTAGTGGTGTATTCTCCATCACTGGCAATCTTTAAATCAAGATTGGATGTTTTTCTAAAAGATCTGCTCTAGTGCACACAAGAATTAATTCAGGGAAGTCCAATGGACAGCATTATGCAAGAGGTCAGACTAGATGATCACAATGGTCCCTTCTGGCCTTATAATCTAAGAAACAATACGCTAATGCATACATCATTTTCTGCATAAAAGTATTACAGATTCACACTAGCAGCTTCAGTGCAGAGAACCAGACACTTCACTGCTGAATATTTATCATCATTCTGTGATAAAACCCTATGAAAACTACAGCATTAGTTTACTCCTGGGGGAATTCTGAGCCACTGCGCAAGTGCAGAATTAATACCCCACGCAGATATTTCCCCCCCCACCCCCCGCCGTAGAATAATTGATTATGACTGGGAGGTGAAGGGAAACTGCAATTACACCTTTCATCCATCAGGGGCTGATGTGATGCCAGAAGAGAGGGCAACTAGCTCATGGGTCAGAGCAACTAGCCACAGAGAGGGAGGGGACAGAGTCTGCCTTTCTCACAGTGCCCTGCCAGGTGAGGAGGCACAGGATATGGAGTGGGTCAGAGCGGGGCACATGGTGCTGCCGGGGGGGGGGGGGGGGGGGAGGGGAGGGGGAGGGTGTCACACAAACTGAGGTTCCGAAGGGATAGTGGGGGGGACAGACTGGGGTGGGAACACAGGAGCTAGTGGGGTAACACTTTGAGCCCAGGGCCAAACAAGAGTGAGGGTGCAGGGTCACATGGAGATGGAGGTGGGGGGGGGAAGGGTGCAGGGACATATGGGGACATGTGCAGAAATGTATGGCTGAATGGGGAGTGGGGATGCAGGGACATATGGGGACAGAGGCAGATGTGCCTGACTGAATGGGAGAGGCATGGGGGGAGGTGCCCCAACAATTCCGCACCCCCCCAAAAAAACCTGTTCCATACTTCTCCCACCCACATCCAGCAACCCTACAGGTTTACTCCCAGGCTCCTTCCCAGCAGTTACTTCTCTCTCCCTCAGCTCCTTCATTACCCCTGACATCTCCAAGCCTTTGGGCCGCTTCTCAATGGTGCGGGAAATACATTTCTGTATTGTAGTTTAAATGAATTATTATCAAAGTTCAGTATTAATATGCCCGGTAAAGAATGTATTTGTCAAAAAACATTTCCTGAATCTTTTTGTTGTTGTTGTCTGTATTGTTACAGACGTACTTGCCGAGAGGTATTTGAAATAAATTACCAAAATAATTGAAACCGGCGTGATTATATTGTATTATTTTTGAAAAATAAAATATGCAGAATTTTAAAATATTGTGCACAGAATCTGTAATATTTTGGCGCAAAATTCCCCCAGGATTAACTACTTACACACTGAAGCCCTATTTAGCCATTCATCTCTTCCCTGGTGAGCAGGATACTGCAGTACACTATAGCCACTTTGTACCACTTGGGCAACACAAAGAGACCATGTTCTGGCCCCACATGCCAGAGGGGAAATCCCTTTGTGCCAGTGGAACTCTCTGCAGGCAGAGATGGCTCCTGTGGAACCCTCCCTGCACTCTCTGGTGCTGTGCGGGGACCTCTCATATATCAATCCTCCATTGATGTTAGGAATCTAATGCAAGTGATCTAAATTAGAGCCATTGAGGAGCTTCTCTAAGTTATGCAGAGGGCAAATGGTGCAGAATCAGGGAGCTGCTACAGGTTCCCTGACAGCTCCCCCTGCACTGAATGGAGCTGTGACATGGGCAAATTTCAGCTCTACTATATTTTCTCTTTCTACCCAGACTCTAGTACACTTGTCTCCCTTGCTGTCCCCTAGTTCCATCACTTCAATTGCCATTGAAGTCAATGGAAAGAATCTCTATTAATGTCAATGGGCTTTGTTCAGGTCCTCACATGGCTCCCATCATAGCGGCTAAACATCCTCCGTGAGCAGCACTGGCTAGGTATACAGAAGCATTCTTCCATCAACCTGGCTGCATCTAATCAGGGGCTAGGTCAGCATAGCTATGGCACTTAGAGGTGAGACATTTTTCACACCCCTGAGTGATGTAGCCATGTCGATCTACATTTTAAGTGTAGAGCAGGCCTGAGACACCCAGTGTGGTGTGGAAGACAGCTCTGCGCTGGGAATTGGCTGCAGTTTGGTCTGGCTGCTATTGCCGGGGGCTGTAGTTACAGAGCACAGGACAGCCCCACGCACGCCCTCGGGCCTCTAGGTTAGCCAGCATTCGAAAGCTCTGGGGTTGGGAAATGCAGTCACTTCTCAGATGGGCCCAGAGCCACTTGGATGATCGAGCTGAGATAGACAAACTGACCTCAACCCCTTCCTTTTCACTCACCCACTTCTCGCCTTCCTTTCTCCTCTCCCTATTTGCTCAGGTTCCCCCTCCTCACCTAGATTGGCCCTCTGCCTGTCTTCCCCTCTCACCTGGATTGCACCACCTTCTCCTCAGAGGGGCTGCCGTTGGCTGGACTCGTCTCAGTAGGCAGCTGCGCAGCCTTCATGGGTCTCTTGCAGCTCTTGGTCTGGCTTTGCTCTCTTTTCAGCTCGGAGTCACTGGATGGACAAGATGGACGCAAGAACTGGTTACAACCTGTGAGAGGAGGCTCTCTAATGGCAGGTGAAGCTAGACATGAGAAACAGAGGGAAAGCAACCCAATGCCACCCAGGGAGAGGCATACAGACTAAAAGCATCCCTTCCAAGCCAGCGCTAAAGGAATCAATGAATTATTCCACGTTCACGTCAAGTTAGAGCTGAGAGTTTAGTCACACAACAGTCAGGGTTAGATTTGTCAGAGCAGCTTTCCCTCTGCAGAGTATGTTTAACAAATGGGTCTCTCGTTCCCAGTATCAGGATAAAGTCGCAAGGAAGCTTGGGAGGAAGGATGGGATTGTGGTTAAGGGACAACACTGGGTGGAAGAACACCTGGGGTCTGTTCCTAGCTCTGAAACTGACTCATTGTGTGGGTGAAATAAGGGGCTTTGTCTATCAGATCCCACCAACTTGGCTCCAGCCCCTGATGCTATCACACCCAACTCTGTGTTTGTCAAGTCCTTGTTACAACTTGACTTTTCCTGTCCAGATCCTCAGCAGTCTCTAGCTCCTTCAGGGTGATGGGGAGTCAGAAGTTCCATGGCTCTAGTAGGTGTTAGTCAGCCCTCGGTCTCCTGCGTTTAGAACCTTCTTCTCCATACGCCCCTGGCTGGAGTACGCAGGGGGGCCCAGGCCAGCCCAACTCACCGGGTTCAGCTCAGGGCCCGTTTGGATCAGCCAGAACCAGTCTTTGTCAGCCCCTTGCTGCTACCTCCTGCCTCTCCCCCTCTGTAGGCTTGCCCCGCTTCTCTCTCTTTGGAGTGTTAGCCATTCACCAGAGAGGGTGGCTCTCTAGCAGCTGCCTTTCTTCTCAGGAACTCTCCTAACTGAGGTCCTTAATTTTTTTTTATCATGCCCAGGAGCTTCCCTGCCTAATTAACTGCCTCCCAGTACCCCTGGGTGAACCTGAGCTGCCTCATTCCCCATTGTGGAGCCTGTAAGATGTGGGCTAGGCTCCTGAGCCTTCATAGGGCCATCTACCCTCTGACAGTGCAGTGGGCAAATCCCTTCCCCTCCTCTTACCAGTAATGAAAATAAAGTCCATACCCTGGGGAATTTACAATTCCAGGGCCGGATTCTGATCTCACTCACACAACTGAGAATTAGGAGCATATGCTCTCAGCAGTTGTGTTTATGAGCATCCCAGGGTACCACAGCTGCATGTGAAATCAGAGTGAGGCTTTAATTATGCCAGCAAAGTGTTGGCAACCACAAAGTAGGGAGGGGGTGGGAAAAGGCAGGGATCCAGGAAAAGCTATGGAGAGAGAAACCTTGTTCTGTATATGCCCTGTGGGTTCCTAGGTTAATTGTTAATGTACGGAAGGCGAAGGGACAGACGAGCAGGGCTGTGGCATTACGTCAGAAAGAAACTACACAGACTCTTCATAAAGTGCCAGACTTCGGTCCAGCCTGGCAGCCCTTCAGAGAGCAGCACAATCAGCTCCCTCCCAGCCCAGCTCTAGCTTCCCTTACCTGTCCAGCGAGGGGTGGTAATTCTCATCTCGCAGGTCGTCAGTGTAAGTGAGGTCATCTTCTTCGGTGAAGTCTTCATCCTCATCCTCTTTGGGCTCAGGCACCTCCTCTGATTTATCCTCCAATCCTGGTGCACTGCAAGAATCAAATGTCAAGAGAGCGGGTTGGAGCCATGGCTCTGAGAGGAAGTCTCTGAGGGCTCTGTGGCTCCTGATCCCACCATCTCTCCTCACAGCCTGATGGCCATCCTGCCTACCTGTCCCCGTCAGTCACTGGCCTCTCTGCTCAAGCTGTTCACAACAGGGCTGATGCGTAATTATAGGGATGGGGCAAGACTGCCCCACTGGGAACTGGCTTGAGAACTCAGCTGTTATTTTCACACCGGACGTTGTCAGATGGGAGTGACTCTGGGTCATCGCAGTCCTGGGGATATGGGACAGCTCCTCTCTAGTCCCAGGAGCACACGCGCAGGGGATAGGTAAGCACCAGGGACAGATGAGGGGAAGAGCCACCGTCACTCACCTCTCTGGCTCTATCCCTTCCATGCCAGCCTCTGCCTCTGTAGGGAGGGGAGCTGTAGGGAGAGAAACTAGGTGAAGTCAGTTGAAGGGTGAGATGGAACCATGAAGCTGAGATCTGCAGAGAAGGGACGGGGCAGGAAGGAGCAACTGCAATGGTGGGAGAGACGGTGCAGGGAAGGTTTGGGAGGAGAGAGGAATGCAGAGTGATAAGGCCCCGAGGAAGGGAACTAAATCCTCATTCAGGGTATAAACCAACCTCTAACAGGCCAGAGGAAGGGGGCTAGGAAGAACCTATAAACAAGTTGTTCCATAACTGTCCAATAGGGGGTCTCTTGCCCCTTCTATGAAGCACCTGATACCGGTTACTGAGGGATAAAGGGCTAGATGGACCCTGGTCTGATCTGTTCTGGCAGTTTCTGTGTTCCAGCCCTTGTTCCTCCATAGCTGGGGGACCCCAAAACCACCCCTCTCCTCGGGACCTCCCGGCTGGACCACTGCCCCATGCCTAACATGGGGCTGCATTTGAAAGCTTCACAGAAGTCAGGATACACCTGCCAACTAGGTCAGCAGTGTGAACAGCATAGGATGCCTGCCCTAGCTCCCAACTCACTCCCAGGACAGATGTCGATCTGAAAAGTTCTCCATGGAACTTGGGCCCTCGTCACTAAAAAGACCTGTCTCTCTCCCCATGAACAGCAGGGACACGCTGGGTGCTTTCACTAAGGCCACATACTCACTTCAAGCATCACCGAGCCAGTGACCTGGTTGGTTACGACACAGTTAAAAGACCTAGCAAAGAGGAGACCTACCCATGTTCCTGGAACTTAATGAAAGCCTTGCAGGGCCCTGTGACTCAGTGACCCACCCTTGTCCCTGTAACTGATTTAAATCTCTGAACCATCCAAGGCCTCAGCCTGGTTTTAGGGTAGATGCTTAGTCCTCAAGCTGCAGTTTGATGGGGCCTGGGATGCCTATGATGGGAACATTTGGGTGTTGGGGTCTGGCAAGGGGGGTCCCTTCCTCTTCAACTCATTTCTCCTGTTGACTCGAAAGGGCCTGACTCTGCTGACTGACGCTCAGGGCCTGGTGTCAGGCTCCTGTACTGTCCAAGGGTGGGGGCGAATGTAGGGGGACAGGGATTAGTTTAGAGGAGGGTGGTTATTATTACAGGATCCCTATCATTACTGTGGATGGAGCTAAGACTCATGGGATGCTCGTTTGCTTAACAGAGTCCAGTGGATGCCCTTCAGATAGGGAGGGGGTGGTATGGGGTGGAGGAAGGGCTATCTGAACTTGTATTTCCAATGTACAGGGGGAGCTGGCTAGCCTGTACTCTGGGCTGGGAGTGCTATGGGGGATTTGGAGACAACAGGGGCACAAGAAATCAAGGGCCAGTGGAGAGAGGGAGGAGAAATCCCAGTTTTGGCTGGACAGGAGAAGGCTGTGGGGCCCTGGGAAAGGGAAGGCTGGTCAGTTGCATCCATCGTGCCACCCCATGCTTGCATAGGGGTCCGGGATCATGGGGGTCCTGCTCACTCCCTCACCTGCGTCAGTGTCAGAACTTCCTGCTCCTAGTTCTCCGCCATGGTCCATGCTGCTGGTGGATGATGGAGCTGCCATTCTCTCCACCACCCCACTGTCCCCAAGGGGGTTGGGCTCCACCTTAACCATCGTCCCAGAGGAGTCCTGGGCAAGCGCTGCCCTGCGGAGTGAGCGCCTGCGGCTGGTAACTGGGGAAGGTAGTGGGCTAGACTCTGAGCTGGCCCCTCTTTCCTTCTTGCGCCGGGAAGCAGCTTTGCCGGGCTGTGAACTATCTCCCGGTGGGGCACAGCCCTGCTCTTCCGGTGCAGAGGGGCCCCAGGAGAAGGTGTGTCCAGCCATGCACTCCCACACTAGACTCCCTGGGGCCCCCTTGTCGCCTGGTGAGGGGGTCTTCACATTGGGGATAAAGCTGCATTCCTGGCTGTGAACATGAGACAGGACGACCAGGTGTTGCAGGGCATCCGTGGGGAGAGCGCTGGGATCTGAGCCACCCTGCCCTGGGTGGGGGAGAGAGGGAAACCACATGTAAACCACAGTGTGCCCCTAGCACCATATAACCTGTCCACCCCCGCCTAAAACTGAAGCACTCACAGGGGACACTGCACCATCCCAACATTTACCCCAACCTCTCCATATAATCCTACCCCTCTGGGGGAGCCACAGCACCATCCCCTCCTCCCCCATTACCCAACTTCATGGTCGTGTGACTCTAAATACACCTGTATTCATACACTGCACACTACTGGAATAACCTTTGTACAACATATGCCTTATCAGGTATCATTTGAAAACTAATACCTCACTGATCAATCTTGCGTGATGTATGGACGCAATGTGCGTTAAGAGTTATGGATATAAACTAGAATTGTGACTAAAGTATGTTTAAATGAGACATGTCAGGGGAGTTGTAAACAGGTCTGCCCTAGACAAAGGAATGTATTTGCTTCTCTGACCAGGCTGTCAGGGAGAGACAATGAAGGTCTATTTACATATCAAATACCCAAAGCTATCAAGCTAACAAGTGGGGGAAGGGACAGCAAGGGGTCTATGCCCCAACAAGAGAGAGAAGCTTGGTCTGGGCTTTACTTTTCAAAAAAAAAATATTGCCAAGTTTACTGGTCTATAAAGATGGGGGTGGGGGTGTTTGAACCTCAAGTGATAAGCAATTGAATCAACTGATTGTATACAATATTACTGTATTATAAAAGTGCATAGAGTGAGGTCTTTTCTGAAAGCTAGTAACACACTGGTAAACTGGTAATATCATTGTGAAATGTATGTATAAACACAATATGAGAAAATATGGATACTGAATGATATTATGCTTTAAAGTCTGTGGTCAAACAGGGAGAAACAGGTCCCCATGCAGACAGGAGCCAAGGTAGCTATCTGTTTCCAGTAAAATTAAGCAAGGTGTGACCAAAAACAATGGAAGCCCTATTTACATAGAAATCAGCAGGGGAATGGGAAGTCCACAGGACAGAAAGAACAGCATGAGGTCACTCTGCCTCTTGAGACAAAATCATTGAACTTAAGAAGATATAAGCAAAGAGAGAAGCCATGTCTGGCATCCATCATTAGACAGACACAAGGAAACAGACCTCTTACAAGCTAAGAAAGATAGGCCCTTCAACCAAGGGAGGGGTTGAAGTCCCTGGAAACTGAATATAGGCGAGAAACCTGCTTAGGCAAAGATCTTTCACCTAGGGAGACAAGGAAAGCCAACATCTTGTATTTCTGTGGAAGGTCCTGACCGAGGGAAAGTGAACCACGGCTGTGAAGAAGGAAGCTTGGTGAGAAAAAACATTTTGAACAAAGCCTGTATCTTGCTAGATTCAGTTTTAGACTTTTCAATCCGTGTTTTCACTTCTATTTGCGTGTTTCCCTTTCTAACTTTATTCCTTTCACTTGGTATCACTTAACCAATGTCCTGTTAATAAACTTCTTTGATTTTTATTATAAACCAACTCAGTGCTGTTTGCAGGGCAAGGTGTATTTATCCTGGTTAATAAACTATGACGTACTTTTGACTCTTCAAAGGAACAAGCTGACCATATTATTTCTCTGAACTGTCCAGGAGAGAGCTAGACATTGCAGAGCATGTGGTTTGGGGAAAATTCGGGACTAGGAAAGTGTTGGGCTCAACTTGCTGGTTGTAACCAAGACTGGTGGAAGTCAGAGTAGTGCTGTAGACTCGCTGCTGGGGTCAGAGCTGCTGAACCCAGGCTGTCTAGCACACAGACACTCAGGGTGTAACCTGCATACTTGTAGGCTGGCTGTGAGCATCCCAGGCTGTGGGCTACAGCAGCAAAGCACTGTACAGGACCCAGGGCTGCAGGGCAAGCAGTGACACAACCCCTTACTGGTCTGGATCACACCCCAACACCCTTTGACAGTGGTGTAGTCGAAATAAGATTTATACACAGCTTGCTATTTTAACTGAGGTTTGCACTCCAAGCACTAGTAGAATAGTTTTAAAGTATTTTTCAAGTGAAAAGGCTGGGGAGAGTCAAAGAAAGGTTACAGTTTTACTGTTTTCTGTTTATTTCGGGAAAGGAAATAGAACAAAGGAAAGCATAAAGATGAGTCACAAGCAGAAAAGGCAGTAGGAGAAAAGAAGCAGATACTGAGCGCACCAAGAAGCAATCAAAAGAGCTGTACGCACAGTGAGGTCTGTCAGCAGCTGATCAGAAGCAAACGGACCTAGTCGTATGAGCTGCACTCATATGCCATAAGGAAGGATGGGGCACCTGCTTCAAACCAGGGGCCAGAGGGGGTCCCTTTTTCTCCTACAGAGCATGCTTGTAGGGTGACTGCGAGCATCCCAGGCTGTGCACTGCAAAGCATAGGCACCGAGTTCTGCTGGCACCGGTGGGTGCTCAACCCCACTCTGCCCCTGGCCCCGCCCCGACTCCACCCCTTCCCCAAAGTTCCCGCACCAACTCCGCCCCCTCCCTGCCCCTATTCGACTCCTTCCCCAAATCCCCACCCCACCCCTGCCTCCTTCCCTGAGCACGCCCACGTTCCCGCTCCTCCCCCCTCCCTCCTGAAGCTTGTTATTCCACGAAACAGCTGTTTTGCGGCAGCAAGCACTGGGAGGTAGGCGAAGGAGTGGGGATGCGGGCGTGCTCAGGGAGAAGGCGGAGGTGGGGTGGGGAGCTTGGCTGCCGGTGGGTGCAGAGCACCCACTAATTTTTCCCAGTGGGTACTCCAGCCCCGGAGCACCCACGGAGTCAGCGCCTATGCTGCAAAGCACTGTAGGACACCCAGGGTTGCAGGGAAAGTGGGACACAACCTCTTACTGATCTGGATTGCACTCCGAACTCCATGACAGGAGGCCACAGCACCACTTCCATACAACCGAATACCCCTGCAGACCACAGCAATATCCCCTTAATTAACTCTAACCCCCTGTGATGGGATGTACAAACCCTATGCTGGGGAACAGAGGGTTAAGGAGCAGCTCTGGGCCCTGGAGGCTCCGCCCAGCTTCATCTGCTGGGTGTGCTCACAATGGATGTGGAGCTTGAAAGGGCACTGCGCAGCCTGGGTGGTCAGTGCAAGGGAGCAGACCTTCCTGGTAGCTCCTGCAGGGGTACAGCAGGAGTTCCATGCTGCCTGAAGCAGACCTCAATATGGAGCTGCAGGCCACCATCAGAGAGATAGCAGACACCATCAGAGTGAGGGTGAGGAACCTCTGGACCCCTTTCAGTTGAGTACGTGTTGCAAGTCAATAACCAGGCCCCTATTGGGCCTCTGGAGAGGCAGGGGGTACTGTAGGAAGAAACCTAGGGAGCAAACTTCGTGATTCTGTTGAACTACCAGCCCCAGGGCCCTGGGTCAGAACCAAGTGGAGCGCTGCCAACTCACAGACTTGAGCCACTAGGCACTACTGCCAAACCACAGACTTGAGCCACAAGGGGTATAGAGAGTTAGTGCCACAAACACAAGGTGATCCCCCCCCCCATCATGCCCACTCATATAACACAGCACCACTGGGGCTGAAGCACAGTCAACCCCCACCATGTAATCTTTCTCCCTGAAATGACTGTCACTGTGTGGGGGGTCCCCCCACACACCTCCCTTTTTAGAAGGACACTCAAAGCTGCATACCCTTCCCCCCAAGGAGAAGTGCATGCAGAGTCACAGAGACCCCATTTGGGCAGGAGAGGTGCCTACCTGCACTCAGCACGCAGCCCTGGGAAGTATACCTGCAGCAGAGAGAGGTGGGACAGAAGGTGAGAGACTGAGTGAACAGCGAGGGGCAGGGAGGGAACCCTGAAAACACAGCTCCTGCACCCCCTTGCTGAGCCCATCCACCTGGAAGAGAAAAGGGAACCTGCTCCATGACCTCCATCACCCCACCCCAAAATCTCAACCACCACACGGGACAGGCATCAAGGTCAGACGCCAGTTAGGGTGCAATGGGGGAAATCAGGGGAAAGGACAAACTGGAGCTTGTCAGGGAAATTGGGGGGGGAATGGGATGCTTGGGACAGGAGGAACCTGTGAGGATCTGGGAGGGAAATGGGGGCTGTGAGGAGGGTAGGCCCTGTTAGGGGAAGGTGTGTGGGAGGTGGGCTGTGAAAGAAATCAAGGGTCTCCTATGTCCATTCTACAGAGCCCCTGCCACTTCCCCCTCCTCCCATAGGACCTATCTCCCATACCCTGGCACTTGCTGTGGGACCAATACTCCCATCCCTCCCTCTCCAGTCACTCCTCACCTGTCGATCAGATACTTGGCCAGCTGGGAGTGCAGGGAGAAGCCCAGCTGCTCCTTGAGCTGGCACCACTGCTCCAGGTGGCCCCCGATGCGGATGCGGCACTTGCTGCGCCGGGCGTCCAGCTCCTTGCGCTTCTGTTTGCGGATGCACTCAGAGGCCCGCTGGCGGCCCTGCCGCCTCTGCTCCATCCTCCTACCAAGGATGCTGCCTGCCTGGGAGCGGGGAGAGAGAGAGACTAGGGCATAAGCTGCAAACCCCTTGGGGCCACACAGAGGGAGTGGTGCTGAGATCCTGTCCGTGGTGATGTGGGAGACACACTGAGACAGATACAGGGGGCAGTGAGCCCAACTAGGACATTACTGGGGGTGAGGAAAGCATCTGAGAACCCAACTAGTGAAGACTGTACCCACCAAAAGAAATAGTGTGTGGGGTGAGGGACCAAACAAGGTAGAGGGACGTCTCAGTAGAGATCGGTCAGTCAGGAGAAGGCAAGGGGAATATCCCAGGAAGAAATGGGTCGGGGTGGGGGGGGGGGTGGGAGGGAGGAAAAGGGACTATCACATCATTAGGGTGCAAGGAGATAAGGGGTGTGGGGGACAGGCCTCCCAGAGAGATTCTCAAAGGCCTCTTCCCTCTCCTGCTGTATTAGTTTGTCTAAAAGTAATCAGTTTCATCAACAACACCCAACCCCTTCCTCACCAAAGGAGTAAATCGATCTATACATTCATTGTGCAGTGCCCTTTACTTGCTGCTCCCCCCAATGCATCCCTGGGACCCACTGTGCCCTGCCCTTCTCACCACATAGGGACAGTGGTACCCAATGCCCCACTCCAGCCTGCCCCAGTAACATCCCCTGAACAAACTCAGGGCCAGGCCAGGCCAGTCACCACCTCGGCTACCCATACAGCCCTAGAGCTACCACCCCACACTGCCTGCCTTCCCCCAACCATGGCCCCTCAGCCCTGCCCCTCCCACCAAAGCCCCTCCTCAGCTCCGCCCCCCACCCTTGTCTCCCCCACCATAGCCCCGCCCCTACTCCTTAGACCACCTCTGCCCCTTCCATTACAGCCCCTCCCCTTTTCCTCAACCCCACCCATCACCATACTCCCTCCAATATTCATCAGCCCCATCCCTGCCCCTCCCCTTCTCAGAACCACCCCCGGTCCTCCCATCCTCAGCTCCACCCACCACCCCTGTCCCTACCACCATAGCTCCTCCCATTTTCCTCAACCCTGCCCCTCCCGCATCATAGCCCCTCTTCCCCAGACTCCCCCGTCCCTACCACCATAGCCCCGCCCCTTTCCCTCAACCCCATCAGAGCCCTGCTCCTGCCCACTTCCACGAGGGGCCCTCTCCTCTATGGCACCTCCCCCAAGGCCCGGATCACCCTCCCCTTCCCTCAAGCTGCGCTTCCAGCCGGGCGCCTCTGGCCAATTAGAGCGAGGCGCGCGGCAGGAGCGGCCGTTGTGCGGGGAGAGGTGGGTGCGCGCGCTAATCCCCCTTGACTCTCCCCCTCCCCAACTGCCTCTTGCGTTTTTTCCGCCGCGGTACCTTAAAGTGGGCCCGTTGGGGCAGAGCGCGGGATGGGGGCAGCACCGGGTCCCGCTCCGTACCCCCGAGCCCGACCCGGAGCCCCCCACCCCTTTCCCTGAGCTTACCCCGAGGAGGGGAGGGCCCACCCTAGGGCCGTGTCCCCTTTAAGAGACAGACCCCTCCTCCCCCATCGCTTACACAGCGCTGGCTGAGACCGTGACAAGATGGCGGCGCACCCCGAACTCCACAAGTTCGGGAGGAGCGCGCATGCGCCGCAGATACCCTCCGGCCGATAGAGGGAGTGTGGCCCGGTGCATCACGGAAAATGGAGTCCTGCGCGCAGGGACTGACGGGATTTGGAGTCTCCGGCTAACCGCCGAAGGGCACCTCGGCTCTCACAGGGGCATCATGGGAATTACACCATGTATCTATGCTGGAGTTAGATGTTCTCGTCTTTCCCCCTACCCTGATGCATGATGGGAGCTGTAGTCACTAGCCACCCCTATGTATGATGGGAGCTGTAGTCTTGTTCCCGTGGTGCATGATGGGAACTGTAGTCCTCAGGCTCCCATTCAGCAAGGGACTTAAGCACTTGCCTGACTGGGAACACATGAGTACTCTTGATTGCAATGGTGCTGTGCATGCATTTAAGTATACTCCTGGGGGAGTTCTGCATCACTGCTGCAAAATTCATGTCTCCTGCAGATTTCTTTGCTTCGTCACAGAAAAATGACTTCTGATGGGGAAGCAAAGGGAAGCTGCAAGAGTGGTCACATGCCCTTCTGAAGAAGTGCAGGCAGGGTGGTTTGGGCACCAGGAGCAGCTGGTAGAGACATAAATCACCTCCAGGGGGCTGAGCTCTGTGTGTGTGTGTGTGTGTGTGAGAGAGAGAGACGCACATTGTCCCTCTCACTCGCTATTGCAGTATGCTCGATGTGCAAGGGCAGGGCTTTGGGGTGTTTCTGAGGAGGTAGGCATGGGGTAGGCTCTGTCTCCTCAGACAGAACAGAATGTAAGAGCCTGGCTGCTTAGTGAATTCTTCCCATTGTCTTTGTGAATTCCCCCAGGAGTGTAAAAACTAGGGTGACCAGATGTCCCGATTTTATATGGACAGTCCCGATTTTTGGATCTTTTTCTTATACAGGCTCCTATTACCCCCCACCCCCGTCCCGATTTTTCACACTTGCTGTCTGGTCACCCTAGTAAAAACAGGTGTAAACATTTTAAGGCTCCTTTACTTTGCCAGAGTGGTGTAAAGGACAGTACGGCCTTATAAATGCTTATGGTGCTTGAGTGATTAGAACTGGTCTAAATTTTTGGACTGAAAAAATTTCCTATCAGAATGTGCTCCATGAACTGTTTGCTACTGACCTTTCTGGAGATGGTTAGTAGCCAATATAAATTGAGTTTGATTCCTCAGCGCTCACTTGCTTTTCAGTTGCCTATGATGTAACATTGAGCATATGAACTTTATGTATTTGTTGACTAATAACTAGAAGTAAAGGGTCAAACCTACATTACTATTAGACAAAGGGGTTTGGCAATTTCCTCCAATGCTCCCCACTCCCATTCTCCGTAAATTGTATTGTAGTTGAAATAAATTACCTATATTATTGAAAGCAGCATGACTATACTGCATTATTTTGACAAATAAAACATACAGAATTTTTAATTTTTTTGGCAAAGAATTCCCCCCAGGAATATTAAGTACCTTCCTGAACTGAGGCCTTAAAGAGCCCGGAAATGCAGTTCAATGGCCCCATTCTCCTCCATTTGGGGAGGATTTTCTGGTCTCAAAAAGGAAATGAAACTATAGCTTGGTCTGTATCTAAAACTTAAAGGGGCATCGCTACATCAGCCAAAAAAACAAAAACACACCCCATGCCTCACTGCTGTACTTATACCTTTCCCCATAGCCCCTCTCTTCAGTGGAGCGAGAGGCTGGTTGTGGTGCTGGCTTGTAAAGGAAAAGAGGTCAGATTGCATCTTCGTTCTGCCATGGGCTTTCTGAGTGTCCTTGGGCAAGTCGCTTAGCTTTTCTGTGTCTTGGTTTCCCATCGGAAAGTGGGGATAATAGCACATCCCTGCCTCACAGCAGTATGGTGAGAATAGGTAGATGAAAGATTGTGAAGCGCTTGGAGGTTTACTGATGAAATGCCTCTCTAAGAAATAGACATTACTGTAACAAGGTCTTGGTTTCCATGTCCTTTTCAGGAGCCTGACCCTTTGACCTTCAGAGAAGCCTCAGGGAGGTCCCAGGAAGGGGTGGGGTGATGCAGAAGAGACAGCTATCCCCCGCCCACTGCCACCAATCCTTCTGTACAGAGCAGGCAAGCATAAATGGCTCTCTCTGAGTATGTCTACTCTCGAATTGCAGATGTAGCTTAGGCCTTGTCTAGACTAGAAAAATTCTACTGATGTAGCAAGCAAAAGCATCATGCCAGTATAAGCTGTGTAAACTAGGAGGGTCTGCCAAGACAGTTATGTTAGCAAATCTTTTCTAGTGTAGACAAAACCTAAGGCTCCAATCCTGTAATTGGATGATACATTTTACAGCCAGAAGGGACCATTATGATCATCTAGACTGTGAACAAGCATGTATTGTTGTCTTTTGAGGGTAGTAGGATTGGCTTGGAACCCTGGTTGTTTGAGGGAAGTTTTGAGAGGAGAAGTCAGTTCAGGATGCTCTGGTTTTGGGAGATCGGGGAGACTGAAGCTGGTGCCTCTGCTGTTTCTTTTCGGGGAAGGGAATAGTTGATGGTGGAAAGGGGCATCTTGTGCATTTCATAATTTCAAAGGCTTAAAGAAGGATCATTACTATGGGAAATTAAAATAATTTTATAATTGAGCTTCTCTAAGGGCAGCTGTGATTGGCTAAAAATCACATCTGAAAAGGACTGCCAGAGGGCATGATGTCACAGAACGGATGACATATCACACTTGGTTTTGCTGGGAAAGGATGTAGCTTTCCATTGGTTAGCATCTGATCAATCAGAAAGTGAAGTGTGTTGGTTTTTTCCCCCCTTCTGCCAAGGTTTTCAAAGGGCCAGGGGGCTGGCAAGGTTAGTTCATAGTTCCGCTTGATAAGATGAGCCAAGCCAAGGCAAGCCAGACTTCATCTGACCAGGCTAGAAAGTAACACAGGAAAAGAAAAGCCAGAAAGACCAGGCAAGCAAATTGCTTGAACACTGTCAGCTGGTGACATGAGTGAGCGTATGAATTCTGGTGAGACCTCCAAGCACTTCAAGGCCAAGGTGTCCTATTCATCCAGGACCGGGCTACTGTTCCCCGTTAGCCACATGGATAGGATGCTCTGCAGAGGAAACTTTGCAAAGGGCATTGGAGCCACAGCCTTGGTTTATGTGGCTGCAGTTCTTGAATACCTGATCTTCAACATTGTGGATAGGGCTGGCTCCATCACCAAACACCACAATAAGCATCAGATTTCCCCATGGCACCTGAAACTCGCTATCCGAAATGATTTTGAGCTCAACAAGCTGCTGGGTAGGGTCACCAATTATCAGCGTGGGGATGCAGCCAACAACAAGTCTCTGCTTTTCCAGCCCAAAAAAACCAAGGACAGGAAATCCTCCAGAAGAAGGACTGTTCCACCTCCCATCCCTGCTGAGTGAGGACTGAGCAAAAGGGAAGGAATCGACTTGATTGCTAATCACTTTTCCAACTCAACAATTGTGATTTAATAAAAGAGATTAAAATGCCCTGTCTGACTTTGTGAATTCCTTTTCTCTGTTGTTCATCTAAGGTTGTAAGGGGTAACTCAGGAATTTAGGACGCTGCACAGATACTGTGATATGAAAGCCTTGATAGATATAATATAAGCATTTAATAAAAATAGACATGCTCAGAATGGCTTAAGACTGTTCGAAGTGGTTATCGTAGATTTATTATTCTGCAGGTATTTCTCCAATTGTCTGAACATTAGGTCCATTTTTCTAGGCTGTGGAGCTGCTTTGGATCAAGTTCTTGATGAAGACCGGGAGAACAAACTCCCCAGGGGAGCAGTAAATCCAGATACAAAAATAAGAGGGAGCCTGTGAGCTAAATTTTCAAAAGGGACCAGTGTTTTTCAGTGCTGTAGGTTTTGGTTGCCCAGTGTGAGATATCCTAAATGAGCTTGAATTCCAGGAGAGTGCTGAGCACCCGATTCCTGAAAATCAGGTCTCTTTACATTGTCCAAAGCTGGGCATCCAAAAATTGATGTACTCAAACTTACTGTCCATAAGAACATAAGGATGGCCATACTGGGTCAGACCAAAGGTCCATCTAACCAAGTATCTTGTCTTCTGACAGTGACCATTGCCAGGTGCTTCAGATGGATGAACAGAACAGGTAATGGTCAAGTGATCCATCCCCTGTTGCCCATTCCCAGCTTCTGAAAATTTATACCTATGGGTCTGTTTTTCTCTCTCTGGTGTAAAATTTGGTATAACTCAATTTTTTTTCAAATGATTAGATAGCTGGGAGTTTGAAATAAACAATGACCACCTTTATATTAGCAAGCTGAGATGAGTAATAATCAGAGGCAACCCGTGCCTGATAGTGGGGAGGCGAGGGGTGCAGTGAGGGCAGCCAGCTTCAGTAGTGTTACTGAGCATGCCCAGTCTGTGTGAGCATGCTCAGTCCAAGCCAAGCAGCAAATCTGGGGGTGGGGGGAGCCTTGCCCCCCGTCCCCTCAAGCATCCCCTCTGGTAATAATGCTTCAAAAAAATTAAATGTATAAAGTCATGGGGCTCCAATCCTGGTTGGGATCTCTAGATGCTACTATAATAATAATGATAAATAATTTAGTTATTAAAATGCATTTAAACTCAAAGATGGTAATTACAGAAATATGATGATAAATCTACAGGATAGAATGGTTTGTGTGACAGTTAAAAAAAAAATTATTCTCACAATGATCACCATGACTACACCAAAATAAGTATAGAATAAATTATTATTAACATTATTTGTAAAGCACAGCCCTGTTGAGATGCTCAGCATACTGTGTAAGCTAATGTTGGTAGTCCAACGCTGGCAATGATGATGATAAATAACCTTATAACAATATGGAAATACATTAAAACATAATATCCCTCCTCCCAATTTAAAATTTTAACCAGTCTAGGGGTCCAGTGCTGACCCTGCAAATGCTTACTACCAAGTACTTACTCCCATGAATTAATCCCTTGGAAGTCAATGGGCCTTCTTGAAGTAGTAAGCGTGACAGTCATGGCAATATCCAGCAGTATCCTGGACAAACCTGATTGAATTAAGTTTTAAGTATTTTAGGAGTTCAGGGTATTAAGAAAGCAAATGTTTCTGTGCTATTGTGGGATTGCATGGAACTTCTTTAGAAGGAAGAGCAGATTAAAGCAATCTTGGGGAAGTGGTGTGAGCTTTGAATGACGACGTTGACCAATGTAGTGGGCATAAATGATCTTTTGGGACACTACATGTGAAATGGAATTCCTGGGAAGTATATGGGAGAAGGGGATTGCAAACTTCCACCTACAGGTTCAGCCTTTGAAACTTTGCATTCCGGAGGGGGACGAGAGACCTTATTTCTGCTGATCCCCTGTTACATGAGGACAGTCCAAAGACAAACTGTATGGCAGAGTAGCTGATTTAGGGTTATGTCTACACTTAAAATGCTACTGCAGTGCAGTAGTGCTTCAGTGTAGACACTCACTACAAAAATGGGAGGGGTTCTCCTGTCACTGTAGTTAACCCACTTCCCAAGAGACAGTAGCTAGGTCAATGGAAGAATTCTTCCATTGACGTAACGCTGTCTAGACTTGGGGTTAGGATGGCATAGCCATATCTCTCAGGGTTTCAAACCCATACCCCTGAGAGAGATTGCTGTGTTGAGGTAAATTTCCAGTGTGACCAGCCCTCGCTTATGAGGGTGCTTGTTCTGAGCTAACAGCTGTTATGAACTCGTGACCACAGAAACTCCCCTGGGTGGGTTTTGAAGGACAGTTCACTGGCCAGAACCCTTGTTTGAATTGCAGTGAGCTCGGGTAAACTTATTAGCATGTTTTAGGTTCTACTGTTGTTCTGAATAGGTTTTCTCTGTAATGCTTTTACCTTAAGAATAAATGTGCTTGGTTAGAAAGAGCTATACGGTAGCTTCACTGTGGCAATTACACTGTTTACTGTCACTGAGAAGAAAAGTAAAGCAGGTTAGCTTAGGCAGCCTGACTTTGCTGGGAGCTCTGCAATCTGGAAATACCCTGGTAGGAGGGAGAGAGATGCAGGTCTCCACTCAGAGAGGGGTGATGGCTTAGGAGCCAGGAGCCTAAGTGGACCACAAGGGGGAATACAGGTGCTGTTGCGCTGAACTATAACAGTAAGCACTGTGCTTAGTAGCAAGTGACTGCAGGATCCAACTTTTTAAGAGGTAAAAGGGATACAGGGGAAAGTAACGAATAGGAGGAAAACTAAAAAGGTTCTGTGAATAACACATTCAAAATGAGGTTATTTCGAAAAATTGGGAGAGGTGGATTGAGAGCTAGTTTTGCGTGTTAGGAGCCAGCACTGCAAATGGATAATCTCCAGCCAAATCAAACACTTGATGGTTAGCATCCCTGTCTAAGATCACAGGACAAGGCCCCAGGGAGGAGTTATTAAACATGACCAGAGTGTACACCAGTTAGACCTATTAAAAATCCTAGCATCTATGGTCAATATTGAACCAGTCCATCAAAGTCACTCCATCACTTCACAGGCAGGTACTGTGAAGAAGGCAAGAAGGTGACAATTTATCTCTGTCCTTCTGTTTTGATTTGAGGATTGCTTTTTAAGGAGTGGTTTGACTTCACAGCCTGAGCATGGAAGTTTTAGTTCATTGTAGTGGTTTGTAAAATAGGTGATAAAAGAGATCCAACACAAAAGATGAGGACTCATCATATTTCCTTCCATCAGAGCAGGGCCAAGAGTTTTATCCCAAGAGACTTTTATGTATCACTCTTTTAAGTCCATTTTCTTAACACTGATTAAAAATGGTTTACCAACCAAAGCTAAGAAAATGCACTTCAAGCTACCATTGCCTCATGGGAATGGAAGTTCAGTAAAGATTTCCACACAATCCTAAGAATCTGAACTATTGAGATGAAGGGTGTGTACAGGGAGATCTTGGCGGACTAGCAAAATACGTGGACCACTGGCGATAATTGGAATATTAATTATCATGCTGATTGCCAAAAGCAGCTAAATCAGTAGGTCTTAACAGGCCTCTGCAATGACCTTAGGATAACTAAGCAAGCAGCCAGCAGGGGTGGTGGGGGTGGAGGGCCTGACCTTCTGTCCTTCCTGTTGAGGTCTCTGTCTAAAACACATACCTCAGCAATTTCAACAGAGAGCTTATCTATATCTGCCCATTGGTGCTGACACCAGGGGGCACTACTACCCCTGAAATGGATCTTTACTGACTCCAGGTGGAGCAGATTACTGTCATACCAGTGAAAAAGGTCCACAGCAATTATTTTCAATACACAGCAGTTTATTGAGAAGGAATTACACAAGGGGTAAAGGCTTATATCAAGCACATAACTCCTACGTTAGACTTTAAGAGCAATCTAATAAGAGCTTTACATTCCCCTTAACGAGCCTCTCTTTCACAAACATACACAAACAGGCCCTGCGCTAGCTTCACACAGTTCCTGCTTGGCAAACAGAGAAGGTGGTTACCAATTTTACAGACTGCTTCTTCTCTCCTGGTCTGTTCTTCTCAGCCCTCTGGTCTGTCTCGGATTCCCCCGAAGCAAGGCCTCGGTTGCCTTGAGACCCCTCTGGTTCACAGTCCTACTCGAGCCTACGGAGCAGAGTTTTGGTTACTCCATCTAGGCTAGCAGCATTGCTTCTTTATGTGTCAATTAAGGAATCCCAACAGTAATTTAATTTGCTTGATTTTTATGCTCTTTTTCCTCAAAGGAGTCATATGTCCTCAAAGGAGTCATGGCTTAAAAGCATGCCCAGTAGGTGTATGGTTACTAATTTTTACCTAGTTAGTATTTTTAGAAGGGGCAGGAGGGATGATACCGAACGAAGGTCACCCAATGTCTACTCACTCATCAATCATTCACTCTGGCTCTCTGTGTGACGTTCCTGCTGTAAGATCACTATAACCAGGTTGACCTGTGCTCCATGCTGGAACTTTATACATGTGATATTTATTTTTGCATGGGCCCATATTTGCTGACCAATAGGTTCAATATCGATTGTAACGCAGACTTTGACAGTTTTTTATTAAATTTGCTTCTGCTTAAAGGGAGCTTGCTCCCAGGTTCCTTTGCAGCCATTCAGCCATATTTAAGTCGTGGCAAGTTATGGTCTCACCATTCATTCAGTATGGCCACGCCAATTTGGCACCATCCCAACAGTTGGGATGTGTTTGTCAGGGCCCTCAAGACATGGACTCTGCAAAAAAAATAAAATCTGTCTATTTAATGGTTTGAGGAGACCTTTTGCTTAAATTTTGAAATTGTTTGCTTAACAAGTTTTTTTTATTGACATGTTATTGTTAGAGTAACCCAAATAAATAAGGAGAGAAAGTATGGCGATTTTTCAGGAACACTTCATGGACACACCATAGGGTTCCCAAAGGCAACTGAAAGACTGGCCAATTGGACGGCTGTTGTTGTACCACTTGAAGACCACTCCAGACTTCAGTAATTATTGATTTTTGGAGTGTTTTACTAACCAGTTGCAGACGTGTGTAAATGCTTCAGACTAAATAAAGTAAAACGGCTCTTGTAGTGTACTGTTTGGGCCAATCATCTATCAGTCAGACGGACGTGGCTCCATTGATTTATTCCCTGCCACTGCCTCACCAAGAGTAATAGTTACCAAGAGCTTTGGGTTTTTAGAACCATGGTAACAGGGAGGCCATCACCCTTTTAGTATGAGTAAGAGTTATGCACCCTCTCAAGCTCCTCCTGGTGTTCCCTTCTTGTTATCAACAGCACCTGGCTTGGTTTGAGTTTAGGACGGTTGACTTTCATCCGGGAACTGCAACCCTGGATCTGATCGGAGCTCCATCTAGTCTGGGATCCTCTCCCTGACAGAGGCTAATACAAGAAATCTCAAATATCTAATTATGGTCTTTCTCGACTAGCCAATGAATCTGGGGTAAGGGTGTTAGGCACCCAACTCTCATTGAAAATCAGAGGGACCTACACACCTAACTCCTTTGAAAATCCCTGCCTGGGAAAACAAGGAGGAGTGGAGTTGAGAAACAGCTTCCTGACAGATACTGCAGCCCCAGATATCTCACAGTCTCAACATCTGAGTTTTTTTTGTTTTAGAAATATGTGTAAATGTACGCAGAGAGCAATCAGGTGGGAACATTTTCTTCATCATTCAGACATTTATAGAGTTCTCCTCCTTCTGGGCTCAATTATAAATTCATAGGGTACGTCTACACAACAAAAAAAGACCCATGGCAGTGAGTCTAGGAGCCTGGGCTAACTGACTTGAGCTCATGCTGCAGGGCTAAAAATAGCAGTGTAGACAAACCGACTCGGGTTGGAGGCCAAGGTCAGAGAGACCCTCCTTCCTTGCTGGTTTTCAGAGACTGGGCTCCAGCCCGAGCCCGAATGTCTATACTGTTATTTTTAGCCCAAGTCAGTGGATCTGGGCTCTGAGACTTGCTGCTGTGGGCTATTTTTTTTTTTCTGTTATAGATGTACCAATGGATTCCAAAGCCAGAAGGGACCATTGGGATCAGCTAGTCTGACCTCCTGTATAATACAGTCCACAGAACTGCCCCCAAATAATTCACCCTCCCTATGGTTCTGTCACCCTCCCACAGTGTGTCACAGCTCCAGTTTGACTGTAACACCTTTGGGGCAAGGAAAAAGTCTTTTTGTGTTTCATGTGGCATGCTGGGCCCTCTTTTAGTTAACAGCATATAACAATGTTCATAAGAATCCTAAAAAGCTGGCACAGTCCCTTAAGGGTTTGTTAAGGCAATTAGAGCCACAGAAAAAAATGTAAATGAATGATGAGTGAATCCATTGAAATAAATAATAAATGCAATGATAACATGATTAATAAACTGATAAGGGGCAGCAGGAGTCCTTTATAACCCCATAAAATCACCATGTCATTCCAATTTTCCAACTCGTTCTTCCCAAGTGTCAACAAGCAGGTGGGGTATTACGATCCCTTTCGTTTCTATGAGGGAGGGAATGGCTCACAGTCCCACATTGTGAGGCTCTGGAGTCGTTATATGCACCACTGCTATGTGACCAGCCAGGGCATTGTCCCAGCCAGCCAATCACAGGGCTCAGGTTACCCTTCATTTTAATGCTGGCAATTATATAAGGGTGCCACTGAGGGGAGGCTCCTGGCATTCGCAGATGGTGAGGTGAGGAAGTGAGACGGGGAGCGGAACAGCACAATGGTGGCTACTCAGAAAGGGAAGAAAAGAGGCCAGAGGAAAAGGAAGCCCCAGCGAAGGAAGGCCACGTGTAGGAAGCCACAGATAAAGCAGAAGAAGCTGCCACTCAAGGGAGGGAGGAAGGTGAGGCACAAGCCTGCAGTGAGGCAGGTGAGGCGAGGCCGGGGGCTGAAGCGCCCATATGATTTGTATGTGTCTAAGATGCTAAAGCAGCTGCATCAGGACAAGGTGCCCATGTCAGCCAAGGCCAAGGGAGCGATGATTTCCTATGTGAGGAAGGTCTACAACAAGGTGTCCTCGGCAGCAGAGTGCCACAGAAAGAACAGCGGCTGCTGCACCATCGGCTCGAAAGAGCTACAATCTGCCCTGAGGCGGGTGATGCCAAAGAAAGTGGCCAAGCATTTGGCCACTTCCATCAACAGCAATTCTCCATAGGGAAATGCCCCCTTCCCTTCCCTCCATAGGCTGGTATAAGAGAAGAGAATAATAAAGGGAGAAGGGAGAGGTACAAACTCCAGCCTGAGAGAGACCTCAAAGCCCATCTGATTAAAAATCTGACAATGCCTTAAAGATGCCTAGCAATCCTGCACTCTGATCCACACAGGGAGACCAACCTTTGATTTTTCCTACAAGAGACTCAGTTACAGAATATACCAAATGGGTAAAAATGAATTTCCATCACTAATCAGAAGAGGCCACCCTATTGCTGCCTTGAGTGAGTGAGAGACACAGACCTCTATTGAGACTATCACTTCTGGACCCGATCGAGACCTGTTTTCACTGGAAAGCAGAGGCCATCCTGCTTCAAACTGGATCAGTGACAAAGATTTGGGCAGAAGACACCCTCACGCTGATGATGAAATGAGCAAGAGACTTTCCATCATAGTAGGTTCTGAACCATAAAGACTCAGAAGAGAGATTTGCCATCATGAGGAAGTAAAGGATTGCATTAGGGATTTTCCTAAGAGGAAAAGTGGTATCTTGTGATTATAATAAAGCAGGATTTTAAGCAGCACTTTTTTATTGTAATGTATATTGGGGAATAATGAGGAGGGTGAGTTGTGCTTCAGAATATAATGTGTAGTATCATAAGCATAGGCGCCAACTCCGTGGGTGCTCCGGGGCTGGAGCAGACAGAGAAAAAAAATAGTGGGTGAAAAAGCACCCACCGGTGGGCCCCCCCAATTAGCTCTTCCTCCTCCCTACCAGTGCCTCCTGCCCGCTGATGATCAGCTGTTCAGTGGTGGGCAGGAGGCGCTGGGGAGGAGGGGAAGAAGTGGGGGCAGGAAGAGGTGGAGTGAGGGTGGGGCATGCTCAGGGGAGGGGGCAGAACAGGGTGGGAAGAGGCGGGGCATGGATGGGGACGGGACCTTGGGGAAGGGGTGGAGCGGGGACAGGGTCTGGGGCAGAGCGGGGGTCAAGCACCCCCTGGGAAATAAGAAAGTCGGTGCCTGTTATTGTGCGTTCTTACTGTCTTGAATAGAGGAGAATTCATGCATCCCTTTCAGTCACTTTTCCTGATCCGTATCACAGATTGAAAGTAAATATCCAATCCAGGATGGTAAAAAGGCCACCACTGGGAACTGAGATAAATAAAAAATTTTATGAGATTTTAACCCATTCAGGGCTAGTCTGCACTACCGTGCTACATTGGTGCCCCAGCATCACTGTGCTGCATCTGGTCAAGATGCATTATGCCGACAGGAGAGCACTTTCCCGTTCGCATAATTACTTCACCTCAATGAGAGGTAGAAACGATGTTGGCTGGAGAGCATCTCCTGCTAATATAGTGTGGTGTGGACAGCACTTTAGGTCAATGTTACTTGTGTCACGGAGTGTGGGGGAGTCAGGACCCTGCACCCCTCTTCCTGAGATTCACCATGACTCTCAGCCAGCCAGTAAAACAGAAGGTTTATTAGATGACAGGAACACAGTACCAAGCAGAGCGTGTAGGTACAACCAGAACCCCTCAATCAAGTCCTTCTGGGGGGTTTAGGGAGCTTAGACCCCAGCTTGGGGTTCCCTGCGTTGCACTACCCAGCCGAAACTGAAACTAAACCAAAACTCCTCCAGCAGCTTTCTCCCCGTCCCCTCTGCTCCTCCTCTCCTTTGTTCAGTCTCCCGGGCAGAAGGTGTTATTTCTCCCAACCCTCCTCCTGGCTCAGGTTCCAGCTCAGGTAGCTTCCTTCAAGGGAAGTCCCCCATCCCCAATGCAACCCCCCTGCAACATTCCCAGGTCAAATCTGCCCCGCTCCCTGCTCCGCTCCCTGCTCCGTCACAACTTGCATTGCCTGGGGGGTGGCTTTTTCACACCCCCGAATGACGTAAATTACATCGACTTAAGCGGTAGTGTAGATAATCCCTAAGATGAAGAACGGACATACACCCTCTACAGAGAGAACACTCACAACACTCTCCAGTGCCTTACCAACATAAAAATGGCCATACTGAGTCAGACCAAAGGTCCATCTAGCTCAGTATCCTGTCTTCTGCCAGTGGCCAATGCCAGATGTCCCAGAGGGAATGAACAGACCAGATAATCATCAAATGATCCATCCCCTGTTGCCCATTCCCAGCTTCTGGCAATCAGAGGCTAGGGACACCATCCCTTACATCCTGGCTCATCGCCATTGATGGACCTATCCTACATGAATTTATATAGTTCTTTTTTGAACCCTGTTATAGCCTTGGCCTTCACAACATCCTCTGGCAAAGATTCCACAGGGTGACTGTGCATTGTGTGAAGAAATACTCCCTTTTGTTTATTTTAAACCTGTGCCCATTAATTTGATTGGGTGACCCCTAGTTCTTGTGTTACGAGAAAGAGTAAATAACACTTCCTTATTTATTTTCTGCACACCTGTCATGATTTTATAATATTTTATGTATAGTTGTGTCTTCTGAAGGATAGGTAGAGCCATGTGTCATCTGCATATTGCTGGCACTTGAGTCCATATGGTCTGACCAGTTCATCTACTGATTGCATATAGATATTGACTAAGACTGGAAAATTGATCTTGTGGGAGTCCACAAGTGAGGGATCTAGTTTCCAATAACTACTCATTGGATGCGTCCCTCCAGGAAGGACATAAGCCATTTTAGCTCATTCCACCATAGCCTTGCCCCCTCTCTGCTGTGGGACAGCAGTGGTCCCAGCAGCCATCATCCACATGGTTAACAGTGGTGAGTGCTGCAGAGAGGTCAGGAAAGATGAGAATGGATATGTGCCCTCTGTCCGTTGATAGCAAAACATCATCATCCATCAGTGCCACTAAAGTTGTCTTGTGTTCAAGGTAAGTTTTGAGCAACCATCTGCAAGATGAACAGCTGCCCACCATGGTTAGTAAAAGCCAGCATTTGGATGGTTATTACTGATGGGAAATGGTAATATCTCCCTTTCTAAGAGCAATTTTTCTGACACTATTATCTCTCCAACTTTTGCTACCAAATGCAGTGCTCCCTACCAACTGTAGTCTTATCGAGTTCTGTGGAGAACTCATGGTTATAAGTACTTCCCTTGGTTGTAAGTGTTTGAAGAACAGGGTTCTAAGAGAATCAGACATAATTCAAACAGACACAAGCATTTGAGTATGTTATAATGGGGATTCTTCATCGCATTTTAAGCTGTTTCTTCACGAAGGTTCAGAAAGTGACTTGTCTTTATTTTAGAGATGGAGATTTTCTGAGATTAGCACTTGTTCTACATTTATATGTGTTTAGGGAGAGCTGAAAGGAAATATTTTATATCACAAATAAATAGATTTGCAAGGCCTAAAATGCAGCACAGTTCCTCAGGGATTTGTTAAGGCAATGGATGCCAAAAAATAAAGTAAAATATATGCCAAATTCTTCCCTTAGTTATTCTGGATTTAAACCTCCAATAACTCCAAAGACTTCAGCTAAATTACTCTGAATTGACACTAAAGTAAGAGAGAATACCTTAGCCCATCAAAAACAATGATGTTATTGTTAATAATAATGAATAACATTTAAATTGAAATATTAATGCAATAAATACTACTAAGTAATTGATAGCATAAAATACTAATAAAATAATGCAATATAGTAAAATAAAATAAAACAGCATTATTAACGTGGAAATAATATAATATCATCTCCTTAAACTTTTAAAGAGCAATTGAAGTCTGTTATAATTCTTTAAATTCAACCTATCTGCCTAATTGGCTAAAACAGCCAGGCAGTAAGCAAGGAGTTTTGCGATCTACTTGTAATGGAATGCTAAACTGTATTATATGTTCAGCCATTAGGTGGGATGATGTGTAAAATACCTTATTTAAACTAACCTCAGCCATACTTAGCAGAGCATTAAAGGATATTATGATGAACACATCTTGTGTGTATAAACAAGTTCTGTAGCCAGTCTATATCTGGTACTGAAGAACATGACATGGTGTCAGAAGTAAACTAAGAACAGAAACAGAAGGAAAACAGGAACAAAGGTTGCAGACAGAAGGTTGTAGGATCTCATCAACATGTCACTCTTCAATGCCCCCAGAGAATTTCAGCTTTGACAAACCTTCACAATGGACAGACTGGAAACAATATTTTGCAAGATTTGGCATTGCTGTCAAGCTGCACAAAGAAACTGGAGATATACAGGTGTCATCTTTAATTTATGCTATAAGGAAGCAAGCAGAGCATATCTTTAAATCCTTTGACTTTACTGAAGACAGTCACAAAGATGACTATGAAAGGGTTCTGGCTATGTTTAATACATACATATTTTATACTGCCAAGAAATGTGTTTTATGAAAAAGCATGTGTTCAGCAGAAAATTCAAAAACCAGAGGGAAACGTTGAATGTTTTATAAGAGCTCATCATGCATTGGCTGAAAACTGTGATTTTGAAACTGCAAAACATGAAAATATCAGAGACAGCCTGGTTATTGGGTTAACAGCTGATAGCCTTTCACAACAGCTGAAGAGAGATTTAACCCTACCAGGAGCTATACAGATAACGAAGCAGTCAGAATTAGTCAAACAATAGAACAAAAGGCAGGAGCAACTTGAAAAACCAGAAACTAGTTTAGAAGCTATAAACAGACACTTGATTGTCAAAAGTCATTGTCATAAAACCCCTTAGGCAAGGAGAGAGAGCTCCCAGGCTAAGAGGGACAAATTCCAGTCGACACATACAAGGTGTAGGAAAATCATATCACAAGAGATGATGCATATCCAGCCAGATGCACATGGTGTAATAAATGCAAAAAAATGGACATTCTGCATCTGTTTGCCACACCAATGTTGTCAGGGAGTTGACTCATATTACAGACAATCAAGAGCCATTGTTTCTGGGATCTATCAATTGTGATGACATAGAGCCTGTCCGGAGAGTGAAACTGAATATTCATGGCAAGACTATTGACTGTAAAATTGACTCAGAAGCTGATGTTACAGTCATGTCAGAAGGGACTTACAATCACTTTCAACCCCTCCCAGGACTGAAGTCACCTGACACAGTTCTGACTAGCCTTGGAACTATTCTGAATCATGTAACCCTTCTGCCCGTCAGAGTTGGCAGCAACAAGGGCTGGGTTCAGTATCTAGGGGTTCCATTTCAATAACATATGGCAAAACCGTCTCGAGCCCCTACTCAGTGACCTGGGACAATTACATACCACCCCCCAGGGTGCCTCTAAGCACAGAGCACAGAGGCTAAGTGTAGCAAAAGCCTTTTAATAAAGGAGGGAAAGAATGTGGCATTATGTTAGGGAAACACCACAAACAGGACTCATAACACAAACCATGAGCAAAAGACCCACCCCCAAGTAAGTTTGGCAATGTCCTTTTCCACTCAGGGAACCCAACCCATCAGTCCCTCACCCACAGTTTCTGTCCTTGGTCAGTGCAGCCCCCAGAGTTCAGAAGTTCATCTGCAGAGTTTACCTCCCAGCCTCGGTGGAAGTGGGGGGAGGTATGGAGGCATCTTACGTGCTCCACTGTCAGTCAACAGCTGATTGCCACGCCTCTCCATGGGATTCTGCTGCAGTCTTCACCGCCAGCTGCACCTCTCCACCAGCCATCCTGCTGGCTGCGCCTCTGCGCCAGCCATCCTGCTAGCCACTCTTCTTCACTAGCCACTCACCAATATGTCTTCAGCCCCCCCCCCCCCGTGATTTCAGCTTTTAGTAACTTCAGCTCTTTGTGATTTTAGCTGTTAGCAGGGGAGCCTCAGTGCTGATGCACTCAGAACCACTAGTCCAATGTAGATCTAATGTTTAGACCTAGAGATCAGTGATTTCAGCTCTGCAGCATATTACAGGATTCCTAATGGAGTCAAAATTAGCTCTATTATTACATTGTGGAGCAAGGCAGGGTCAAAATGGTGTTTAAGACCCTCAGAGAGGACCCTACACTGCCAGATACACATATATATCCCCAATCTCTCTCAGTTCACTAGGTTTTGGAACCCATGTCCCTTGCCTAGTGAGTGTTACTCAGTTGAGGGTGAGTTCCTCCATCATAAAATGCCAAGTACAGTTCTAGTGTCCTCTATTCACATAACCAGGATAACAACACTTTATTACTCCTGCCCCAATAACAAAGAGACCGGGGATCCCAAAGCAGCCAAAGTGACCATTTGAGCAAGCAGTTCCATCATGCTAGGTGGGGTAGGTGAGCCCATGCAAACAAGATCAGCCCCTGAAGTCCTTTTCCACAGCTCACCACCACATGTCAGGGTAGAGCTCATTCTGACCCTGCTTACATCAACATGGGTCAGTTCACCACAGAAACAACCAAAAAAGACAAAGGCTGTGCATTCAGAGCAGTCAAAGGAACACAGACCAACAACTTCTTCAGCTGCAGCATGGCAGCCATGATGGGCCTAGTGGGAAAGGTGGAAGAACATGATGAAGGATTTGATGATACTGGACTTTTGAAAGGAGATTCAGTACAAATCAACTTAGGAGGAGATTTATACTGAACTCTTATATGACTTACGAGGAGAGGCTGAGGGAACTGGGGTTATTTGGTCTGCAGAAGAGAAGAGTGAGGGGGGATTTGATAGCTGCTTTCAACTACCTGAAAGGGGGTTCCAAAAAGGATGGATCTAGACTGTTCTCAGTGGTACCAGATGACAGAACAAGGAGTAATGGTCTCAAGTTGCAGTGGGGGAGGTCTAGGTTGGCTATTAGGCAACAAAAATGATTAGGGGGCTGGAGCACATGAGTTATGAGGAGAGGCTGAGGGAACTGGGATTGTTCAGTCTGCAGAAGAGAAGAATGAGGGGGGATTTGATAGCTGCTTTCAACTACCTGAAAGGAGGTTCCAAAGAGGATGGATCTAGACTGTTCTCAGTGGTACCAGATGACAGAACAAGGAGTAATGGTCTCAAGTTGCAGTGGGGGAGGTTTAGATTGGATATTAGGAAAAACTTTTTCACTAGAAGGGTGGTGAAGCATTGGAATGGGTTACCTAGGGAGGTGGTGGAATCTCCTTCCTTAGAGGTTTTTAAGGTCAGGCTTGACAAAGCCCTGGCTGGGATGATTTAGTTGGGGATTAGGTCCTGCTTTGAGCAGGGGGTTGGACTAGATGACTTCCTGAGGTCCCTTCCAACCCTGATATTCTATGATTCTATGAAACACTATTTCACTAGGAGGGTGGTGAAGCACTGGAATGGGTTACCTAGGGAGGTGGTGGAATCTCCATCCTTAGAGGTTTTTAAGGCCCGGCTTGACAAAACCCTGGCTGGGATGATTTAGTTGGTGTTGGTCCTGCTTTGAGCAAGGGATTGGACTAGATGACCTCCTGATTCCAAACAGAGCACAGCCAGCTGCTGCAACAAATGGACTACCAGATGACCAAATTATTAGATGAGAAAACCAGTACAAGCCAAAGACACTTAACAGACTGATCTGTACTGAACTTCAAAGACAGTGTGATAGTGTAAATATTGTAAATGGTAGGAATGTAGAACTTAAGGGGACGGGAGATGTAATGGAATACTAAACTCTGTTGTACTGGTCAGTCACTGGGAGGCGCTGTGTGTATCATATGTTACTTAAGCCAGTGATTCTCAACCAGGGTTATGCGTACCATGAGGGTACTCAGAGGTTTTCCAGGGGGTACATCAACTCATCTAAATATTTGCCTAGTTTTACAACAGGCTACATAAAAAGCACCAGTGAAGTCAATACAAACTAAAATTTCATACAGACGATTACTTGTTTATACTACTGTATATATTATACATTGAAATGTAAGTATAATATTTGTATAACAATTGATTTTTTTTTATAATTATATGGTAAAAAAGAGAAAGGAAGCAATTTTTAAGTAATAGCGTGCGGTGATGCTTTTGTGTTTTTATGTCTGATTTTGTAAGCAAGTACTTTTTAAAGTGAGGTGAAACTTGGGGGCACGCAAGACAAATCAGACTCCTGAAAGGGGTACAGTCGTCTGGAAAGGTTGAGAGCACTGTCTTAAGCTAACCTCAGCCACACCTGGCAGAGCATTAAAGGATCTGATGATGGACATATCTGGTGTATATAAACAAGTTCTGTAGCCAGCCTATATCTGGTATAGGAGCATGACATCCCTCATAGGTGATAGTCACAACAGTGTCACAATGGGGCCCATGCTGCACTGGTCACAATGCAGTTGCCTGGAGTGGCAGCCCAGCTACCCAATCAGCTGGCACAGTGGGAACTCCTCATTTGCGTGCCAGCTCCTTTGACTGGTCAGATCTGGGAGGAGGCCAGTGGCATTTGCAGGTGGAGAAGAGCTGAGCAGAGTGGAGCCATGGCAGCTGCCCAGGGAGGGAAGAGGAGACAGCCTCTGAGGAGACAGAAGGCCCAGCAAGATGAGCCACAGGCCGCCCCCAAGCAGGGGAAGCCCCAGCCCCAGGCAGGGCATCAGATGAGGCAGAAGCCAGTGGCGAAGCGGCTGAAGACCTGCCAGGGGAAGAAGGGCCTGGGGAAGAACGGTGTCCCCGCCCGTTACGCCTCCCGGATGCTGCAGCAGATGAGGAAGGTGCGCATGTCGGCCAAGGCCAAGGGGCTGATGAAATCCTTCATGGCCGATCTCTACAGCCAGGTATCCACCGAGGCCGAGCACCTGAGGAAGCAGAAACGGCTCCCTGCCCTGGGCTCCTCAGAGGTGCGAGCTGCCCTGCAGCAGGTGATGCCGAGGGAAGTGGCCAAGCACTCGGCCACCCCCATCTGCAATGAGTCCTCATAGAGAAACATCCCTCCCTTCTCCTTGGGGGCAAGCCTGGCTGGGGGGAGAGAAAGAACAAGAGGGGAGAAGGGAGAGAAACAAGCACCAGCCTGAGAGACACCAACACCTGCCTGATTAGAAAGAGGACATTGCTTAAAAGATGATGAGAGAATTTTCCTTAGGTGCCAACCTCACAATTTTTTATGCAAGAGACTGAGCTATAGGAGAGACTGCGTCACTGAGAGACACTTTCCATTGCTGCAAACCAGAAACCATCCTGCTGCAGCCTGAAATAACCGAGAAACTCTTCTTTGTAAAACAGAACTTTGTCAGATCTCCACACTGAGTGAGAGACAGTCCAAGATGCAACCCTTGTGCTGCATCCGGAAGCGCTGAACAAGATCCTTGTCAAGAAGAGCCTAACATCTCTGTACTGGACCAATGAAATGGACAGGTCTTCCTTGGGAAGAAGAGATCTCCATACTGAGGACTGAATGAGTCAGAGACTCCATCATGGTGAAACAGAAAGAAGAGACAAAATAGAGAGATTTGTCCTCACTCGAAATGAGAGGATGGTATCTGATGTGTATTATCCTAAAGCAAATAAAATATCCTCATCTTTCCATTGTAATAAAACAGGATTTTTAACAGCAGTTTTTGTTCTCTCGTATTTCCTTTTTCTCGAAGAATGATGCTGGGGTGGATTGTACTTGGTAATTTAACCTAAAACTTCAGTAAAATTGTAACTTTCTGCTGTGCTGAATAAAAAGAGGAGGAGGGTTTTATGTAACTTCTTTGGTCCTGGTTTCTTTGCATTTAGCCTCCCAAAGATGGTAAGAGTGGCCACTTAAGGGGGATTGGGGAGCAGTAAAGGTTCTAATAAGATCCCAAGTTTTAAAACCACTCAGATCAAGTGCTGCCATACACCTCCATAGAAAGAGAAGACACAGCCCTCTCCAGTTCCTTCAGATTTATTCCTCTTCCCACCAGGATTACCTTGGCTTTGGCTTGACTGAGCTAAAGATAGGCAGGACCTCTGATGAGAAACTTCTCTACTAGCTACTGAGGCTATATTTTCACTGCCAAAACAACTGTGTTTTTTCAGCGAAATAGGTAAATTGGGTTAGGTATCTCCCTGTAGATTCAAAGTGGAGATAAAGCACGGGTAGTTTTTACCTCAGAGTAGCTAGTCGAGATCAATATTAGATTCCCCATCCTTTTAGCTCAATTAGCTACATCGAGATAAAAACTACAGTACTTTGTCTCCACTGGGATTTGTACAGGAAGATCACTAATTTGAGTTAGCTACCTCACTGTAAAAATTAAACCCTATTTTAGCAGTGAAACTATAACCTGAGAGAGGAAGGAGAAGGCAGAATTTGGGTTTGACAAAAAGACAAAGTAAACTTGATTATCATCGACATACCGAGAGTTTTTCTCACCAAAATCATCTCAGAACTGCTGCTCCCCACCACCAGTACCAATCATCTTCACATATACATTAAAACTAAATGGGTTTCACGATTAACTCATGGACAGGATAGGTTAACTACAACCCCATGGGACCTTCCAGAAAGTAAAGAATGTAACCATGGGAAAGACAATTCCATTTTATTCTGCCAAGACCCATACATGAGCCACAGCACTTCATGTTCAATCCTAATCAAGGCTGCTGAAAGATCAAATGAAGTGTCACATGGACAGCTGGCCTCTGTGTTTCCCCAGAAGGAGACGATGAACTAAAGAGATCTGTGCAGGTCTTAGGCCGTTCCTCAGTGTAAACCCAGACCTGTTAGGATCTCAAAAGTTGGAAGAATGTGAGTGCCGCTGAAGTTAGCTGACTGCAGCCTTCCAAAATGGAAGGTTTGAGACAGGATGAACACAGAGCAGAATGTGAATGGGTTGGTGGGGCACCATCAGCAACAGCCTAAGCTGACTGTTAGGCAAGCTGCCCTCACAGGTGACTTATTATCCATATTTCACCAGTAGTAACTCCAACACTGGTTTTCACTAGCCATGAAAGGTGGTCATTCATAAGAACATAGGAATGGCCACACTGGGTCAGACCAAAGGCCCATCTATCCCAGTATACTGTCTCCCGACAGTGGCCAATGCCAGGTGTCCCAGAGGGAATTAACAGAACAGGTAATCATGAAGTGATCCATCCCCTATTGCCCATTCCCAGCTTCTGGCAAACAGAGGCTAGGGACACCATCCCTGCCCATCCTGGCTAATAGCCACTGATGGATCTATCCTCCATGAACTTATCTAGTTCTTTTTTTAACCCTGTTATAGCCTTGGCCTTCATAACATCCTCTGGCAAGGTGTTCCACAGGTTGACTGTGTGTTGTGTGAAGAAATACTTCCTTTTGTTTGTTTTAAACCTGCTGCCTATTAATTTCATTTGATGACCCCCTTGTTCTTGTGTTATGAGAAGGAGTAAAAAACACTTCCTTATTTATTTTCTCCACACCAGTCATGATTTTATAGACTGTTAGGATATAGATATTCAGGCCTGTCTGTAAAGGCCTGTACTTTAAGAATTTAGGTGTATTCTTACCACTTAGCTAGCTATAGCGGTATAAAAGAAAGAATCTGTGTAAGGGCCTTCTCTCACTGGGACAGTCTGAGGCCCTGTTTTTAAGCTAAGGCCTTTGGCTAAGCAGTGGGAGCAGCCATAAGCTGGGAAGTGTATGGTCACATCCTCACATTCCAAACTAGCCATATTGAAATAAGGCCATCTGGGGCTGTTAGAACGGTTATCCAATCTATCACCTTCAGATAAAGGGAAGAGCCTAGAAGATGTAAAAGGAAATTTAGTTTGATAGTTTTCTGTTTGGTAAGAACTCACTTATCAATAGACACAGCTGAGAAACCCTTATGTCTTTATAGATGTAGTTGTGAAATCCTCACTTCTATATTGTTTTGTCATTATAGTTCCCACTTTGCTATTATTTATTTGCATGGTCTCGGTCTGGTTCTGTGATTGTTTCTGTCTGCTGTTGTCAAGGCTGCTTCCCCACTTTGAACTTTAGGGTACAAATGTGGGGGCCTGCTTGAAAACTTCTAAGCTTAACTACCAGCTTAGATCTGGTCTGCTGCCACCACTCCCAAATGCTAATTCCCTTCCCTGGGTAGCCTTGAGAGATTCTTCACCAATTCCCTGGTGAATACAGATCCAAACCCCTAGGATCTTAAAACAAGGAGAAATTAACCATCCCCCTCCTTTCTCCCACCAACTCCTGGTGGGATCAAGATCCAACCCCCTTGGATTTTAAAAACAAGGAAAAATCAATCAGGTTCTTGAAAAGAAGGCTTTTAATTAAAGAAAAAGGTAAAAATCATCTCTGTAAAATCAGGATGGAAAATAACTTTACAGGGTAATCAAACTTAAAGAGCCCAGAGGAATCCCCTCTAGCCTTAGGTTCAAAGTTACAGTAAACAGAGATAAACACTCTAGCAAAAGGTACATTTACAAGTTGAGAAAACAAAGATAAAAACTAACACGCCTTGCCTGGCTGTTTACTTACAAGTTTGAAATATGAGAGACTTGTTCAGAAAGATTTGGAGAGCCTGGATTGATGTCTGGTCCCTCTCAGTCCCAAGAGCGAACAACCCCCAAAACAAAGAGCACAAACAAAAGCCTTCCCCCTACCAAGATTTGAAAGTATCTTGTCCCCTTATTGGTCCTTTGGGTCAGATGTCAGCCAGGTTACCTGCGCTTCTTAACTCATTACAGGTAAAAGGATTTTGGAGTCTCTGGCCAGGAGGGATTTTATAGTATTGTACCCAGGAGGGCTGTTACCCTCCCCTTTATAGTTATGACACGCCCCCCAAATCACAGATAGTGTTGGACAGCCGGTTCCACACTGGCTGCGATTTCTTCCTGGAGCTCTAAGAGAAAACAGAGTTAATAAGACACATGCACCTTTAGACATACTACTGATTATATAAAAACTAACAATATGTTTCACTTTCCAAGAACAATGTTTAACCAGTTGATTCTGGGAAACTTTCCCGGGAAAGTGCATCAGCCACTTTGTTAGAAGCTCCTGAAATGTATTGTATTTCAAAATCAAAATCTTGGAGAGCTAAACTCCACCGAAGAAGTTTTTTGTTATTCCCCTTGGCGGTATGAAGCCACTGTAGCGCAGCATGGTCTGTTTGTAGTTGGAAACGCCGTCCTCAAACATACGGGCATAGCTTTTCCAGCGCGTACACAATGGCGTAGCATTCCTTTTCGCTGATTGACCAGTGGCTTTCCCTCTCAGACAGTTTCTTGCTGAGAAACACAACAGGATGAAATTCTTGATCCGGTCCTTCCTGCATTAAAACTGCTCCCACGCCCCGCTCGGACGCATCTGTGGTTACTCGGAACGGTTTGTCAAAGTCTGGGGCCCTTAGCACAGGGTCAGACATGAGTGTCGCCTTAAGCTGGTTAAAGGCCTTTTGTCACTCATCAGTCCACCGAACTGCATTTGGCTGTTTCTTTCTAGTTAGGTCTGTCAGTGGGGCGGCGATTTGGCTGTAGTGGGGTACAAATCGCCTATAATATCCGGCCAAGCCTAAGAAGGATTGGACCTGTTTCTTTGATTTTGGAACCGGCCACTTTTGGATAGCATCCACTTTGGCCTGTAGGGGATTTATAGTTCCTTGACCCACTTGGTGCCCCAGGTAAGTCACTCTGTTTTGGCCTATTTGACACTTTTTAACCTTAACAGTTAGTCCTGCCTGCCTGATGCGCTCAAAGACTTTTTCCAGGTGCTCTAGGTGTTCTGCCCATGAATCAGAAAAAATGGCCACATCATCGAGGTAGGCAACTGCAGATCCTCCCAATCCCGCTAGGAGACCATCTACAAGTCTTTGGAAGGTGGCGGGTGCATTTCGCAGCCTGAAAGGGAGTACATTAAATTCATACACCCCTGCCTGGGTGACAAAGGCTGACCTTTCCTTGGTGGGTTCATCTAGTGGTACTTGCCAGTACCCCTTGGTTAAGTCTAAGGTAGAGATGAATTGGACATGTCCCAGTTTCTCCAATAGCTCAACGGTGCATGGCATTGGATACTTGTCAGGATGAGTTACAGCATTTAGCTCACGGTAGTCTACGCAAAAGCGTATTTCCCCATCTGGTTTGGGAACTAGAACCACTGGAGATGCCCATGCACTGTTAGAGGGGCGGATTATACCCATCTGTAGCATGTCCTGGATCTCCCAGTTTATAGCAGTTTTGACATGAGGTGACTCCCGGTAGGGTGGGGTTCTTATTGGGTGAGCATTACCTGTGTCAATGGAGTGGTAGGCCTGTTCGGTCCGTCCTGGGGTGGCTGAGAACATTGGTGCAAAGCTAGTGCACAGCTCCTTGATCTGCTGCCGCTGCAGACGTCCAAGGGTCGCGGAGAGGTTCACCTTTTCCACACCACCATTACTTTTTCTTTCGTAGTAGACACCTTCAGGCCACTCCGCGTTATCTATTTCCTGGGCTGTAAACTGGGAAACCTTTAATTCTCTGGAATAAAAGGGCTTAAGAGAATTAACATGGTATACCTTAGGCTTTATGTTGGAGGTGGGGGATGCTATGAGATAGTTAACAGCTCCTAGGCGCTCCTGGACTGTGAATGGTCCTTCCCACGACGCTTCTATTTTATGGGCCTGGAGCACCTTTAAGACCATGACTTGGTCTCCTACCTTGAAGGACCGTTCTCTGGAATGTTTATCATACTAGGCCTTTTCCTTTTCTTGAGCATCCTTTAGGTTTTCTTTAGCAAGAGCTAAAGAGTGTCGGAGGGTGCTTTGTAGGGTGCTTACAAAGTCTAGAATGTTAGTTCCTGGAGAAGGCATAAACCCCTCCCATTGCTGCTTCACCAACTGTAATGGCCCCTTAACCTCGCGGCCATACACAAGTTCAAATGGTGAAAACCCTAAACTGGGATGTGGTACAGCCCTGTAGGCAAAAAGCAACTGCTGCAACACTAGGTCCCAATCATTGGAGTGTTCATTTACGAATTTACGTATCATGGTCCCCAAAGTTCCATTAAACCTCTCCACCAGGCCATTGGTTTGATGGTGGTAAGGGGTGGCAACCAAGTGATTCACCCCATGAGCTTCCCACAGGTTTTTCATAGTCCCTGCCAGGAAATTAGTTCCCGAATCTGTAAGGATGTCGGAGGGCCAACCTACCCTGGCAAAAATGTCTGCTAATGCCTGGCACACACTTTTAGCCCTGGTGTTGCTTAAGGGTACTGCTTCCGGCCATCGGGTAGCAAAATCCATGAAAGTCAGTATGTACTGCTTTCCCCTGGGTGTCTTCTTTGGGAAAGGACCCAGAATATCCACAGCTACTCGCTGAAATGGGACCTCAATTATGGGTAGTGGCTGGAGAGGGGCTTTGACCTGGTCTTGGGGCTTTCCCACTCGTTGGCACACCTCAAAAGACTGGACATAATTAGCAATGTCCTTGCCCATTTCCTCCCAGTGGAAGGACTTCCCCAACCGGTCTTTGGTTCTGTTCACCCCAGAATGGCCACTGGGATGATCATGGGCTAAGCTCAAGAGCTTTACCCGATACTTAGTGGGAACTACCAACTGTCTTTGAGGATGCCAGTCCTCCTGGTGCCCACCAGAAAGAGTCTTCTTGTATAAAAGTCCTTGTTCTACAACAAACCGGGATCGGTTAGAAGAGCTGAGAGGCGGTGGGGTGCTCCGTGCCGCCGCCCAAGCTTTCTGAAGGCTGTCATCTGCTTCCTGCTCGACTTGGAACTGTTCCCTTGATGCTGGAGACATCAGTTCCTCCTTGGACTGTGGACTGGGGCTTTGTCCCTCTGGAAGCGATGCAGGTGCTGGGGCTGTTTCCATTGACTGTGAACCGCTGTCCGCTGGTGCACTATGTTGTATTTCAGGCTCTGGCTGAGCCTCTTGGGTAGGGTTATCTGCTGCTTCTGCCAGTTCAGGCTCGCTGGTGCCCCCTGGCGTTGGAGTTGTAGACGGGTTTGCAAACGCTGTATTCAGTACTGGCAATGGTTCTGGCGCTGGTTGTGTTGCCAGTTCCGGTTCTGGGACTGGCTTTGGCTGGGTCTCTGAGATTAGATCCACTACGGCTGTTGCAGTCGTTGGCAGGGGATCCGGTTCCACCACCTTTGTCTGGGTTTCTGGTAACACAGGCGGGGCCCTGGCGGACGGCTCAGGAACAGGGATGGGGGTGACAGCTTGCTTTGCCTGGCTGTGGGTGACCATTCCCACCCTCTTGGCTAGTTTCACATGGTTGGCCAAGTCTTCCCCCAGCAGCATGGGGATGGGATAATTGTTACAGACTGCAAAAGTCCTCATTCCTGACCAGCCCTTGTACTGGACATGCAACTTGGCTGTAGGCAAAGTTACAGACTGTGACATGAAGGGTTGAATTGTCACTGGAGCCTCCAGGTTGATGAGTTTGGGGTCCACTAGGAATTGGTGGATAGTTGACACTTGTGCCCCAGTGTCCCTCCATGCGATAACCTTCTTTCTGCCCACTCTCAAGGTTTCCCTTCGCTCTGAGGGTATGAGAGAGGCATCTGGGCCTGGGGATCTTTGGTGTGATTGTGGTGTAATGAACTGTAATCGGTTGGGTTTCTTGGGGCAATAAGCCTTTATATGTCCCAGTTCATTACATTTAAAACATCGCCCTGCTAAGGTATCACCGGGGCGATGTTGGTTGGTGGAGACTGGTGTGGTGGGGTGAGAAGGCATCTGGGGTTTCCCTTGGGATGTAGGTGGGGCCTTGGGTTGTCCCCGGTGGTAAGGTTTTGTTTCGGCTTGCCCCTTCTGATATTCGCTCCAACTGCTACTAGTTTTTTTTTCTTTTCTGCCACCTCCACCCATTTGGCTCCAATCTCCCCTGCCTCGGTTACAGTTTTGGGCTTCCCATCTAGGATGTACCTTTCTATTTCCTCAGGAACACCCTCTAAAAACTGCTCCATTTGCATTAGGAAGGGCAACTCTTCTGTAGATTTAACATTTGCTCCTGATATCCAGGCATCCCAATTTTTCCCAATGTGGTAGGCATGTCGGGTAAATGAACATTGGGTTTCCACCTTAGGGCTCTGAACCGCCCACGGGCATGCTCGGGTGTTAGCCCCATTCTGATTCTGGCCTTGTTTTTAAAAAGTTCATAACTGTTCATGTGTTCCTTAGGCATTTCAGCCGCCACCTCTGCTAAGCATCCACTGACCTGCGGCCTCAGCTCTACCATGTACTGGTCTGTAGTGATGCTGTACCCAAGGCAGGCCCTTTCAAAATTTTCTAAGAAGGCCTCAGTATCATCGCCTGCCTTGTAGGTGGGGAATTTTCTGGGATGGGAAGTGGTACCTGGAGAGGGGTTGCTAGGATTGGCTGGTATATCCGGCCTAGCCCGTGCTAATTCCAGTTCATGCTTCATCTCTTTTTCTCTCAGCTCCATAGCTCTCTTGTGGGCCTCCTCTTCGGCTTTTTCTTCTCTTTCATGGGCCTCCTCTTTGGCTTTCTCTTCTCTTTCTCTCTGCTCCATAGCAGCTTCTTTCTCGAGGTTTTTTAATTGGAGCAGTCTCTGATGTTTCTTTTCATTTTCTTCTGCTTCTAGTCTGACCAGTTCTAGTTTGTTAACTACGTCACTGGTACTCATTTTCCTGTTTTCTTGTGCTGGGTCACACCCCCTCTGCAGTTCACTGAAACTGGGATGCACTCAGTTCAGGCTGCTCAGGTAACAGAAACTTTCTAACTAGCTATCCCCGAAAGGTAGAAAGAAAAAAATACAATTCAGCTTGTAAATTCCTTTTGCCAGTTGTTTGCTCACTGCTTGACTCCTTCTCTTAACAAAGACCCTTGTTAAAAAAACTTAACACCTCTGCCTTCAGGCAAGAAGAGATACGATATGCAGCTACCTTCAGCTCTGCTTTCCAAGCAGCTAGAAAGGAGAAAAAAAATCTTACTGGCTTTTGGTTTAAAATGATCCCACTGCTCTGCCCCCATGTCAAGGCTGCTTCCCCACTTTGAACTTTAGGGTACAAATGTGGGGGCCTGCATGAAAACTTCTAAGCTTAACTACCAGCTTAGATCTGGTCTGCTGCCACCACTCCCAAATGCTAATTCCCTTCCCTGGGTAGCCTTGAGAGATTCTTCACCAATTCCCTGGTGAATACAGATCCAAACCCCTAGATCTTAAAACAAGGAGAAATTAACCATCCCCCTCCTTTCTCCCACCAACTCCTGGTGGATCAAGATCCAGCCCCCTTGGATCTTAAAAACAAGGAAAAATCAATCAGGTTCTTAAAAAGAAGGCTTTTAATTAAAGAAAAAGGTAAAAATCATCTCTGTAAAATCAGGATGGAAAATAACTTTACAGGGTAATCAAACTTAAAGAGCCCAGAGGAATCCCCTCTAGCCTTAGGTTCAAAGTACAGCAAACAGAGATAAACATTCTAGCAAAAAGTACATTTACAAGTTGAGAAAACAAAGATAAAAACTAACACGCCTTGCCTGGCTGTTTACTTACAAGTTTGAAATATGAGAGACTTGTTCAGAAAGATTTGGAGAGCCTGGATTGATGTCTGGTCCCTCTCAGTCCCAAGAGCGAACAACCCCCAAAACAAAGAGCACAAACAAAAGCCTTTCCCCCACCTAGATTTGAAAGTATCTTGTCCCCTTATTGGTCCTTTGGGTCAGATGTCAGCCAGGTTACCTGAGCTTCTTAACCCTTTACAGGTAAAAGGATTTTGGAGTCTCTGGCCAGGAGGGATTTTATAGTATTGTACACAGGAGGGCTGTTACCCTTCCCTTTATAGTTATGACAGCTGTATAATTAGTTTTGCTGGATGTAAACTAATTAAGGTGTGGTGTTGCCAGCCTAAAAGGGCCCGAGGAGGCAAACAGCGCGGTTCGTTGCCCGGTGTGCTTTGCACCAATGAAGACACGGAGGTGGAGAAACAAAGCAAATTTATTCGAGATCTCTGAATAGGCACTAGGAGACCAGCATGTCTCAAATCAAGCGCAGCACATACAAACAAATTTCCCTTTTTATACTTTAAGCTGTTTCTTTGTAAGCCTTTGTCTTTTTCACCCCTACCCCTCCCCTTCCAGACTACAGTTACAACAGGTACACATTGTGCATGTTAGAAACTTTCCCTTTGCCTGCTTATCTTTTGGCCTTGTAGATTCATGCGCACGCAGTCTTTTACCCCCATACTTTCCCCCGCACTTATCACTACAGCGTTTGTGAGCAAGCAAAACAGCAGCTGTCTGCTAGAAAAGCTGACCATTACATATTCTGCTTTTTAGGCTGTCAGCACTCTAGGCTGGGTAATGTTCACAAGATGGAGTCACTGTGGCTCACTTAGACCCAGAGCAGAAAAGCTTCATCGGCACTTCTGGCCTTCCATTCTCCCGAGTTACCTGGTAGCTATGTCTAGTGACACCAACAATCCCTCCTTTGAGAACACTCAACAAACCTTTGTCAGAGTTTTCTCATACTCTAAAGACAAAATGCGATTAAGCTCCATACAATCAGGATGATCAATGAGAGGGTATAAGGGAACTTCTGGGGTATGGGAGGTGCAAATCTTACGTATGAGCACTTCACAGCAAGCGAGCAAAAGGAAAAGGACAAAACATATCACAACACCTGTGAGCAAGATGCGAACAATGCCTCCCCCTAGTCCTTCTAGACTAGGTAACCAACCCCAAAGGGAATCAAAAATAGTGGGTTCCCCTTCCTGGGCCTTCCACTGGTTCAAGGCCTGTTCGGCTGACAAGATATGCTTGTTAATATCCTGTGAAAACTCTGGGACATAGGTACAACATTCTTCTCCAATAAGGGCACAGACCCCGCCCTGTGAAGCTAACACATAATCTAGGGCCTGGCGGTTCTGCAAAGCCAGCAGTCGAAGCTGGTACAGCTCAGAACTTATGCGTTTCTCTATGGCCAGGGTATCATTGGCAAACTGAGTGAGAATTTTAGACAGCCTTCTGTAGACTTGGGTTAGCCGTCCCACCCCATAGGAAGGGAGGAATATCATCCCAAACCTGTCTCCTTCTCCGATGGGTTCAGTGGTAGCTCTCAAGGACCGGTAGTACCTAGGGCGACCTGAGGGAGCCTGGGTGAGAACATGGAGGGGAGGAGTGAGATAGCCTTTGTAGCAGCTACCATACCAACCATGAGGGAGTCATTTATAGGCACTATTACCACAAACCCAGAATGCTTCACCATAACTAGCCTTTCCATTGTTACCCTGTAGGTCTCGTAGGGTGGCTTGTGGGGAAAGGGCAAAGAATGCAGCGCCGGTTTGCCAACCGGTGGCATTTAGTAAAGGAACAGTGAGACTTATACCAGGACCAATATAAAATCTACACTTACTAATGCCTGCAAACCAGGTATGATTACTTGTACTGGCTTGCTGATAACATATGAGACCAGTTGGTGGAGAGCGTAGACGAATAGGCTGGGGCTTACGAGTGCTATTATAATGGGAATTCCAAGAGCCATTGTGTAGGCCATAAGGAGCTTCCGCAGTACAGTTAGATCGCAAACTCAAATTGTCAGAGGTGCTACTGCTGGTAACCATCCACCTTTGACAATAGTCTGACCAATTTTGGGGAACTACTCTCCAGGGCAATCCCGCTGAATGGTGGGGAGTCTGGGCACATATCCAACAGTTGGAGAGATTGAACTCACGGACAAAGGCAATTTACAGGGCCTTGTATGTGTTGGTAGCCATATCTGCAGGGATGGCTCCCCATCCTGCATGCGATGTGGATGAAACAGTAGGTAACAGAAGGATTGCTTCTGTGACAAAAAGGAATGTTGTGAGAGACCCTAAACCTGAACCCATATTGTAATTACAACAACCCAAATGCCCAGAAGATAAGAAACAAATCAAAAACTAAAAGGACCAGGACCATAGGCTAGGTCGGCCTACTGTGAATAGATAAAACCAATGCTCAGGGTTCTCGCGGGGAGTGTGCTGTGGCTGTTCAGAGAGATCACAAAGCATTCCCAACGACCCTTACTGTCTTTTGAATAACAGCTTAAGTCCCAAATTGTCACTGGCAGTCTTCTCTGCAGGCTGGACAGTCCACTGTTCAGGAGCGGGCACTGCTTTCAGTCGAGAGTGATGAATCCAGTTCTTGTGTCCTTTGACCTTTGCCGCTGTATGGGAAACAAGCAGGACGGTGTGGGGTCCCTTCCACTTCTCTTGGAGAGGTTCGTCCTTCCAGGTCCTAACGAGTACAGAATCGCTTGGCTGCAAGGAGTGGACCAGGGTATCCAGCAGAAGAGGCTGTGAATCTTTGGTGTATCTGTGAAAAGAAGAAAGAACAGCAGACAGAGAGCACATGTACTGAGACAAGAAACCACACCCCATCTCCCACTCCCCTGCCAGAACCGGTGTACCATTCAGAGGCCATGCCCTTCCAAACATAATCTCAAAGGGACTAAGCCCTAACCTGCCCTTGGGGAGAGCACGAATGCGGAGTAACACAAGGGGCAAAGCATCAGGCCACCTAAGAGAGGCCTCCTGACAGACCTTTGAGAGGTGTCGCTCGAGTGTCTGATTTGTGCGTTCCACTACTCCACTGGCTTGTGGTCGCCATGGTGTGTGGAGCTTCCAGGGGATTTGCAGAGCACTTGATATCTTTTGAACAATTTGAGATGTGAACTGTGTTCCATTATCAGATTCCATCCACTGGGGGAGGCCGAAGCGAGGAATGATCTCCTTAACAAACTTAAGAGCCACTGTTTTGGCAGTGTTGTTATGACATGGGAAGGCCTCAGGCCATCCACTGAATCGATCCACCAAGATGAGGAGGTACCTGTACCCTTGGGTCCTGGGAAACTCAGTAAAGTCTATTTGCCACACCAATCCTGGACCTGGGGTGGGTTCCAGGGTGGCTGGTAACACTGCTACTCCTGGTTGAGGGTTGTTCTTTTGGCAGATTAAACATTCAGCCTGTACCTGTGATGCTAGGGGTTTAAGTCCAGAGGTTAGAAAATACTTATTCATAAGCTGGATAAGAGCCTCTCTGCCTGCGTGTGTGGTTTGATGCAGTTTCTGCAACACTGGTCGAATCAGGCCCTTGGGCAGGAGGATTTTTCCCTCTGTGGAATAAAGCCATCCCTCCTTTTCCTGGAGACGGAGCCTGTCAGCCAGGTTTCTGTCCTCATGGGAGTACTGAGGGGCTGCAAGCTCACCTACTGATGGGATAAGGGCATGCATTTGGGCATTCTCCTCAGTTGGTGATTTCAGAGTAGCAGCGCACTTGGCTTCCCTGTCTGCTCTGGCATTGCCCTTGGTTACATCTTGATCTTCCCTTTGATGGGCTTTGCAATGTACTACAGCTACTGCTGAGGGGAGTTGTACTGCTTCTAATAGCCGGAGAATTTGAGACCCATGCTTAACCGGAGAAACTTGGGCTGTTAGCATTCCCCTTTGCATCCACAAACCAGCATGAGCATGCAATACCCCAAAAGCATACTTTGAGTCAGTAAAGATATTAACCCGTTTGTCTTTTGCCAACTCAAGTGCACGAGTCAGGGCCACTAGTTCAGCAAGTTGTGCAGATGTCCCAGCAGGTAAACTCTCAGCTTCCACGGTATCATGGAGAGACACAATAGCATAACCAGCCCTCCTTTGCCCATTTACAACAGTACTACTGCCATCAGTATACCATTCCAAGTCAGCATTTGGGAGTGGCTGATTTTTTAAATCTGGGCGGCTAGAGTAGTGTACATCTATGATTTCCAGACAGTCATGTTCCTGCTTTTCTGTCTCTGGTAGCAGGGTAGCTGGATTAAGGGAGGTAAACCAGCTTGTGTGATACAGTTCTGTTTCCCAAAGCACATTCCGCTGGGGCATATACTGGGCACTTGGTCCCTTTCCCTGTGGCACCCACCACAGTGAGGGAGCCTGCCACTGGCAGCTGTAGGGGTTTGTTTACAGCGGTCCTTGCTGCTCCAGAGTCTACTAAAAAGTCTCTGTCTGAATCTCCCACCCGCACTTTTACTCGGGGTTCCGGGGGTAGGATGGTCCGTCTCCCCTGACACCTCTAATCTTGATCCTCCGCTGTCATCATAGGGGTACCTTCCCTTTCAGGGCATTCATTTTTCCAATGTCCCTCCTTTCGGCATATGGCACACTGGTTGCGACCCAGGCGCCTTTCCTGGGGACCAGGGCACCCACATCCACGGCCTCTCACTCCCCGGCCCCTTCCACCTCTCTGTGGCCTTTCTCTGCCGCCGGCCTGCACCGCTGCTACCATTATTTTCACTTGCCTCTTTTCCTTCTCTCCCTCTCTAAGGCTATAAGCCCTATTTGCAGTTTCCAAAATCTGAGCCATAGACATTCCCATTAAATCCTCCTTTTTCTGCAATTTCCTTTTAATATCAGGGGCTGCATGGCTGGTGAAGATACCTTTTATAATTGCCTTAGTTGCCTGATCATCTGGGTTTGCACTAGTAGTTTGCCTGATGTGAAATCCCAGATACTGAACTTCAGGGAGTGCAATTTGAGCTTTACTTCGAGCTACCCTGTATCCTCGGAGTCCAGTAAAGTTCAGGAGGCTCACAGTAGCTTTAAGACAAGGGATTAGACCCACAGCAGCAATTAGCAAATCATCTACATACTGCAGAAGGAGGGCTTTGTCCTCATTGTCCCACTCCTTCAAGTCTCTGGCCAGAGGCCGTCTGAACAGAGTGGGGGAATTTTTAAATCTCTGGGCCAATACTGTCCAGCAAAGCTGCTTTTTAACCCTTCTGTTGTCTTCCTTATGCCTGGCAGTATTTTGCAGATCTCATAGTTGCTTGGGCACATTCAGGCCCCCACTTCTCTTGGTTGTCAACCAAGTCTTGGCTGTGAACAATATCCTTGGATAGAGCCAGCATGACTGAGCTGCTAGCTATATTTTCCCAGTTAACTCGTTCTGTTCTTTTTCCTTCTCCCTTTCTCGGCTTCTTCTAACTTACAAAGGAACCTTCCACTCTTCACTCATACACCTTTTCCCAACAATGAACCCATACACATTGCCATTATACATCCTTTCAGTAACATAACTTCTATACAGAGCTTTGAAGCAACAAACCAGGACGAGCACACTCACTTCTGAGGATTCCACTCAGTACAACCTCTGGTGTCCAATAGCTTTCCTTTTTAAACCTTAAATGCTTTCTCTGTGCCTTCTTCTTAGCCTTGGCTATAACCTGATTCCGCTCCACTTCAGACAACAAGGTTCTCATAAGTATATTGCAATCATCCCAGTCAGGCTTATGGCTAGCCAGACACCCTTCAAAGATTGAAATAAACTTGCTTGGATTCGTTGAGAACTCCCCTGCCTCTGCCTTAAAAGCAGCTAGGTGTACAGGGTTAAAAGGAACATGGGAGTACACATACACAATCTGGGCTGCACAATTCTGTGTTCCTGGACGGGCTACCACATTCTCAGTAATCAATGGATACAATCCCACCGAGGGGGTACTCTCTGGAGCCTGTGGGGGTGGAGGAGCCGAAGGGGACACCGATTCTGCCATTACACCAGTGGGAGGGTTCTGGGGTTTAGCAGCCATTACTACTGAGCTTGTCGGAGTCAAATGGCACTTGTGCAAAATATCAGTCCTATTTCTTAACACCATAAACGTATACGCATAGAGATGTTCATTCCATTTACCTGTTCTCTGACAGAACAAAAACAACTGAAGGATCATGTTGTAATTAAGTGATCCTTCCAGTGGCCACCTTTCTTGGCACTCAAGCTGATACTGAGGCCAATCAACTGTACAGAACCTTTTCAATTTACTTTTAATCAACTGGTCAGATCCAAACACTTTCCAGTTCCCCAGAATGCATTCCAAGGGTGTACACTGTACCCTGCCGGCTGTACTCTGTTCCTGTCCCATACTCTAGGGAGACACTGAGCGTCCCCAGGTCAAAACAGGTAGACACTGGGCGTCCCCAGGTCAAAACAGGTAAAGTCCCCACTGGACTGTTCCTACCTTATCCAAAGGTCTGGTTCTGCACCGTCGCCCTATCCACGGGACCGGTTCCTCACCATCGCCCGCAGTTGCTTCTCCACTGTCCGAGTGCGTTGCACCATTGTGCCCTCCGGGGTTGAGCAAACCACGTCTCTGCCGAGGCCTCTGATGAAGTCACCGGTGAGCTCTGGGTGTCGGTCGTTGTCGTAATCCGTCGGCCACCAGGAGGGATTCGGGCAAGGCTAAATTTCAGCCTTGAGCCCCACGTTGGGTGCCAAAACTGTTGCCGGCCTAAAAGGGCCCGAGGAGGCAAACAGCGGGGTTCGTTGCCCGGTGTGGTTTGCACCAATGAAGACACCGAAGTGGAGAAACAAAGCAAATTTATTCAGAGATCTCGAATAAATTTGCTTTGTTTCTCCACCTCGGTGTCTTCATTGGTGCAAAGCACACCGGGCAACGAACCCCGCTGTTTGCCTCCTCGGGCCCTTTTAGGCCGACAACAGTGGGATATAATTGGTTAGCTAATCATGTTACAATATGTTAGGATTAGTTAGGTAAATTTCAGTAGAATGATTGGTTAAGGGATAGCTAAGAATATTATTATATAAATTAGGGGCAAGCAGAAAGTAAATTGGGATTCAAAAATAAGGAAAAAGGAACTTGGATTTAAGCTTGCTGGAAGTTCACCCCAATAAACATCGAATTGTTTGCACCTTCGGACTTTGGGTATTGTTGCTCTCTGTTCATGTGAGAAGGACCAGGGAAATGGGAGAGTGAAGGAATAAGCTCTCTAACATAGACCTCTGTCATATCCCCCCTATTCATGTTTCAGACAGCTGAAGAAAGCTTACCCTGAACATATGAAACATCCATCTGTGGGAAGGAGGCCCTTTTTTAAAGCATTGCGGAGCTGCTGTATTTATGTGATAGCTCTTCTAAGTCCATGTGAACTTATTTCATTTTAAACTGTATTTAATCAAGATGGGGGAGTTCAAATACACATGAAACAGAAATACTAGTGTAACTCCCTGCTTGCTCAGAATGGCGCTCTGTCCCCCTCTAGTGGTGGTTAGGCCCCCTACAGAATGATGAGCCTGCCACACCTTTGGCTAACAGACATGCGTTTTTTCACTCATGCATTTAATTCCAGATGTCCCAGGTTTGATGCTGCTGATGCTTGGGTGTGGGTCAGCATTATGCTTGCTTCAGCTCTTATTACCCATGACTTTGATGGGGAGCTGGTTCAGGCCATAAAGTGCTGAGTATTTTGATGATGTATAGTATATTATAGGCTCCTGGATCCCATTGTATACCTGGCCCTTCTGCTTTCACTCTGTGTGGATCAAGCCTTTTACCCCATGGACTGGAAGTTTCTCTTTATACATAGATTCCTTCATTTATTAAGGATCCATTTTTTCAGAGATTTTTTACTAATTGTCGAGCTTCCAGCTAAGATCAGTCCTACTGAAATTCACAGGCAGTGTTCATTGAAGAAAGTGCTACAGTAAATGTTTGAAGAAATGGGCACTAATAGAGCTTGATGCAGTTAAAATTGACACATCTCCAAAAAAACAATGATTTTTCATTAAACCTCCTGCTCTTCTCTTTGGGAGAATGGTGGGGAACATACTTGTCTTTAATCTGGAGCCATTCTAGGGTTGAGCAGTTATCTACTCATCAAGTTATTGCTTTAATGTATGCGCAGATTGCTAGTGAGAGCTCTGATGGGAACATTTTAAATCTGACGAATACTTTTACAATCTTTGTCCTTATGAACCTCATCCCCATCCTGTTTTGTTAACTCAATGGTTGGGTCACATCTAAAGAATTACTTGTAAGATCTTTGGAGTAAGGAAAGATGTTTGATATGACTTCTATGAAATGCCAGACTCTCTTTAATAAAATAATAACTTAATAATAATAACTTATAATAAAATAATAATAATTAATTAATAATACAGGCTAACATTTTGAAAGCAGCCTAAAGGATTTATCTGTTCATTTCTCATTCAAATTAGTGGGAATTGGGCATCCACAGGTATCCAAAAAACTCAACCCAAAATATTAAAAAGAGAGCCCAATGTATCAGGGATTTATATTGCTAAGTGGAAGTAAAGGAGAGAAAAGGACAACAGAAATAGTAATAACTACAATTAATAATGCAAAAACAAAATCACCATAAAAATAAACATGAATACTATTAGATTAATATTATTAATTATATCAACATTAAAAAGTAATCATTAGTACTCAGCTAAGGGACAGTCTGACGCCAGTATAACCCATCAAATTGCCATATAAACTTTATTATACTATTTATCCCTCCATTGGCCAGTCAGCAGGTGAGATGTAACCATTAATTCAGGGAAGTCCTATGGCCTGAGTTGTACAGGAGGTCAGACTCGAAGATCACTATAGTTCCTTCTGGCTTTATCATCTATGAATCCCCTTCATTTCTGTGTGTGTGTGTGTGTGGGGGGGGGGGGGGGGGCTAATGACCCATGGTTGCCCATTATGAGGCATGTGGATCTGTACCGATATCATCACATTGTGACTAGCTGGGCATTGTTCCGACCAGCCAATCAATGGGCTCAGAGTCAGCCCCTCATTTGAATGCCTGCCACTATATATGAGTACAGCAGGGTGAAGGCCAGCGGCATTTGCAGGCAAAGGGGCTGAGCTGAGCTGAGTGAAAGCAAAGCAGAGCAATGGCTGCTTCCCAGAGAGGGAGGAAGAAGACTCAGACTCGGAGGAGACAGAAGCACTATGGGAGGAAATCCCAGGCCAAGCGGAGGAAGTCCCAGGACAAGCGAAGGAGGCAAGCAAGTCAGACACCAGCAAGGAAGCGTGGGAAGAGCAGGCCTGGGAAGAAGCGCTCTCCCACCCCGTACGACTCCAAGATGCTGAGACAGCTGCAGCGGAGCAATGGGCAAATGTCAAGCCAGGCCAAAGGGCTGATGATCTCCTTCATGAACAACATGTACAGAAAGGTGTCCTCAGAGGCCAACCGCTTGAGGAAGCAAAGCCACAACCCCACCATTGGCTCCTCCCAAATGCAAGCCGCCCTGCAGGAGGTGATGCCGACAAAACAGGCTAGGCAGCCGGCCACCTCTTTCTCAAAGAGGTCTCGGTAGAGAAATAATCCCTCCCCTTCTCCCCCTGAAGTGCACCCTGGCTGGGACAAGAGAAAAGGGAGAAGGGAGAGGAGAAAACACCAGCCTGAGACACTACCACTTGCCTGCTAAAGACCTGACATTGCCTTAAAGATGCCAAGAAAAACCTACACTCTCTGCATTATTGAGGGACCAGCCATATGAGAGACTGAATCAGTGAAAGACATTTTCCAGGCTTGAGAATGAGTGACCATTCTATTGCGATCTGACTCAATGAGATCATCGTGGCAGGGATAGGGGGGTAGGGAGGAGGAGAAGGGATCATCATCTCTTAACTGAGTCAGTGTGAAAGAATTTCGGCCATTGGAAAGAAGAGACCATCATGTTGGTTGTGGACTATAAATGAGAAACCCTAGAAAGAGACTAGAAAGATCTGGCATCAATTTGAACTGAAAGGACTGTATGTAAGGTGTTTTCCTAAGGGAAATGAAATAGTCATCTTGGCATTATAATAAAACAGGATTTTAGCAGCGTTTTTCAGTGTGATGTGCTTCCTTTATCTTAGGGATTAATGATGGTGGGGGTGGATTGTGTGTCAGAAAGCTTACGAGTAAGAGTTGTGTGTGTTTTTGCTTTAGTGAGAAAGGGGGTGGAATTTTGCAAACCTCTTCCAGGCCTCTTTTGTTATCAGAGATTATCCCATCTAAAATGTTAAAAGATGCTTTTGTTCCACCAGTGTCACTGGGGAATTGAGAGTTATTAAGAGTCTAAAAAACTTCAGGATTAAAATCCCTCAAAGGGTGGGAATAGCCACTCCATAGAGAGACCAGTCTACATCTCTCTTTAGATTTTCCATATTTAGCCCAAATCTTACCAATATTACCTACATCTGTCTGGAGCTGAAGCTAGCTGGCTTTTCCCTTATGATGCTGTATATATAAGGACCATGTCCTCAGCCAGTGTAAACTGGTATAGCTCCATGAACTTCAGTGAAGTTACAGTGATTTGCAGCAGCTGGTCCTGCGAGAACAAGGGGCGGGAGCATCTGAGTTCGACGAGCTGGGTATCTTTAGCATCCTGATGATTTGTCCAACCCAAAACATCTCCCAGTTTCCACTATCTTAATCTAAAAGAGGTGTCAGACAGGATGGATCCATGCAGGAGCCCATAAGAACGGTGAGTCAGTGACCTCCCAGAGATTAAAGAACAGAGCCACTTATATCAACAGTTCCCTCTGCCCCATCAGGTACCACAGAGCAGTTCTAACACCTCCTGATCAACCATACCAAAGGCTGCCAAAAAAAATGAGGGAAGTGTAAATGGACAGTTGATCTTCATGCTTCACCAGAAGGAAATTATCGGCCAAATAGATCAGATCCTAGGCCAACTCTAGGTATAAAGCCGGACTCGTTGGCATCCCAGTAACTGGAAGAATTTAGGTGTAGCTAAAATTAGTTCTATGCAGCCTTCTCAACAACCGTGTTTGTAAAGGGATTGACAGAGGGTGACACTGGCCCTTTAAGAGTTAGCAGGGCCCGTGTACCTGTGACTCATCAGCTGCCTCCCACCTGGTGGACCCTAGAGGGATAGACCTAATGAATGTGGGTTGCCTTACAGCATGGACATAGACAGCCAGGAAAAGGACAGGTGAGAGCTTCCAGAGACCAGGGAGCTGTGGAAGGGCCTGGAAGGAGGTATAGTTAGTTCTGGGGAGAAGGCTGAAGGTAGGAGAGTGGCTGACGGATTTGCTGGCTGGCTGCCCAGCTCTTCTGGAAAAGGCTGAAGGCCAGAGAACAGCAGAGGGAGTTGCCTGCTCACATCTAAGCTGGTGATCCAAAGCTGAGGGTCAGGGAGAGCCGAAGGCAAGGGAGCCGTTTAGCAGAATAGGAATAAAGAGGAATAAATCTGAAGGAACTGGAGAGGGCTGTGACTTCTCTTTCTATGAAGATGTATGGCAACCCTTGATCTGAGTGGCTTTAAATCTAGGGATCTTATTAGAACCTTTACTGCTCCTCAACCCCCCAAAGGCGGCTTTAAATGGCCACTCTTACCATCTTTGGGTGGCTATTGTTTTTAAACAGCAATAAGCAAACAGGACTGAAGAAGTTGCATAGAACCCTCCTCCTCTTTTTATTCAGCACAGCAGAAAGTTACAATTTTACTAACGTTTTAGATTAAATTCTCGAGTACAATCCACCCCAGCATTGGTCTTTAAGACAAAGGAAATACGTGAGACCAAAAACTGCTGTTAAAAATCCTGTTTTATTATAATGGAAAGATGATGTTTTTATTTGCTTTAGGATAATGCACATCACATATCATCCTCTCATTTCGAGTGAGGACAAATCTCTCTATTTTGTCTCTTCTTTCTGTTTCACCATGATGGAGTCTCTGGCTCATTCAGTCCTCAGTATGGAGATCTCTTCTTCCCAAGGAAGACCAGTCTATTTCATTGGTCCAGTACAGAGATGTTAGGCTCTTTTTGTCTAGGATCTTGTTCAGCGCTTCTGGATGCAGCACAAGGGTTGCATCTTGGACTGTCTCTCACTCAGTGTGGAGATCTGACAAAGTTCTGTTTTACAAAGAAGAGTTTCTCGGTTATTTCAGGCTGCAGCAGGATGGTTTCTGGTTTGCAGCAATGGAAAGTGTCTCTCAGTGATGCAGTCTCTCCTATAGCTCAGTCTCTTGCATAAAAAATTGTGAGGTTGGCACCTAAGGAAAATTCTCTCATCATCTTTTAAGCAATGTCCTCTTTCTAATCAGGCAGGTGTTGGTGTCTCTCAGGCTGGTGCTTGTTTCTCTCTCTTCTCCCCTCTTGTTCGTTCTCTCCCCCCAGCCAGGCTTGCCCCCGAGGAGAAGGGAGGGATGTTTCTCTATGAGGACTCGTTGCCGATGGGGGTGGCCGAGTGCTTGGCCACTTCCCTCGGCATCACTTGCTGCAGGGCAGCTCGCACCTCCGAGGAGCCCAGGGCAGGAAGCCGTTTCTGCTTCCTCAGGTGCTCGGCCTCCGTGGATACCTGGCTGTAGAGATCGGCCATGAAGGATTTCATCAGCCCCTTGGCCTTGGCCGACATGCGCACCTTTCTCATCTGCTGCAGCATCTTGGAGGCGTAGCGGGTGGGAACACCATTCTTCCCCAGGCCCTTCTTCCCCTGGCAGGTCTTCAGCCGCTTCGCCACTGGCTTCTGCCTCATCTGATGCCCTGCCTGGGGCTGGGGCTTCCCCTGCTTGGGGGCGGCCTGTGGCTCATCTTGCTGGGCCTTCTGTCTCCTCAGAGGCTGTCTCCTCTTCCCTCCCTGGGCGGCTGCCATGGCTCCACTCTGCTCAGCTCTTCTCCACCTGCAAATGCCACTGGCCTCCTCCCAGATCTGACCAGTCAAAGGAGCTGGCACACAAATGAGGAGTTCCCTCTGTGCCAGCTGATTGGGTAGCTGGGCTGCCACTCCAGGCAACTGCATTGTGACCAGTGCAGCATGGGCTTCATGGCAACACCCTTTGTGATCTCAACCAGTTCCCTCCCTTATGTAAATGAAGGGATCGTAAAATCTGGCAACTTGTTGACTATGGGCTGTGTGCTTTGGCCAATCAGTTTGATATGTGAATTTATAGACTTATGATCGACCCAAGGAGACTGTCGAAATAAATGTGTGGAAATGAGTGATACTGTAGTATTCTCATTTTAATACAATTTTATTTTTATTTCTTTTTATGTTAATATATTCATTTGGTTTTATTACAGGTGGAACTGGTAGTGACCCCTCTCTTTATTTTGCCTGATATTATAAAATATGCTTGTGCCCTTTCCTTTGAGGAGCTGTCATACCGCCACTGTTTGCATCCAGTCTTTGCAATTCTGTAGAGGTTATGCCCGAAGCCTAGAGAGTTGCTTCTTCTTTGTTACAGGAAACTCTCTTCAGCTATTGCGGAGATAACAATTACCATTTCCCCTCTGTTGCTTGTCTTCCTCGGGAAAATTTTGGCAGCCAGACAGAATAATAACCCGACATACAACCATTCCTAGGCTGGAATTCTCACATGCTGTACCAGGAACACCTGGGAGCAGCTGCAATACAGTAGGTGGGGAGAGAGGAAGAGACCTAAACATAAGAACAGCCATATTGGATGAGACCAACGGTCTATCTAACTGAGTATTCTGTCTTCTCACTGTGGCCAGAGCTAGTTGCTTCAGAGGGAGTGAACAGAACAGGGCAATTATTAAGTGATCCATCCCCTGTCGTCCAGTCCCAGCTTCTGGCAGTCAGAGGTTTAGGAACACTCAGAGCATGGGGTTGCGTCCCTGACAATCTTGGCTAGTAGCCATTGATGGACCTGTCCTCCATGAACTTATCTAATTCTTTTTTGAACTCAGTTACAGTTTTGGCCTTCACAACATCCCATGACAACGATTTCCACAGTTTGACGGTGCATTGTGTGAAGTACTTCCTCTTGTTTATTTTAAACCTGCTGCCTATTAATTTCATTGAGTCACTTTCTCCGTAGCATTCATTATTTCAGATCTCTATCAGATCCCTTCTTACTTCTCTCTTTTCTGAAAAGAACAGTCCCAGTCTTTTAAATCTCTCCTCGTATGGGAGCCGTTTCATACCCATAATAATTTTTGTTGCCTTTCTCTGTAACTTCCAATTCTAAAATACCTTTTTTGAGGTGGGGCCACCACATCCGCACGCAGTATTCAAGGTGTGGGGGTATCATGGAATTATATAGTGGCATTATGATATATGTTATTCTCTATCTCTTTCCTAATCGTTCCTAACATTCTGTTTGCTTTTTGGACTGCTACTGCACATTGAGCAGATGTTTTCAGAGAACTATCCACAGTGGCTCCAAGATCTTTCTTGAGTGGTAACAGCTGATTTAAACCCCATCATATTGTGTATATACAGTTGGGATTATGTTTTCCAGTGTGCATTACTTTGCACTTATCAACATTGAATTTCATCTGCAATTTTGTCACCCAGTCACCCAGTTTAATGAGATCCCTTTGCAACTCTTCGCTACCTGCTTATCTGGAGTAATTTTGTATCGTCCAGTGTACAGCAGAGTCCCGGAAGAGTGATTTACCCTGCCCCTGTGGCTACTCAACATTTTGGGGGTCTTGTGGCTCATGTGTGCTTGCCTGGGGTCAGCCAGTTAGTGACAGGTGTGTGAGTACTGGCTGTGTTTTAAAGCACTAAATCAGTGTTGTCTGTGTTGCAAACAATACTGCTTCTGTAAAATGTTGCATTTAAACGTCACAGAGATATGAGATCCCAGCCTCCCTCTTCGTTATCGGCAGCAGAACGGCTGCGCAGAATTAGAAAGTGTCCACGAAGAACTAAGGAGGACTTTCTCTGTGAGGTTATGATGCACTCCGCCGCCGAGAAACAGGAATTGAAGGACTGGTGGGACAGCGAGAAGAGGGACCGAAAGGAGAACGCGGCACACCAGAAAGAAGCCACGGAGCGGCTCTTAAACGTAATGGAGCATCAAGTGGACATGCTCCAGGTGATAGTACCTCTTCAAACTGAGCAGCTCCATGCCCGCCCCACCCTGCAGCCGCTGTCGCAAAACTTTTTCCCATGTGCTCCCCACACACCACCAACACACTGTTAGCAACCTCCTGGCTCCAGGCTACACCCGCAGCATTCCAATCCTCCCTCCTCACAGTCCAGCACTGTGGACTCCCACTACCCACTGCACTCAACACCCATCCCTCTGCAGTTTGGCCCTGCTGAAGTACAGCACCCGCTGTATCGTATTCCAAAGGAGAAGGTTGGGTATGATCCCTGGACATACACAAATCCTCCTCTTGAGACCTTTCCATCCCCCAACCTCCATCCCCCTCCCTGCTGATGAATTTTTTTGTTTGACTCTCTCAAGAATTGTGTTGGTTTGAAAGCAATCTTTATTTTATTAAGTGAAAGCAAAAAGAGGACTGCAAAGCAACATACAATTATATTAAGCCCCCTTGTTGCATCATGTGCACCAATCCCAGCAGGAGGATCCAGGAGTCAGAGGTGGGCACAGCCAATCTGAGGGGAGGAGGGTCCAGCCGGTGGAGGAGGAGAGCCCTCCATCAGGTTGGGAAAGGGCCCCGCAGCGCCTGGCGCAGGAGGCTTCCCTGCTCGGGATGTGGGGAGGGTGATCCCAGCAGGAGGATCCAGCAGTCAGAGGTGGGCACAGCCACTCTGAGGGGAGGAGTGCCACCTCCTCTCTTCCCCTCTCTGGGGTCCTGGAATGAGCCAGTGGCCGAACGGGCCTGGGGCCCAGGGCCTGCCACCTTCCTCAGCTGCCTCCCCCACTCATGGGAGCACCAGCCTGAGCTACTGGGCCGGGGACTAAGGAGCAGGGCCGCCAGCTCACCCCTACGGATGCAAGAGGTTGACCTGCTGGCCGCAATTCTTTCTGGCCCCGGTTTCCTCTTCAAGTGGAGCCCAGCAGGGCCCATTCTCCCCGGCAGGAGAAGCCACACAAGAAGGCTGAAGACTCCAGCTGCAGCAGAAGGTGGGGAGGTTTAAGAGTCAACATCTCAAGTTAGTGGAGAGGCTTAAACGTCGGCCTCTTCAGTGTGAGGCCAGGGATTGCCGGACCCCATCTGCCCACTGCTAAGTGCCAGTGGCCCAACCCCCCTAAAGACAGAAGGGGGAACCCAGCTGGGGTGCAAAAAAGCACCTGCACAAAGCTTGTACCAGGCCTCAGCCACTGGGAGGGGCTTTGGTTTCCCTTTCCCATTTTTTTCTTAATTCTCTAGGGATGAAAGCATGCCTGGCTGCACCACTGAGAGGCATGCAGAGGCGTCTCCCTACTGGTAGCCAGGCACACTTTTCTGGCTTTGTCTTTGCCCCACCATTTTGTCACCCTGAAGTGACTGCCTATTGTGTAAAAGGCACAATGGCTGCCGGGGAGCAGGTAAGGGGACTCTGGGGGGATTTGAACCCATAGCTTTTGAATAACTGTTATAAACCAGGCAAGGCAGTTTTTTTTAAGCAGGTGAATATGCATTCCATTGGGCCACAGAGCCCTCTACCTAGAAGCAGAGTTCCTCTCCTCTCTCTACTTTGCAACACTGCAGTTGCTGTGGTAAAAGAAGGGGAAGAGCTGATGAAAATACTGTGTTGGCTAGGAACTGACTCCAAACCAACTGCTTAGAAATCAGCCATGCTAACCACTACACGATCAACACTGCCTGGAGAGCTGTCTTAGCGATCCAAGAAGATGCATTATCTAGAACCTGCCTTCAGCTAGCGTGCAGCCAAAATGACACTGGCAGGGTTGAGTTGTCTATGCTGCTGTTTTTTTCACTTCCCTCCTGAGACCAGCGGCAAGCCCCCCTGAGGGGCTCTGGTGGCTGCCTCCAAGAGTTGGGTGCTGTCAGCTGCTGCCCACTTTGGGCACAGTCTCAGATGGGGACTTTGACTGGGGAACTGTACTTGCAACATCATAAGACAGCTGTCAAAAGTTGAGCTCAGGGTGGACAAAATCTTCTGTGGAGCTGAAGGGCTAAAGCTGGCTTCATCTTGCTCTTCACTCTCAATAGAAAGGGGGAAAACAGATCCGTAGTGCCAAGCAGAGTAGCTCCCTACCTGCCATCTCCTGAACATCAGCCTTTGAGACAAGCCTTTGCCTTTTCTCCCAAGATCTGTGGTCTAGGGGGGCCCTCCAGCAGGATGGGAAAGGGCCCTGCAGCACCTGGTGGAGGGGGCTGCATGCTCTGGCTCCCTATGGGAGGGTGACCCTGGCTGGAGGATCCAGGTGTCAGAGGCAGACACAGCCACTGTGTCAGGAGGAGGGTCCATCCAGCAGAGGAGGCAGGCAGTGCGAGCCTTGTGGGATCCCTGCTACCCTCGGGAGCAGTGAGTCTCAACCGGGGTACATGTACCCTGGGGGTACTAAGAGGTCTTTCAGGAGGTACATCAACTCATCTAGATATTTGTCTAGTTTTACAACAGGCTACATAAAAATCACTAACAAAGTCAGTACAAACTAAAATTTCATACAAACCATGACTTGTTTGTACAGCTCTATATACTATACACTGAAATGTAAGTACAATATTTATATTCCAAATGATTTAGTTTATAATTTTATAATTATATGGCAAAAATGAGAAAATCAGCATTTTTTCAGTAGTAGTGTGTATTTTTATGTCTGATTTTGTAAGCAAGTCATTTTTAAATGAGGTGACACTTGGGGGTATTCAAGACAAATCAGCCTCCTGAAAGGGGTACAGTAGTCTGGAAAGGTTGAGAGCCACTGCTCTGGAAGGTTGATGCAGCCAGGAGGTGCAGCGTCATCAGTGGGGGAGGGTGCTCTTTCAGCTGCCCTTATTAGGGCAGATCAGGGTCAGGGAGAGGGGATAGCGGGTGTACCCCTCTTAAACAATTTCAGTTCCTTGTGTACTGCAAAGCCCTGATGTCATGTAGAACTCCAAGGTGTGGGTGGGTGGGCAGTGGGAATTCACAGAGGTAGTTCTCAGAGAACCACAGTTACTTATTAGAGTTAAAATTGTTGGCTGTCACTTTATATTTCAAGAGGTTTTCCTGGTCCTGCTTGCAGGCCAGGTGATTCTGTAGAGAAGCATGGATCTGGGTCCAGCAGCAATGGGCAGTTCATATTCTGCAGACAGATGCTTGCCAAGAGTAAAGTGGGATGAGTTGTGCCTCTCTGTTTTAGGGAGCAGACTGCTTTGTCTCTCTCTGTTTTGGGTTCTAGTGTGTTAAGGTTCTGTAGTCTAATAAATAAAATCATGTTACACTGCAACCTTCCAGCAAGAGTATTTTATGTTTTTATCTAACTTCTCTTGTCTGTATGCTGTGAACATAATAAATAACCTCTCCGTGTCCTCAGAGTGAATTAACTCTGTGCATTCCCAGTCCTGGGAGATCAGTGAACACTGCCACCCAGGAGGATAGTGGGTGTGCAGTTCTTAATGTAATGTGGACTCTGGCACCGCTTTCCCAAAGCAAGCACTGGAGTACAATGCTAAGTCTAAAGAGGTGTGGTCCCTGAAAGTACACACCTAACTAGGTTGCTGCTTTGCATACGTGTGCTTGAGAATGATACAGATGCTTCAGTGGCCCAAGTTGAATGGCATCTTAACCTGGCATGCACTGGTACTAGCTGTAGTAAGATGAGGCCCTTAAACATAAACCCTAGTATCAGAGGCCCTTTATGAGGCCTAAGGCCTGAGCTAAAGTAATGGTCAAGATTTTGCTAACATAATGCAAAGTTAAGCTGTGAGCCAGAGGCAGGACCTGCTCACAGAAGTTGGCAAGAAGAAGGCTACTAATTGCACGTATACACATATCTAAAAGGTATCAAGTACTAATAGGATGAACAGGTGTCAGGATGGCACCAGAACATTCTGGTATGAACACATTCCACAGAGATAATGAGGAACAGTCTGACCAATCCTAAAGACGGGGTCAAAAGGATAATATGACGAATAGAGTTGTTTGTTCGAACCAACATGTACTGGGAGAGAGGCAGCACCCTAACACGTAGAGGGGTTGCACCTCAATGCGTCAGGAGTGATGGGTAACTTGTTTGTACCTGTGTATAAGTGGATGTCTTTGTCTGGCTGAGGGGGCAGTGGAGAGTCCCACCACTGACTGAGCCGGTCCATTGGCAGCGGGTACATATTCGTAGTATGTCCTGTAGAGTCTGCGGGAAACTATTACTGTGCTTCGTTTGACAATAAACCTGTCCGGGTGCCTTTGTACCTTATTGGAGTCTGTGCTCATTGGGGGTTCTCTTGGGGTCTGCTGTGTCAGCTACCTGCGCAGAGCCGGGATAGCACACAGAGGGAACACATGCATGCAGCCGATTGTTATCCACAGTGGATAGAGCAGAGCACCACACTGGTGACGTATGATGACATTGGTGACCCCGACCGCTGATCTGGTGAGTAAGCGAGTTGTCCGCTGTAGGAATCGCGATCTAACATGACAGAAAACCATGAGCTAGGGAACCCCCTTAACCCCTCCCTGCAAATCCCCACAGAGTTTAAAAAATATAATGGGGAAGAAATATGCAATGTAATTTGTAAGGCTAGGGCAGAGATTGTAGCCTTAAAATGTAAAATATTGCAAACTATAACCATGGTTATTAAATAGTTAAAACAGCACGCCACAAAATTGGTGGGGCAAGTAACAGTAACAAAGAAAGAGTTAAAAGAATCAAAAGAAGCTACACAGCCCTGGAATGCTCCCAGCCCCCTTCCAGGGTGGCAAGCAGCCCAGAGACAGCCAGCACAGGAACAGAATAAAACATTGGAAACAGCTGCAAGGAACCTACAAAAAATACATGTGCCGTCCCCTGTTATAAATATTGGTGGCAAACAACAGGCTTCAGGTAGCTCTCCTGTGCCTGAAGAATGGGGACAGAAGTTGAAAAAGTTGGCCCTAGCAAAATTAAAAGATGAAACGGGATCCACTGCAGTGCAACCACCACCTTGTGATAAAAGCCAGGTTCTGGTAAAACCTAAACTGGGTCCTAGACTGGTGCTTGTCAGAACGGGACAAGTAAAATGGAAAAAGTAGCACACAATACTTTCACTGAATTGGTAAATCAAATGAAGGAAAAGATGGAACAGTTCACAGAGCACATTACAAGACAGGAGCTGCGACTCAATTGCAGGGGAGTGAACAGAAAGGAATTTCAAAGTCAAAAACTAAAATTGAGCAGGTTAACACCTAAAATCGGTGCATTAACATATGGAGTTGCCCAACAACAGTTAACTGCAGGAAAAAAAGGGCACTCCTGCAATCAGTCTGGCATGCAGACCAAAACAACAGACACTGGGGGAACAAATTCAGGTTTTACAAGAGCAGATAATTACCCCCACTCTTATCTCAGAGCCAGGATAAAAACCCAGGGTGCGGTTTCCCAACTGCTTTGACCCATGGAAACACACTTGGCACTCAACTAAAAATATAACCTCCTTTCTCAAATATTTTTACATACCAGTAGGTTTTCTTTTATATCTTTTATCAGTTTGCTAAACTTGCTGCTGCCGCCTGTGCCTTAAGAGTTAATCTCTCTTGGCTCAAGTCTCACTACCTTCCTAGGTAGCTCTTCATGCTCCCCACCCCCTTTCCCTTGCCTCTCCTCACTTCAACTCTTTCTCTGTGTTAAAAGTTAAAAGTTATAGTTTTTACCGAAACCTCCAAAAGATAAAGCAATTGAAAACAGAACAAAACAAGAAACAAAAAGAAAACAAGGTAAAATCTTTACTTTAAATAAATCCAGTAAATTAATTATTTTAACCCTTCAGGAATGCTACAGCTGGAATTATTCCTAACTTTCTTGAAGATATGGTTGCCAAGCAACAGAAATGCATACTCTGCTTCTAATCCTAACCACTCACTAATATTTGAAACATGGGCTTTTTTTATTTCCATATAGCAGAGTTTTAAAATAATGTTAAATATAAAGTAATGCAAATTAATCAAATAAATTTGACAAATATTAATATTTTTTTATCAATTTTTGTTAAAAGTTTAAAATAAGGTAATTGTGATGGGTTGGAGCACAGAAACCCCTTGGGGCTACCAACTGATGTGCCAAGCCTACTTCTGCCCCTGCTTTCCCTGCCCTCCTAGCTTGGGACTTCAGTGCCCTGCCTGGTTTGAGCCAGACCTGCTAGCCTGCTGCAAACCCAGACTCAGGTCTGAACCACATCCCCTAACAGCTGTAGGCTTAATTATAAGCAGGTTAAGAAGTGTTCCTGTCTTTAACACTCAGATGCCCAACTCCCAATCGGGTCTAAGCCCAAATAAATCCGTTTTACCCTCATAAATTGTTCGCCCTCTATAACATTGATACAGAGATATGCACAGTTGTTCCCCGCCCCCCAGGTATTAATACATGCTCTGGGTTAATTAATAAGTAAAAAATGATGTTATTAAATACACAAAGTAGGATTTAATTGGTTTCAAGTAGTAACAGACAGAACAAAGTGAATTACCAAGTGAAATAAAATAAAACACGCAAGTCTGAGTCTAATACAGTAAGAAAACTGAATACAGATAAAACCTCACCCTCAGTAGTGTTCCAGTAAGCTTCCTTTTACAGACTAGTCTCCTTCTAGTCTGGGTCCAGCAATCACTCACAACCCCTGTAGTTACTGTCCTTTGTTCCAGTTTCTTTCAGGTATCCTTGGGGGTGGAGAGACTATCTCTTGAGCCAGCTGAATACAAAATGGGGGGTCTCCCACGGGCTTAAATAGACTTTCTCTTGTGAGTGGAGACCCCCTCTCTCCTGTGCAAAGTCCATCTCCAAGATGGAGTTTTGGAGTCATGCGGGCAAGTCACATGTCCATGCATGACTCAGTTTTTACAGGCAGCAGCCATTGTTTTCATGCTACCCTGAACGTCCTCAGGTAGACTTCTTATGTGGATTGGAGCCTTCCAAGCTTCATTGTCCTTTAAGTGTTTCTTGATTGGGCACTTAATTTGTACATTCCTTTCTCAAGAAGCTGACCAAATGCTTTACTAAGGCTACTTAGAAATCAATCAAGTACACAGCCAATATTTATGACTTTGAATACAACAATGGCACATGCATACAAATAGGATGAATCGATTCAGTAGATCATAACCTTTACAGAGATATGTTACATGGCATATGTAGCATAAAACACATTCCAGTTATGTCATATATACATTCATAAGCATATTTCTATAAAGCCTTGTGGGGTGCACCATCACAGTAATAACTTGTTTATTCAAATATTTAACCCTTTTTATTTTTTATTTTTGTTTGCCTTGTTTTGTATAGTTATGAATAGAATTCTGGCACCATTTGTTTTTAATTGTAAGTTTGTCCTGTATGTCATGTGTGTTGTCCTGTGTTGTATGTTGTGTGTGTCATGTGACTATTTTTTATTATTTTTATTTCATTGCAACAAAAGTCAATTGTATACCCTTTTAAAATATATGTATATGTGGTACCACACTATTTTAAGATCATGGTTGGGATATAATCATAGTATTATTAACACCAATTTTTTTGAGCAAAGTTCAAAAAGGTTTCAGTTACAGATATATAACTGCGAACCAGCTGAGCGGCGAACAGCTGAGAAGCTAACAGAGGGAGTTTGACTGAGATCTGTCCGAGAGGAGATATGCTAAGTGCTGCATTAGGGGAGCTGTGTTGGTGAGTATCTGAGTGTCTGTTGCGGGAACAGTTGGTCAGTTTGTCAGTTTGACTGTGCGCTTGATTGTTTGAAAAGTGTGAATTGGGAGTGCATTGGGAGGGAGAGGGAGAGGGAGAAGCAGCGCATGCGCCGCGGCCACTCGGGGTCTCCCCCTCCCTCCCAGGCTCTCAAACCCGGGAGGGAGGGGGAGATCCCGAGTGGCCGCGGCGCGCGAATCAGCTGTTTCGCGTGCCGCAGCTGCTCGGGGTCTCCCCCTCCCTCCCAGGCTCTCAAACCCGTGAGGGAGGAGGAGATCCCGAGCAGCCGCGGCGCGCGAAACAGGTGATTTGCACGCTGCTGCTCCCCCTCCCTCCCAGGCTCTCAAACCCGGGAGGGAGGGGGAGATCCCGAGCGGCCGCAGCGCACAATCAGCTGTTTCGCGCGCCGCAACCGCTCGGGATCTCCCCCTCCCTCCCGGGTTTGAGAGCCTGGGAGGGAGGGCAAGCAGCGGCGCGCGAGCGGCAGCAGCGGAGGTGAGTTAGGGCGGCCGGGGCACATTTTTAGGGGCGGCATGGCCCACGCCAGAATGCCGCCCCTAAAAATGTGCCGCCCCAAGCACCAGCTTGTTTTGCTGGTGCCTAGAGCCGGCCCTGCAGATGAGCAACCATTTTCATGTTCTCTCCACAGGTACTAATGTGGAGAGTGGGCTAGATGATACATCTGAGGGAAGGGAGCAGAAGAAGACTCCACCGATTGGAAGGCATGAAATGCACTGTCCTAGTGATGGGGGTTCCACGACCACCGCTCCCAAGGGAAGGAGGCAGGTGGTGGTGGTCGGGTTCTCCCTCCTCAGGGGGACTGAGTCATCTATCTGCCTGGGCATTGGTTACTTTCCTTGCTGTTGCCTCTGGGGAGTTAATATCTGGCTGATTCCCCAACTTACAGCATGTTTTAGTGATAACCATACAACACAATTCTCATAACTTCATAGGCATTAATGATATACATATATGGATAGATACCTCACAGGGCATGCTTTATATGCAATATCACAATTATATACAGATGAAGAATATGGGGTTTACAAGATGCTCCCCCAAGGTATAGTATGTCACAACACTTTTATAAAAGTGAATAATAAGGGAATAATAATGCGAAGCCTGAAAAGGGGGTAAGTCCCTTAGGGACAGTTTGTAATGGACCTAGAACCAAAGGGAAAAAGCTTGATAAACCATATACATAAAAAAAATAATTATAAACAGACTAAAATAAGAACAGCCAAATAAGAATGAACCAGTTGTAAATAACAATCAGCTAAAGCACAGCTAGAGTCTATTATAAAATAATAATAACACTGGTCTACAATTTTTGAGAAGTCGTCTGCTTCAGAGATAAAATGTGCTATTTATTATGTATTTTGATGTGCTGAATTCAAATATGACAATTAAAACAACTGATTGGCTACTGTTTCTAAGATATTTAAGTTTTTACATTTTATGTCTATGTATATTGTGTAGATAGAAGAGTTTTAATCATAAATTGTAAACCTAGGTCTTTTCATGTGTTTATGGTTGCTTTACATGATAATATTTCACCTTTCCTGTTTATGTAACACTTTAAAAGTCAGCAAAAGGGATATATAAATAAAATTTATTATGAAACAAAAGGCAAAAAGCTATTATGTACATAGTTTAGTCCTATTCAGTGTCTACTCGGTGCTTCTTGGCTTGTCTCTTGTATTCATTAAATGGAGCATCTCTTGTCACTGTCCAGCAATAGTCTGCAAGCATTGATGGGCTCCATTTGCCCTGATAGCGTTTCTCCATTGTTGCAATGTCCTGGTGAAATCGCTCGCCGTGCTCGTCACTCACTGCTCCGCAGTATGGTGGAAAAAAATCTAGATGAGAGTGCAAAAAATGTATCTTTAGTGACATGTTGCAATCAAGGCTTTTGTATGCCTTGAGGAGGTTTTCCACCAACAACCTGTAGTTGTCTGCCTTGTTGTTTCCGAGAAAATTTATTCCCACTAACTGGAAGGCTTTCCATGCCGTCTTTTCCTTGCCACGCAGTGCATGGTCAAATGCATCATCTCGAAGAAGTTCACGAATCTGAGGACCAACAAAGACACCTTCCTTTATTTAGCTTCACTTAACCTTGGAAATTTTCCACGGAGGTACTTGAAAGCTGCTTGTGTTTTGTCAATGGCCTTGACAAAGTTCTTCATCAGACCCAGCTTGATGTGTAAGGGTGGTAACAAAATCTTCCTTGATTCAACAAGTGGTGGATGCTGAACACTTTTCCTCCCAGGCTCCAATGACTGTCGGAGTGGCCAATCTTTCTTGATGTAGTGGGAATCTCTTGCACGACTATCCCATTCACAGAGAAAACAGCAGTACTTTGTGTATCCAGTCTGCAGACCAAGCAAGAGAGCAACAACCTTCAAATCGCCACAAAGCTGCCACTGGTGTTGGTCATAGTTTATGCACCTCAAAAGTTGTTTCATGTTGTCATAGGTTTCCTTCATATGGACTGCATGACCAACTGGAATTGATGGCAAAACATTGCCATTATGCAGTAAAACAGCTTTAAGACTCGTCTTCGATGAATCAATGAACAGTCTCCACTCATCTGGATCGTGAACGATGTTGAGGGCTGCCATCACACCATCGATGTTGTTGCAGGCTACAAGATCACCTTCCATGAAGAAGAATGGGACAAGATCCTTTTGATGGTCACGGAACATGGAAACCCTAACATCACCTGCCAGGAGATTCCACTGCTGTAGTCTGGAGCCCAACAGCTCTGCCTTACTCTTGGGTAGTTCCAAATCCCTGACAAGGTCATTCAGTTCACCTTGTGTTATGAGGTGTGGTTCAGAGGAGGAGGATGGGAGAAAATGTGGGTCTTGTGACATTGATTGTTCAGGACCAGAAGTTTCATCCTCTTCCTCTTCCTCGTCTGACTGAAGTGAGAATGATTCTGGTGCATCAGGAACCGGCAGTCCTTCTCCGTGGAGTACTGGGCATATAGCTGATGGAATGTTTGGATAATGCACAGTCCACTTTTTCTTCTTTGATACACCTTTCCCAACTGGAGGCACCATGCAGAAGTAACAATTGCTGGTATGATCTGTTGGCTCTCTCCAAATCATTGGCACTGCAAAAGGCATAGATTTCCTTTTCCTGTTCAACCACTGGCGAAGATTTGTTGCACAAGCGTTGCAGCATATGTGTGGGGCCCACCTCTTGTCCTGATCTCCAATTTTGCAGCCAAAATAAAGGTGATAGGCTTTCTTAACCATAGTGGTTATACTGCGCTTTTGTGATGCAAAAGTCACTTCACCACAAACATAGCAGAACTTATCTGCACTGTTCACACAAGTACGAGGCATCTCTGCTCGCTTTGGCTAAACAGAAATGTGTCCCTTTGCAAAATCAAACACTGACAAATAAGAGAGCACGACACTGTATGATTTCTAGAGCTGATATAGGGCAATTTGTTCAGCAGAGTGATGTAAGCTTCGTTATGATTGCATCATCCATGACTTCTAGGAATAACATGATGCAATTCATATCATGTATGACGCAATACCAGCTTCAGATTGCATCATTCATTGTTTTGCCTAAAAAGCAAGTACTGTCCAAACCCAGTCATAGATTTATTCATAGATCCAGTCAAAGATGTATTTTAGTCATTTCTGGTTTAAATTGAGATCCCTTCCCTTATCCTCCGCCATTCGTATATACTGACCCAATAGCATATCTTGAAAACTAGAGCCAATCAACAATTTTAAGCATCATTTTCGTTCTCAGTGACCCAGAATTAGTAAAGTTTGACTATATTTATTTCAGAAGCATTTTGGCTGTAGAGCAGTGTAATATTAATAATAATTAATAATAAAGCAACCTAATTGACCTAACCAGCTTGCCACTGCCCAATGAACAGGAGGCATATTACCATCCCTTTCATTTCCAAAAGGGAGAGAACGGCCCAGGGTTGCCCATTATGAAATGCATAGGTCTGTACCGATATCATCCCATTGTGACCAGCTGGGGGTGTGGTTCCAGCCAGCCAATCACTGTGCTCAGAATCGGACCCTCATTTGAATGCCTGTCACTATATATGTGTACAGCGGGAGGGAGGTCAGCAGCATTTGCTGGCAAAGGGGCTGAGCTGAGCTAAGTGAAAGCAGAGTGGAGCAATGGCTGCTGCCCAGAGAGGGAGGAAAAAGGCCCAGACTCAGAGAAGACAGCATTATAGGAGGAAGTCCCAGGCCAAGCAGAGGAAGTCCGAGGACAAGCAAAGGAGGCAGGCCAGGCGGAAGCCAGTGGGGAAGCACGGAAAGAGCCCCCGTGGGAAGAAACCCTCCCCCACCCCACACAATGCCAAGATGCTGAGGCGATTGCAACGGGACAACAGGCGCTTGTCAAACAAGGCCAAAGGGCTGATGATCTCCTTCATCAACGACATCTACAAAAAGGTGTCCACGCAGGCTGAGCAGCTGAGGAAGCTGAGCCACCGCCCCACGATTGGCCCTTTGCAGGTGCAAGCCGCCCTGCAGCAGGTGATGCCAAGGAAACGGGTCAGGCGCTCGGCCACCCCAGTCTCGAAGAGGTCTCACTAGAGCAACATCCCTCCCCTTCTCCCTAGGGTGCCTCCTGGCTGGGATCAGAGAAAGAACAAGAGGGGAGAAGGGAGAGGAGCAAACGCCAGCCTGGGACACCTCAGCACCCTCCTGATTAAAGAACTGATGTTGCTTTAGACATGCCAAAAAAACCCCAAGCAACCTACATTCTGCCAGAGGGACCAACCTCTACCCCAGCAATTCTTGACGAGAGACTATGAGAGACTGAATCAGCGTGAGACTTTCCATACCGGAGCCTGATAGACCATTCCACTGCAGCCTGCTTCAGTGAGACCATCACAGTTTGGAAGAGGAGACTCTTATCTCTGGACTGAGCCACTGAGTCAATTTCCATCATTGGAAAAATAGAGACCAACACGCTGGCTGTGGACTTAATGAACCAGACACTTTTCATCACTGTAAATGAGAGACTGGCTAGAAAGAGCTGGCATTAATTGAACTGAAAGGATTGTATGAGAGGCACTGTCCTAAGGGAAATGAAATAATTGTCTTGGCGTTATAATAAAACAGGATTTTAACAGCACCTTTTGGTGTCGTGTGGTTCCTCTATATTAAGGAATAAGGATGGGATGGACGGTGCTTCCCAATTTAATATACAACTAATGACTAAGAGTTTTGGGATTTTCTTGTGTTGAAACAAGGAACAATTTTATTAACTCCTTTAAGGCCTTTCTCTTTACCACAGATTAACAGTGAATTATCCTGGCTAAAATGTTAGTCACTTTAGGCCACCACTTTCCCCCGGGAATTGAGGGTTTATTAAGGGACTAATAAAATATCCAGATTTTAAATTAATCAGACAAAGTGTGGACACAACCAATACATACACAGAACAGCTCCATATTTAATTTCCTTCCTTATAGTATTTCCCTACGCATACCTGTATTAATCTGAAGCCAGGCGGAACTCACCCAGGAGCCAATCTCTGCAAGAAAAGGGCAAGGTCCTCAGTTTGATTTAATTGGAATAGGTCTATTAGCTTTAGCGATGTTCTGTTGATAAGCCCCTTCGTTTTCAGTTTAAACCAATTTTTACCAAAAAAATTGCAGGTTTTACAAAAAGTATTATTAGTTTTTTTTCTGATTTTCACTCTACTTTTGCATCATTCAAATATATAAAAAATTACGTGTTTTATTAGGAAAATACAATACATTTCATGAGATATATGCATTACGATAATACTTTAGTCTGTGTTGTGACGGGATCAGGCCAGACAGCTATAGGAGAGTGGTCCTATTGAAAATTCCAGGGGAAGTGGACGGGCGTAAGCCCGTCCATGGCTAAAGGACCCTCCCTCAGCCTTTGGGGAGGATCCACTGAGCCCGGGAACTCAACTACTTACAGGGGACAATAAAAAAGAAAACATGGGCAGGTGTGAAGGTCAAAGGGTCAAAAAGAGAGAACCAAAAGGGACACCAAGCAGAGAACCCCGGACAGCGCCCACTGCTCCTTGAAGGTGTCAAGGGAGCCAGCAGATGCCTCCCAGAGGAACTCTGCCTGGATGCATGAATGGAGGGAGGACAGAAAATAGACCTCACAGTCGCAAAGAACCCCCTCAACCAACATCCTCTCCCTGGTGTTGTAGATGGCCACTTTGGCCATTGCCAGGCGGAGGTTGATGAGGAGGTCCTGCGATTTTGTGGGGCCACGGATAGGGTGTGCATAAATGAGAGAAGGCCCAGGATAAGCAGGTCCCTTTTCCCCTGGTAATTGAACAGGGGTTACTCCAGGTTAATTAGGACACCTGGGGCTAATCAAGGGCCTGCCAGAACCTGTTAAAAGCCTCCCCTCCAGTCAGATAGGTGTGCACAATGGGAGCTGGGGGAGCAGGCATGCTACTGGAGAGCTGGATGGTGCAGACACTGACAAATGCCAGAAGGAAGACCTCACAGGTATAGAGGTGAGGAGCAGGGGAAACCCTACCCAACCGGGCGTACAGCCCTTCTGGGCCCCAGAGGTTTGGGGGAAGAGACCCTGGCAGAGGGGGGAGACTGAACTGGGTGTCTGGCCTGCTGCCACTACACCCAGAGAAGCTACCAGAGACTAAGAGGCTCCCCTCCCCCTCCCCTGTCAGGGAGGCCGGCAGCAACCCCTCCTCCGAAAGGTGCAGACAGTAAACCCAGGGGGTGGGGAAATTCCCAGGGAGAGAGGAATTCCTCAGCCCACTGCTAAGAGGAAGCACGGAACCCACCAAGGCAGAGAAGGAGCTCTGCCACAGTGTGTATATGCAAAGCTGTCTCTTGAAGTAAGACTATGCATTAGTCTAGAAGATGCAACAATAAACAAACAGGCACTCATGCAAGCTCTGAAGTTTGTGCACATCTGAACATACCGATGAATTGCACACCCACCATATACACATTTCAAGCAGATAACAGTTTAAAGTTTTGACACACTAAAATTGGAAGAAAATGAAAATCTTTCCTTCCATCCACCAAAATAAACCCGGATATTTACCCAGAAAAATTATGAATAGTTTTTGACACTGATTTTCACCTGTTTTGTGGTTGTAGTAATAAACACTGATAAATTCCCAGGAAAAATTAAATAAGATTAAAAACCGAAAATGAAGGGCCCTATCTGTTGATTTACAGAAGCTGAGGACCTGATCCTGAGAGAACGAGGAGGAAGGAGAATTTTAGTTTGACCAACAGGAGAAGTAGAGTTGAATATCTGTCGCATTCTGGCAGTTTGTTCAACCCTGTCAGGGTTCCCTCCCCACTCTGAACTCTGGGGTACAGATGTGGGGACCCACATGAAAGACCCCCTAAGCTTATATTCCACCAGCTTAGGTTAAAAACTTCCCCAAGGCAAAAATTCCTTGCCCTGCGATGGTATCGCTGCCACCACCAAGTGAGCTAGACAAAGATTCAGGAAAAGGACCACTTGGAGTTCCTGTTTCCCCAAAATATCCCCTCAAGCCCCTTCATCCCCTTTCCTGGGGAGGCTTGAGAATAATATACCAACCAAATAGGTAACCAAGGTGAGCACAGACCAGACCCTTGGGTTTTTAGGACACTAAAAACCCAATCAGATTCTTAAAAACAGAACTTTATTATAAAGAATAAAGTAAAAGAAGCACCTCTGTAAAATCAGGATGGAAGGTAATTTTACAGGGCAATAAGATAAAAAACACAGAGGATTCCCCTCTAGGCAAAACTTTAAAGTTACAAAAAAACAGGAATAAACCTCCCTCTTAGCACAGAGAAAATTCACAAGCTAAAGCAAAAGATAATCTAATGCATTTCCTTGCTATTTCTTACTATTTCTGTAATATTAGATGTATCATTTCAGTAGGAGCTGGATTACTTGCGTGGTCTCTCTCTTTGTCTCAGAGAGAACAACAACACAGAGCACAAAGCAAAAACCTTCCCCCACAGACCGCTTATTTGAGCTTCTTAATCCTTTACAGGTAAAGGAGGGATTTTATGCTACCCTTAGCTGTATGTTCCTGACAAACCCCAAACATCTCTAAATTTCCTCTTCCGTCTTCATAGACTCATTAAATAAGTAGGGTAAGAACATGGATCCATGCTGGAGGCCATGAAAGGGATGAGTTACTTGCAATCCTGTGAGACCTCCCAGAGGGTAAAGAATGGATCCATTGTCATTCAGTTCCCATTGCTGCTGCCATGTCCCATGGCAAGGCCTGGTCATCCATATGAAATGCTGCTGAGAGACTGAATGAAGTGGGTAGGGACACTAGCCCTCTGTGCATCTCCAGGAGAAGATCATCAGCCAAAGTCATCGTTGCAGACCATAGGCCATTCCTAGGACTGAAGCCAGACTCATTAGCAGGCCAGACTTACAAAGGTATTGAGGTGCCTAAAGTTGCAGATAGGTAAGTTCAAAAGCACTTAAGCAGGTCAGGGGCCTAATTCTCATTGATTTCAATATGAGTTAGGAGTCTAAATGGCCTAGAAAGGTATGCATCCGAAGAAGTGGGCTGTCGTCCACGAAAGCTTATGCTCTAATAAATTTGTTAGTCTCTAAGGTGCCACAAGTACTCCTGTTCCTTTTGCGGATACAGACTAACACGACTGCTACTCTGAAAGCTGTCATAAATGGCCTAGATGCTTTTTCAAAATCCGTTGAGGACCTCTCTTCATTGTGATGTGCCTGAACAGCTCTTAAAACCTGGCCCTTTGTCTCTCTGTGCCTCCTCTTCCTCATCTGTAAAACGAAGATTGTCACTGCCTTGTCCACTTAGATTGGAAGCTCTCTGAGGCAGAAATGTTCTATTCCTGTGGATGTGCCCAATGTCTCGCACAATCTCGGTGAGGGTTTTGAGGTGCTAGTGAAGCACAAAGAAGAAATGCTAGCAGCAAAAAGCATCTCGCAATGTGTTGGAAGGAAAATGGTTTGGTCTCCAGCTATTTCCTCAGGAGGAATGCTAGGAATTTAGGCTAGGGTTGCCAACTTAGTAATATTTAAAAAACAGACACTCCAGCAGGAGTGCTGGAACCACCCGAGCCCTGTCCCTCCCCCCTGAGGACCCACCCTGCCCCATCCCTGCCCCCGAGGCCCCACTCCTGCCCTGCCCCTTCCCCCTGAGGGCCTGCCCCCATTCGTTCCTCTTTCCTCCTCCCTCCATCGCTCACTACTTTTCCCCTCTCACCCCCTCCCTGCATGGGTCGGGAGGGACTCAGCTGCAGAGCCGGGCCTGGGAGCTGCAGCTGCCCGATGCAGGTAGGAGGCGGCCCTGGCTGAGTAGAGGCTGGTGTGGATGATGATTTGATGCCTCCCCACCTCCTCCACCCGCAGTAACTGGACTTTGGGTGTCCAGTGGGTAGATCTGACCGGACACCATCAGGTCCCCTTTTCGACCGGACTTTCAGGTCAAAAACCGGACACCTGGCCATCCTAATTTAGGCCCAAATCTTCAAAGGTATTTTGGTGCTTATCTCCCACAAGTTAGGCTTCTAGATATCTTTGAGGATCCGGGGCTTAGTTAGCTTTAATCTGGAGGTGGAGCCTTTCTGAGGGTATGAATTGCTCACTCGTTATGTATTTTGGCGGGATTACATTATGCATATATACATTTTCACAGAGAACTTTGATGGGTTCAATTGGGACATCAGAAATAAATTTACAATCCTCAACCCTGTGTCTTCCTTAATATTTTGCCACCCCAACCATTGTGCCTTGCCAAAACTGTAGTCCCTGACCTTGTAAGGAGCTCTCTGCAGAGAGGCTTCTGTGCTCACGCAGATCCTCGATGACTCTGCATGTTACAAGGGCCTGCAGATGTGGAGCTCAGTGCAAAATTAGTGTCTTCCACTGCAAGATTTTGGAGGCTTTTGGTGGATTACTTGGTATTCTTTCATAAAAGAACAGGGCATAAGTAATAAAAACCCTGAAGACCTGGCACAGTCCCTTAGGAATTTTTTAAAGCCAGTGGAACCAATGAAGAAAATATGTAATACCAATAATAGGCCAGATTCTCAGTGGGTGGAAGTGTAGTTCTGATTAAATCAATGGAGCTGTGTCAATTTATAGAGACGAGGCGGGGGGAGGTAATATCTTTTATTGGACCAACTTCTGTTGGCGAGAGAGAAGTTTTTGAGCTTACACAGAGCTCTTCTTCATGTCTGGAAAACTAAGGCCAAGTCTACACTACAGACCTATAGTGGTATAACTATGTCACTCAGGGGTGTGAAAAATCCCACCAATTTAGCGCTGTCTACGTGGGGTGGCTAAGGTCAGTAAAACTTTGTCACTCAGGGGTGTGGATTTTTCACACCCCTGAGTGACGTATACCTAAGAAAGTTTGTAGCGTTCACCTGGCCTATGACTGGAGGAGTGTTAACGGGCCACTTCACCTTGAATGGTCCCTTGAAATGTGTTAATTACTTATGCTAAACAATCTCTTCTGCCTTGCATTTAGCAGTGACAGTCTAACCCCAGATCTACACTACAAGCTTACATCAGTATAACTACATTGCTCAAGAGTTTGAAAAATCCATACCCATGAGCGATATAGTTATACCGACCTAAACCTTGGTGTTGACAGCACTATGTTGACGGGAGAGCTTCTCCCACTGAAATAGCTATTGCCTCTTGCAGAGGTGGGTTAACTATGCTGGTGGGAGAAGCTTGAGGCTCTCCTGTCGGCATAGTAGTAAAATGCTACAACTGCTGCAACGCTGTACATGTAGACACGCCATGAGTTAGTTTCCCTGACCTGAAGAAGACCTCTGTGAAAACTTGTATCTCTCACCAACAGAAGTTGGTCCAATAAAAGTTATTACCTCACCCACCTTGTCTTTCTAATATCCTGGGACTAACCCGGATACAGCAACACTGCATATGTCAATTTATGTCAGTGGAGATCCTGGCTTAATAAATACACAGCAATAGCTAACAAAAATAATGCCACGATAAAAATGATTAAAGAAAAAATGTAATGATACTTATTGGTGATAGTAGAATAATAACATCTACAGTAGAACCTCAGAATTATGAACACCTCAGCAATGGAGGTTGTTTGAAACTCTGAAATGTTCATAACTCTGAACAAAACATTATGTTTTTTCCCCAAAAAAGTTTGCAACTGAACATTGACTTAATGCAGCTTTGAAATTTTACTATGCAGAATAAAAATGCTGCTTTCCCTGTATTTTTTTTTTGTAGTTTTCATTTAACACAGTATTATATTGTATAGTATTTGGTTTTTTTCATCTCTGCTGCCTGATTGTGTACTTCCAGCCCCAAATGAGGTGTGTGGTTGACTGATCAGTTCATCACTCTGGGGTTCATAACTCTGAGGTTCTCCTTTAAATATTAAAATAATAAATTATAGTAAATAATCAGCTAATTGGCAGCTGACCCCTAATATACTCCACAAAAATCACCATAGCAACTTAATTGCCCTACTCATCCTACCAAAAGCCCGTGAGCATGTGGAATGCTACAATTTCCTTCATTTTCACATGAGAAGGAGTGAATTCGAGTCCCTTATTACGAGGATCACCATTACAGTGTGGCTAACAAGGCCATTGTCCCAGCCAGCCAATCACTGGGCACAGAGTCAGTGCCTCATTTGAATGCCTGACACTATATAGGAATACAGCTGATGCAAAGCCACTGCAGGCTGAGAACTGAGCTGGAGAGACCAGGGTAGAGAGCAATGGCTGCTGCCCAGAGAAGAAAGAAGGCCCAGATCCGGAGGAGGCAGAAGACCCAGCAGATAACGCTCCAGAAGCCACAGCCCAAGCGGAAAACGTCCCAGCCACAGCAAGGCAGGTGGAAGCCGGTGTTGAAGCGATTGAGTAAAAGCCAGGGGAAGAGGCGTTTTTCTACTTTGTATATCTCTGAGATGATGGGCCGGCTGCAGCAGGGAAATCGGCGCATGTCGGCCAAAGCCAAGGGGCTGATGAACTCCTCCATGTGCAATCTCTACAGCGGAGTATTCACGGAGGCCGATCGCCGGAGAAAAAAGAGACGTGGGTCTTTCATCGGCACCTCAGAGGTGCAAGCCGCTCTGGAGAAGGTGATGAAAGGGAATGTTGCCAATTACTCCATCACCTCCATCCGCAGCAAGTCTCGCTAGAGAAACAATCCCTTTCCTTTCCCCCTAAGGCCCTACACCATGGCAGGGGTAAGAGAAAAAGCAAGAGGGGAAAAGGGAGAGGAGCAAATACCAGCCTCATTGACCCAAACGCCTGCCTGATTAAAGATCTATCATTGCCTTCGAGATGACCAGAAATGCTGCACTTTGCCCCTTGCTGAGGGACCAACCCTACGTACAGCCATTCTTCATGCATGAGGCTGAGCTAGAGGAGAGATGGAATCAAAAGTGGAATCTCCATGATTATGAATGAGAGAGAGTCAAGCAGCATCCTGAAACAATGGGATCAGCAAACATTGCGAGAAATACCATTCTTCATCAGAAGAAAAGAGTATCCTGAACCAGCACCAAAGACTTTTCACACCTGGGAAAAAAAGATTCTCATGCTACACCTTGAATTTGCAAGACGTACTTTCCTTGATGGATGGAGACTGTCTTCTCTGCATTGCTTCACTGAAAGAATCTGGGGAAAGAGATTTGCCAACATTCAAAATCAAAGGATTGCCAATGAGATGTTATCATAAGGGGAGAAATTAAGTCATCTTGACATTATAATAAACAGGATTTTAGCAGCAATTTCTGTTGCTAAATGTTTTCTTTATATGGGAGTGGGGGGAGTGCTTTATGTTTTAGCTAACTGGCTTCAAGATGGACCTTGATAAGTTTATGGAGGGGATGGTCTGATGGGACTGCCTACAATGGCATGATGTAGCCAATCTGCGACTGCTAGGAGCAAATATTTCCAGCGGCCAGTGATGGGACACTAGCTGGGGAGGGCTCTGAGTTACTGCAGAGAATTCTTTCCCAGGTGTTTGGCTGGCAGGTCTTGCCCACATGCTCAGTGTCTAACTGATTGCCATATTTGGGGTTGGAAGGAATTTACCCCGGGCCATATTGGCAGAGCCCTGGGGATTTTTTGCCTTCCTCTGCAGCATGGGGCATGGGTCACTTGCAGGTTTAAACTAGTGTAAATGGTGGATTCTCTTTAAATCATGATGTGAGGACTTCAGTAACTCAGCCAGAGGTTAGGGGTCTATTACAGGGATGGATGGGAGAGGTTGTGTGGCCTGCAATGTGCAAGAGGTCAGACTAGCTAGATGATCACGATGGTCCCTTCTGACCTTAAAGTCTATGAGTCTATGAGCATTTAAGATGAAGTCTTAATGAGTTGTAGACTTCTGCTAGAGTGAACACAAAGGGCTTTCAAGGCCTTTTTTTCTGATCAGTGCTTAAAATAAATATCTAGCTGCAGATGATAAAGGAATATAGGCCTCCGTTGTCAGCTTGGAAGGACAAGAACTCAAGATTATAAACCATTAAGAAAAGAGTGGATATAGGCTAGTCTTTCAGCCTAGAGAACAGTAACAACCATCTCCAGTTCCTCCAGATTTATTCCTCTTCCTAACTACTTTGGTATTGTCCAAATTGCGCAGAAGATGCTAAGATGTTACGTCTTAGAGTCTCTTACCTCTAGGGTCTTCATGTGTACAATAAACAGTTCTCTTAAGGAGGATGTGTCCAATACAACCCCGTGGAATCTCCAAGAAAGGAAAGAATGGAGTTGCTTTAAAGCAGTGGTTTTCAACCAGGGATCCAAGACCCCCTGGGAGGCTGCGAGCAGGTTTTAGGGGTCCGTCAAGCTGGGCCAGCATTAGACTTACTGAAGCCCATGACAGAAAGCTGAAGCCCCGGGCTCTGAGCCCCACCACCCGGGGCTGAAGCGGAAGCCTGAGCAACTTAGCTTCGTGGGGGCCCCTGTGGTGTGGGGCCCTGGGCAATTACCCTGCTTGCTACCCGCAGTGCTGGCCCTGGCTTTTATATGCAGAAAAACAGTTGCTGTGGTACAGGTCGGCCATGGAGTTTTTATAGAATTGGGGATGGGGGGATGGGGGGGAATGGTTGAGAACCCCAGCTCTAAACCACAAATTTTAGTTTCTTTGGGTCCCCCCCTTATTTACAATTAAAAGTGACTCCATCCACCTCTGCCAGGTCCCAAAACACCTCATGATCAACCATATCAGGTTGATGGTAGATAGGCTAAAGTCTAAAATGGTCACCTGACCTTGGAGTCTCACTAGGAAGAGACCCTCAACAACCACAATTCCTTATCCAGCACCAGGTCTGTGTGACATTCCATTCCATATTATTTATGGAAATATGCTTATGATATGGCATAACTGAGATATACTTTGTGCAAGTTGACTCATGTAAGATATCATTGGAAAGGTTATGATGTACTGAATGTGATTATCCAATTTGTATGCCTGTATCATTTCTGTATCTGAAGTTAGGAATATTGACTATGCATCTGTATTTCAAATGGGATACTTTGGGTGTCACCCCCAACTAGCCCTTCATGAACAACAATGAAAAAGCCAGACAGGGTTGCTGACCCATTAGCAAAGACAATGGACTGTGGAAGAGCTTAGTCTTCCAGTGGATGCTTCAGAGGCCCTGTGAGTAATGGCTGCCACAGCCCTGCAGAGACAGGGGTCCGAGTCACCTGCTACGGGACCCCTTCCATGCCTTTTTGGAATGTCCATATTTTTCCACAGCAAGACAAAGAGTTCCCGCCTTACACAAGAGCTATATAAGGCAGGGGAGTGACATCATCAAGATTCTCCTCTGCCTCCCCACCCAAAGAGAAACTGAAAAACACCTGGAAGCAAGAACTGAAGGGTTGAGCCCAAGCTGGAAGGACGTCTAGCTTGTGGGTAATAATACCTGAGGTCTCAAGCTGCAGGCCAGCGCAGCTGTCTTTCAAGACTTTCTGTAATTTGCTTGCAACAATATCTAGGGTGAGAAATTACTAGTTGTAACCAATTTCTTTAGTGAAACAAACTTAGTTTGAGTGTTTTGTTTTATTTTCTTAGTAATCTGCTTTGTTCTCTTTGCTATCGCTTTAACCACTTAAAATCTTCCTTTTATAGTTAATAAACTTATTTTGTGTTTATAATATAACCCAGTTTGTGCAATTCATAATTGGGGGGGGGGGGGGGGGGAGGCAGTAAGAGGCTGTGCATATCTTCCTCCACATTGAGGGAGGAGGCGGATTTCATAATATACCTTTGCATCTGCACTCCGAGAGAGAGGCACCTGAGTGCTGGGGCAAGTCCTTCCCAGAGCTGATCTCAGTGTCTGTGTCGTTCTGCAGTTGGGTGTGGCCCTGCCTGCACGTGTTCTGGAGGATGCTTAAGAGCCTGGCTCAGCAAGACAGGTAAAAAGGGGGCCCATGCTGGCAGAACAGGTGGGCTCAGTGGTATCTCAGCACATCAGGTAGCATCTTAAAGAGGGCCAACCTATCACAGACTAGACCGAGGTTGATAAGGCATTCATAAAGAAGAAGAATTAGGTGTAGCTGAAGTTGGTTAATTAGAATCTGCTTGGTAACTGTTCTCAAAAGGGAGGGTAAAAATTGATGTGAATGTTAACAGGAAGAGATGGCTTCTTCAGCAGAACCTTGCTTGCTTCTGGGCATTAAGCGACTGGGTCTATAAAGGGCGATAGCATCATTTCCCATCAATAATAATAGTCCCAACACTTCCTTTTAATAACCACCATGGGCAGGTGTTCATCTTGGTGGTGGTTGTGAAATCTTATCCTAAAATTTGAGAACATCCAACAACACTGAGAATGGAAGGAACTCAACAGAGAGAAGTGGTCTGTTCAGACAGCCCAGCCCGTTCTGAGTTTCTGAGAGACTGTGTCAGATCTGAGCAATCTTACCTGCAAAGCAGATGGAAAACTACTGACAATAGGCCAGATTTGCAAAGGTACTAAGATGCAGGTGTTCAAAAGCCTCTAAGCAGGTTAGGTTCCAACCTCCCATTGATTTCAATAGCAGTTAGGTGTCTAATGTGTTGAGACACTTTTGAAAATCTCACTAGACGTATTGGCATTGTGAGGGGCCTAAATACCTTTGAAAACTTGGTCCCAGAGTCCCTGATACATCAAAGCACCTAAGCACATGCATAACTTTAAGCACATTGTAGTTCCATTGACTTAAAGGGGACTATGGACTTGCTTAGATGTTCTGCTGGATTGGGGCCAATGAGAGTGTCTTCTTGTCTTGTAGCATATAGGATCTGATTCATCTCCATAGCAGTCAATAGGAAACTCCAATTGACCCCAATGGGAAACTTCCATGATTCCAAAGGAAGTTGAATTAGACCTATATGATCTAGTTTTGAAAAAATGCCAAGCGCCCTAAACTCCAGTTGAAGTCAATGGGAACTACTAGTGCTAGGAATCTCTGAAAATCAGGGTCTATGTAATGTTTTGCACTATCTGAGGAATGAAAATATCTTGCCATTTCTAAGATCCTATGTAATCCCAGATATTCTCCTTTCACTCTCTGTTCCAGGCCTCTGTCAGCCTGGAATGGAAGACTGCAAACGATAAGGGCCCGATCTCACCAACATTTACTACTGAGCAAAGCGCTTGTTTACTGCAGTTAATTGTCCTATTGACTTCAGTGACAATAAGCATTTCACTCGGTATGAAATGTTTGAATTGCTGAGTATAAAGGCTCAGATACTGAAAGGTATTTACACACCTTTCTGGAGAGAACTTGAGTTGGTTAAAACAGACACAAACATCTCACTGTGTCACATAACGAGGGCTTTCCATTCCATTGTCAGCTATTTTCTTGTGGTGAATAGTCGGAAAGCAACTTGGCTTTGATCATGAGAGGGTCATTTCTGGAGTTAACAGTTATCCATTTGTTATGTGCATTGGCTTTAGAACATTCGTACAGGTGCTTAGAGAGAACTCGGATGGGAACATTTTATACATTACAAATGAAAAAATATACAAACCCTGAAGCAATAGCTCGTTCCCTAGGGGTTTGTTAATGCAAGGGAAGCCTTCACCATTGAAATCAGATAATAAAACATGGAAAAATTCTGTCCAGTTCCTCTGCATTTAAACCAATGTTATGTGAGAGAGAAGAAGAAATAACAATGAAGGGTGGAACCTAAAAACAAAACAATGGGCCATCTTTTTGTTCTGTGTTTGTATGGCTCCTAGCACAATAGGGTCCAGGTCCAGGGCTAGAGCTCCTAGATGCTACTGCAATAATAAAATAATAATAATAACAATTAATAATAATAAATAATTTACTATGAATACCACTACCTCAGTTACGATGTAATTGATAACATGAAATAATAAAACAATGAATGATAAAAATAAATCCAACTCAATAAAATAAAAGATTGGTGCAATAATATTAATATGTGACTAATGGAATTTTAATATGCAAAATCTCTAAGGGTCACCTCATTGGCTAGAATGACCAGCCAACAGCCAATAAGCACCTAGGGTTTTAAAAGCCTGTCATTTACATAAGAAAGGGAAAATGACATAGCCGCACACAAATGCACAATGGGGCCTGTACAGCCCTAGTCATAATGCAATTGGCTGGAGTGGCAGCCTGGCTACCCAATCAGCAAGCTCAGGGTGGGCCCTCATTTGCATGCTAACTGTTACATGAGATCTCAGCTGGCAGGAGGCTGGTGGCATTTGGCTGGGGAGAGCTGAGCTCAGCAGGAGCAGAGTGGAAAGATGGCGGCTGCCCAGAGAGGGAAAAGGAAGGTCCAGACTAAGAGGAGACAGAAGGCCCAGCAAGATGAGCCACGGACCACCCCCAAGCAGGGGAAGCCCCAGCCCCAGCTGGGGCATCAGATGAGGCAGAAGCCAGCAGCGAAGCAGCTGAAGAGCTGCCAGGGGAAGAAGGGCCTGGGGAAGAACGGTGTCCCCGCCCGTTATGCCTCCAAGATGCTGCAGCAGATGAGAAAGGTGCGCATGTCGGCCAAGGCCAAGGGGCTGATGAAATCCTTCATGGCCGATCTCTACAGCCAGGTATCCACCGAGGCCGAGCACCTGAGGAAGCAGAAACAGCTCCCTGCCCTGGGCTCCTCGGAGGTGCGAGCTGCCCTGCAGCAAGTGATGCCGAGGGAAGTGGCCAAGCACTCGGCCACCCCCATCTGCAATGAGTCTGCGTAGAGAAACGTCCCTCCCTTCTCCTCGGGGGCAAGCCCAACTTGGGGGAGAGAAAGAACAAGAGGGGAGAAGGGAGAGAAGCAAGCCTGAGAGACCCCGAGACCTGCCTGATTGAAAATTGCTGGAAAGATGTCTAACAAACCTGCATTTTGCCCCCTACTGGTGGACCAACCTCACACTCTTCTGCATGCCAGATACTCAGCTAAAGGAGAGAGACTCCAACCCATCACCTGAAACAAGGGACCATCATGTTGCAGCCTGAATCAATGAGAGCTCCTTAAGAGGCCTGTATGCTACAGCCTGAATGCCTGAGAGAATTTGCGTTATTTTAATGAAGAGACCGTCATCTCCTGGCTGAATCAATGAGAGAGGCTTTCTGTTGTTGGTCACCAGGCGGCAGACTGAATGAAGCAGGGACTTGCCATCCTTGAAAACTCAGAGACAACCGAGACTGAGTAAAAAGATTGGGCAGCATTAGAAATGAAAGAGTTGTAGGGGAGGTGGGAAAAATAATAGACGGTAACATCACCTCGGCATTATAATAAAACTGGAATGTTAGGAGTGGTTTGTTGTGTGTTTCTTGTTTCCCAAAGAAGAATAAGAATGGGATGGCTTGTGGTTTGGGATTTAACGTCTTTTAGACCTATTTTCAAAAGTATTTGGGCACCGAAGGATACAGATGGGCATCACACAGGGTTTTCAAAAGCACCTGAAGCAGGCTAAGTGCAGACTCCATTTGATTTCGATGGGAGTTAGGTGCTTTTGAAAATCCCGCTTAGTGCCTATCTGGATCTTTAGGCACCTAAATACCTTTGGAAGTCTGGCCCTGAGCTTGTTGTGCCAGCAGCAGCTGTATTTTATTATATGTCTGTACAGCATAATCACACCCCGAGAGGGCTGAGACCTGTGTGTGTGACTTTGTTTTTCCGGCTGGAAGGTAAAGATCTCTACTATGCACCAGGCTGTAGTGGTTTGCACTGGCTTGAGGGTGTGGACTGGAAGGGAAATAGGTGTTTGATATTATGATAGTGTAGCAGCAGCAAGTACTATAGCCATGCCACGGAGCAGAGTGTATAGGGAAGAGGATTGGATAGATTAAGATATGACTGCAAACACGACCAATCAGGGCTCACTATTTCTCTCTTTTGAGCCAATGAGAGAGCCAATCCAAGCACAGGCTCTACTCAGAGGGGCTAGCTGAATGGTGAAGTCCCCTCCTGGGTGAACTTTATACCCTTTGACTCTGTCCTGGGGATGGGGAAGGGAAACAAGTGAGAAGAGGGAGGTAGGAGAAACTGGGCAGGTACACTGGGAGAAGGGACAAAAGGGATATGGGGAAAAAATCTGTGTCGGGAAGACGGGCTGAAACCCGATAAACACTGGGCTAGCGCGTTCCTAGCAGGGAGCTGCTGTATTGAGGAAGAGGAGCGAGTATCATTTAAACAGCAGCAAACAGAGCAGCCGGTGTAGTCCAGTTTAGAGTCTGTCTAAGCCACCTGCCTAAACCAGCGGGAGTAATTAGATGCGTCTGTGATCCTTTTTGTGGCTCAGCAGCAGTCGTGGGTCTGTGTGTGTCATGGGGTGTCGGTCCTGGGGCCTCTGAGAACAATACAAAAACGATATGAGGAAGTGTGAAATGAAGACACGTCTGTGGAAAGATTATGAGGCACTTGTTTCAAACATTCCTTTGTCAGTGTCAGGATGGCCGAGTGGTCTAAGGCGCCAGACTCAAGGCTCTGTCTTCCCCTCAACTGGGTGTTCTGGTCTCCGAATGGAGGCGTGGGTTCAAATCCCACTCCTGACATGTTCTTTTTAAGTAATAATAAATTACCTTTGCTATCTCAGAAAGGAAATTTTAATCCCATTGGATTAAAATGGGAAAACAAACCAAGGATTCTTTCCTTCCTTTCTTTTCATCGACAGTGTATTTAAAAACATGTATGTGTTTTGTTTCCAGGGCTCTTTTCCATCAGATCTTTATTTGCCCTGTATTATGGAGGGGCTCTAAGGGGTAAAGGAGAGATTTGGGGGTGGATCAGCAGCCCAGCCTTGAAAAGAGCCGTAAAACCTATAACCCGCACTGACAGCTCTTTCAAAGTTTAAATTAACTGCGGGAGGGCAAAGCCAGTCTCTGCCGATTTGCACAAGATTTGTGCCTGCTGCAGCGTGCAGTCTAGGTGCTTTGGTCAATTCAGGCACGTGAAATGATTGTATGTGATTGCAGTGGAGACTTTTGCATGGAGAAAATACTAACTCTGTACATGCGAGCAGGAGTACAGCCTGCAGTAAGCTTTTACTATCTCTTCCCTGGTGGTCTAGTGGTTAGGATTCGGCGCTCTCACCGCCGCGGCCCGGGTTCGATTCCCGGTCAGGGAAGGAGTGTTTTGATTAAAATGTCTGTAATTTTCACGTGTGAGGGGCGGGAGAGAGAAAGAAATTCTCCCATTCTGAATATGGGTTTTAGTATTTTTTTTTTAAGTTTGTGCTATAGTTTCAGACGGACGGATGTCTACACTCTACTGCAACCTGGGAAGAGAAATTAACATTGTTTTATTGCTTGTGAATGATTCTATTGCTACCCCAGCCCTAGGTGGCTTAGAAAACTGCGAGATATCTGGGAGAGACATTTGTGAAGGCTGATCACTGGAAGCACAAATGCCCCTGAGTAACTTTACCCACAGGAGTAAGGTCATTGAAACCACTGGGATAGTGGTGAATGAAATTACTCTTGTGCAGAGAAATCTTCCTGTTTCTCTTAGTGAAGTTAGGAGCCAAAGGGTATATTTCTTAGGGAGTCACCATCACCAAATAATCAGATGCTAACACTTTTTGTCACTTTCTGACTTTATTGAATAGTAGAAGGACCTTCAGCAACACTGTGTCTGGGAGGCTGGGGAACAAGCTGACTTTTCTCTCTCCATTATTTGGCAGCATGGCCTTGGAGTAGCACTGAAGACAGCTAGATTGCAGTCTTGGCTCTCCTGAGACCTTGAGCAAAGTCCCCGCTTCGTGCCTCGGTTTCCCCATCTCCAAAATGGAGATAATGCTGGTGCCTTCCTTTGCAAAGTACTTGGAAATATGCTGAGGAATGGTGTTATATGAGAGCTAAGTATTATTAGTCATTCTACAGCCCTCCAAAATCTCAGCCTAAAAGCAGGTGCTTCCTGTCCCAGCAATAAGCAGGGTTATTTGGGGCCAGATTCTAACACGAGTGGCCTCATTGAAATCAGCAGGGTAAATTGTGCAGTAAGGCACTACTTCATATGTAAATGAGAGAAATAAAACTCCATTCTTAGTTTAAAGGGGCAAAGGGTGCCGATAAAAAAAAATCTGCACTATCAGAGTAAGGGGGGTATTTTGGGATCAAACTGTTTTTTAAAAGACTAACCAAATGAAGAGTCCCCTTTATTTATAGTAAATATTGTCTTACTCTCTGAGTGGTCCCACTAAGAACCAGGAAGCTGTTAGAAGGTTAAAATACTAATCAGCTGGAGTAAGTGTGTCAGAATCTAACCCTTGTTAATTATTATTGATTAGTATCATAATCATAATTATTATCCTCCCCAAATTGGAAATCCATTAGGAATTGATGCTTTACTGTTATTGTGCCAATCAAAGCTTGCTTTATTTTTGTTTTAAAAATAAGTGTCAGGTTTATGGGAAAGAAACAAAGGATGAAAGCAATTATTGTGGTCTAGTAGCTAGATCACTGCACTGAGAGTCACAAGACCTGGGTTTCATTCCCAGTTCTGGCACTGACCTGCTGATTAACCCTGCACAAGTCACGTCACTTCTTTGTGCCTCAGTTTCTCCATTTGTGACAGTGACTGCCATTATAAAGTGCTTTGAGATCTACTGATGAGAAATGCTGTAGAAGAGCGAGGCATTCTTAAGCACAAATCCCCACATGACAACAAGAGCTCTTACAGTTACCAGGCCGTGTTTGCAGAACCTGTTAGAACCTTTCCGGCATTTAAACATGTGTTGCTTTACACTGATGAGCAGTCTTAAAAGCTCCACGACCCACCAGTGCCACAGCAAGCAGGGCGGTTGCCTGGGGCCCCATGCCAAAGGGGCCTCCACAAAGCTACATTGCTCAGGCTTCAGCTTCAGCCCCAGGTGGTGGGACTCAGGGCCCCAGGCTTCAGCCCTAGGCGATGAGGCTTTGCTTTCTGCCCTGGACCCCAGCGAGTTTAATTGTAGCCCTGCTTGGTGGACCCCCTGAAACCTGCTGTCAGCGGGAGACGCTCTCTCATTGAGATAGCGCCAGCCACACCAGGGGCTAGGTTGGTCGCTCAGAGGTGTGGATTTTTCACACCCCTGAATGATGTAGTGACACCGATGTCAGTTTACAGTGTAGACCTGTCCTCAATCACAATCCTAATCTAGGCAAGGCCTAGATACGTATTTCCATTTTTGATACTTACAGCTGTATTGTTTATGTCTTTGATCTGCACTTGCAAAAAGCTAGTATCTAAGGGTGCACAAAGAAGTGTGTTCTTAACTTGGGTTAAAATAGCAGTGAAGACACAGTAGCTCAGTTTTTAACTTGGTTTAGCAGTTAGCAGGGAACTTGGTGGTTGAACTCTAGATGCTAACCTAAGTTAAAGTGTCTTCACTGCTACTTTAACCCAAGCTAACTAACCTGAGTTAAGAACACTCCCTTTTTTTGTGGGGGGGTGGGGAGGGGGCAGTGTACAGTAGACATACCCTGAAAGCCAAAGCATGAAGACACTAGCCTCTGTAGTGCTAGCTAGTGTGAGTAGCCCCTGGATTTCAACAGGGCGATGCACAGAAGTCAGAAATGTACTTAAAAGGAAGTTCCTAGCCCTGTATTCTGAACAGTATTTGTTCATGGTGAAGTATCTTGCCGGCAGGTATGAATGAAAACCAAGGCTGAGAATTGCGGTAATGGAAAAATCCACTCTTCTCTAAGTGTCTGGGTGAGGAAGGCAGCCTGCTCAGTATGGCCCTGAACCAAAGCCCACGGAAATCAGTGGGAAGACTCCAGTGACTTGGTGGGAGTTGGATCAGAGACAGAAGGGAGTGAGAAGCTAATTGAAATGTATTTGCTCTGAAAAGTCTGCCCCTACAGCAGGGGCTTGCCTCCCCCCATTTTTTTTCTTTTGTTTCTTCATGATGGATGAAGAAAACCCACAAGGTTTGTTTCTTCCTGCTTGACTTTTGCATTCCAAATTCAGGCCTTTCTTGTGTTCCTGGAAGATTTGTTGGCCGCATCTACATACAATGAGCGCTTGATGAGATTCCCCTGTTTCCACAGTACCAGTGATGAGAGGACAAAGGCTATCACCAGGTCCTCTAACCCTGCTAAGAGTAGGTGTTATCAACACAGCAGCAAAGCCCTCTTTATACTAAAACTGCTATGGGGCAGATCCGGTCCCTTCTGATTTAACAAAGACTGGATTCTGAGTGAAAGCCACATCACTTCAGATCAGTATAGGTAAGACTGGAGTAAATATTGGAAGGAATGGGTCTAACTAGAGAGTGTGGTGACTGGTCTGCATATGTAGTGGCTTTGCCCATCTTTTGGCTGATTGATTTAAAATCTGGGTGTCTTACTGGTCCCTTAACTACTCCTCAATTCTCAGGTGGTCTAAAGCATAGGCGCTGACTCTGTGGGTGCTCCGGGTCTGATGCACCCACGAAAAAAAAAAAGTTGGTGCTCAGCACCCACCAGCCACCCTTTGATCAGCTGCTTGGCGGGACCTGCTGATCAGCTGTTGGGCAGCAGGTGGAAGGTACTGGGGGCGGGAGGAGGAGGTGGAGTGGGGGTGGGAAGAGGCATGGCAGGGGTGAGGCCTCGGGGGAGGTGGTGTGGCAGGGGTGGAAAGAGGCAGGGCAAGGGTGGGACCTTGGGGGAAAGGGCAGAATTGGGGCAGGGCCTTAGGGTGGAGCAGGGGTGGAGCATCCACCTGGAAAGAAAAAAGTCGGTGGCTGTGGTCTAAAGTGTTTTAACATTTGAGACAGGGACATTCACTTTTAGTCCGTGAGAAGGCAGAATGATTAACATCCCCCTTTCTTCAATAAAGCAAAATCCAAAACTTCTAGTCAAAAGTTTTTTGGGGCGGAGATTGTCTTTTTGTTCTGTGTTTACACATAATGGGATCCTGATCCATGATTAGAACTTCTCAGCACTATACCAATGGTTCTCAATCAGGGGTACACATACCCCTGTCTGGGGTACGCAGAGGTCTTCCAGTGGGGCACATCAACTCGTCTAGATATTTGCCTACTTTTGCAACAGGCTACATAAAAAGCACTAGTGAAGGCAGGACAAACTAAAATATCATACCGACAATGGCTTGTTTATACTTCTCTATATACACTGAAATGTAAGTACAATATTTATATTTCAGTTGATTTATAATTCTGTGGTAAAAATGAGAAAGTCAGCAATTTTTCAGTCATAGTGTGGCTGTGACACTTTTGTATTTTTATGTCTGATTTTGTATGCAAGTAGTTTTTAAGTGAGGTGAAATTTGGGGGTATGCAAGACAAACCAGCCTCCTGAAAGGGGTACAGTAGTGTGGAAAGATTCACACTGACTGCACTATACTACAACTAATTTTATATTAAATTGTGAAGCACAATCCACCCCATCATTGCCCCCTACACTAAAGAAAACATAACACCAGAAATGCTGCTAAAATCCTGTTTTAATATAATGCCAAGATGACTATTTCTTTTCCTTTGGGAAAGCACCCAGTCTTTTCAGTTCAATTAATGCCGACTCTTTTTCTATACAGTAGTGTCTCATTTGCAGTGATGGAAAGTGTCTGGTTCATTAAGTCCACAGCCAGCAGGCTGGTCTCTTTTTAACTAGGATGCAAATTCTTTCTCACTGGCTTAGTCCAGAGATGATGGTCTCTTCTTCCCACCAGTGATGGTATCACTGAAGCAGGCTGCAGTGTGGAATGGTCTATCAGGCTCCAGTATGGAAAGTCTCTCACTGATTCAGTCTCTCATAGTCTCTCGTGAAGAATTGCTGGGGGAGGGGTTGGTCCCTCTGGCAGAGTACAGGTTGGGTTTTTTTTTTTTGGCATGTCTAAAGCAACATCAGTTCTTTAATCAGGAGGGTGCTGAGGTGTCTCAGGCTGGCGTTTGCTCCTCTCCCTTCTCCCCTCTTGTTCTTTCTCTGATCCCAGCCAGGAGGCACCCCAGGGAGAAGGGGAGGGATGTTGCTCTAGTGAAACCTCTTTGAGACCGGGGTGGCCGAGCGCCTGACCCGTTTCCTTGGCATCACCTGCTGCAGGGCGGCTTGCATCTGCGAAGGGCCAATCGTGGGGCGGCGGCTCTGCTTCCTCAGGCGTTCGGCCTCGCTGGACACCTTTTTGTAGATGTCGTTCACGAAGGAGAACATCAGCCCTTTGGCCTTGGGTGATAGGAGCTTGTTGTCCCGTTGCAGCTGCCTCAGCATCTTGGCGTCGTATGGGGCGGGAGAGGGCTTCTTCCCCTGGGGGCTCTTTCCACGCTTCCCCGCTGGCTTCTGCCTGGCTTGCCTCCTTCGCTTGTCCCGGGACTTCCTCTGCTTGGTCTGGGACTTCCTCCCATAGTGCTTTTGTTTCCTCCGAGGCTGGGCCTTCTTCCTCCCTCTCTGGGAAGCAGCCATTGCTTCGCTCTGCTTTCACTCAGTTCAGCCCAACCCTTTCGCCTGCAAATGCTGCTGGCCTTCCCCCTGCTGTACTCATATATAGTGGCAGGCATTCAAATGAGGGGCTGTCTCTGAGCCCCGTGATTGGCTGGCTGGAACAATGCCCCAGGCTAGTCACAATGGGATGATGTCAGTACAGACCCACATGCATCATAATGGGCAACCAAGGGTTGTTCCCTCTCAGGGAAATGTAAGGGATGGTAACATCCCTCCTGCTGATTGGCTCGTGGTGGGATGAGTAGGGGTGTTTCCCCACCCCCATGTTTCCCCATTGGCACCTAGTCCAAGTCTCCTTGCCCAGTCAGTACCAGTCTCCTCCCCCCACATATCTCCCTGTCTCAGTCTGCCCTGCAGCTCTTGTCAGCTCTCCTGTCCAAGCTTCCCCCCTGCCAGCACCTTGTCACCCCACATCACCTGATCAGGTCAAGCTCTGGCCCCTGCAGCATTCTAGTCAATGGCTTCTTTCTCCATGCTGCTTTGGTACCCGGGAAGGGTTGAGAGCACAGGATCAGCAGGCCAGAGGAACAAAGTGCAGGGGAAGTCCTGCTTAGCCCCTGCAGCTCCAGGCTGGAGAATGCTCAGTGCAAGTGGAACCGTAGCAGATATTAGCTGCCAAACTCTTATCAAATCCCTACTGAGCATGTCAAATGGCAATGTGTTGAAGGCTTAAAACTTAGCCATTTTTGTGTGTGTGTGTAGGAGTGTTCCACATGGACAGGAAAAGGAACATCCCTGATGGGGCCACACTGCCTGTCCATTTCAGGTCCCTGCTCCAAAACCCTAGAGCTTTTCAATCAAATGCCTGTGCAAATTTTTTTTAGACTGGGCAAATCCACATATTGTCCCCTAATCTTGCTCTCACAACGGCTTACCTGTTTCTGCTGAAACTTGCCAAAAAAAGACATCCTAAGGAAGGCACCCGCATGGAGAATGTCAGCTCAAACACCAAAAGTTTGCAAAAGTTTTAAGCAACTGAAAACAGGGTCTTATGATGGGACGTGTCTAGAAACATTATCTATATTTACCTCTACTGGGTCCAACTATAATTCTTGAGCACCATCTATTGGCATGTTATCTACTAACTAACTAACTAACTATAAGTAGATAGCCTGTAGGGACTACCACAGTACAAATAAATAAAATAAAAATAAGAATACTGTGGACACTGGAGATTAAATAGTGTCTCTACTCCTGTTGCACCTATTTGACTCAAATTATTATTATTAATCATGTTTATTACAGTAGTGCATCAGGAGCCACCAAGAGTGTGGCCCTCTTGTGGTAGGTGCTGGTACAACCTCGAAGTAGTCAATAGTTCCTGCCCCAAAGAGATTACAATGTAAATGACCGGATAGACAAGTGGCTCGCAACCTTTCCAGACTACTGTACCCCTTTCAGCACAGGCACCAACTTTTTTCTGCGCTGGTGGGTGCTCGCGCCCCCTGTCTCGCCCCTGCCCCGATTCCACCCCTGCCCCAAAGGCCCCGCCCTAACTCCACCCCTCCCTGCCCCTATTGGACCCCCTCCCCAAATCCCCTCCCCAAGCACGCCGCATTCCCCCTCCTCCCCAGGCTTGCCGCACCAAACAGCTGTTTCGCAGTGCAAGCGCTGGGTGGGAGGGGGAGAAGCAGGACGCTGCGGCGCGCTCAGGGGAGGAGGCGGAGGTGAGCTGGGAGGGGGGGGGCAGGGAGCTGCCGGTGGGTGCAGAGCACCCACCAATTTTTCCCTGTGGGTGCTCCAGCCCCAGAGCACCCATGGAGTCGGCGCCTATGCCTTTCAGGAGGCTGATTTGTCTTGCATACCCCCAAGTTACACGTCACTTAAAAACGGCTTGCTTACAAAATCAGACATCAAAATACAAAAATGTCACAGCCACACTGTTACTGAAAAATTGCTTCCTTTCTCATTTTTACCATATAATTATAAAATAAATCAATTGGAATATAAATATTGTACTTACATGTCAGTGTATAGCATATAGAGCAGTATAAAGAAGTCATTGTCGGTATGACATTTTAGTTTGCACTGACTTTGCTAGTTCTTTTTATGTAGCCTGGTGTAAAACTAGGCAAGTTGATGTACTAGATGAGTTGATGTACCCCCGGAAGACCTCTGAGTACCCCCAGGGGTACACATAGTCCTGGTTGAGAACCACTAAGATAGACACAGGGTGGGGGAAGGGGTAGAACACACTTGCAGAGTGAACAACATGACTGCAGCAACATGATGGAAGTTGGACCTTTTTTTGGATGGGTTTAGTTAGGAGGGGATCAGCTAAAGGGAAGGGAAAGAGGGTGAGGGGGACAGAGCAGGGGAGAGGAGGGTAAGAGGGGAAGGGATGTGTGACAGTGATGTAGGAGGCCTTACTGAATTAAGTGTAAGTCTCGCTGGAGTCCATTGTATTAAATGCAAAGCTGCGGGCTGGGATGGTTTGTAACCTCTCCATGGGGGAGATGTGCTGTGAGCCCTGGGAAGTGTTGTGGAAAGAACTGGATCAAATAATGTGCCAGATAAGGATGGACTCTGGGGACAGTGTCAAGAGGTTTACCAGGGGAATCTGTAGGGGGAGGCACAGGTGCCGACTTTCCAAAGTGCCGGGGGTGCTCGACCCCCGGCTGTGCCCCAGATCCTGCCCCCACTCCACCCAAGGCCCCACCCCTGTGTTGACGTCACTAGGCCTCACCCTAGGTAACTCGGGAGGGTGGAAGGCCACTGAGTGTCAATGAAGCCTTCCTGCACTAGGCCTAAGTGAACCAAACTCTATCCTTCCATGTTTAAACTCTAATCAACCTCAAAAGCCAGGTGCAATTGGAATATGTAAGCAACCAGTTATCTGTGTGCAACCCCCTGCTCAAGCAGTAATAATGAGGCCTGCATGTTTCTGGCTGAAGGGAAAAAGAACAAGATAACGGTTTAAAGAAGTTACTAACAAGCTAGGCTTATAGCTGCCAAGAATGACTTAACTATTACCAGGGACGGGAGGGGTAGAGGGGGGAATGGGGGGGAGAAAGGGAGGGCTAGAGGGGAAAGGGGGGGGGTGAGGCTTAACTGCAAAATGTATAAAAGAAGAAAAACTGTTCCTGTTAATGTGCTTGATCTGAGACGTGCCTGTCTCCTTGCACCGCTTTGGGATCCCAAATAAACTTGCTTCTCCACCTGGTGTGTTTATTGACGCGAAGCACACCGGGCAACGAACCCGCTGTTGCTTTGCCTCGGGCACTCTGTGCTGGCAACACCTGCCCCGCCTCTTCCCGCTCCATCCCCGCCCTGCCTCTTCCCTCCCCCGAGTGTGCCACCTCGCTCCTCCCCACCCAGCCTCCTGCACACCGTAAAACAGCTGATTACGGCAGGCAGTAGGCGCAGGGAGGGAGAGGGAGGTGCTAATCCACTGGGCCTGCCGGTGGGTTGGAGGCACTGGGCGGGCAGGGGGAGCTGATAGGGGGACTGCCGGTGGGTGCTGAACACCCACCATTTTCCCCCCGTGGGTGCTCCAGCACCCACGGAGTCAGCACCTATGGGGGAAAGGGAATGCCAATTCCCCACCTCCGGTGATGCAAAAACCCAGCCTTTTGCAGCTGGGCCTGGACTGGGCCTTTGCTGACATGAGGCTGTAAAAGGAAAGACTAACCTGTTAATGGCTGTGCTCGCTCTGAACTAAGGCTATTAACCAACTTGTAATCACAAAAAATCCCCTTTGTGGAGGCTGGAGGACTGACTCCGACCAGAGGCTTTGTTGGAGTTGGGGGGGGGTGTGTGATCTCTGGTAAATTATTGCAATCCAGGAAGGTTCTTTAATTGTTTGTAATGTGGTTTCTCTGTAATGCTTCCACCATAAGACTAAATGCACTGGCCTAGGAAGGGCTGTGTGGTAACTCATAGGTGTGGGCAATTACAGCCTTCGGAGGGAAAACAAAGTGCAGAGACTGGCCTGGGCAGACAGTCTGATTTGCTTGGATTATCACTGTGCAGCCTGGAAAACCCCCTGGTCAGGGAGGAGAGAGCTGCGAGTCTCTGCCTAAGAGAGGCGAGGGCTGCTTGAGGAGCCGGGAGCCAGAGTGAGTACCCTGGAGGGTCAATGGAACGGGAATACAGGGGCAGTTGCTCTGAGCTGTGATAGTGAGGAGTAATGCAGAGGTGATGAGAAAGGGGGAATGGGAGGAACATAAGAACAGCCACACTGGATCAGACCAAAGGTCCATCCAGCCCCGCCCCCTGCCCCCCACCAGTGGCCAATGCCAAGTGCCCCAGAGGGAACGAACAGAACAGGCAATCATCAAAAGATCCATGCCCTGTCGCTCACTCCCAGCTTCTGACAAACAGAGGCTAGGGACACCATCCTGGCTAATAGCCATTGATGGACCTATCCTCCAGGAACAAATCTAGTTCTTTTTTGAACCCTGCTATGGTCTTGGTCTTCACAACATCCTCTGGCAAGGAGTTCCACAGGGGTTGACTGTGCGTTGTATGAAGAAATACTTTCATTTGGTCACCTCTAGTTTTTGTGTTAGGAGGGGTAAATAACACTTCCTTATTTACTTTCTCCACACCAGTCATGATTTTATATACCTCTATCATATCCCTCCCTTAGTCGTCCCATTTCCAAACTTAAAATTCCCAGTCTTATTAATCTCTCTTCACAGGGAAGCCATTCCATACCCCTAATAATTTTTGTTGCCCTTTTCTAAACATTTTGCAATGCCAATAAATCTTTTTTTGAGATGGGGCGACCACATCTGCACACAGTATTCAAGATATGGGTGTACCATGGATTTATAGTTTTACAGATTTATACCATGGTTGGAGCAAACAGCCCAACAACACAGGTCAGAGAAAGGCCAGTTGAAACTGTAGCATGTTCTCTGAATGTCCAAAAGACCCGAGGTCCCTGCTTCTGCTCTCATTGGCTGGAGTAGATTGGCCATCCTCTATTCTGCCCACATATGGGTAGGGGAAGCAACACCTGGGCTGTAGTGCCCTCTTAGTGTGTGTGTGTGGGGGGGGGAGGAGTGTCTCCTCAGCATAGTTCTGCATCTGGGGGTTACTCAAGAGATGGGTGGCTATGGCTTGGCCCCATTTTACCTCCTCTCTCTCTGCTTTGGCTGAGTAAACACTTGTGAGAAAAGAAGACTTGGTTAGAAATTCAGCACCCCCTAAACTCATCAGTCAAGGAGGGTCAGCACCTGCCACCACTGCAGCTGACAGCTCTGAAATCCCCCTGCTGTAGCTTGGAGCTCCAGGTCCTCCTGCCGCCCATGGCAGCTGGGAGCTGTGCTCCCACCCCCATTGCCCACGGTGGCTTGGAGCTCCAGGTCCCCCCACCGCCCATAGCAAGTGAGAGCTACGGGGGACCCCCGTTGCCCATGGCAGCTTGGGGCTCCAGATCCCCCCTCCCCCTCTGCTCCTGGGTGGGTGGAAGCGGAAAATGTCACAGAGGTCTCTGGAAGTCACAGACATAATCTTATCCTTCATCGTGACGAGGCAAAAGAGGGCACAGAAATAAATGGATTGTATTCACCATTCCATTGCACCCTTAACACATGCACACAAAAAAAGGTGGAGTTTGTGTTTGCCTATCCACAGGCCTGCAAGAGTGTTTGAAGAGAGGCTGCCTGGGTGTTGTTATTATTTGTATTGTGTTAGTTGCAAGGACATAGGCACTGGAACAATTTGTACAGTGAAGGTGCTGAGAGCCATTGAACCATACTGTAAACCATGTATAGGATGGAAACCACTTCAAACCAGGAGGTGCTACCACACCTCCAGCACCCCCCTAGTTCCAGCACCTATGTGCAAGGAGCCTCAGGCATGGATCAGGATCCTGCCGTGCTGGGTGCCATTCAAACACAGAACAGATGGGAGGGGAAAGCTGTCTGTGCATATGTGACCTGCCTGGAGAGATTTCAACAATGGATTTCTCATGTCTGTCCTTGTGGGAAAGAAAAAGTGTGGTGGGGAGGCGGAGATGAAGAAAAATGGTGGGAGCTGGGGAAGGGGAAAGAGAAGGAGCATGGGGTTCTGTAGCTAATGTATGTCATAAACTTTATTTGTCAGGGAACTGATTTTCATCAAATCACTGGGGATAGCCACAGATCTTTCTCTATAAAGCTAGTCCTTGAGTCTGTCTGTTGGCTTAGCTAATGTCATTTGGGGAGATGATGTTACTACACCAGCAGAAAAACTCACTCTGTTAGCATAAGTTGTGTCTACACTAGGGGTTCTGCTGGTCTAGCTGTAACAGAATAGCTCCATCGGCAAAACATCTGTAGTGTAGATAAGGCCTAAGTGTGAGAAAGAGCAGCCTCCTCCCTGCTCTGGAGCTGTGTGCCTGGACCTATCAAAATAGCTGATTCCAGTATCACTAACCCAGTGTTTGAAAATCATAAGTCAAAGCCCCCAATCATGACTGGCTTAAAATTCATGAGATTCCCAGCTGAGATTCTCATTCCATCTCTTGGTTCCAGCAGCTGGGCCTTCGAGTAAACCGCCAGCTATTGTGAGACGTGTGATGTAAATTGTGAGAGATGGCACTGCTTTGATTCTTTTCCTGTACTTAGCTGTCCTCCTCATCCCCTCGTGGTGATCACTTGACTGTGAGCATTAAGAAATCAAGGTGTCCCAGCTGAAGAACTAGATCACCCTCTTTCTGATGGGACAGAGACATGCAGTAACACTAAAGCCTGGCATTCAGAGGCCTCAAAAAAATCATTAGGGGGGCTTAAAAATCATGATATTTCATTGTTAAAAACAGTACATTTGGGGTTCTTTTTCTTTGCCTTCTGGTTTTTAAGCCATTTGAATCCATTCAGGGCATGTTTTCAAGCTTTTCTTTGCAGCTGGACTAGAAACTTCTTAAAAGAAAAAAACAAAGAAAGAAAGCTGAAGGTCGTAATCACATGACTCCTGGAGCTGGAACTTTAAGAAAAACACCAGCTATCGCAAAAGTTGACAACATTGAGGGCTTGTCTACACTTGAAAGTTAATGCAAATTAAAAGAGATTGTGAATGTAAAGCGCAGTAGCTGTTCCTGACCAATGGACACTCGTATTCTTGAACAAGAGTGCCTTGTTTCTGATTAGTTTAACTCTAATAACAGTTGGTTAAACACAAACAAGCCATTCTTGTTCTGGAATAAGAATCTCCACACACGCCGCTGATCAGGAACAACTCTAAGGGCTTGTTTTCACTGTAACAGTTAGGGTGAGTTAACACACTCAAGTTACTGCATACTTTTTTAAATAAATTGCATACTTGACCTAGCCTAGGTGGAGTGAAAGCAACTGACCACACTTCACCACAGTACTCTAACTAAACAGGGTGATATGGCCTTAGCAGAGGGATTGGATTTGCTGTTACATTCCCCCACACTGCATTACTAGCTTCAACCCCTCCTCCCAATGGGCTAGTTAGTTCAAATTTAAGCACCACTTAACCTGAGCTACAGATTTTTATGCATGGACAGGAATCAAATTAGGGGTAACAGTCAAGTTATAACTCGAGCTAACAGTGCTGTGAAAACACATCCTGATGTAGACATGCCCTGAGCCTGCTGAAGGTAGAAGAATTGTTCCCAAAGCTATCTGCTTTGCAGCAGCTTTCAGCCCGACGTCCATCAGGGATAGGGTTAAATGCGACATGGAGTTGGGGGTGGTGGCTTCTAAAGGGGAGGCGGCTCTTTGGCCTTGGTGTTTTCCAGGCTTGCAATAGCATTGATCAGTAACTGGCTGCATTGTTTTCCAAGCGGTGCGCTCACCTCTGCTTGATTTTTAGCTTAAACACCAAACAGGGTTGCAGAGAAGCTGAACCCCAGACAGGAGTGAGTCTAACCCACTCCCCTTTCTCTCACTAACACAGCTGGAGCGGCTAGCTCAGTCGCGCTCTGTCTGCGTGTGGGTCTGGGTGTTTTGCGGGGCAGGTTTTAGGGGCGTGTGAACAACAGAAAGACAAACCAAACTGCTGAAGCAAAATGAACTAGAAACATGCATCTTCAGGGAAATGAGGATACATTTGTTTGAAGTTTACTCCTATCAGTGTCAGGATGGCCGAGTGGTCTAAGGCGCCAGACTCAAGATTCTATCTTCCCCTCTCCTGGGTGTTCTGGTCTCTGTATAGAGGCGTGGGTTCAAATCCCACTTCTGACACATTTTTTCTTTCCTATTTGAGCTTTTTTTTTTTTTTTTTTTCATGAAGGGAGATTTAGTTACATTGAATTAAAAAATGGGAAAACACAGACAAGGGAACCATTTCTCTCTCACTCACTTCTCATTGTTTCTTTCTTTCCATGTAGGGGTTGATGTTTTGGAGAGAACTCACCATTATATTCTTTTATGCCACAAAATAACAATCCTGAAAATACAACATATTAAAATAATTAGCGTAACAATAATTCAGGCAATTGTCCCTTGCCTCTGTTTGCCAGAAGCTGGGAATGGGCGACAGGGGATGGATCACTTGATGATTACTTGTTCTATTCATTCCCTTTGAAGCACCTGGCATTGGTCACTATCAGAAGACAGGATACTGGGCTAGATGGACATTTGGTCTGACCTAGTATGGCCATTCTTATGAGAATTCTGGGGAAAAAATTGTTAGTCACAGGTATAATACGTTTTCTTTGGGACATGACATTACAATTATCAAAAAAACAAACCAAAACCTTCACTGGTTTGCATAGGATTTTTCCTTGAAGAGTCAGGACTGCAGACCTGGGGTAAGCGACAGAGTGTGCCCCTGGGTCCACACTTTACACATGATGGCAATACTCTTTGTACAAAGTATATCTTGTAAGGTATTGTTTGAAAATTCATAATTTGCTGCTCATTATTGTCCTGCTAAAATGTGTGTGGCGATATTGTATTTGAAGTTATAAGATTCCACTGTATGTTGTTATTAACACATGTTCCAAGCTGAGCATGGCAAACAGGTCTGGAATCTGTGCCCAGCTTAATTTGTATTGAAGCAGTAAACAGAATCATCAAGCAGGAAGGGTAGACAAAGAAACCTCAAACAGGTGAGGAAAGCAGCAGGAACAAAGGAAGCAACCATTAAAGAGGAGCAGAGGTCCAAACCTAATGACCGCTGAGAGCTTGTGGTGAGAAAACCTTTGCTTTGAATTTAATGTACTTTGTTATGTTAGGCACCAGTTCCATTTTATCTTTATTTTTCTGGTAACCAGTTCTGACTTTTTATGTCTCATTACTTGTATTCGCTTAGCATCTAGCTCTTTGTGCTTAGTAAACTTCTTTTGTTGTTTTTGTAATCCAGTGTGTTTAAATCAAAGTGTCCAGGAAACTCCATTTGGGGTAACAAGATGTATACATATCATTTCTTTTAATAAAATAATGGATTTTATATAAGCTTGTATTGCCCAGGAGAGGGCAGTGCAGTACAGGACATATATTTTTTGGGAGAAATCTAGGACTAGGGGTGCATTGGCATCAACTTCTTCCAATATAACCAAGGCTGGTAAGAGCCAAGGTGTGGCTGGTTGGTTGCAGCAGGCACACAGACATAGCTTTGAGTGACTTCCATCCTGTGAGCAGTCCAGACTGGAGGTGACAGCAACAAAGCCGTGTAAAGGTCACCCCAGGGTAGATGGCAGGGGTAACATAGATACTCATCAGTCTGGATTCTGAATTGGGTATATTACAGGGGAGGTGTGCTTTCACCCCCAGAGTACAAAGGCAAAAAAGGGGAGGAGAAAAAGAAAGCAAAGTTGCCTTCCAATGGCTGAGGCCTGCCACAAGCCTTCTGCGGCTGCTTCTTTTCAGCCCATCTGGATGCCCCCTTCTGCCCTTAGAGGGGTTGGGGCACTGCCCCTGAGCGGTGGGCAGATGGGGTCCAACAATCCCTGGCCTCACACTGAAGAGGCCGATGTTTAAGCCTCTCCCCTAACTTGAGGTTTTGACTCTTAAACCTCCCTACCTGCTGCTGCAGCTGGAATCTTCAGCCTTCTTGTGTGGCTTCTCCTGTTGGGCAGAACAGGCACTGCTGGTTTCCATTTGAGGAGGAAACCTTAGCTGGAAAGAATTGCGGCCAGCAGGTCAACCTCTTGAGCACAAAGGGCTGAGCTGGAGGCCCTGCCCCATAGTCCCCACCCAAGCAGCTCAGGCCGGTGCTCCCATGAGTGGGGGAAGTCAGCTGCAGTGGGTGGCAGGCCCATAGCCCTGGGCCTCAGGCCTGTTGGGTCACCGGCTCATCCCAGGACCCCAAAGAGGGGAAGAGAGGGGGTGGCCAGACTTTAAAGAATCCTTATTGAGGTTGCAGGAAAAAACCATCCCGATGTGTAGAAAGAATAGTAAATATGGCAGGCGACCAGCTTGGCTTAACAGTGAAATCCTTGCTCATCTTAAACACAAAAAAGAAGCTTACAAGAAGTGGAAGATTGGACAAATGACCAGGGAGGAGTATAAAAATATTGCTCAGGCATGCAGGAGTGAAATCAGGAAGGCCAAATCACACTTGGAGTTGCAGCTAGCAAGAGATGTTAAGAGTAACAAGAAGGGTTTCTTCAGGTATGTTAGCAACAAGAAGAAAGTCAAGGAAAGCGTGGGCCCCTTACTGAATGAGGGAGGCAACCTAGTGACAGAGGATGTGGAAAAAGCTAATGTACTCAATGCTTTTTTTGCCTCTGTCTTCACGAAAAAGGTCAGCTCCTAGACTGCTGCACTGGGCAGCACAGCATGGGGAGGAGGTGACCAGCCCTCTGTGGAGAAAGAAATGGTTCGGGAGACTATTTAGAAAAACTGGACGAGCACAAGTCCATGGGGCTGGATACGCTGCATCCGAGGGTGCTAAAGGAGTTGGCGGATGTGATTGCAGAGCCATTGGCCATTATCTTTGAAAACTCATGGCGATTGGGGGATGTCCCGGATGATTGGAAAAAGGCTAATGTAGTGCCCATCTTTAAAAAAGGGAAGAAGGAGGATTCGGGGAACTACAGGCCAGTCAGCCTCACCTCAGTCCCTGGAAAAATCATGGAGCAGGTCCTCAAGGAATCAATTCTGAAGCACTTAGAGGAGAGGAAAGTGATCAGGAACAGTCAGCATGGATTCACCAAGGGCAAGTCATGCCTGACTAACCTAATTGCCTTCTATGAGGAGATAACTGGTTCTGTGGATGAGGGGAAAGCAGTGGATGTGTTATTCCTTGAATTTAGCAAAGCTTTTGATACGGTCTCCCACAGTATTCTTGCCAGCAAGTTAAAGAAGTATGGGGTGGATGAATGGACTGTAAGGTGGATAGAAAGCTGGCTAGATCGTCAGGCTCAACGGGTAGTGATCAACGGCTCCATGTCTAGTTGGCAGCCGGTTTCAAGCGGAGAGCCCCAAGGGTTGGTCCTGGGGCCGGTTTTGTTCCACATCTTCATTAGTGATATGGAGGATGGCGTGGACTGCACTCTCAGCAAGTTTGCAGATGACACTAAACTGGGACAAGTGGTATATATGCTGGAGGGTAGGGCTAGGATACAGAGGGACCTAGACAAATTAGAGGATTGAGCCAAAAGAAACCTGATGAGGTTCAACAAGGACAAGTGCAGAGTCCTGCACTTAGGACGGAAGAATCCCATTCACTGTTACAGACTAGGGACCGAATGGCTAGGAAGCAGTTCTGTCGAAAAGGACCTAGGGGTTACAGTGGACGAGAAGCTGGATATGAGTCAACAGTTTGCCCTTGTTGCCAAGAAGGCTAACGGCATTTTGGGCTGTATAAGTAGGGCCATTGCCAGCAGATCGAGGGACGTGATCATTCCCCTCTATTCGACATTGGTGAGGCCTCATCTGGAGTACTGTGTCCAGTTTTGGGCCCCACACTACAAGAAGGATGTGGAAAAATTGGAAAGAGTCCAGCGGAGGGCAACAAAAATGATTAGGGGGCTGGAGCACATGACTTATGAGGAGAGGCTGAGGGAACTGGGATTGTTTAGTCTCCAGAAGAGAAGAATGAGGGGGGATTTGATAGCTACTTTCAACTACCTGAAAGGGGGTTCCAAAGAGGATGGATCTAGACTGTTCTCAGTGGTAGAAGATGACAGAACAAGGAGTAATGGTCTCAAGTTGCAGTGGGGGAGGTTTAGGTTGGATATTAGGAAAAACTTTTTCACTAGGAGCGTAGTGAAGCAGTGGAATGGGTTACCTAGGGAGGTGGTGGAATCTCCTTCCTTAGAGGTTTTTAAGGTCAGGCTTGACAAAGCCCTGGCTGGGATGATTTAGATGGGAATTGGTCCTGCTTTGAGCAGGGGGTTGGACTAGATGACCTCCTGAGGTCCCTTCCAACCCTGATATTCTATGATTCCTCCCACCAGGCTCACCCTGCCCACCTCCTCCGCCAGATGGGCCATCCTCCTGCCAGAGTGCCTGCTCCTGGCACCTGGACCCTCACGCCGGGATCACCCGCCCCACCTTCTGAGCAGGGAAACCACCTGCACCAGGCTCTGCAGGGCCCTTTTCCAGCCTGCTGGAGGGGCCCTCTAGAGCACAGGTCTTGGGGGGAAAAGGCTTGTCTCAAAGGCTGATTTTCAGGAGATGACAGCCAGGGAGCTTCTCTGCTTGGCACCAAGGCCCCATCTCTATTGAGAGTGAAGAAGATGAAGCCAGCTTAAGCCCTTCTGCTCTGTGGAATGTTTCTGTACACCTTGAGCTGGCCTTAGGACACCTGGGCTAGGATTTGTCCAGTGTAGCGCCCAGTCAAAGTCCCCCCGTGACGCTGTCCCCTGAGCAGGCGGCAGCCGGCCTGCGTCGATTGCTTGGAACCAGCTGCCAGAGCCCCTGAGGGGGGAAGTGAAAAAACCAGCAGTGTTGACGACTCAAAACCCTCCAGAGCCATTTTGGCTGCATTCTGGCTGAAGAGAGGTGCTAAGTAATGCATCTTCTTGGGCCCTGAGGGCCTTCAGGAGGGTAGCATTGGTGGAGTAGCAGTTAACATAACTGCTTTCCAAGCTGTTCATCTGGGTTCAATTCATAGCCAGGGCAGGGTTTTCCTGAGCTCTTCCCCTTCCTTTACTTCAGCAATTGCAGTGTTGCAAAGTAGAGAGAGGAGAGGCGGTCACTTGCTGTGCAATGGATAGTGTGTTGGATTTCTGAGAAACAGTGCTTTGCATGGGTTAAGACAATGATTCAAATCCCACCAGAGTCACTCTGGCTGCCATTGCACCTTTTACAGAATAGGCAGCCACTTGAGTGCCCCCAGGGGGCCAAGACAAGGGCAGAAAGGCATCCCTGGCTACCAGGAGGTAGAAGCCTCTACCTGCATCTTGGGAGGTGGGCTTTCCCCCTGAGAGTATTAAGGAAAAAATGGAGAGTAGAAAAAGAAACCAAATCTCCCTTTTAGTGGCTGAGGCCTGCCACAAGCCTTCTGCGGCTGCTTCTTTCCGGCCCATCTGGGTGCCCTCTTCTGTCCTTAGAGGGGTTGGGTTACTGCCCCTGAGCGATGGGCAGACAGGGTCCAGCAATCCCTGGCCTCACACTGAAGAGGCTGACCTTTAAGCCTCCTGTAGGGAACCATGGGCCCCGCTGGGCTCCATTTGAGGAGGAAACCTAGGTCGGAAAAATTGAGGCCAGCAGGTCAACCTCTTGCATCCAAAGGTCTGAGCTGGCGGCCCTGCCTCTTAGTCCCTGGCCCAGCAGCTCATGCCTTGGGTCCCAGACCAGTTCAGCCACTGTCTTATCACAGGACCCCAGAGAGGGGAAGAGAGGAGGTGGCCAGTGTGACATTCCCCTCTGGTGTTATCTGTACTGGTGATCTGCTAAGTCACACCAATCCTTAACTCTGGGAGCCAGCCTTACCCTGCTCTGCTGTGAGAACCCCAACTCCCGGGCTGTTCATGCACAGTCTCTGGCATATAAGCTGCTCCTTGGATTGTACAACCGAATAACACTAGCCAATATCTCTGGTCCCAGACACAACCCTAGGAACCTCCATCTTGCAGTGTCCAGTTATACCCGCTGGACGCTGCAAGCTCATATGAGTTCTTCAATTTAACAAAGAAATTGATATGTACTAGGCTTGTTATCCCAAGGGGAGTCTCTGACACACTTCAAACCAAACGCACTGCTTCAGGTAGAATAAACAAACAAATTTATTAACTACAAAGATAGATTTTAAGTGATTATAAGTGACAGGCAAAAAGTCAGAGTGGTTACCAAAAGAAAAGAAAATATAAGCACGCAGTCTAAACTCTCAACCCTATTAGACTGGTCAACAACTAGACTCACCCCACTGGATGTTGCAGTCCTTAATATACAGGTTTGTTCCATAAACCTGGGCCAATCTCCTGTGTTGGAGTCTTGTCTTCTTCTCAGTGTCTTAGTTGCTTGCAGCAAAGGTGGGGCAGGAGAAGGGCCCAGTATGTGTCCACTCTGTCTGTTTTATACCCTCAGTCCATGTGCTTTGGGAGCACAAGTCCAAGCATGTCTGGGGGGCATTGCTGAGTCTCTCCAAGCAAAGTTGAGCAATTCCCCTGGTGTGGCCTCATGCAGGTGAGTCATTGCATTGTAGCTCCCTTGCTAGACAATGGCTGTTGATGGGTTGTTTGACACCCCGCCCGGGCGTTGGTTATTTTCCTTGCTGTTGCCTCTGGTGAGCTAATATCTGGCTGATTCCCCCAACTTACAGCATGTTTTAGTGACAACCATACTACACAATTCTCATAACTTCATATGCATTATTGCTATACATATATGGATAGAGAAACGACTTTCAGCAGATCATAACCTTTCCCCTGATACCTTACAAGACATGCTTTATATGTAAGATCACGATTATATGAAAATGAGGAATATGGGGGTTACAGTACGCTCCCCCAAGGTACAGAATGTCACAGCCAGACACTCCTCCTTCCAGGATCGCCCTGCCCACCTCCTCCGCCAGCTGGACCCCTCCTTCCATCAGAGTGGCCATGCCTGCCTCTGGCACCTGGATCCTCCCACCTGGATCACCCTCCCCACAGTCGGAGCAGGGAAGCCCCTCCCTCTAGGGTGCAGGTGTTGCGAGAAAAGGCAGAGGCTTGTCTCAAAGGTTGATTTTCAGGAGATGGCTGCCAGGGAGCTGCTATGCTTGGCACCCAGGCCCCATTTTCTCCCTCTCTATTCAGAGTGAAGATGAAGCCACCTTTAGCTCTTTTGCTCCCCAGAAGGTTTCTGTCCACCCTGAGCTCAACTGAAGATACTCATGTTTGGATTTGGCCATTGCAAAGTCCCCACCCGAGACTGTCCCTGGAGCAGATGGCAGCCGTCCTGCTTGGAGCCAGCCACCAGACCCTCCAGGGGGACTTGCCTCTACCCTCTGGGGGGAAGTGAAAACACAGCTGTGTAGACGACTGAAGGCTGAAAACAGGTTCTAGGTAGTGTGCATTCTTGAGTCATGAAGACACCCAGCAAAGCTGCATTGGTGGTGTAGTGGTTAACATGACTACCTTCTAAGCAGTTGGTCTGGGTGCAATTTCCAGCCAATGCAGTGTTTTCCCCAGAGCTTTGCCTGCTTTTACCACAGCAATTGCAGTGTTGCAAAGTACAAAGAGAAGAGGAACTCTTCTGGTCTGCTAATAGCTCTGTAGTGTAATGGAACTCATGTTGAACTTCTAAGAAATGATGCTTTGTATGCGTGGGGACAGTCATGTGAAGGTTGTAGGTTCAAACCCCACCTGTGTTGCTCTAGCTGCTCCTTCGCTTCCAGTGTGGCTCCTACGGAATAAGCAGCCACTTGGGTGTGACCAAAAGGGGCCGACAGAAAGGCCCATCTGGCTAACAGGAAGTAGAAGTCTCAAGGTGCAGGGAGGCATGTGTTTGTCCCTAGAGAACGAAGGGAAAAAATGGGAGGGCAAAAAAGAGACCAAAGCCACCTTCCAGCAGCTGAGGCCTGCTGCAAGCTTTCTGCGGCTGCTCCTTTCTGGCCCAGCTGGGTGTCCCTTACTGGGATTTGGGTGCTGCTCCTGAGCGATAGGCAGATGGGTCCAGCAATCCCTGGCCTGGCACTGAAGAGGCTGACATTTAAGCTTCTCCCCTAACAGGAAATGTTGACTCTTAAGCCTCCCCACCTTCTGCTGCAGCCTTAAACCTTCTTGTGTGGCTTCTCCTGCAGGGGACCATGGGCCCCGCTGAGCTCCACTTGAGGAGGAAACCTTGGCTGGAAAGAATTGCGGCCAGCAGGTCAATCTCTTGCGTGCAAAGGGTAGAGCTAGTGGGCCTGCCCCTTAGTTTCCAGCCCAGCAGCTCAGGCCGGTGCTCCCACAAGTGGGGTAGGCAGCTGAGGAGTGTGGCAGGCCACCTTTAGCCTTTCAGCTCCACAGAAGATTTCTGTTCACCCTCAGCTGGCCTTTATATACTTGGGCTAAGATTTGTCTTGTGTAGCAGCCCAGTCAAAGTCCCCATGTGACGCTGTCTCCAGAGTGGGAGGCAGCCAGCCTGCATAGATCGCTTTGAACCAGCCACCAGAGCCCCACAGGGCTTGCCCCTGGCCTGAGGGAGGAAGTGAAAAAACCAGCAGAGTTGATGACTCAACCCTCCCAGAACAACTTTGGCTGACCCTGGCTGAAGACAGGTTCCAGGTAATGCATATTCTTGTTTCTGGAGTACCAAATGATTGTGGTGGAACTGCTAGGCAAGGCTGAGAGCTTCTTAATGAGGCTTTGATCCCTAAGCCCTTTATCACCCATCAACCCTTAGCCAGGCGGCAGGGCTACTCAGGAAGACCAGGGCTTTAAAAAGCCTGCCCCTTAGCAACCAGAGGAGCTAGGGAACAGGGGAGTTTTGCGAGGGAGTTTACAGGGCTAGTGTATGGGGGGGAGGGGGAGGCTTGGATAAACTTATATTCTTTAAACTTAAAGACAAAAACACCCCCTGATAAAAACAAAACAACCAAGGAACGAGCTTCAGGAGTAAAAAGATAACGCAGGCAGAAGTCTAGCAACAGAGTGGGGACTATCCTATTTATTGCACCCAATGCAGCATGTATGATTACCTGCCCTATGGGCAGTGGAGTATGTGTGCATTCAGTGCAAGGAGCTCCTGGCCCTCAGAGACCATGTACGGGTTTTGGAGACCAGAGTGCCTGAACTGGAGGAGCTATGGGAGACAGAGAGGTACATAGATGAGACTTTCCGGAACACAGTAGAACTGTCCTACCCCTGGTCTCACAGCCTCGGTGCTGTTGAGGGGAATGAAAGTCTCAGGGAAGGAGAGCATCCAACTGGAGCAGAATGAAACGATCCCATAGTTGGGACCCTCTGTGATGGGTTCGGTCACAGAGACCCCCTTGGGACTGTCTCCTGCCGTGCTGAAGTTATCTCTGAGCCTGTTTTCCCTGCCAGCTTGGGACTCCAGAACCCTGCCTTATTGAGCCAGACAATCTAGCCTGCTGCAACACAGACCCAGGTCTGGCCCACGCCCCCAAAGCTGCAGATGTTAGGTGACCTGCTGAGCAGTTTTTGGTTATCTCCAGCACCCAGACACACAGAGTGCAACGTCACACCCTCCTTCCAGATGATGATGTGGTAATCTCTTGCACTGAGGATACCTCTCCGAGGGAGGGAACTCCAGTTATTAGGAAGAGACAGGTATTAGTAATGAGCGAGTCGATCACTAGAAACAAAGATAGCTGGGTTTGCAATGACTGGGAGCACCGCATGGTGACTTTCCCGCCTGATGCGAAGGTTGTGGATCTCTCAAGACATCTAGATAGACTTGTGTAGTGCTGGGGAAGAGCTGGTGGTCATGGTACATGTAGGTACCAAAGACATAGGGAAGGATAGGAGAGAGTTCCTGGTGGCCAAATTTAGGCTGCTAGGTAAGAGACTGATGTCCAGGACTTCCATGGTAGCATTCTCTGAAATGCTTCCAGTTCAACACGTGGGGCCAGTTAGACAGGCAGAACTGCAGGGTTTCAATGTGTGGATGGGACAATGGTGTAGGGAGGATGGGTTTAGATTGATTAGGAACTGGGTAAACTTTTGGGAAAGCAGGAGCCTGTACAAGAAGGATGGACTCCATCTAAACCAAAATGGAACCAGATTGGTGGCACTTAAAATTTAAAAAGTTTTTAAACTAAGGGCTGCGGGAAATCTGATGGGTGCACATGGTTCGGACATCCCTTAGGGGAGGATCTATTAATGGAGCTTCTCTATGTCCTAGTAAGGAGGAGAGGATGGAAGATGAAAAAATACAGGTAGGATCTGATGAGAAACAGTCATATGAAAAAAGTCCCAGTTAATTACATCATGTAATGGCAGACAGCTAAAAAGTGACAAGTTTTTAAAGTGCTTGTATACCAGTGCTAGAAGTCTAAATAATAAGATGGGTGAACTAGAGTGCCTCATATTAAATGAGGATGTTGATATAATAGGCATCACAGAAACTTGGTGGAATAAGGATAATCAATGGGACACAGTAATACTAGAGTGCAAAATATATCAGAAGGACAGAACAGGTCATTCTGGTGGGGGAGTGGCATTATATGTGAAAGAAAGCATAGAATCAAATGAAGTAAAAATCTTAAATGAACCAAACTGTACTGTAAAATCTCTGTAGACTGAAATTCCATGCTCTAATAATAAGAATATAGCAGTAGGGATATAATACTGACCACCTGACCAGGATGGTGATAGTGACTGTGAAATGCTCAGGGATTAGAGAGGCTATTAAAATAAAAAACTCAATAGCAATAGGGGAATTCAACTATCCCCATATTGACTGGGTACATGTCACCTCAGGACGGGCTGCAGAGCAAAAGTTTCTTGACACCTTAAATGACTGCTTCTTGGAGCAGCTAATCCTGGAACCCACAAGAGGAGAGGCAATTCTTGATTTAGTCCTAAATGGAGCACACGATCTGGTCCAAGAGGTGACTATAGTTCCTCCTCTATCTTGGTGGGTCCTGCGCTTATTGGCGGATTTTCTTGCCTCAGAGATTCACCATGTGGGTTGGGGAACAGCCCAGAGGCCTTCCCTTCTGGAAGAACCCACAGTCCAGGTCAATTGGGAGGATTGGGGGGAACCCAGGCCCATCCTCTACTCTGGGTTCCAGCCCAGGGCCCTGTAGACTGCAGCTGTCTATAGTGCCTCCTGTAACAGCTACATGACAGCTACAACTCCCTGGGCTACTTCCCCATGGCCTCCTCCAAACACCTTCCTTATTCTCACCACAGGACCTTCCTCCTGGTGTCTGATAACGCTTGTGCTCCTCAGTCCTCCAGCAACAGCTCACCCTCACCCTCTCAGCTCCTTGCACCTCTTGCTCCTCACACTCACAACACAAACTGAAGTGAGCTCCTTTTAAAACCCAGGTGCCCTGATTAGCCAGCCTTAATTGATTCTAGCAGCTTCTTCTTAATTGGCTCCAGGTGTCCTAATTAGCTTGTCTACCTTAACTGGTTCTAGCAGGTTCCTGATTACTCTAGTGTCACTCAGGGAACAGAAAACTACTCATCCAGTGACCAGTATATTTGCCCTCTACCAGACTCCTGTACCCCAATGGTCTGGGTCTGTCACAATAATTAAATTTAACATCCCTGTGGTGGGGAAAACACCACAGCAGCCCAACACTGTAGCATTTAATTTCAGAAAGGGGAACTACACAAGAATGAGGAAGTTAGTTAAACAGAAATTAAAAGATACAGCACCAAAAATGAAATCCCTGCAAGCTGCATGGAAACTTTTTAAAGACACCATAATAGAGGCTCAACTTGAATGTATACCCCAAATTTAAAAACACAGTAAGAGAACCATAGAAGTGCCACCGTGGTTAAACAACAAAGTAAAAGAAGCACTGAGAGGCAAAAAGGCATCTTTTAAGAAGTGGAAGTTAAATCCTAGTGAGGAAAATAGAAAGGATCATAAACACTGGCAAATAAAGTGTAAAAATATAATTAGGAAGGCCAAAAAAGAATTTGAAGACCAGCTAGCCAAAGACTCAAAAAGTAATATCAAAAATTGTTTTAAGTACATCAGAAGCAGGAAGCCTGCTAAACAACCAGTGGAGCCACTGTACGATTGAGATGCTAAATCATAGAATCATAGAATATCAGGGTTGGAAGGGACCTCAAGAGGTCATCTAGTCCAACCCCCTGCTCAAAGCAGGACCAATTCCCAACTAAATCACCCCAGCCAGGGCTTTGTCAAGCCGGGCCTTAAAAACCTCCAAAGAAGGAGACTCCACCACTTCCCTAGGTAACGCATTCCAGTGCTTCACCACCCTCCTAGTGAAAAAGTTTTTCCTAATATCCAACCTAGACCTCCCCCACTGCAACTTGAGACCATTGCTCCTTGTTCTGTCATCTGCCACCACTGAGAACAGCCGAGCTCCATCCTCTTTGGAACCCCCCTTCAGGTAGTTGAAAGCAGCTATCAAATCCCCCCTCATTCTTCTCTTCTGGAGACTAAACAATCCCAGTTCCCTCAGCCTCTCCTCATAAGTCATGTGCTCCAGCCCCCTAATCATTTTTGTTGCCCTCCGCTGGACTCTTTCCTATTTTTCCACATTTTTCTTGTAGTGTGGGGCCCAAAACTAGACACAGTATTCCAGATGAGGCCTCACCAATGTCGAATAAAGGAGAACGATCACGTTCCTCGATCTGCTGGCAATGCCCCTACTTATACAGCCCAAAATGCCATTAGCCTTCTTGGCAACAAGAGCACACTGTTGACTCATATCCAGCTTCTCGTCCACTGTGACCCCTAGGTCCTTTTCTGCAGAACTGCTACCCAGCCATTCGGTCCCTAATCTGTAGCAGTGCATGGGATTCTTCCGTCCTAAGTGCAGGACTCTGCACTTGTCCTTGTTGAACCTCATCAGGTTTTTTTTGGCCCAATCCTCTAATTTGTCTAGGTCCCTCTGTATCCGATCCCTACCCTCTAGTGTATCTACCACGCCTCCCAGTTTAGTGTCATCTACAAACTTGCTGAGAGTGCAGTCCACACCATCCTCCAGATCATTAATAAAGATATTAAACAAAAACGGCCCCAGGACCGACCCTTGGGCCACTCCGCTTGAAACCGGCTGCCAACTAGACATGGAGCCATTGATCACTACCCGTTGAGCCCGACGATCTAGCCAGCTTTCTATCCACCTTACAGTCCATTCATCCAGCCCATACTTCTTTAACTTGGCAACAAGAATACTGTGGGAGACCGTATCAAAAGCTTTGCTAAAGTCAAGGAATAACACATCCACTGCTTTCCCCTCATCCACAAAGCCAGTTATCTCCTCATAGAAGGCAATTAGGTTAGTCAAGCATGACTTCCCCTTGGTGAATCCATGCTGACTGTTCCTGATCACTTTCCTCTCCTCTAAGTGTTTCATAATTGATTCCTTGAGGACCTGCTCCATGCTTTTTCCAGGGACTGAGGTGAGGCTGACTGGCCTGTAGTTCCCCAGATCCTCCTTCTTCCCTTTTTTAAAGATGGGCACTACATTAGCCTTTTTCCAGTCATCCGGGACTTCCCCCGATTGCCATGAGTTTTCAAAAATAATGGCTAATGGCTCTGCAATCTCATCCACTAACTCCTTTAGCATCCTCGGATGCAGCGCATCCGGCCCCATGGACTTGTGCACGTCCAGTTTTTCTAAATAGTCCCGAACCACTTCTTTCTCCACAGAGGGCTGGTCACCTTCTCCCCATACTGTGCTGCTCAGTGCAGTAGTCTGGGAGCTGACCTTGTTCGTGAAGACAGAGGCAAAAAAATCATTGAGTACATTAGCTTTTTCCACATCCTCGGTCACTAGGTTGCCTCCGTCATTCAGTAAGGGGCCCACACTTTCCTTGACTTTCTTCTTGTTGCTAACATACCTGAAGAAACCCTTCTTGTTACTCTTAACATCTCTTGCTAGCTGCAACTCCAAGTGTGATTTGGCCTTCCTGATTTCACTCCTGCATGCCTGAGCAATATTTTTATACTCCTCCCTGGTCATTTGTCCAATCTTCCACTTCTTGTAAGCTTCTTTTTTGCGTTTAAGATGAGCAAGGATTTCACTGTTTAGCCAAGCTGGTCGCCTGCCATATTAACTATTCTTTCTACACATCGGGATGGTTTGTTCCTGCAACCGCAATAAGGATTCTTTAAAATACAGCCAGCTCTCTTGGACCCCTTTGCCCTTCATGTTATTCTCCCAGGGGATCCTGCCCATCTGTTCCCTGAGGGAGTCAAAGTCTGCTTTTCTGAAGTCCAAGGTTTGTATTCTACTGCTCTCCTTTCTTCCTTGTGTCAGGATCCTGAACTCGACCATCTCATGGTCACTGCCTCCAGGGTTCCCATCCACTTTTGCTTCCCCTACTAATTCTTCCCTGTTTGTGAGCAGCAGGTGTAGATCAATCTCTGATAATTTTCATATGACTTTACATTGTGCCTCTTCATATAACCTTGTGGTGGGTCTACCCACTTGTGACCTCTGTTTTCATGGAACTTTGTATCAAAGCCTCATTTAGAAACTTTGCATTGCCCTTGGTATAATATTATAGCCCCTCAGGATAGAATAAGATAGAAGAAAATTTTCTTTTTGCTAGCAGTAGAACAAGAGCTCTCCCCCCCCCCCCCACTCTTAATCAATTGCCCTGTTGAATGAATGAGGTGTGGATGAGCAAGGCATGGAAGGCAGCACCTCCAGACAGCCTCAACCCTTGGAGAGGGGCTGGGAGCCAGACCCAAGGACAATTAAACGTGTCAAGTGGGCTCATTAAAGACAAGCAGACATACTGACGCCTCGGGGGGGTTAGAAGCAAGCACCTTCTTTTGGAAACACCCTCTTTGTAGCATTGGGACAACACTCAAAAGAAAGCAGCACAAAGGACCAATGGACACAGACACAGAGTTTGAATCTGGTCTAGATTTGCATAAGAGGAAAGCTGCTATAAAAGTGAGGTGTCTTGCAGAGGACCCCGGGTCTCGTCTTGTCAACATGGGAGCATCGATCCGGATCGGCAGAAGCCCGGCTCCACCCCCTCCCCCATCTAACTCACCTGGCCGGTGAAGTTAAGGGGAGCAACTAATTGGTAACAACAAGACGGAGTGTGTTTGTGTGTGTGTGTGTGTGAGTGTAAGTGTAATATATTATATGCATATAATACAGTGTTAATGAATACATGTATTACTAATAAATGTGGCGTTTTGCCTTCTTCCCCCTGAAAAGATCCTGTGCAGTACTTTAAGTACAACACAGGTCAAGAAAAGCTCTGCCCCTAGTTGGTTCCTCCAGCACTTGCACCAGGAAATTGTCCCCTACACTTTCCAAAAACTTCCTGGATTGTCTGTGCACCGCTATATTGCTCTCCCAGCAGATATCAGGGTGATTAAAGTCTCCCATGAGAACCAGGGCCTGTGATCTAGCAACTTCTGCTAGTTGCCAGAAGAAAGCCTTGTCCACCTCATCCCCCTGGTCTGGTGGTCTATAGCAGACTCCGACCACAACATCACCCTTGTTGCTCACACTTCTCAACTTTATCCAGAGACTCTCAGGTTTTTCTGCAGTTTCATACCGGAGATCTGAGCAATCATACTCCTCTCTTACATACAACGCAACTCCCCCACCTTTTCTGCCCTGCCTGTCCTTCCTGAACAGTTTATATCCATCCATGACAGTACTCCAGTCATGTGAGTTATCCCACCAAGTCTCTGTTATTCCAATCGTATCATAGTTCCCTGACTGTGCCAGGACTTCCAGTTCTCCCTGCTTGTTTCCCAGGCTTCTTGCATTTGTGTATAGGCATTTAAGATAATTCATCGATCGTCCCTCTTTCTCAGTATGAGACAGGAGTCCTCTCCTCTTGCGCTATCCTGCTCTTGCTTCCTCCCAGGATCCCTTTTCCCCACTTACCTCAGGGCTTTGGTCTCCTTCCCCCAGTGAACCTAGTTTAAAGCCCTCTTCACTAGGTTAGCCAGCCTGCTGGCGAAGATGCTCTTCCCTCTCTTCGTTAGGTGGAGCCCGTCTCTGCCTAGCACTCCTCCTCCTTGGAACACCATCCCATGGTCGAAAAATCCAAAGCCTTCTCTCCGACACCACCTGCGTAGCCATTCGTTGACTTCCACTATTCGACGGTCTCTACCCAGGCCTTTTCCTTGCACAGGGAGGATGGACGAGAACACCACTTGCGCCTCAAACTCCTTTATCCTTCTTCCCAGAGCCACGTAGTCTGCAGTGATCTGCTCAAGGTCATTCTTGGCAGTATCATTTGTGCCCACGTGGAGAAGTAGGAAGGGGTAGCGATCCGAGGGCTTGATGAGTCTCGGCAGTCTCTCCGTCACATCGTGTATCCTAGCTCCTGGCAAGCAGCAGACCTCTCGGTTTTCCCGGTCGGGGCGGCAGATAGATGACTCAGTCCCCCTGAGGAGAGAGTCCCCAACCACCACCACCCTCCTCCTCCTCTTGGAGCACTCAAGGATGAAAGGGCCACTGCAAAGAAACTAAATGAATTCTTTGCATTGGTCTTCATGGCTGAGGATGTGAGGAAAATTCCCAAACCTGAGCCATTATTTTTAGGTGACAAATCTGAAGAACTGTCCAAGATTGAGGTGTCATTAGAGGAGGTTTTGGAACAAACTGATAAACTAAACAGTAATAAGTCACCAGGATCAGATGGTATTCACCCAAGAGTTCTGAAGGAACTCAAATGTGAAATTGCAGAATTACTAACTGTAGTCTGTAACCTCTCATTTAGATCAGCTTCTGTACCAAATGACTGGAGGACAGCTAATGTGACACCAATTTTTAAAAAGGGCTCCAGTGATGATCCCAGCAATTACAGAAGCCTGACTTCAGTACCGGGTAAACTGGTTGAAACTATAGTAATGAACAAAATTGTCTGACACATGGATGAACATAATTTATTGGGGAAGAGTCAACATGGTTTCTGTAAAGGGAAATCATGCCTCACCAATCTACTAGAATTCTTTGAGGGGGTCAACAAGCATGCGGACATGGGGGATACAGTGGATACAGTGTACTTCGATTTTCAAAAAGCCTTTGACAAGGTCCCTCACCAAAGGCTCTTAAGCAAAGTAAGCTGTCATGGGATCAGAGGGAAGGTCCTCTCATGGATTGGTAATTCGTTAAAAGATAGGAAACAAAGGATAGGAACAAATGGTCAGTTTTCAGTATGGAGAGAAGTAAATAGTGATGTTCCCCAGGGGTCTGAACTGTGACCAGACCTATTCAACATATTCATAAATGATCTGGGAAATGGGGTAAACAGTGAGGTGGCAAAATTTGCAGGTGATACAAAACTACCCAAAATAGTTAAGTCCCAGGCAGATGGCGAAGAGCTACAAAAGGATCTCTCAAAAGATGACTTGGCAACAAAATGGCAGGTGAAATTCAATGTTGATAAATGCAAAGTAATGCATATTGGAAAACATAATCTCAACTATACATATAAAATGATGGGGTCTAGATTAGCTGTTACCACTCAAGAAAGATCTTGGAGACATTATGGATAGTTCTCTGAAAACATCCACTCAGTGTGCAGCAGTTAAAAAAGCAAACAGAATGTTGGGAATCTTAGGAAAGGAATAGATTATAAAACAGAAAATATCATGCCTCTATATAAATCCATGGTACGTGCACATCTTGAATACTGCGTGCAGATGTGGTTGCCCCATCTCAAAAAAGATCTATTGGAATTGGAAAAGGTACAAAAAATGGCAACAAAAATGATTAGGGGTATGGAATGGCTTAGGGGTATGAGGTAAGATTAATAAGGCTGGGACTTTTCAGCTTGGAAAAGAGACAACTAAGGGGAGATATGATAAAGGTCTATAAAGTCATGACGGGTGTGGAGAAAGTAAATAAGCAAGTGTTATTTACTCCTTCTCCTAACACAAGAACTAGGGGTCACCAAATGAAATTAATAGGCAGCAGGTTTAAAACGAACAAAAGGAAGTATTTCTTCACACAATGCACAGTCAACCTGTGGAACTCTTTGCCAGTGGATGTTGTGAAGGTCAAGACTATGGCAGGGTTCTAAAAAGAACTAGATAAATTCATGGAGGATAAGTTCATCAATGGCTATTAGCCAGGATGGGGAGGGATGGTGTCCCTAGCCTCTGTTTGCCAGAAGCTGGGAATGAGCAACACTTGATGATTATCTGTTCTGTTAATTCTCTCTAGGGCACATGGCATTGGCCACTTTCGAAAGACAGGATACAGGGCTAGATGGACCTTTGGTCTGACCCAGTCTGGACGTTCTTATGTTAGCATGGCTGTTTTCTAAGCAGTCATTGAGTGTTGAAAACCAAACCACCTCTTTACCTTCTCTTTCTTGAGCAATGCTGTCTTTCAAAGTAGAGAAAGCTGTGACATATAGCTTATCTTTGGTGATCAGAGAGTGTATTGGCTTTCTAGAAGGCAGACGGTACCCTTGTTTGGTTGTTTTAAATTCTAGACTTTGAAAGGTTGCTTGTTCCAATACCACCATCCCCTCTTCAGCTCTTTACTGTGTGAAAATAGAGGAGATTCTTAATGCACAATCTTGTGGTTTGGGTGCCTTCTGTTTCAAGCATCAGTGATGTAGTGGGTGTACACCATGTGAAAAAGTACTGTAATGCGGCCATTAGAGGCAAAAAGGCATCCTTAAAAACATGGCAATAAAATCCTAATGAGAATTATAGGGAGGGGCCCAAACTCTGGCAGGTTGAGTGTAAAAGTATAATAAGGAATGGCAAGCAAGAGTTTGAGAAGCAACTTGCTAAAAATGCAAAAACTAACGGTAAGGTGATTTTTAAGTACAGCGGAAGAAGGATGCCTGCAAGCAGGCTACTAGATGCGTACGTTGTGAAAAGGAAGACAAAGCCATTGCAGAGAGGCTAAATGAAGTCTTTGAATAGGTCTTCATTGCAGAGAATGTGGAGGAAATAGCCCCATCAGAGCTATCCTTCTTGAGTAAAGAATGTGAAGTACTTTCCCACCGTGATGTGTTAGAAGAAGAGATTTTAGAGGAAATTGAACAATTAAACAATAAAAAGTCACCAGGACCAGATGGCCTTCACCCAAGAGTTCTGATGGAATGGAAGTATGAAAGTGCAGGGATACTAACTGTGGTATTTAACCTAGTGCTGAAACAATCCTCTGTACGAGTGTCAATAGTGGAGCCCAAAGTTTGTTTACAATCAAGCTCCAGTTCCGAAGCACGACTGGAGCGGTGCCTGCTCTCCATTCCTTTCCCCTTCATCTCACCCCCCACTTGGAGCAAAACCCACTCATCCTCACACCACTCCTGGACCTCAATCGCCTCCCAGGATTGGGGTTCCCTCTTCATCCTCAAGGAAGAATGCCCCTACTCCACTCTGCTGCAGCAGTGCGACTGAGGACGTAGATTGGGTGGACACTACCCCAGTGAATGGGCCTGGCCCATCCACTTTTTGTGGGGGCGGTAACCCTTTTTTTCCCCTCTCGATTCTGGTTCAGGTTCATTAGATAGGCCAAAATTAAGGTCCAGGTTTGGTTCTGGTTCAAGTAAAAAATACCAGTTTGAACTGAATCTCCAGTTTGGTTCTGGTTTGTGTATAAGACTTTTCCTTTTAAACAAAATTACCCTCTCTGTTCTCTCACTCTAGAATTGTCCAAACGTTTATTGGGCAGCACAGCATGGGGAGGAGGTGACCAGCCCTCTGTGGAGAAAGAAGTGGTTCAGGACTATTTAGAAAAGCTGGACAAGCACAAGTCCATGGGGCCGGATGCGCTGCATCTGAGGGTGCTAAAGGAGTAGGCGGATATGATTGCAGAGCCATTGGCCATTATCTTTGGAAACTCATGGCAATCGGGGGAGGTCCCGGATGACTGAAAAAAGGCTAATGTAGTGCCCATTTTTAAAAATGGGAAGAAGGAGGATCTGGGGAACTACAGCCCAGTCAGCCTCACCTCAGTCCCTGGAAAAATCATGGAGCAGATCCTCAAGGAATCAATTCTGAAGCACTTAGAGGAGAGGAAAGTGATCAGGAACAGTCAGCATGGATTCACCAAGGGCAAGTCATGCCTGACTAACCTAATTGCCTTCTATGACAAGATAACTGGCTGTATGGATGAGGGGAAAGCAGTGGATGTGTTATTCCTTGAATTTAGCAAAGCTTTTGATACAGTCTCCCACAGTATTCTTGCCTGCGAGTTAAAGAAGTATGGGCTGGATGAATGAACTATAAGGTGGATAGAAATCTGGCTAGATTGCTGGGCTCAACGGGTAGTGATCAATGGCTCCATGTCTAGTTGGCAGCTGGTATCAAGCGGCATGCCCCAGAGGTTGGTGCTGGGGCTGGTTTTGTTCAATATCTTCATTAATGATCTGGAGGATGGCGTGGACTGCACCCTCAGCAAGTTTGCAGATGACACTAAACTGGGACAAGTGGTAGATATGCTGGAGGGTAGGGATAGGATATAGAGGGACCTAGACAAATTAGAGGATTGGGCCAAAAGAAATCTGATGAGGTTCAACAAGTACAAGTGCAGAGTCTTGCACTTAGGACAGAAGAATCCCATGCACTGTTACAGACTAGGGACTGAATGGCTAGGCAGCAGTTCCACAGAAAAGGACCTAGGGGTTACAGTGGACGAGAAGCTGGATATGAGTCGACAGTATGCCCTTGTTGCCAAGAAGGCTAGCAGCATTTTGGGCTGTATAAGTAGGAGCATTGCCAGCAGATCGAGGAACGTGATCGTTCTCCTTTATTCGACATTGGTGAGGCCTCATCTGGAATACTGTGTCCAGTTTTGGGCCCCACACTACAAGAAGAATGTGGAAAAATAGGAAAGAGTCCAGCGGAGGGCAACAAAAGTTATTAGGGGTCTGGAGCACATGTCTTATGAGGAGAGGCTGAGGGAACTGGGATTGTTTAGTCTGCAGAAGAGAGGAATGAGGAGGGATTTGATAGCTGCTTTCTACTACCTGAAAGGGGGTTCCAAAGAGGATGGATCTAGACTGTTCTCAGTGGTAGCAGATGACAGAACAAGGAGTAATGGTCTCAAGTTGCAGTGGGGAGGTTTAGGTTGGATATTAGGAAAACCTTTTCACTAGGAGGATGGTGAAGCACTGGAATGGGTTACCTAGGGAGGTGGTGGAATCTCCTTCCTTAGATGTTTTTAATGTCAGGCTTGACAAAGCCCTGGCTGGGATGATTTAGTTGGGGATTGGTCCTGCTTTGAGCTGGGGGTTGGACTAGATGACCTCCTGAGGTCCGTTCCAACCATGATATTCTATGGGCTGGTCCACACTAAGCCCCCAGTTCGAACTAAGATACGCAACTTCAGCTATGTGAATAACGTAGCTGAAGTCAAAGTATCTTAGTTCGAACTTAAAGGTACTTACCGCGGGTCCACACGCGGCAGGCGGGCTCCCCCATCGACTCCGCCTACTCCTCTCACGGAGCAGGATTACCGGCGTCGACGGCGAGCACTTCCGGGATCGATTTATCGCATCTACACAAGACGCGATAAATCGATCCCAGAAGATTGATTGCTTGCCGCCGAACCAGCGGGTAAGTATAGACGTACCCTATGATTCTATGAACAATTTAAACTTCTGCTAAACAAGTTCTCAAAGAGTAACAGCATCTGATATTTGGTTACTGGTGCCAGCGAAAAAGCAGGAAATGTCAAATGAAGTCCTGATATCTTGAATTACCCCATGGTTGACTCAAAGAAAGGAAAATCTGCTGAAGACCTATTTTATGCGACACGGAGCAAGGTATGCAGGTTGTTGTGTTGTAAAAAAGGCCTGATACTGCCAGGTGTTGATAGTTTCCTGGAGCTGCCACTGATCTCAAGTTGGACTCAAATCAATAGGAGCAGAGTGTGCTCAGCACGTAGCAGCAGCATCCCTATACAGAGGGTTAATTATGCTGCATGTACACCTGCTTTGCATCCATGAAGTGGCCCAAAGCTGTCAAAACGTCTCAGTCAGTCCGGCCCACAGCACAACTGTAGTGAATCTCTAATAGGGACTGAATGTGCTTTCATGGTACTTGCAGTGCTTTTACACTGACATGACTCTAACAAGCTCTGTGTAGTTCGAAAGCTTGTCTCTTTCACCAAGAGAAGTTGGTCCAATAAAAGCTATTCCCTCACCCACCTTGTCTCTGCAATATCCTAGGAGCAACACGGCTACAACTACACTGCAAATAACTCCACTGTGTTTTGAGCACTTCAGCTGAGCCTGAGGACTCGTCAGTCCAGCCTCCAGGCAGATTAATGAGCTCTGCTGAGTTGCAGTAGAGCCACCGGACAGGCTGTCTGATTGGCTGGGGGTGCAAACAGGCTTGCTTTTAAGCTCAGCAGCAGCAGCAGATTGCTGGCTGGGCCATGCTTTGGCTTCTAGCTGTGACGGCTCTTGCCTCTGTCCTGCATCAGCTCAGGTTGTGTTCCTGGTTCCTGGCTCTGGTTTTGAGCCTTGGCTCTGATGACTGGTTCTTGTCTCTGGCTCCCATCCTTGGCTCTGGTTGCTTGGTCCTGACTCCAGCTCTGACCATTGAATCAGATTCCTGACTCTGGCTCTGACCCCTGGGTCCAGTTGCTGACCCCACTCAGCTGGGTTCTAACCATTGAATGGGACTGCCAGGCCTGGGCCTGACACAACGTGATTATTCTTGATATACAGCAGGGTGAATAGGAGGGAAATCAAGCCCAGTGACTCCAAGGAGGTCATCCCTGATTTACACCAGTGTGAGAGAAATGAGATCCTTTCCTAGTCCTAGCAGGGGACCCACCTCCCATGATGCAGACAAAGGCAACAAAACAAAACAAAACAAGGGTTCAATGGGCACTAACTCAGATACCATTGAGGATATTTTAAATCATTACCCTGGGCAGTGCATGAACTCCTCCTTTGGGGAGGCCAGCCCTCTGGCCCCTGCCCTTCCAACTGAGCTCCCCCCCCCAGCTGGAGGAGCACTGGCCTGCCTGCCGCAGCTGCCCTAACCCCCGGGCTGGCCTGAGCCACGCCGAGCCACCTGCCGGCCTAAGCCTCGAGCTCCAGGCCGTTGGCTGTAGCTGAGCCCCAGCCGGCTTCAGGGAAGGAGGGGAGCGAGGGCGGGGCCTCCGGGTGGAGCGTGGGTGGGGCCACGGCCTGGGTTAGGTGAGGCTTAGCCTCCCCTGGCCTATTATACCCAATGCCCACAAGAGTCCTTTCTCAGCAAGTAAATCCTATTTACCCATGAGAATAAGGTTTAGCAGGATCATGCACAGGCGCTGACTCCATGGGTGCTCCAGGGCTCAAGCACCCATGGACAAAAATAGGGGGTGCTCAGCACTCACCAGCCACAGTGATTCAGGTGGGGCCCCGGGGCTGGCCACCAATCAGCTGTTCATTGGGCAGGGGGAAGAGAAAGGGCTGGGGCAGGAGACAGTGGGGAGAGGAAAGGGGAGGAGATGGGGAAGGGGGGACCTTGGGGGAGGGAGTGAAGTGGGGGTGGGGGCGGGAAGAGGCAGAGCAAGGGCGGGGCCTCAGTTATCTCAATGGAAAAGCTGTCAAGGTTATTCCAGAAGTATCTGCAGCCAGAGTTGAATACTATCTTCACTATCTGTGTAGGAATCATGAATACATTCACATACAGAAAGATACACAGGAAATTGCTGAGAAAGACAGCAGGTCAAATTCTAGTCTCCCATTCATTATACTCCATTGAATGCAGTGTAATAGCAAAAAGAAGAACAGGAGTACTTGTGGCACCTTAGAGACTAACAAATTTATTAGAGCATAAGCTTTCGTGGACTACAGCCCACTTCTTCGGATGCATAAGTGGGCTGTAGAGTGCCACAAGTACTCCTGTTCTTCTTTTTGCGGATACAGACTAACATGGCTGCTACTCTGAAAAGTGTAATAGCAGTGGTATAAAAATACAATCCTTTATGACTGACAGGCAGAATTTGATCAATCCTGTGCATGAAACTAAGCCCTGAAAAAACATACACCTGCAAGTTCATGGAATTCCCAGAGCTTTTCATCACTTGGATTTAGAACCTTAGGGTGTGTCTACACTAAGCGTGATGCCACAGATGCCAGCTTTCAACTTTCCCCACGGGTCTCAACCCCCGCTCAGCCCAAGGCCCCACTCCCACAACACCCCTTCCTCCAATCCCCCACCCCCTGCCTCTTCCTGCCCCCACCCCGCCTCTTCCTGCCCAGTCCTATCCCCTCCCCTGAGTGCGCCCCATCCCTGCTCCTCCTCCTCCCTCCCAGAGCAAGGTGCTGATTGGCATGGCCTCCAGTGGGTGGAAGGTGCTGGGAGGGAGGGGAGGAGTTGATCTGTCGGGCCGCCAGCAGGCGGGAGTCACTGGGGGGGGGGGTTGGAGCTGGTTGCTGGTGGGTGCTAAGCAACCACTAATTTTTTTCCATGGGTGCTCAAATTGTATAGCCTTGCCTTTTCCAGCTCCACCAGAGCCAAAGAATGACCACTTGACCATGTGATAGACTATTTGATCTCATTTACTCCTGGCTGAGACATAAGTTTGACTCTTGTTTCTGAGGAACTGGTTTGATGCAGTCTCCCCAGATTTGGAATATGTCTTAGTAACAACATACAGTTGAATCTTATATATTTACATACAATGTTGCTATACATATTTTACTAGGACAATAATGATCAGCAAATTATGCATTTTCAAATGATACCTCACAAGGCATACTTTTTACAAAGTTTATCTAGGGTTACCATTCGTCCGGATTCCCCCGGACATGTCCGGATTTTTGAGCTAAAAATAGCGTCCGGGGGGAATTTGTAAATGTCCGGACTTCCCCCCCCTCCCCCCCCATGCAGAGTGCGTGCGGCTAACAGAGCAGCCGGCCGGATGGTGCCACTTACATGGGGCTCCGACAGCCGGAGAGAGCCCCGCCTCCCCCCTGCAGCTGAGAGCACGCCCTCCCTCCCTGCATTCGCAGATCGCCTCCGGCAGTCTGGAGCTCCTCCTCCACTGCCAGCCAGCGTGCTGGAACGAATGGCTCAGGTCCTTCCTGAGCAAGTTCACAGAGACATTAGGTGAAGGCCAACAACAAGGGGGCCAGGGGATCGGAGAAGGGGCAGGGAGGTTTTGGATGGGGCAGTCAAGAGACGGAGCGGGGGTCGGGAGTTCGGGGGGGCTTTCTGGGGGAGGGTGTGGATAAGGTTTTGGGAAGTCAGGGTACAGGAGGGGGTAGGGTCCTGGGGGGCAGTTAGGGAGGGGGGGTCTTAGGAAGGGGCAGTTAGGGGATAAGGAACAGGGAGGCTTAGGTAGGGGGTGGGGTTCTGGAGGGCAGTTAGGAGCAGGGGTCCCAGGAGGGGGCAGTCAGGGGACAAGGAGCGAGGGGGGGGTTGGGAGTTCTGGGGGGGGGCTGTCAGGGGGCAGGAGTGGGGAGAGGGATCGGAGCAGTCAATGGGACAGGGAGCAGAGGGGTTTAGATGGGTCGGGAGTTCTGGGGGGGGCTGTCAGGGGGTGGGGAGTGGTTGGATGGGGTGTGGGAGTCCCAGGGGTCTGTCTGGGGGTGGGGGTGTGGATAAGGGTTGGAGCAGTCAGGGTACAGGTAGGGGGTAGGGTCCTAGGGGGCCAGTTAGGATGTGGGGAGGGTCTCAGGAGGGGACAGTCAGGGGACAAGAGGCAGGGAGGCTTAGGTAGGGGGTGGAGTCCTGGGGGGCAGTTAGGGGCAGGGGTCCCAGGAGCGGGCAGTCAGGGGACAAGGAGCGGGGGGAGGGTTGGGGGTTCTGAGGGGGGCAGGACGTGGGTGGGGCAGGGGCGGGGCTAGGGCAGGACGGGGGCGGGGCTCAGGCGGGGCTCCTCCCGTCCTCTTTTTTGCTTGCTGAAATATGGTAACCCTAGTTTATCATAACCTTGTACATAGATGAACATAAGGGTATAGACTGTCACAGTAGTTAACTCACCTTTCTGAGAAGCAGTAGATATGTACAAGTCTACACTTATAATGGCTTCATCGGCGCAGCTGTGCCATTGTAGCGCTTTAGTGAAGTCACTCTATGCCGATAGGAGAGAGCTCTCCCGTTGGTGTAGTTAATCCACCTCCCTGAGAAGTGGTGGATATGTTGGTGGGAGAAGCTCTCCTGCCGACAGAGCCCAGTCTACATCCGGGGTTAGGTTGGTATAACTACCTCGCTCAGGGGTGTGGATTTTTCACACCCCTGAGAGATGCAGTTATACCGATATAAGTTTCTAGTGTAGACCTGGCCCCGTTACAGGCTCTTGGCAGGAGCAATAGGCATAGTGCCCTGCACTCTGTATCACATCTCTGTCATTATCTGAGGGATAGCTTAGTGGTTTGCACATTGGTCCACTAAACCCAGGATTTTGAGTTCAATCCTTGAGGGGGCCACTTAGAGATCTAAAGCAAAATCAGTACTTGGTCCTGCTACTGAATGCAGGGGGCAGGACTTGATGACCTTTTGAGATCACTTCCAGTTCTATGAGATAGGCATATCTCCATATATTATTATAAATATGCTCCCTTCACTTGTAGAGCCAATGTAAATCTCTTAAACCAGGTCACTACCAGCTTAGAAATCCCCTTCATGAGGTTGTGGCAGTTCACGAGAAACTGCTGAGACAGTAACAGGGCTAGAAGAAACCACACAAGTAAGGAAAATTTCAAAAGTTACAGGCACTTCAGATTGTCTTATCAGCCTGTGTGGTCACTCTTGTGTTTCACTGACATAAATGGGAAGCAAAGAGGTCTGGGAGGTGCTCAGACTCATAAACTCAGAAGGAAAGTGAAGGAGGAAGTGGGGCCCAGGCAAGGGGAGAAACATCAGCTATTACAACATATACAAATATTCCAGTAAAGTGAAGTTCTGACTGTGGTCGCAGATCAGCAGGTTGAGAGCATGTTACATTTCAAGAATCTTAGGATAAAAAAAAAAAATCTAAACAGCCTCGCTAAACTTTGAACATTTAAAAATCTGGGGAGTGCCAATTTAAAGTTATACTTCTCAGATGAAGTGAACCTTAATTTACTTCCGAAGAAGTGGGCTGTAGTCCACGAAAGCTTATGCTCTAATAAATTTGTTAGTCTCTAAGGTGCCACAAGTACTCCTGTTCTTCTTAATTTACTTATTTAGGAGCATGGGTGGTGCGTGAAAAAATGGTTACTCACCTTCTTGTAACTGTTGTTCTTTGAGATGTGTTGTTCATGTCCATTCCAATTAGGTGACTCCCAAGCCCAAGTTCAGGAGGCAGGGTTGGAGTCTTTCACTGATTGGAGTACTGCTCGTCTGAAGGCCACATCGTCCCTGGCCTGCTGGGTAATCTCATAGTGCATGGCGAAAGCGTGTATGGAGAACCATGTCGCCGCCCTGCAGATTTCTTGAGTGGGAACCTGAGGCAGGAATGCTGTAGATGAAGCCTGTGCCCTGGTAGCGTGTGCAGTGATTGGAGGTGCAGGAACACCTGCCAGGTTGTAGCACTCATGAATACAGGATGCTATCCATGACGAGATGCATTGGCAACAAGGAGTCTGGTGGCACCTTAAAGACTAACAGATTTATTTGGGCATAAGCTTTCGTGAGTTAAAACCTCACTTCTTCGGATGCATAGAGTGAAAGTGCATCCGAAGAAGTGAGGTTTTAACTCACGAAAGCTTATGCCCAAATAAATCTGTTAGTCTTTAAGGTGCCACCAGACTCCTTGTTGTTTTTGTAGATACAGACTAACACAGCTACCCCCTGATACTTGACGAGATGCATTGGGATGACACAGACTGACCTTTAATCCTGTCCGCCACTGCCACGAATAACTGGACCGATTTTCTGAATGGTTTCGTTCTCTTGATGTAAAAGGCCAGCGCCCTGCAGACATCCAGAGAGTGGAGCCTCTGCTCCCTGCCGCTGGAATGCGGCTTAGGGTAGAAGACCAGGAGAAAGATGTCCTGGTTGATGTGAAACTGCGACACAACCTTCAGGAGGAAAGGGTGAGGTCTGAGCTGAACCATGGTTTATGGAGGCTCTGAAGTCAGGGCCCTGAGCTCAGACACCCTCCTGGCTGAGGTTATCACTACCAGGAACGTGACCTTGTAAGAGAGGTAGAGCAGGGAGCATGAGCCTAAAAAGGACCAAGTTGAGGTCCCAGGCCGGGAGAGGGCTGACGGACATTAGGGCATAGCCTGTTGAGCCCTTTTAGGAATCAGCTGACCATGGGGTTAGCAAACACAGATTGGCCCCTGCACGCCCGAGTGGAAGACCGAGATGGCGGCTAAGTGCACCCTTATTGAAGACATCGAGAGTCCCTCCTGCTTCAGATGGAGGAGGTAGTCCAGAATGAGCGGTACTGAAGCTAGCGTTGAAAATCAGATTGAAAATCTCTTCACTTGTCAAGGTATGTGGCTCTCGTAGAGGGTTTCCTACTGCCAAGAAGGACCTGTCTAACCTGGTCTGAACAGGAAAGCTCCAACAGATCAGGCTGGTGCTACCAGTATGACCTGAGGCCCGATCTCTGCGGCTCTTGAGAAGCACCTTGAGAATGAGCAGTGTGGGTGGAAAGACATATAAGAGAGAGCCTCCCCAATGGAGGAGGAATGCATCCCCGCTGGAGCCCAGGCTGTGATTCTGGAAGGAGCGAAATTGCTGGCCTTCCTATTGTGTCGTGTGGCGAAAAGGTCTACCTGGGGAAAACCCCACCTCTGGAAGATTGAAATTGCAACGTCTTGGCGATGGGATCACTCATGGCTGTGAAACGACCTGCTGAGGTGGACCCCAGCTCGTTACGTACCCCGGGGAGGTATGATGCCTGCAGGTGTATTGATTGTTCTACGCAGAAGTCCCAAAGCATGAGGGCTTCCTGGCACAGTGAAGAGGAGAGCGCACCCCCCCGTTTGTTGATATAGGACATTGCTGTTTGTATTGTCCGTCATTACTGATGCTCATTGTCCAGTTAGGTAAGGACGGAAGGTCTGACATGCTAGGCGCACCACTCTCAGCTCTCTGACATTGATGTGGAGACCCAGATCTGCTTGAGACCAGAGGCCTTGAGTCCTGCCATCTCCCAGATGAGCTCCCCAGCCCAAGTCTGACGCGTCCGCCACCAGTGACAGGGAACAGTTATGGGGCAGCAAAGGGAACCCCTGAGCACATCTCCTGAGTGTCGATCCACCACAGGAGGGAGTTGAGGACAGGGTGAGGCAGGATCACAATCCTGTCCAAGCTGTCCCGGGCTGGGTGATACACTGACGTGAGGCACGACTGAAACGGTCGAAGCCTGAGTCTGGCATGCTGCACCTGGCATGCTGGCTGGTATAGACAGCCATGTATCTCAGAAGTTTCAGGCAGTTCCTTGCTGTAGTTGTGGGGAACTGTCTGAGGCCTCAAATTATATCGTTGAGGACAGGAAACCGTGCCTGTGGCAGGTATGCCCTGGCTTGAGTCGAGTCTAGTACTACCCCCTATGAACTCTATCCTCTGGACAGGGGACAGAGTCGATTTTGCTTCATTTAGAAGTAGACCCAGGCTGTCGAAAGTGTCTCCGATGAATCCAACCTGAGCTTCCACTTGGGTCCTGGAGCGGCCTTTGATCAGCCAATCGTCGAGGTATGGAAATACCTGTACCTGGTGCCTTCGCAAGAACATGGCGACGACTGCCATGCACTTGGTGAAGACTCGAGGTGCTGCTGACAGGCCGAATGGGAGGACAGTAAATTGGTAGTGGATACCATTAACCACAAACCTGAGGTACTTCCTGTGGGGCTGAGTGACTGCAATATGAAAATATGCATCCTTCAAGTCAAGGGCAGCATACCAGTCTGCTGGATCTAGTAAGGGGATGATGGAGGCAGGGCCGGCTCCAGGCACCAGCTTCTCAAGCAGGTGCTTGGGGCGGCTGCTCCGGAGAGGGGCAGCACGTCCAGGTATTCGGCGGCAATTCGGCGGATGGTCCCTCACTCCGTCTGAGGGCCGAGAACTCAGCTTGGGAGTCCGAAGGGAGGAGCTCTGGAAATTTGTCCATCACTGCATAGGTGTTATACGAGTACCTGCTGACGGTGGCATGCTGGTTTAAAGTATGGAGCTGCAGTCCCCCTGTAGAATAGTCCTTTCTCCCAACACAGGTCTATTCGCTTAGCCTCCCTGTTTTGGGGGGATGGCCTTTGGAATCCCTGCTGCTCACGCTGGTTAGCAGCGTCCACAACAAGAGTCAGGGTGTGGGTGGGAGTATAAATGTTCGTACCCTCTGGAGGTCATGAAATAACACCTCTCATTGCGCTTGGCAGTGGGCGGCAAGGGAGCAGGGGTCTGCCACAGGATCTTGGTGGTGTCCACAATAGTTTTAATCAGTGGAAGGGCAATACAAAAAGGTCCTGAGGGGGCGAGGATGTCCACCATGGGATCAGCCTCCTCGACTACATCCTTGGCTTAATGCCCAGACCCTAATCAGCCCTACACAGCAACTGCTGCAGCACCCTGTTGTCCTCAAGCACTGGGGCTACCGCTGTGCCTGCCAATGCCTCATCTGGCGATGATGAGGAGGAAGCGCTTATAAGGAGCAGATGCTCCCTGCCATCCGCCTCCACAAGATCCCACGACTCTCGGAGTAGTGTCGGTGCCAATGGGGCTCTTGTCGGCGCTGGGCTATAGACGACAAACCCGGTGTTGGTGCCACCATCAGTGAGACCGGAGGAACCGTCGATGTAGCCGGTGCCGATCTTCCTGTCTGCACCGATGAAGATGGTGGGCCTGTCGCCGGCATCAGCGCCAGGGTCATTGGTGCCTGCGCTGTAGTCGGCTTTGATATCAGTGCCTGCGCCGAAGTCAGATGAGTCAGTGATGCCGAGATAGATGCTGAGGTTGATGACGAGTGGGCTGGTACCGAGGGACATGGAGGGGGGAGCGCCTGGACATCATAGCTGGTTTCCCTCTTAACTGCACCTGGGGGCAGGGTGAGCCAGCACTGGAGGTTCTTTCCTCCTCGGGGGCGAAAACGGCGCTGTAAGGTGCAGCAGGTCCCAAGCAGCTTCGAAAGCCTCCAGCATTAAAGGGAGCTGTAGCTGCTGGCCTGTAGGGACCGGTGAGCGTGGGGGACCCGGACTCAACTGCCTCGCCTGAGGACTAGACGCAGTCCTAGTAGGGGATCTGGACCTGTGGCCTGCCTGGGGTCTCACTTCTCTGGATTTAGCCGGAGGTGACTGGCTGTCTGGCTTCTTTTTCTTCTGTGGCACTGGAGAGTGGGATCGGTACCTGCTCTCCGCTGGGCCTCCTGAGGTGCTGTGCCGAGTGTCCTGGGATGAGTCTTTTCCCAGTGCCAAGCTTGACAATGGTGCCGGGGCGCTCCGCAGTGAGGATGATGTGTTAGGAGCCGAGTCCCCTGAGCCCGAGTCGAAATGGGGGCATAGAGCTGACTCCATGAGGATCACCTTAAGCCACAGTTCCCTTTCTTTAAGAGTTCTAGGGTGGAACTCATGGCAGATCTTACAGCGATCCTTCTGGTGACCCTCCCCTAGGCACCGTAAACACGAGGAGTGTGGATCACTCTTCGGCATGTGCTTTGCGCAGGCCACACAGTTTTCAAATCCCAAGGATCATGGCATACCATGGCTCTGGGGAGTCGGAATGGGCAGGGGGACTCCCAACAACTCTAATTACTAAAAACTCTTATTACTAATAATAACTACGGTAACTATATACAGAGAACTATAGAATGTGCTTGCTAAGCAAGAGCTACAGGAAGTTCCAGCTAACCGCCACTGGCAGTAAGAAGGAACTGAAGGGGTGGTGCATCGGCAGGGCTGTATATTAGGTGCCATGAAGGCGCGACTCCAGGGGATGCCCAGACTGACCCGACAGATGCTGCTATGGGAAAAATCATCCGGCCACCATGCATGTGTATGCACACACACCTGATTGGAATGGACAGGAACAAGCACTCAAAGAAGAACCCCGGCTTTGGGGAGGCTAGACCCCTGGCCCCACCCCTTCTGCCCTAGGCCCCGCCCCTACCCCCCTTCTACTCTCCTTCACCCACTGGAGTCCGAACTCCACCCCCTCACCCACCGTACCCTGGACGAACAGGCTCGAGCACCAGCTGGCCTACCCCAGCTGCCCTGAGTCCCAGGCCACCGGCGCCTTGAGTCCTGGACCGCCGGCCGGCCTGAGCACCGGCCCACCCGCCCCAGCTGCCCTGAGCTCCAGGCCACTGGGTCGAGCTAAGCCCCTGCCAGCTTCAAGGGAGAGGGGGAATGAGGGTGGGGCCTTGGTTGGGGCGGCGCATGGGCCGGATCCCGGCCTGGGTTAGGGTAGGCTTAGCAACCCCTGGCCCATTATATCTGCTGCCCATGATTTCCTTGAGAGGAAGGGGGCGGGAAAGAAAAACAATGAGTAAACCAGGCTCATCAAGGACAAAGGCCCAGATCCTTAAAGGTATTTAGGCTCCTAGCTCCCACTGATTTCAGTTAAAGTTAGGACCCGAAATACCTTTGAGGAACCTGCACCAAACCCAATGAGGGCTTGTCTACAAAGGAACCTATGTAAATTAAAGTGTGAATTTAAGCTGATCTATTTATATCAATATAACTGTCCCATAGTCACTCTTATTACAGAATAAGAGTAACTTTACCCAGTTTAGTGCTTTGGAAGGGGTTTAAACTAAACCATAACAAGCCATTCTGATTCTGGACTAAGTGTGTCCACTTGGGAAGTTATATCAGTATAACTATTTTGATTTAAACTATTCAGGTATAAATACACCAGTATAACTGGCCAAACTTTCCCATGCCTACAAGCCCTACACATCATGTGAGGAAGATATGGGGTAAGTGGCTGTCTGTAGTGTGTGTTTGTGTTTGGGGGTTACTTGCTGTGTGCTGAGCTTGTGTTTGTCTGTTTGTTTGTTTGTTTGTTTGTTTGTTTGAAGACCGTATGCTGTGGCCGGCAGTTGGAAGCTGTGAGTAGGGTGACCAGACGTCCTGATTTTATCGGGACTGTCCCAATATTTCCTTGTTTGTCCCGCGTCCCGACCGACGTGCGGTCGGGACACTGGACAAACAAGGAAATGCGCCGGAGCCTGGAGCCGGAAGTGCTCGCACCCCCCCCTCCCCCGCCCCGACTCCACCCCTCCTTCCCCCATTGACTCCCTCCCCGAATCCCCGCCTCTTCCCCAGGCTCACCATTCCTCCTCCTTCCACAAGCGCTGGAGGGAGGCCCAGAAGACTCAGAGGAAGCGCGGGGCCGGGGTGAGTGAGAGTCCGGCCTGGCCCCGAGCACAGGCAGGACTCAGTTGGGTGGTAGAGAGAGGAGGGGGGCGGCCCACGGGGCCAGGCGGCGGCTGTTCTCCCCCCCGGGCAGCGGGACGCGGGAGTAGCCGCTGCTGCAGCTCCCACTGCCGCGGGGGGAGGAAGCGGCCATGGCGCTTGGCGGCTGCGGCTCTGGCGCCCCCGAACCCCCCGAGCCGGGGCCTGCTGTGGGGACCCAGCAGCGCGCAGGCTGCGCCTAGCCCCTGGCCAGTCGCGTCTGGGCTGGCTGCCCAGGTGGTGCAATCCCGCGGCGGCCCCGGGGCGGAGGCATCGGCAGCCCAGCCCCGTTCGTTCCCCTGCGGGACTCAAGCGGGACAGGGGGGCTGGGGCCTGCTGCCCTCACTCCGGGGCCGCCGCGGGATAGTACCAGCTGGGCAGCAGCCCAGACGCGCCTGGCCAGGGGCTGGGCGCAGCGTGCGCGCTGCAGGGTCCCCGAAGCAGGTCCAGGCTCGGGGGATTCGGGGGCGCCAGAGCCGCAGCCGCCCAGCTTGGCCATCGGCCGCTTCCTCCCCCGCGGCAGTGGGAGCTGCAGCAGCGGCTGCTCCCGAGTCCCGCTGCCCAGGGGGGGAGAACAGCCGCAGCCTGGCACTGCGGGCCGCCCCCCTCCTCTCCCAACCACCCAACTGAGTCCTGCCTGCTCGGGGCCAGGCCGGACTCTCACTCACCAGGCCCCGCGCTTCCCCTGCGTCTCCCGGGCCTTCCTCCAGCACTTGTGGAGGAAGGGTGTTTTTTTTTTTTTTTTTCCCCGCCCCCCCCCCGCGTCACCCCCCCTCCCCCCGCGTCCCGATATTTGACTTGGGTGATCTGGTCACCCTAGCTGTGAGTTTCTAAACAAGGTTTCATATCTAGATGCCTTTGTTCATTGGCTGAGCCTTAGTCATGGGGCGGGGCTATCAGGAAAGCCAGGGCTTCATAAAGCAGCGAGTCAGCGACCAGGGGCTGCTAACAGGGAGTTTCGAGAGGGAGTTTGGAAGGGGAGTTGGAAGGGGGCGAGGCACACTTGCCATTCTTTAAAACCTTTAAACTAACCTATAATCAAAACTTCTTGATGTAAACAAAAACCCTATCATTAACCTAGGTAGCTGCAGGAGAGAATGCAGGCAGAAGCCCAGCAGCAGATTGGGGGCTATCCTGTTTATTGCGCTGAGTGCAGCATGTATGATTACCTGCCCTGTGGGCGGGTGGCGTATGTGTGCATTCTGTGCAAGGAGCGCCTGGCCCTCAGAGACCGCGTACAGGCTTTGGAGGCCAGGGTGGCGGAACTGGAGGAGCTAAGGGAGGCAGAGAGGTATGTTGATGAGGCTTTCCGGGACACTGTAAATTTGTTCCACCTCAGCCCCTGTACAGTCAGACTGTAGCTGGAAAGTGCAATTCCCAGCTGTGGCTGGCCACCTGAGCACAATCCCTCCTGACACCCTGGATATGTATGTGGGTAGCTAGTCAAAGCTGCTGCCTATGCTGCTGTGGCCACACAAGTGCGGAGATAGAGCATGTATGTCTATCCAAACTGGGAATGATGCCTTCCAGCTGCTGTGTGGATGAGTTTCTTTTTTTTTTTATGAGTACTAGATGGGAACCAGTCATAGGAGTAAGGATTGCAGATATTAGTTATAGTCTGTGATGGGCTCTGAGTTCTTTTGGAATGAAATATGAAAGATGTTATACTGGTTGATTTTTTTTGAATTCCTAAATGACGATAAACATTTTAATGGACATTTTGAATTTCCATTAAAAGATGAGGGCAAAAGATCTTATGAAATTTTCCTGAAAATTCTCCCAGCTGTAAACTTGGTTGAAAATATTTCAATGGAAAATGTCCTGGATTTTTTGAATTTCAACCTAATTTTCATGAAATTCCCCTCTGTCTTCTCCCAGTTTTTGTCCACCTGTAATAAGTATTGAATAATGTTAATGATAATTTAAAAAAAAGTTAAATAAGACCTTGATCCTGCCAACACTTACAGTCATGTGTAACTTGAATTTAGTGGGACTACTCACATGCATAAAGTTATGCACATATTATTGTTGTTGTCGTTGTTGTAGTGCATAGAGTGCTAGTCATAGAATCATAGAATCATAGAATATCAGGGTTGGAAGGGACCTCAGGAGATCATCTAGTCCAACCCCCTGCTCAAAGCAGGACCAATTCCCAACTAAATCATCCCAGCCAGGGCTTTGTCAAGCCGGACCTTAAAAACCTCCAAGGAAGGAGACTCCACCACCTCCCTAGGTAACGCATTCCAGTGCTTCACCACCCTCCTAGTGAAATAGTGTTTCCTAATATCCAACCTAGACCTCCCCCACTGCAACTTGAGACCATTGCTTCTTGTTCTGTCATCTGCCACTACTGAGAACAGCCGAGCTCCATCCTCTTTGGAACCCCACTTCAGGTAGTTGAAAGCAGCTATCAAATCCCCCCTCATTCTTCTCTTCTGGAGACTAAACAATCCCAGTTCCCTCAGCCTCTCCTCATAAGTCATGTGCTCCAGACCCCTAATCATTTTTGTTGCCCTCCACTGGACTCTTTCCAATTTTTCCACATCCTTCTTGTAGTGGGGGCCCCAAAACTGGACACGGTCATAGAAGGGCAGGGCTGGATTTACATCTTATGTGTCCCTAGGCCCACCCCCACCCCCAACCCCCTGCCTACAGCTGACCTTCATGTTTTCCATTAAAAATGAAACAAAAAGAAATATAAGCACAGCCTCTCCGAGACGGCACGAGACCGTCTGCCACGCACGGTGCTCCCAGCCCAAGCTGGGGCACAGCCCACCTGCCCCAAGTGAGGTGCAAGGGGGAGAGTGTACCTCTCCCCACAGTTAGCAGTCCCTGAGTGGTGCCTTCCGTTCCTCCTGTGACCCAGCATGGGAGCTGCACTCCTGCTCTGCCTGTGCAAGTAAATGTGTGCTGTCCATGCCCCTTCCTCTCCCTCCCCAGCATGGGGTGGAAGCAGTGGGACAGCCGAGATTGGGAAGGGACTGGGACATTCCCAGCACCTTCAGCAGCCGCCCCACCTGGCCATAGCTCACAGCACCCTCTATGTGGGATGACCCAGACGCTCACTCTGCTCCAGCCCCAGATGCTGGCCGGCCACCAACCCATGTCAGGAGCCTGCCCATCTGCAGGGGAGCTGTGTGCATTAACTTTAACTTTTAACCCACTTTTAACTTTTAGGTGCCCCTAGAACACCTGCACCCCTAGGCATGTGCCTACTGTGCCTAATTGGAAATCTGGCCCTGCAGAAGGGACTGTCTGACCTCCTGCATGTTGCAGGTCACAGAACTCACCCACCGACTCCTGTAATAAACCCCAATCCTCTGGCTGAGTTACTGAAGTCCTTAAATCATGGTTTAAAGATGTCAAGTTACAGAGAATTTACCATTTACACTAGTTTTAACCTGCAAGTGACACATGCCCCATGCTGCAGAGGAAGGCGAACCCCCCACAGGGTCTCTGCCAACCTGATCCAGGGGAAAATTTCTTCCTAACCCCATATATGGTGGTCAGTTGGACCCTGAGCATTTTGGCAAGACGCAACAGCCAGACACCAGGGAAAGAATTCTCTGTTGTAACTCAGAGGCCTTCCCATCTAGTGTCCCATCACCAGTCATTGGGGACATTTGCTACTAACAGTCGCAGATTGGCTACATGCCATTGTAGACAGTCTCATCATACCATCCCCTCCATAAATTTAACGAGCTCGGTCTTGAAGTCAGTTAGGTTCTTTTGTTCCTACTGCTCCCTTTGGAAGGCTGTTCCAGAACTTCACTCCTCTGATGGTTAGAAACCTTTACCTAATTGCAAGCCTAAACTTGTTGATAGCTAGTTTATATCCATTTATTCTTGTATCCACATTGGCTTAACTTAAATAACTCCTCTCCCTCCCTTGTATTTATCCCTCTGATGTATTTATAGACAGAAATCCTATGTCCCTTCAGCCTTGGTTAGGTTAAAAAAGCCAAGCTCTCTGAGTTTCCTCTCATAAGGACCAGCACCTCATTATGAGAGGTGCTGTATAAACATAGAACAAAAAAGACATCTGTGATGAAGCGGGGTGGGGTGGGGGTCCTGTTTTTCAATGGTTTGCATGCAGAGGGTTTGTGACTCAGTTTCTCTGTGTGTTACTGGTTTAACAAGGCAGTGGAAAAGGGAGTTTGTTGTTATAGAGGGCCAGTGAACAGCCTGGAGAATGGATACCCCGGTGACTGATGACCTGATGACTGGGAGGCCCAGCTTGGGAGTCACAGCTGGTTCTGGCCAGTGGGAGGACAATGGGCTATGGAGAGAGGACCCTGGTGACTTGACCAGCCTGTTCCAACCAGTGAGGAAACAAATGACGGATGAGAGGAGAGGCTGAGAGGAGAGGAGGCCTAGGCAGCCTGTTTACCTGGGACAGAAGACAAAGGACAGAGGCAGGACTTGGGAGATGGTGATATCAGATGCCCTGCTGGAAGGAGGGATTTTTCTGGGCTGGGAGGAGAGAGCAGCCAGACCTAAGTATCAGAGGAGTAGCCGTGTTAGTCTGTATCCACAAAAACAACGAGAAGCCAGAGCTAAGGTTGCCAATATTCTAATTGCACAAAACTGAACACCCTAGCCCTGCTGTGACATTCTATACCTTGGGGGAGCATACTGTAACCCCCATATTCTTCATTTTCATATAATTGTGATCTTACATATACAGCATGCCTTGTAAGGTATCAGGGGCAAGGTTATGATCTGCTGAAAGTCATTTCTCTACCCATATATGTGTGTATCATTAATACATATAAAGTTATGAGAATTGTGTAGTATGGTTGTCACTAAAACATGCTGTAAGTTGGGGGAATCAGCCAGATATTAGCTCCCCAGAGGCAATAGCAAGGAAAATTACCTATGCCCAGGCGGGGTGTCAAACAACCCATCAACAGCCATTGTCCAGCAAGGGAGCTACAATACAATGACTCACCTGCATGAGGCCGCACCAGGGGAATTGCTCAACCTGTCTTGGAGAGACTCAGTAATGCTCACCTGACTCTGAAGGGTGGACGGGGGTGGGGGGTAGGGAAAAGCCAAGAGGGAGGAAAGGTCATGATAAAAGGAAGAGACATTTGCCATGCTCTTCTTCTCTCTTTCACCTACACCTACAGACACCACCAGGCGACTGAAGCACTGATCAAAGGGGAGAATCTGGCTGAAGAGCAACCAGCCAGCCTGTGGTGAGAAGCATCTAAGTTTGTAAAGACACTGAAAGTGTTAAGATCAGGTTAGAATGTGTTTTGCTTTTATTTCATTTGACCAAATCTGACTTGTTATGTTTTGACTTATAATCACTTAAAATGTATCTTTATAGCTAATACATCTGTTTGTTTATTCTACCTGAAGCAGTGCATTTGGTTTGACGTCAGAGGCTCCCCTTGGGATAACAAGCTCGGTACATATCAATTTCATTGTTAAATTGACGAACTCATATAACTTGCAGTGTCCAGTGGGCATTACTGGACACTGCAAGACAGAGGTTCCTAGGGTTGTGTCTGGGACCAGAGATATTGGCTAGTGTCATTCGGTTGCACAATCCAAGGAGCAGCTTACATGCCAGAAGCTGTGCATAAACAGCCCAGGAGTGGGGGTTCTCACAGCATAACAGGGTAAGGCTGGCTCCCAGAGTCAAGGATTGGAGTGACCTAGCAGATCACTGGTCCAGATAACACCAGAGGGGAATGTCACACCTGCCCCTTCCCCGAGGCCTCACCCCCCCCCCCCAACTCATTACATTCCCCCTCCCTCAGTGGCTCGCTCTGCCCAACCCTCACTCACTTTCACTGGGCTGGGGCAGGGGCTTGGGGTGAGGGAGGGGGTGAGGCCTCCAGCTGGGGGTGCAGGCTCTGTGGTGGGGCTGGGGATGAGGAGTTTGAGGTGCAGGAGGGGGTTCCAGGCTGAGGGTGGGGCTGAGGGATTCGGAATGTGGGAGGGGGCTGCAGGTTGTTGGAGCAGGGGGTTGGAGTGTGGGGGAGAGTAGGGGCTCTGGGCTAGGGGTCTGGGCTCTGGGGTGGGGCCAGGGATGAGGGGCTTGGGGTTCAGGAGGGGGCTCCAGGTTTTGGGGACCCAGGGCTGGGGCAGAGAGCTGGGGTGCAGGAGGGGGTATGGTCTCTGGGCTAGGGGTGTGGGCTCTGGGGTGGGGCTGGGGATGAGGGCTTTGGGTGCAGGAGGGGCTCTGGGTTTGGTGGGGAGGTTCAGGGCTGAGGCAGGGGGTTGGGGCTCGGGGTTGGGACACGGGTTTACCTCAGGCGGCTCCTGGTCAGCGGCACAGCGGGGCTAAGGCAGACTGCCTCTTTGTCCTGACACTGCGTTGCATGTGCCCTGAAAGCAGCTAGCAGGTTGGCACTAGTGGGCGGGGGCATTGCACCCCCAACTCCTATTGGCCAGTTCCCAGCCAATGCGAGTGTAGAGGCAGTGCTCGGGCAGGGGCAGCACGTGGAGCCCCATGCCCCCCCGCCGCCTAGGAGCCGGACCTGCTGGCTGCTTTCGGGGCGCAGCGTGGTGCCAGGACAGATAGGGACTAGCCTGCTTTAGCACCGCAGCATTGCCAACCGGACCTTTAATGGCAGGTCAGCGGTGCTGACCGGAGCCTCCAGGATCCCTTTTTGACCGGATATTCCAGTCGAAAATTGGACACCTGGTCACCCTAGCCAGAGCCCACAGATGTACTGTGCTGAGGGATGGTAGGCCTGAGACCTAGAGGTACTGTGCTGAGGGATGCTACAAAGAGTTTACAATCTAAGCATAAGACAAGGGGCAAGAGATGGTTACAATCAGACAACCAGGGGAGTACAAGAAAATTATTGAACTGGTCAGCATGACAGGCTGCTGTCTAACCATTGTCAGCTTTTTTTTAGGCATTACAGCAAAGGAAATTTGTAAGGAGCGATTTGAAAGAGGATAATGAGTTAGCCCTGTGGATGTTTATGAGGGGCTGCTAGCAAACACAAGGGGCAGAATGGGAGAAAGCACACAGGTGCTTCTCTGAAAACAAGTAGCCAAGGAGGCTGGTATCATGGGCCGATCAAAGCTGGGTGCTGACATTTAGATATCAAATGAGAGATTATAGGTGGAGTGGGGATAGGCCTTAACAGGGAAGACAAGGGGATTCAATGGAGGCAGGGCCGGATCTAACTTTTTTGCTGCCCCAAGCAGCAAAAAAAAGTGCCGCCCCGCCGAGGCCCACCCCGCCGAGTGCCACGCCGCTGGAACTCCCCCCCCCGAGCGCCGCGCCGCCAGAGCCCACCCCCCACCCCCGCCGAGCACCGCGCCGCCAGAACCCCTCCCTGAGCGCCGCTCCCCGCGCCGCCCCCCTGCCAAGCGCCGCGCGCCACGCCACCGGAGCCCGCCCCCCCCGCCGAGCGCCGCAGCCTGCCCCGCGGAATGCCGCGCTGCGCTGCCCCCCGCCACCCCAAGATTGGCCGCCCCTTACCAGGTGCCGCCCCAAGCATGTGCTTGGTTGCCTGGTGCCTGGAGCCAGCCCTGAATGGAGGGATGCAAAGTGAGGGGTGTTTAACTGCTTGCAGGAGTATAGCATAAATATGCACAGAAATTTTATCAATTTTCCCCTGTGCCTTGCACAGATTTCTTCAGATTTAGGGGAGCAATAGGCAGAAAAAGCCATATAGATTTTGCCAAATTACAGAATTAGGCATTGTACTATGTCTGCTGAGAGGAAGGCAGATAAATGTATAACCTGGATGTATACAGGGGACTTACCAGAAAAATAACTAACTTGTGTTCAAGTCACTTTGTGTCAACTGATCAAAGGGTGGGACAGAAAGAGACACAGAATTGTGTCAGACTAGAAATTCATTTCCCTAGAATTATTAATTACATCTCTTTCAGTATTTGGAACATACTGATTGGTAGGAAGTTTTGAACCACTTTCTTTTCTGAGACCAGCTGGTTCAGGCTATAAAATGAAAGTGCTCACTAGATGACAAGAGCTGCTGGTGGAAACATGGACAGATTCTGTAAGTGAAACTGCTGCGCTGGGATAATTGCTTTGGGGCTAGGAAAGGATGTGTGTTAGTCCATCTTCAGCTGCTTTCTTGTTTTGCATCTTTCTCTTTCTTTTAACCGCTCACTTTTTTTCATTCTTATTTAGATGAATATGTCTTGGGCTTTGTTTTTCAGTGCCTCTTTCTGCTGCCTTGAAGTTGATTCTCACTGATTTCAATGAGCCTTGGATCACGCCCTCTTGGTGGCAATGTGATTTTTTAAAAAGAGGATGCATACCTGCCTTTGTGGGTATTTTATGGAAAAATTTGGTCACACTAAGGGCTTGATCCTGAATGATTGAAAGCAATGGCAATTTTGCTTTTAACTTCAATGGCAGAAGGATTAGACTGTAGGACTTTACATGAATCGATTGCTGTTAATACTGTGTAACCCTCTGAGAAAGTGCCATCCAATAATATGCTGGCAGGTCCCACTTACAACTGTTCCAATGCCAACAATGGTTCCATGAGATTCCTCATGTGAGTCAGGCTTGTAGGATCAGGGTTTAAAGCAAGTCACGTTGTCCAAAGGAAATTTTTGGTACTGTTTAGTTTCTTGAGTGAAACTGGTGCCTGTTTGAGAAGAGAAGAGAAAAAAAAAATCTTATTCTGTGGTTCTTTGGGTAATAGCTTCCGGCTGAAACTGGAAACTCTTGAACTGTGTTTTTCTTCACTGTGAACTGAATTTATATGCACTGCTGGTGAATCTGTGTATAGTTTAAAGGATTGTTCTGAATGGGCTCTGATCTACCCTGCTGTTTCTCAGGGCATTTCTAGAAAAATAAATTTATTTGAGGAGCACAGAGAGGTCTAATCACCAATAGTTCCAAAATAGCCAATCGAGTAAAAGCACTGTAGCAGTGTGGAGATTCAATGACTTTAGTGGGTGCAAATTTAGGTCAACACTGAGCCCTTTTGAAAATCTCACCGAGTGTGCCTTAAAGTTTTATTTAAATGTCTTTAATATTCCTTGTTATAAATACTTTTGAACTTTACAGTTAAGTAGCACCCTTCACTACAATCTTGTCCACACTGGGGAAATGTATTAAAAGATTCAAACTGGTTTTAAAATCAGTTTGAAACTAGTTAGAACCACAATGTAGACAAGACTCAAGCAGCCAGATTCATTCTTATAATTGGTTTACTTAAGCATCCTGATAGCCAAATTATTTAAACTGATTGTAAATATGATTATGGCCAACAACAAACTTATCAGCCCTGTGGCTCCAACTGATTTTGAAACTGGTCTGAATTTTTTGGGAAAAGATCTGCAATGTGGACAAGACCTTAAAGTTAACAAAGATTTTGTGTCTATTGGGCCAAGACTTTTAACAATGGCTAGTGATTTTGCATGCCTTATTATTTCACAGACCCTAAGTCCAGAGGGGACCATTGTGACCTTCTAGTCTGACACCTACCTAATTCAAGACATAGAATTTCATCTTCTAATTCCTGCATCAAGCCCATGTCTTGTGGTTTAGCTACAGGGTAAAGAGCAATTTCAGTGTGCCCCAGTTGAGGCATCTTAAAGGGGCTTCATTTTTCAGAAAAGGCTGGACACCTGTTATCTGAAAATGTGCCCCTTTCAAGTGTCCCATGCTGATGTCACACAACATCACTTCTGAAACTCTTGCCCATTATGTTTATTACATTGCAGCTCCTCTCCCCAGGTTGCTACCCTGTCGCTAGGGGTGAGGTATGGCACATCACGGGTGGGACTGACAGACACTCTACCAGCGATGAGTTACATATTTGAGCTTCTCTATCTAGGCTGTCGACGACTCCATGTGTGGTGGATCCAAGAGGTCTCACCCAGGCCTCTCACCTTCATTGTGCTATGCACTGTGCAAAGATGTTTTAAGTGACAGCCCATTTCCCAAAGATCTTATAATCTGAGGGTAACCATGGTGGGGTGTGAGCAGCAGGAAGGGGTACCTGCCCCTAACATGATTCTGTCCAAGATCCTAGGAATATACTCCTCCCCATCCCATGCTTCCACTGCTGTGGATACCATTCTATTTTTAGCATGCTAGCTCAATAAGAGGGAGCACAGGTCTGTCTACTCAAGCTGGAAATGACACATCCATCTCCAGTGTAGACATACCTTAAAATGATCGTCTTTGTATTCTGGTAATGTTAGGAGCTGGTTTGCTCTTATGTATCATCTGGCAATACTCAAGGCTGGTTTGCTGCACACCCTTGTATGGATTTTAGCTCTGCTGTGGGCTGATTGGTGTCATTTCAGGGATGCCACCTGCCATCTGGGTTTCAGAAAATTAATTTGCTTCCCTGACTGCATCATTCATTAACTACACCTCACTTCTCTTTGTCCATATGTCCCCAGCGCTTTCCAGGCTGTTTCTCCTTGTGGCTGTACTATGGTCTGAGAGTTTCTCTAGATTTCCTGAACTTTGCCTTGATGATCCCGACTACGATGAGCTGGTGAAGATTGCCGAAAATGGGCTTGGAAAGGCAGCTCATCCAGTGGAGGTGGTCATTGTAGGGGCAGGCATAAGTGGACTCACTGCTGCCAAACTGCTCAGAGATGCCGGTCACATGGTAATTCTATGCACAGAGAGATGTCAGAGCAAGGCAGGGAGTCAGTGCTGGCTTGAGTATTTTTCATTATTTCTTTTCTGAGGAATAAAGGTTAAAATGAAACAAGGGGAATTCACAAGAACTAAGAAAGAAAGAAAGAAAGAAAAGGCTCATTAACAAAGGAAGAGATTTTTCAAAGGCAATAATGGGACTTTAGGTGCCCAACTCCCATTGTATTTCAATAGGATTTAGGCTCCCTCTTCCCATTTCTGTCTTGGAAGATTTCCCTGAACCTTCATTAATTAAAAGCTGGAGGAGTTACAGTAACTATCATAAGAAATAGGAAAAGGAACAAATCCCCCAAAAGCTACAGTTTCAAAATTACCCTATCTATTCGAAAGTGGCAAGTCACAGGAATATACTTTGAAATGTCAATATCCGTACGGAGCATACATTCTCTCACAGAAATCTAAGCATGTGAACATTGATATGCTATTGGTAGCCTTCAGTCTGCCTTCTTTTTATGTTCTTTTCAGGCCAGAAATAACAGGGGTGAATTTCAGCCCAGTGGAGACATAACTTTAAATGATTTTCATCCCTGTTTACAGAGGAGTCAGTGCAAGACTTATGAGCTATTTAACTCCCACATAAATCCATTTTTCTTTAAGGCCAGGATGTGCGTAGAAGCCTAAGGAGTTGAAAATCCCAGTCCCAGTTATTTGTGAATTCTAAGGACCCTGATGCTTTGGAAAACTTACAGGCAAAATGTACAAACTTGGGTGCTTAAAGTTAAGCACTTACAGGAAGGTTTTCAAAAGCACAATAATAGTTAAATGCAGCTTGAGAAAATCTTCCTTCAAAATCCTTATGCCGACATGTAAGGCTCAGACCTTGCCTACACTATATATTCTTTGCCAGGTTAGCTATTCCAGCAGAGCCGCCTGGGTTAGATGTAGCTTATGCTGACAGAAAGAGTTTTTTCTGTCAGTATGGTACTCCACCTCCCCAAATGGCGTTAATTGTGTCAACAGAAGCACTCTTGTGTTGTCCTAGCTATGTTTACACTGGGAGTTTTGCCAGCATACTTACGTTGCCTGGGGTGTGTGGTTTTTCAACCTGACAAACACAGCTAGGCCGACAAACCCTGGTAGTGTAGAACTGGCTCTCAGATTTTCAGATGCACTCAGAGTTGGCATCACTCTGCTCCCATTGACTGCAGTGGGTGCAGTTCAACCAAGATGGAGTGCTTTTGAAAATCCCACTTTAAAAGGGTGCAATTTTCAGAGGTACAATGTACATAATGTTAGGAACTGGTGGGTGCAGAGACATTAGGACACTTATTTAGGTGCCTGAATGTAGGGTTACCATATTTCAACACTGAAAAAAGAGGACACTCCACGGGGGCTCTGGCCCCGCCCCAACTCCACCTCTTCCCCATCCCTGCCTCCGCCCCCTCCCCACCCCCATTCCATCCCCTTCCCCAAAGTCCCCACCCCAACTCTGCCCCCTCCTCTGAGCACCCCGCATTCCCCCTTCTCCCTCCCGCTCTGTTCTTGGTTGGGGGTTGCTAAGTGCTTCATAAACTGTAAAACGTTTGTAAAACCTACAAAGTGAGGGTGAAACAGAGAAAAGTCTGTGAGCAAAACAAGCTGCTAGTGAGGGAGACATGGTTATCTATATGAGATGTTTCTATTTAAGAACCTATGGTAATACAAATAGTAATGATGATGATGGTGGTAATGCTACCAATAAGCAGTTAAGATTGGGACCTTATTCTAAACAAGAAAATAAATCTAAACCATGGAGAATGCAGTGAAAATTAATATTGATTATTAAGAATAATGGTGAGGTAGAAATAGCATCATGATGGTCAAGGAGAAGGGATTCTGCTAGGGCCAGGTAGTAACCATGGTTCTATTTAGTATTTGTGTCAAAGCACATTCACCGCTTAAATACAGTTCTCTGGTTTAGTTATTTGGTACAGTAACTTGCAAACCGTGAAGCCGGTAGCGCTCCGGCAAAAGACGCTCGGGGGACCCCGAGTGCGAGTGGCTGCAGCAAAACTAACAACTCGTACTGAGATGATGTCACAGCGGGCGACCCCCCCCCCCCCAAATTCGGAGAGCCGTAATATAGTTGAAATACACTGAATTACAGATTTTTGGATGGACAGAATGGAAAAAATAGTAGCTATTTTGCTAAAAATGAAGGACAGCTGTTAGTGTACAGGACTTCTGGCACTGCATTTCTGACTATACCACTGCCTCATTCAGTGACCCTGGGCAAGTCACTAAGGCCTGCTCTACACACAGATTTTGTGCCAGGGTAACTATTTAGGTTAGGGGTATAGTTTTTTTTTAAACCAATTTAGTTATCCCAGTACAACCGCAAGTGTGGTTGTAATTCTATACTAGTACAAGCACTTTGATACCAAGTCCATGCCAAGAAGTTGTCCCACTTTCATTATACTGGTACTGTTAAAATGAGAGAATTTTCCTGAGCCACCAAGGCCTTACACTCGATCTGTTTCCACCTATTTATGATTTTCCACTTGCTGCTTTGTGATGCTCACACTGCAGGAGCTCTACAAGCATAAAGTATTTTTATGGCTGTGTATCATGAGTGGGGTGCATGGCTAGGAGCCTGACCTTTGCCTCGCCTCACAAGATATGGAGGTGCAAGACCTGAGTAACGTTTCCCCTGGGTCATGGTTTACGGACAGGACTCACAGGGCACGCAGCAGCCCGATTGATTTTCACCAGTTCCATTCAGGAAAGTAAATGGAGACACGGGGGGGGGGGGGAAGGGCGGGATCCTGCCCCGCAGACACACCCCAACAACATCCTCCAGGCAGCTCAACCCGACTAGCGGCTCCTCTCATGCCCCAGGCTCGCCAGCCGCCCCAGCCCCTCCAGCCGCCCCATGACTGGTGCCCGGGGCCGGGGGCGCAGCTCTAGCCCCAGGGGGATGCAAATCCAGACAGTGCCAGCTCCCCGCAACGCGCTGGCGACCACAACCCCCCCCCGGGGTGCCCCCCAGCCCGGCGCTGGCTGCCAAGCGGCGCCCAGAGACACCCCCCACCCAAAGGACACGGGCCCGCGTCCCCCCTCCCCCGACGGCTTGCTGCCTCACAGGGGCAGGTTGGTCGCGTCGCAGGGGCCGCTGGGAGTTGTAGTTTTCGGCCGCTCCCCTCTCCCGGCTCTCCCTGGAGCGTGAGGCCCGGCCGGACTACAGCCCCCAGCATGCCCTGGGCAGGAGCCGAGTGTCGCACCGAGATGATGTCACAGCGGGCGACCCACACACACACACATTCAGAGAGCCAAGCCTCCCTATTTCCCTGGACATGTCCGGCTTTTTGGCAATCCCCCCGGACGGGGATTTGGGGACCAAAAAGCCGGACATGTCCGGGGAAATCTGGACGTATGGTAACCCTACTGAATGTAGATTCAGTTACCTAATTTTAGTCACCAAGGTTTGAAAGTTTTGTCCTTTGTGCCTAAAATTGTGCAGCTGCCACATAAGTGAGTGGAAATGATGTTCCATGCTTGTTCCTAGGTTACAGTTCTGGAAGCCAGTGGTCGTGTGGGAGGACGAGTCAGGACGTATCGAGATGAGACACAAGATTGGTATGTGGAGTTGGGAGCCATGCGTTTGCCAAGCACCCACAGGTAATACAGTTTCTCCTCCTCAGCCATGTAAGTTGTTTGGTAAAGGAACAATCCAGTTTTGCAGAATTCTGCTATGGTTAGGGATAAGATCAAACATCCTAAAAGAACTTGCTGCTAGATGTAATATTTCCTGCCATAATTAGTCTCAATGACCTGGGTAGGATTATGGCCAATAGTAAACAATGAACTGAGCAATAAGTGTTTTCAGGATTAGGGCCTCATTATGGAACTGGCGGCTTGTGAGTGCATGGTCGAACTTCCATGAAACCAATGGAATAATTCCAGTTTACGTTAATGGAAGTTGTATCAGGCCCTGAGTCAAAAGAAAGCCAGACAATAGATATGGGCTCTTCATTAGCCAAAGTGATTTGAAATGAATTGCATTGTTTCATAAAACACTGCACCCAATTGTTTTGTGAGGAAGTATAAGAACAAGAATAGAATAGAATAGCATAGAATAGAATCTTTTTCAGCACAATTATATGGAACAAAAGCTTATTAAAACAAACAAACAAACAAACACAAAAAGCTGTATCATAAATATACCCTAACTACAAAGGAAACTACCATGAACTGAGACTACAATTTCGAAGCAGAACAACTAGATGAGATTATTATAGTCAACATCTGTGGTTACCAGTCAATATGCCAAGCCCTCAGTTACTATATAGCTGGTAGCCCCCTTGTAGTCAATGGAACTACATCAGTTTACATCAGGATCAGGATCTAGATCTATCTATCATATTCCTACAGCATTAATAACATTAGTTGGAATCAGGAAAGTTCAATAAGGGAATGACATAAATAACATACTTACAATTGTATTATTTGTATGCCCAGTAGAGAGTATAATTTATTTTCTTATTTTTGACTCTTTTCCCCCTTTCTCTCCCCTTTCTTTCTTTTGCAGTATTGTTCGTCAATTTATTAGACAATTCTCCCTTACGCTAAACAAGTTCTCTGAGACGGATGACAACGCCTGGTATTTGGTTAATGGTGTCAGGACAACAGCTGGGAATGTCAAAAAGAACCCAGATATCTTGAGTTATACTCTGGCTCCCTCAGAGAAAGGCAAATCTGCTAAGGAACTTTATAAAGAAATTCTGCAAAAGGTATGTTTATTGGTCGATTGTATAAAGGAAAGTAAATTACCAGCCTGATTCTGAAAAATGGCCCTAACGTCTACTGCAGCACAGGGGGTCTCTTCTTCTGTAGTATGTGGTGGTCTCTTTTCCCAACACATCCCTTCTCAACACCATTCCAATCCAGAATACATCCGGTGTTAGGAGAATCTGAGCTAGAATTCCCCTTGTTGTGGTATGAAGGGGATTTACCAGGGCAGATTATCTGGCCCTAGTTCTCTTTTCACTTTCACCCATGTGAATCAGGAGTAACGACATGTGATCTCTCACCCCTCCCCTCCCCCCCCCGGACCTGTGGGTGCTTGCCACTTCTGAAAAGAAACACTTGTTTTTGATTCCTACACAGTGAACTCGGGATCAAATCCTGCCATTTAACTACAGCAGGGCTGGAGACTATGCCATGCAACTCAGTTCCATTCACTGGGGTCTCATGGATACACACAGGAATTAGGGTCTAGTAGATAGGGCATTGCATTAGGACTTTGGGATCAGTTGCTGCTATAGCTATGTGCTCTGTGAAATGGAGCTGATTCTTCCCTACCTTAAAAGAATATTTTGGGACTAAAATTCATCAGTGATTATGAAATCTGCAGATATCATGCAAGTATCTGCCTAGATAGATAGGAGAACAGAATTTGGTCCAGTGTTTTTGTGAACATATTTCTCTTTCTGTCTATGAATGTTTCCATGCATGGTTCCAACACAGGCCAGAGAGAAGTTCCAGAGCACAGATTGTGAAAAGTTGCTGGATCGGTATGACAGCTTTTCCACCAAGGTAATGGATATGGGCCTTCAAGTACCTTTAAATCCAAATATTTAGGGAAAGTCTGAAATTATTGCTCTGAGCAGGGCTGACTCCAGGCACCAGCCAACCAAGCACGTGCTTGGGGCAGCATCTTGTAAGGGGCGGCCAATCTTGGTTTGGCAGGGCAGCGCTCGTTTTTTTTTTGGTTCGGCGGGGTGGCGCTCATTTTTTGTTGTTGTTGTTGTTGTTTTTGTTTCAGCGGGGTGGCGCTCCGGGGAGGGGGTTGATTTTCTTTTCGGTTCAGCGGGGCAGCACTCGGGGGGGGGGGGGGGGGGGACACTGTTGTTTTTGGTTCAGCAGGGCGGCGCCGGGTTGTTGTTTTTTTTGGTTCGGTGTGGCGGCGCACGCGTGGGGTTGTTTTTGGTTTGGCGGGGCAGTGCTTTTTTTTTACTTGGGCGCCAAAAAAGTTAGAGCGGGCCCTGGCTCTGAGAGTGGTGTAAAATGCACCTGTTTATCCCAATTAAACCTAATGATACCAGTTTTCATGTTGAGGTTGACCTTTATTCAAAGCACCAATAAAGGAATGAGGGAAAACAGCATATTATGAAGCTCTGCACAGTCTATTAGGATTAGCTTCTCCTTTTGGCAGCCTCAGTGGGCAGGGTTTTGTTTGTGCCAAGATTATGGAAAATAAAGGAAGAAGTGCCAGAAATTTCATATTTCCTTCAATTATTATTTTAATATTGTTATGCTGGAAGGTGTTAATGGTGGCGATCAAACATATCTTTAGTCTATAGGTTAGGCTCAGACCTGGTTAAAGTTGATGGGCATGCTAAACACATTTCATTCAGGTAAAATGGAAGAAACAATTAAGCTCCTTTCTGGAGTTAGATAGTTGGAGGCAGTGGAAGCCACTGCGCAAGGCACTATCAGGCTGCATGGGTAGGCCAATCATAAGCTAAGCTGTGGGGGTTGATGGTTTCCCTAGGATTGATTGCAGAGGTTAGGTGGTTGATTGTTTGCAGTTGAGTCTGTGTGTGAGAGGGGGAGAAAGCCAGGAGAAAAAGAGAGTAGCAGTGGTTAACATGGCTGTTTGAGACAACAAAAGATAGAGCTTCTTTGGGTCACAGTATTTGCTGGAAATGCAGACTTCGATTGCTGAGCAGGGACATTGCCTCCAGTTGACTGTTTCTACTGTGTTCAGGGAAACAGGACTTTGTATCCATTCTTTTTAAATAGACAGGATTGCAGCAAAGAAAGACCTGACTCACATCATCAATCTCTCCTTCAAACAGAAAGAACCAAGCAAGGCCTTGGATATTGGCAATGGCTCAGACCAAAAAGGAGCAACAATATCATCACCATATAAAACTTGAAAATAACCCTTTATCTTCTCCTTCTTCATGATAGTCAAATCTTTCCCCAATGATACCTCCATAAATGTGCCTCTTGTGCCTAAAGAGAGAACAACTTTACTCCCTTTCCTCCACTCCCAGGAGTACTTGATTAAAGAAGGGAAATTAAGCCTTGGGGCTGTACAGATGATTGGAGACTTGATGAATGAGGGTGCTGGATTCCACAGGTCATTTCTTAACTCTCTCATGGAATTTAATATCTTCTTTCATGAAGACGGGTGAGAAACGAATGTACTTAAATTGCAAGGTTTTTGGGGTGTCTACATTGCCAGTGGGCTGCCCATGGCAGTGAGTCTTCTAGGAGAGGGTGAGACTTAGGCTAGTGGGGATTTTACTAGCACTGTACAAATAGCTGTGTAGACAGCACTCTGAAGTTGCAGCTTGGGCTGGAGCTCGGGCTCTGTAGCCTTGGGAGATGGGTGGGCTTGAGAGCCCAAGTTCCAGCCCAAGCAGCAACTTGAAAGCACTGTCTACACAGCTATTTCTATAGCGCTACTGAGAGCCCCACTAACCTGAGTCTCTCGACCCAGGCTGGGAGTCTTGCTGCACCGGCAGTGTAGATGTACCCTTTGTGTGACTGCAATGTGAGTAAATAACTAAATAAATAATATCCTTCTTGTAGTTGATAGAGGCAGACACTCCAGATTACCAATGGGAAACACCCCTTGCGGTAGTTAGAATGTGCGGAGAGAAGCACTCTCTGTCATCAAATGGGTCATATTGTCAGCAATATAGTCCTCGATTCCTTAATCTGGGCCATAATTTGGACTCACCCTGTGCAGCACAATCTGAATTCCCCAGCATTGGCTGAAATTCCCCTCCGGGCCCCAGGTCTGTGTGTCACTTAAGCCTCAGTTCCCCCTTCTGTAAAATGACAATAATAAACTTTTTTTTTTGATCTATCTTGTCTAGCTGGAGCATAAACTCTTTGAGGCAGGATCTGTCTCAGACACAGACCCTATTTCAAAGGGGCACCACTTTGTTGTTGTACCTAAAAGCAATTGTAGTTCTGCTACTAGTGTAATTCTTTCACCCATCACTTCTTGTTTCTTTCAGTTTTGATGAGATCACAGGGGGATTCGACCAATTGCCCCTGGCCTTCTACTGGTCTATGCCTGGAGTTGTCCAGCTGAACTGCACAGTAGAGCAGATAAAATACATTGGTAACAAGGTCCAAGTATTGTACCATAGTGCACACGACACATGTAGCCCCTCCTCAGTGATGGCTGATTATGTCCTTGTCACAGCCACAGCAAAAGCCACGAGACTTATCAAATTTTTGCCACCACTTTCCTCCAATAAGACCCATGCCCTGCGCTCCATTCACTATGCCAGTGCCACCAAGGTTGCCTTGGCCTGCACTGAAAAGTTCTGGGAGAAGGATGGGATTCGAGGTGGGCCGTCAATCACAGATCGTCCTTCTAGATTCATCTACTATCCCAACCACAACTTCTCTAGTGGGGTGGGGGTGATTGTGGCTTCCTACACCTGGAACAACGACGCTGAATTCTTTCTTCCCCTGAGTGACAAGAAGTGCATTGATGTGGTGCTGGAGGACCTGGCAGAAATCCACAATGTATCTAAGGACCATCTCCGGTTTGTCTGTGATAAACACGTGATACAGAGATGGAATCTGGACAAACATTCCATGGGAGCATTTGCCTCGTTCACCCCCTACCAGTTTGCTGACCATCCTGGGCCTTTGTTTCAGAATGAAGGGAGGGCCCACTTTGCAGGAGAACACACAGCCCTGCCTCACGGCTGGATTGACACTGCTATGAAATCTGCTGTGAGAGCAGCAAGGAACATCCACAGGGATAGCTATCTGTCGTGGGGGAAACATTAGCTGCAGAAGAAGCAAGAACAACAAGAGCAGGAGCAGGAAAGGGTTGACTGGGTTCAAAAATGTGGACTTTAATTGCTTTATGGGTGTTTAAGGAAGGCACAACTGCACTGGACACTGAGGAGGGAATTAGAAACTGCACTGATAATCTCCTTCACGGGGACAGATCCTCAACTGGTGTAAATTGGTGTATTTCCATTGAGTCAATAGAGCTAAACCACTCAACACCAGTAGAGGATCTGGCCCCAAATCCAGTGTATGTAAACTGAGCTTGTTCTGTCTCCTTTGAAATATTAAATAAAACTACTACAGTATAGAAACCTCCACAGAATTAATTTGTTTCATTAATCAAAATCATTACTAATCAAATACAAAGCACTAACCTGTTCTTTATAAATAGAAAAAAATATTGTTCTGTAGCATCCTATCAATAAAAGAATAGATAGAAATAATCCAATATTGCTTTCATTTTGTTCATTAGTTGTAAACTATGATAATTTGCAGTAGTGATGCTATGGAATAGATAAGGCTGAGAGAACAGCTTATTCCTAAACCAATTCTAGTCAGTTGCACTTTTCAAAACATGTTTCTAACAGTGCAAATAAACAAAACCAGGCATGCACTGATGGCCTGAAATCCTAGGCTCTGACTAGACTATAATTGTTGATCATTTTGTCACTCAGGTTGATTGACATGTGGGGTGAACTCACAAGATGCTGAATGCAAATATAGATACTCCCCAGATGTATGTATGTTGGTCATGGTTCAATCTAGGGCTCGGGAAACAATGTTTGTGTCACTGAATAAACAAGGACACACATTTCCATATAGACAGGGACCTCTGGGTTATTTCTTTTCAAAGAAAATGTGAATTAAACATTTTCAGATGTTAAAGTACATGAGTGTGAAATAAGCCATTTCTCTGCCATTGTGGGATTTGTTTTGAGAACAGGTTCATCCTGAAACTGGGCATGTAATCCAGCCACTCATCCTCTCATGAAATAGTATATCACTCCAGGCCTGATTCTACCACACTTCCTTGTCTTATGTAATATCTAAGTCCTGGTCTGCTCTAGAAAATTAGGTCATCATAAATAAGTCACTCAGGCATGTGAAAAATCCACACTCCTGATTGGCTCAGTTAAGCCAACCCAAGTCCCCGAGTAGGCAGCACTAGGGCGACTGAGGAATTCTTCTGTTGACCTAGCTACCACCTCTCAGGGAGGGGGCTTATGTACACCAATGGGGAATCCCTCCATTTGGCATAAATTATGTCTACAGATAAGAGCTACAGAGATCCTGCAGTAGCATTTCAAGGGTAGACAAGACATTTTCTGATTATCCTCATGGGGGACAAGATTGAGCAGTTACTCACATAGAACATAAGAACGACCTTAGTGGGTCAGACCAAAGATCCATCTAGCCCAGTATCCTGCCTTCCAACAGTGGCCAATGCCAGGTGCCCCAGAGGGAATGAACAGAAGAGGCAATCATCAACTGATCCATCCCCGTCACTCATTCCCAGCTTCTGGCTAACAGAGGCTAGCACCTTCCCTGCCCATTCTGACTAATATCCATTGATGGGACCTATGCTCCATTCATTTATCTAGTTCTTTTTTGAACCCTGTTATAATCTTGGCCTTCACAAAATGTATTGGACAATGGGATGTTCTGATAACGGCCGTTCTCAAAAATTGTTCTAAAAAATCTTAGATTGTTAAAGAATTTAGAACAATCAAGAGATAATACAGCAAGATATTCCCAATCCCAATCCTTGGGGGATCAGTTCTGGATATTTAACACAGATATCAGCAACACATGTTTGGTACTTTGTGCACTATCTTTAGGAGAGCGAAATAAAACCTCCTTACTTTCTCTGACACACTCTGTGTTACTGCCATTGTCTGCTCTAGTTTAGTGAATTGTTTTTCACTTCACTAAAAATGTATTTACTTAACTTTAATATATGCAGTTAAGGTTTTTTCCCTCTTTTATTAAGAAGGGGTGTCAAGGCTGCTTTCCCACTCTGAACTTTAGGGTACAGATGTGGGGGCCTGCATGAAAGCTTCTAAGCTTAACTACCAGCTTAGATCTGGTCCGCTGCCACCACTCTCAATGCTAATTCCCTTCCCTGGGTAGCCTTGAGAGACTCTTCACCAATTTCCTGATGAATACAGATCCAAACCCCTTGGATCTTAAAACAAGGAGAAATTAACCATCCCCCCTCCTTCCTCCCACCAACTCCTGGTGGATCAAGATCCAACCCCCTTGGATCTAAAAACAAGGAAAAATCAATCAGGTTCTTAAAAAGAAGGCTTTTAATTAAAGAAAAAGGTAAAAATCAACTCTGTAAAATCAGGATGGAAAATAACTTACACGGTAATCAAACTTAAAGAGCCCAGAGGACCCCCCCTCTAGCCTTAGGTTCAAAGTTACAGCAAACAGAGGTAAACACCCTAGTAAAAGGTACATTTACAAGTTGAGAAAAACAAAGGTAAACTAACACCCCTTGCCTGGCTGTTTACTTGCAAGTTTGAAATATGAGAGACTTGTTCAAAAAGATGTGGAGAGCCTGGATTGATGTCTGGTCCCTCTTAGTCCCAAGAGCGAACAACCGCCCAAAACAAAGAGCACAAACAAAAACCTTCCCCCCCGCCCAAGATTTGAAAGTATCTTGTCCCCTTATTGGTCCTTTGGGTCAGGTGTCCACCAGGTTACCTGAACTTCTTAACCCTTTACAGGGAAAAGGATTTTGGAGTCTCTGGCCAGGAGGGATTTTATAGTACTGTACACAGGAGAGCTGTTACCCTTCCCTTTATAGTTATGACAAGGGGGAATTTATTTTTCTAATTATTTTAGCATTTATGTTTACTGAGCACAAGCATGTCCGTGACTCACTAACCTTTAACTCAATCATTACTGTTAGTATCAGACTTGGAACTGCATTTATTTTCATACAAATTTTAAGCTATTTTATAGATATAACTAAAAGTACAATTTGCAAATAAGTAACCTTCATCTGCCCAGTGTGTGTTTAACTAATTGTGTTTTAAACTGGCATTGCTAAGGTTTGTATAAGCTAATTGACATTCTAGACGGATACTATTAGTTGATTATACCATTTTAAATAATGAATGGCAAAGCACAATATGGTAATAAAAGTAATATGATTATTACTCCAACCAGGACAGGTTGGGCATTTTAGAACTCACTACTCAAAGAATTAAATTTAAGCATAAGAGAAATAAAATGATGAAATGAACAGAGCAGTTGAAAAACTAAAATAACAGCACTGTAATCCTCAACGAACTTTGAAAGAATAAAATGATAAAGACTATATGTGCCTTGTGCATTGCAACAGGAAGTAACAAGAAGTAACAACAAAAATAATAATTCAAGTGTGTGTGTGTGTGTGTGTGTGTGTATGTGTGTGAGAGAGAGTGTGTGTGAGTGTTTCGGGGACTGTGAGGGGGACTGCGTGTGTGTGAGAAAGCGTGTGTATGTGTCTCTGTTGGGGGGCGTGACATAGACTGTGTGTGTGCATGTGCATAAGAGTGTGTTGGGGAACTGTGTGAGAGATTGTGTGTATGTGAGAAACAGTGTGGGGTGGGGCTTGAAGGATTGTGTGAAAGAATGCTTGTGTGTTAGGGGCATGTGTTTGAGAAAGCATGTGTGTGAGAGTGTGTGTATGTGAGAGACAGTGTGTGTGTGTGTGTGTTGAGGGGAGTGTGTGACAGTGTGTGTGTGTGAGGTCACACCCTGAGTGTCTGTGTATAGCTGCAACCCTGGTCCCACAGACACTGACCCCAGCCGTCTGCTAGCAGCACACCAGTTACGCTCTGGCATCCACCAGGCTTGGTTACAACCAGCAAGACGACTCCAACACAGTGCCAAATTTCCCCCAAACCATATGCCCCATAATGTCCAGCCCTTTCCCGGATAGTTCAGAAAAATAATCAGGTTTGTTTGTTGCTTTGAAGACACAAAAGCACATCACAGCTTACTAACTTAAATGGGCGTAAATACACCCTTGCCTTTAAACATAGCAATGAGTCAGTTTATGGCATGAATGAAAATAATTTACTAACAAAATAGACATAGGATTAAGTGAGTTCAAGTATAAGGAATAAAGCTAGAAAGAGTTACAAGCAAAACATGCTTCTAAAAGTCTAAAACTTAATCTAGCAAGATGCATGCTTTGATCAAGCAGGTTTCTCACCCATATTCAATTCCCAGCAACTTCAGCCCGCATCTTAGTTGAAGGACCCCTCTTTTTCAGCCTGTAAGAGCTCTCCCCTCTAGCATCCATCCAGTGATTTCTATGCAAATAGAGCTTCCATTGTTTTTTGTTCCACCATGCTTAATTTACATAGGAGACAGGTATATAGCTGCACCCCCATACGCACACTGACTTAGGGGGCTAGTTCAAGCCAAATGCAGACTTCGATTGCTGAGCAGGGACATTGCCTCCAGTTGACTGTTTCTACTGTGTTCAGGGAAACAGGACTTTATATCCATTCTTTTTAAATAGACAGGATTGCACCAAAGAAAGACCTGACTCACATCCTCAATCTCTTTTTCAAACAGAAAGAACCAAGCAAGGCCTTGGATATTGGCAATGGCTCAGGCCAAAAAAGGGCAACAGTATCATCACAATATAAAACTTGAAAATAACCCTTTATCTTCTCCTTCCTCATGAAAGTCAAATCTTTCCCCAATGATACCTCCATAAATGTACTTCTTGTGCGTATAGAGAGAACAACTTTACTCCCTTTCCTCCCCTCCCAGGAGTACTTGATTAAAGAAGGGAATTTAAGCCATGGGGCTGTACAGATGATCGGAGACTTGATGAATGAGGATGCTGGATTCCACATGTCATTTCTTAATTCTCTCATGGAGTTTAATATCTTCTTTCATGAAGACGGGTGAGAAACGAATGTACTTAAATTGCAAAGTCTTTGGGGCATGGCTACATCTTTTCATTCTACATGTGTGTACTTTACCTAGGACAATGGGGCCCTCCATTGTTGGCCTCTGGGGGTACGTCTATATTGCCAGTAGGTTGCCCATGGCAATGAGTCTCCTAGGTCAGGCTGAGAGACTTAGGCTAGTGGGGATTTTACTAGCACTGTACAAATAGCTGTGTAGACAGTGCTCTGAACTTGCAGCTTGGGCTGGAGCTCGGGCTCTGTAGCCTCGGGAGATGGGCTGGCTTGAGAGCCTGAATTCTAGCCCAAGCCCCAACCTCAAAGCACTGTCTACACAGCTATTTCTACAGCGCTTCTGCAAACCCCGCTACCCCACGCCTCTCGACCCGGGCTGGGAGTCTTGCTACCACTGGCAGTGTAGATGTACCCTTTGTTGGACGATTTGGGTGGTGGCAGCATACTGATCTAAGCTGGTAATTAAGCTTAGGGGTTTTCATGCAGGTCCCCACATCTGTACCCTAAAGTTCAGAGCGGGGGTGAAACCTATGACATCCCCCTTCTCTAAAATGACAATAATAAACCTTTTTGGTCTGTCTTGTCTAGCTGGAGCATAACCCCTTTGAGGCAGGATCTGTCTCAGACACAGACCCTACCTCAAGGGGGCCCCACTTTATTGTCCCTAAAAGCAATCGTAGTACTGCTGCTAATGTAATTCTTTCACATGTCACCTCTTATTTCTTTCAGTTTTGATGAGATCACAGGGGGATTCGACCAATTGCCCCTGGCCTTCTACCGGTCTATGCCTGGAGTTGTCCAGCTGACCTGCACAGTAGAGCAGATAAAATACATTGGTAACAAGGTCCAAGTATTGTACCATAGTGCACACGACACATGTAGCCCCTCCTCAGTGATGGCTGACTATGTCCTTGTCACAGCCACAGCAAAAGCCACGAGACTTATCAAATTTCTGCCACCACTTTCCTCCAATAAGACCCATGCCCTGCGCTCCATTCACTATGCCACCGCTACCAAGGTTGCCTTGGCCTGCACTGAAAAGTTCTGGGAGAAGGATGGGATTCGAGGTGGGCCATCAGTCACAGATCGTCCTTCTAGATTCATCTACTATCCCAACCACAATTTCTCTAGTGGGGTGGGGGTGATTGTGGCTTCCTACACGTGGAACGACGACGCTGAATTCTTTCTTTCCATGAGTGATGAGAAGTGCATTGATGTGGTACTGGAGGACCTGGCAGAAATCCACAACAAATCCACAAAGTATCTCCGGTCTGTCTGTAATAAGCATGTGATACAGAGATGGAACCTGGACAAACATTCCATGGGAGCATTTGCCTCATTCACCCCCTACCAGTTTGCTGACTATTCCGGGCCTTTGTTTCAGAATGAAGGGAGGGCCCACTTTGCAGGAGAACACACAGCCCAGCCTCACGCCTGGATCGACACTGCTATGAAATCTGCTGTGAGAGCAGCAAGGAACATCCACTTAGCTAGCAATCTGTCGTGGGGGAAAAATCAGCTGCAGAAGCAGCAAGAACAACAAGAGCAGAAGCAGGAAAGGGATGACTGGGTTCAAAGAGTTGAACTTTAATTGCTTTATGGGTGTTTAAGGAAGGCACAACTGAGGAGAGAATTAGAAACTGCACTGCTAATCTCCTTCAGGGGGCCAGATCCTCAACTGGTGTAAATTGGTGTATTTCCATTGAAGTCAATAGAGCTAAACCACTCAACACCAGTAGATGATCTGGTCCCAAATCCGGTGTATGTAAATTGAGATTGTTCTGTCTCCTTTGAAATATTAAATAGAACTACTACAGTATACAAATCATTGGTTTCATTAATCAAAATCATTACTGATCAAATACAAAGCACTAACCTGTTCTTTATAAATAGAAAAAATAATTGTTCTTTAGCATCCTATCAACAAAGGAATAAATGGAAATAATCTAATATTGCTTTTATTTTGTTCATTAGTTGTAAAGTATGATATTTTGCAGTAGTGATGCTATGAAATATGTAAGGGTGAGGGAACAGCTTATTCCTAAACCAATTCTAGTCAGTTACACTTTTCAAAACATGTTTCTAACAGTGCAAATAAACAAAACCAGGCATGCACTGATGGCCTTAAACCCTAGGCCCTGTCTAGACTAGAATTGTTGGTCATGTCATCACTAAGGTTGATTGACATGTGGGGTGAACTCACATGATGATGAATGCAAATATAGATACTCCCCAGATGTATGTATGTTGGTCATGGTTCAATTTAGGGCTCAGGAACCAGATCGGGAAACAATGTTTGTGTCACTGAACAAACAAGGACACAAATTTTCATCTAGAGAGGGCCCTCTGGGTGATTTCTTTTCAAAGAAAATGTGAATTAACCCCCCCACACACACACACCCTTCTATCTGGGCAGGAACTGTACCTTTCTTAGCTGGGCCACACACTTTAAAACAATAGGCATGAGAAGCAGATGAAACCCCCCTTCAGGGGGGCTATCCCTCCAGCCCCACCCCTTCTGCCTGAGGCCCCCACCCTTCCCCCCCAGCTCAACCCCTGGAGCTGCAAGGCCCCCCCAGCCCCCGCGATTGGAGGAGCCCCAGCTGAACTGCCCCGACCCCCGGGCTGCCCTGAGCCATCCTGAGCCACCCCGGCCCGGGCCACCCTGAGCTCTGGGCGACAAGCTGGCCTGAGCCCCAAGCTCCGTGTGACCAGATGGAGCTGAGCCCCTGCCAGCTTCCAGGGAGAGGCGAGTGAGGAGGGATGCAGCAGGCAGCCTCACAGAAGAGGGAGGTGGAGGAGAGGAGGGACTCACCAGGCAGCAGCAGGCGATGCAGGTCTCAGGGAAGGCGGGGAGGAGGAGAAAAGGAACGCAGTGAGCAGTGGGGACTTCTGGGAGAGGGGGTTGGAGTGGAGGAGAGGAGGGACTCAGCCAGGCAGCGACAAGTGGTGGTGGATTTGGGGCAAGGGGCGGAGCATGGCCAGGAAGAGGCGGAGCACAGGCGGGGCCACCACGGCCCAGGTGTCTGGCGGCAGCTCTGCCAGGGGGGTCTTAGCCTTCCTTGGCCTATTATACCTGTCGTGCATAGCCATAGGCATAGTTTGACTTCTATATTTGGGGGGTAGCTCCAGTCAGGCAACATAAAAGAGGACAGGTCACTCTTATAGAGCGATCTGGATTGCTTATTAAGTTGGGCCCCAGCAAATAATTTGCACTTCAGTATGACCAAATGTAAACTCATACAATTAGGCACAGAATGCAGGCCAAAGTTATAGGATGATCACCCAGTGGGATCTGTGCTGGGGAGAGGCCTTCATAAAAGCTCCCTCTGTGGCCAGCCAAGGTGTGGACTTTCGCTGTTGGCTTGAACTAGCCCCCTAAGTCAGTGTGTGTATGGGGGTGCAGCTATATACCTGTCTCCTATGTAAATTAAGCACGGTGGAACAAAAAACAATGGAAGCTCTATTTGCATAGAAATCACTGGATGGATGCTAGAGGGGAGAGCTCTTACAGGCTGAAAAGGAGGGGTCCTTCAACTAAGATGGGGGCTGAAGTTGCTGGGAATTGAATATGGGTGAGAAACCTGCTTGATCAAAGCATGCATCTTGCTAGATTAAGTTTTAGACTTTTAGAAGCATGTTTTGCTTGTAACTCTTTCTAGCTTTATTCCTTATACTTGAACTCACTTAATCCTATGTCTATTTTGTTAATAAATTATTTTCATTCATGCCATAAACTGACTCGTTGCTATGTTTAAAGGCAAGGGTGTATTTACGCCCATTTAAGTTAGTAAGCTGTGATGTGCTTTTGTGTCTTCAAAGCAACAAACAAACCTGATTATTTCTCTGAACTATCCGGGAAAGGGCTGGACATTATGGGGCATATGGTTTGGGGGAAATTTGGCACTGGGAGTGTGTTGGAGTCGTCTTGCTGGTTGTAACCAAGCCTGGTGGATGCCAGAGCGTAACTGGTGTGCTGCTAGCAGACGGCTGGGGTCAGTGTCTGTGGGACCAGGGTTGCAGCTATACACAGACACTCAGGGTGTGACCTCACACACACACACTGTCACACACTCCCCTCAACACACACACACACACTGTCTCTCACATACACACACTCTCACACACATGCTTTCTCAAACACATGCCCCTAACCCACAAGCATTCTTTCACACAATCCTTCAAGCCCCACCCCACACTGTTTCTCACATACACACAATCTCTCACACAGTTCCCCAACACACTCTTACGCACATGCACACACACAGTCTATGTCACGCCCCCCCAACAGAGACACACTCACACGCTTTCTCACACACACGCAGTCTCCATCACAGTCCCCGAAACACTCACACACACTCTCTCTCACACACATACACACACACACTTGAATTATTATTTTTGTTGTTACTTCTTGTTACTTCCTGTTGCAATGCACAAGGCACATATAGTCTTTATAATTTTATTCTTTCAAAGTTCGTTGAGGATTACAGTGCTGTTATTTTAGTTTTTCAACTGCTCTGTTCATTTCATCATTTTATTTCTCTTATGCTTAAATTTAATTCTTTGAGTAGTGAGTTCTAAAATGCCTAACCTGTCCTGGTTGGAGTAATAATCATTATTACTTTTATTACCATATTGTGCTTTGTCATTCATTATTTAAAATGGTATAATCAACTAATAGTATCCGTCTAGAATGTCAATTAGCTTATACAAACCTTAGCAATGCCAGTTTAAAACACAATTAGTTAAACACACACTGGGCAGATGAAGGTTACTTATTTGCAAATTGTACTTTTAGTTATATCTATAAAATAGCTTAAAATTTGTATGAAAATAAATGCAGTTCCAAGTCTGATACTAACAGTAATGATTGAGTTAAAGGTTAGTGAGTCACGGACATGCTTGTGCTCAGTAAACATAAATGCTAAAATAATTAGAAAAATAAATTCCCCCTTGTCATAACTATAAAGGGAAGGGTAACAGCTCTCCTGTGTACAGTACTATAAAATCCCTCCTGGCCAGAGACTCCAAAATCCTTTTACCTGTAAAGGGTTAAGAAGCTCAGGTAACCTGGCTGACACCTGACCCAAAGGAACAATAAGGGGACAAGATACTTTCAAATCTTGGGGGGCGGCGGGGGAAAGTTTTTGTTTGTGCTCTTTGTTTTAGGGGGTTGTTCGCTCTTGGGACTAAGAGGGACCAGACATCAATCCAGGCTCTCCACATCTTTTTGAACAAGTCTCTCATATTTCAAACTTGTAAGTAAACAGCCAGGCAAGGCGTGTTAGTTTACCTTTGTTTTTCTCAACTTGTAAATGTGCCTTTTACTAGGGTGTTTACCTCTGTTTGCTGTAACTTTGAACCTAAGGCTAGAGGGGGGTCCTCTGGGCTCTTTAAGTTTGATTACCCTGTAAGTTATTTTCCATCCTGATTTTACAGAGTTGATTTTTACCTTTTTCTTTCATTAAAAGCCTTCTTTTTAAGAACCTGATTGATTTTTCCTTGTTTTTAGATCCAAGGGGGTTGGATCTTGATCCACCAGGAGTTGGTGGGAGAAAGGAAGGGGGATGGTTAATTTCTCCTTGTTTTAAGATCCAAGGGGTTTGGATCTGTATTCACCAGGGAATTGGTGAAGAGTCTCTCAAGGCTACCCAGGGAAGGAAATTAGCATCGAGAGTGGTGGCAGCGGACCAGATCTAAGCTGGTAGTTAAGCTTAGAAGTTTTCATGCAGGCCCCCACATCTGTACCCTAAAGTTCAGAGTGGGGAAGCAGCCTTGACACCCCTTCTTAATAAAAGAGGGAAAAAACCTTAACTGCATATGTTAAAGTTAAGTAAATACATTTTTAGTGAAGTGAAAAATAATTCACTAAACTAGAGCAGACAATGGCAGTAACACAGAGTGTGTCAGAGAAAGTAAGGAGGTTTTATTTCGCTCTCCTAAAGATAGTGCACAAAGTACCAAACATGTATTGCTGATATCTGTGTTAAAGATCCAGAACTGATCCCCCAAGGATTGGGATTGGGAATATCTTGCTGTATTATCTCTTGATTGTTCTAAATTCTTTAGCAATCTGAGATTTTTTAGAACAATTTTTGAGAATGGCCATTATCAGAACATCCCATTGTCCAATACATTTTGTGAAGGCCAAGATTATAACAGGGTTCAAAAAAGAACTAGATAAATGAATGGAGCATAAGTCCCATCAATGGATATTAGTCAGGATGGGCAGGGATGGTGCTAGCCTCTGTTAGCCAGAAGCTGGGAATGGGTGACGGGTATGGATCAGTTGATGATTACCTGTTCTGTTCATTCCCTCTGGGGCACGTGGCATTGGCCACTGTTGGAAGGCAGGATACTGGGCTAGATGGACCTTTGGTCTGACCCAGTAAGGTCGTTCTTATGTTCTATGTGAGTAACTGCTCAATCTTGTCCCCCATGAGGATAATCAGAAAATGTCTTGTCTGCCCTTGAAATGCTACTGCAGGATCTCTGTAGCTCTTATCTGTAGACGTAATTTATGCCAAATGGAGGGATTCCCCCATTGGTGTACATAAGCCCCCTCCCTGAGAGGTGGTAGCTACGTCAACAGAAGAATTCCTCAGTTGCCCTAGTGCTGCCTACTCAGGGACTTGGGTTGGCTTAACTAAGCCAATCAGGAGTGTGGATTTTTCACATGCCTGAGTGACTTATTTATGATGACCTAATTTTCTAGAGCAGACCAGGACTTAGATATTACATAAGACAAGGAAGTGTGGTAGAATCAGGCCTGGAGTGACATACTATTTCATGAGAGGGTGAGTGGCTGGATTACATGCCCAGTTTCAGGATGAACCTGTTCTCAAAACAAATCCCACAATGGCAGAGAAATGGCTTATTTCACACTCATGTACTTCAACATCTGAAAATGTTTAATTCACATTTTCTTTGAAAAGAAATAACCCAGAGGGCCCTGTCTATACGGAAATTTGTGTCCTTGTTTATTCAGTGACACAAACATTGTTTCCCGAGCCCTAGATTGAACCATGACCAACATACATACATCTGGGGAGTATCTATATTTGCATTCAGCATCTTGTGAGTTCACCCCACATGTCAATCAACCTGAGTGACAAAATGATCAACAATTCTAGTCTAGTCAGAGCCTAGGATTTCAGGCCATCAGTGCATGCCTGGTTTTGTTTATTTGCACTGTTAGAAACATGTTTTGAAAAGTGCAACTGACTAGAATTGGTTTAGGAATAAGCTGTTCTCTCAGCCTTACCTATTCCATAGCATCACTACTGCAAATTATCATAGTTTACAACTGATGAACAAAATGAAAGCAATATTGGATTATTTCCATCTATTCTTTTATTGATAGGATGCTACAGAACAATGTTTTTCTATTTATAAAGAACAGGTTAGTGCTTTGTATTTGATCAGTAATGATTTTGATTAATGAAACAAATTAATTCTGTGGAGGTTTCTATACTGTAGTAGTTTTATTTAATATTTCAAAGGAGACAGAACAAGCTCAGTTTACATAAACTGGATTTGGGGCCAGATCCTCTACTGGTCTTGAGTGGTTTAGCTCTATTGACTCAATGGAAATACACCAATTTACACCAGTTGAGGATCTGTCCCCGTGAAGGAGATTATCAGTGCAGTTTCTAATTCCCTCCTCAGTGTCCAGTGCAGTTGTGCCTTCCTTAAACACCCATAAAGCAATTAAAGTCCACATTTTTGAACCCAGTCAACCCTTTCCTGCTCCTGCTCTTGTTGTTCTTGCTACTTCTGCAGCTGATGTTTCCCCCACGACGGATAGCTATCCCTGTGGATGTTCCTTGCTGCTCTCACAGCAGATTTCATAGCAGTGTCGATCCAGCCGTGAGGCAGGGCTGTGTGTTCTCCTGCAAAGTGGGCCTTCCCTTCATTCTGAAACAAAGGCCCAGGATAGTGAGCAAACTGGTAGGGGGTGAATGAGGCTAATGCTCCCATGGAATGTTTGTCCAGATTCCATCTCTGTATCACGTGTTTATCACAAACAGACTGGAGATGGTCCTTAGATACATTGTGGATTTCTGCCAGGTCCTCCAGCACCACATCAATGCACTTCTCATCACTCATGGAAAGAAAGAATTCAGCATCGTCGTTCCACGTGTAGGAAGCCACAATCACCCCCACCCCACTAGAGAAGTTGTGGTTGGGATAGTAGATGAATCTAGAAGGACGATCTGTGACTGATGGCCCACCTCGAATCCCATCCTTCTCCCAGAACTTTTCAGTGCAGGCCAAGGCAACCTTGGTGGCGCTGTCATAGTGAATGGAGCGCAGGGCATGGGTCTTATTGGAGGAAAGTGGTGGCAAAAATTTGATAAGTCTCGTGGCTTTTGCTGTGGCTGTGACAAGGACATAATCAGCCATCACTGAGGAGGGGCTACATGTGTCGTGTGCACTATGGTACAATACTTGGACTTTGTTACCAATGTATTTTATCTGCTCTACTGTGCAGTTCAGCTGGACAACTCCAGGCATAGACCGGTAGAAGGCCAGGGGCAATTGGTCGAATCCCCCTGTGATCTCATCAAAACTGAAAGAAACAAGAAGTGATGGGTGAAAGAATTATATTAGTAGCAGAACTACGATTGTTTTTAGGGACAACAACAAAGTGGGGCCCCTTTGAGATAGGGTCTGTGTCTGAGACAGATCCTGCCTCAAAGAGTTTATGCTCCAGCTAGACAAGACAGATGACAATAATAAACTTTTTTTTTTATTTTACAGAAGGGGGAACTGAGGCTTAAGTGACACACAGACCTGGGGCCCGGAGGGGAATTTCAGCCAATGCTGGAGAATTCAGATTGTGCTGCACAGGGTGAGTCAAAATTATGGCCCAGATTAAGGAATCGAGGACTATATTGCTGACAATATGATCCATTTGATGACAGAGAGTGCTTCTCTCCGCACATTCTAACTACCGCAAGGGGTGTTTCCCATTTGTAATCTGGAGTGTCTGCCTCTATCAACTACAAGAAGAAGTATATTATTTAGTTATTTACTCACATTGCAATCACACAAAGGGTACATCTACACTGCTGGTGGGAGCAAGACTCCAAGCCTGGGTCGAGAGACTCAGGTTAGTGGCAAGTATCAGGGGGTAGCCGTGTTAGTCTGTATCTACAAAAACAACAAGGAGTCTGGTGGCACCTTAAAGACTAACAGATTTATTTGGGCATAAGCTTTCGTGAGTTAAAACCTCATCCGAAGAAGTGAGGTTTTAACTCACGAAAGCTTATGCCCAAATAAATCTGTTAGTCTTTAAGGTGCCACCAGACTCCTTGTTGTTCAGGTTAGTGGGGCTCTCAGTAGCGCTATAGAAATAGCTGTGTAGACAGTGCTTTCAAGTTGCCGCTTGGGCTGGAACTTGGGCTCTCAAGCCCACCCATCTCCCAAGGCTACGGAGCCCGAGCTCCAGCCCAAGCTGCAACTTCAGAGTGCTGTCTACACAGCTATTTGTACAGTGCTAGTAAAATCCCCACTAGCCTAAGTCTCTCAACCTCTCCTAGAAGACTCACTGCCATGGGCAGCCCACTGGCAATGTAGACACCCCAAAAACCTTGCAATTTAAGTACATTTGTTTCTCACCTGTCTTCATGAAAGAAGATATTAAACTCCATGAGAGAGTTAAGAAATGACCTGTGGAATCCAGCACCCTCATTCATCAAGTCTCCAATCATCTGTACAGCCCCATGGCTTAAATTCCCTTCTTTAATCAAGTACTCCTGGGAGTGGAGGAAAGGGAGTAAAGTTGTTCTCTCTTCAGGCACAAGAGGCACATTTATGGAGGTATCATTGGGGAAAGATTTGACTATCATGAAGAAGGAGAAGATAAAAGGTTATTTTCAAGTTTTATATGGTGATGATATTGTTGCCCCTTTTTGGTCTGAGCCATTGCCAATATCCAAGGCCTTGCCTGGTTCTTTCTGTTTGAAGGAGAGATTGACGATGTGAGTCAGGTCTTTCTTTGCTGCAATCCTGTCTATTTAAAAAGAATGGATACAAAGTCCTGTTTCCCTGAACACAGTAGAAACAGTCAACTGGAGGCAATGTCCCTGCTCAGCAATCGAAGTCTGCATTTCCAGCAAATACTGTGACCAAAAGCAGCTCTCTTTTGTTTTCCTCAAAGGGCCATGTTAATCACTACTACTCTCTGTTTCGCCTGGATTTCTCCCCTTCTCACACACACAGACATGGCTGCAAACAATCAGCCACCTAACCTCTGCAATCAATCCTAGGGAAACCCTCAACCCCCACTTATGATTGGCCTACCCATGCAGCTTGATAAGGCCTTGGGCAGTGGCTTCCATTGCCTCCAGCTATCTAACTCCAGAAAGGAGCTTAATTGCTTCTCCCATTTAAACTGAATGAAATGTGTTTAGCATGCCCATCAACTTTAACCAGGTCTGAGCCTAACCTATAGACTAAAGATATGTTTGATCGCCACCATTAACACCTTCCAGCATAACTATATTAAAATAATAATTGAAGGAAATATGAAATTTCTGGCACTTAGTCCTTTATTTTCCATAATCTTGGTCAGAAACAAAACCCTGCCCACTGAGGCTGCCAAAAGGAGAAGCCAATCCCAATAAACTGTGCAGAACTTCATAATATGCTGTTTTCCCTCATTCCTTTATTGGTGCTTTGAATAAAGGATAACCTCAACATGAAAACCAGCATCATTAGGTTTCATCAGGATAAAGAGGCACATTTTACACCTCTCTCAGAGCAATTTTTTCAGACTTTCCATACTCATTTGGATTTAAAGATACTCAAAGGCCGATATCCATTACCTTGGTGGAAAAGGAGTCATACCGATCCAGCAACGCTCCACAATCTAGACTCCAGAACTGCTCTAAGGCCTGTGTTGGAACCATGCATGGAAACATTCATAGACAGAAAGAGAAATATGATCACAAAAACACAGGACCAAATTCTGTTCTCCTATATAACTACCTAGGTACTTGCATGATATCTGTAGGCTTCATAATCACCGATGGATTTTATTCCCAAAATATTCCTTTGGGGTAGGGAAGAATCAGCTCCATTTTACAGAGCACATAGCTATGGCAGCAACTGAACCCATATCTCTTGAGTCCTAATGCAATGCCCTATCTACCAGACCCTAATTCCTGTGTGTATCCATGAGACCCCAGTGAATGGAACTGAGTTGCATGGCATAGTCTCCAGCCCTGCTGTAGTTAAATGGCAGCATTTGATCCCGAGTTCACTGAGTAGGAAACAAAAAGAGGTGTTACTTTTCAGAAGTGCCGAGCATCCACACTTCGGCGGGGGGGGGGGGGGGGAGGGGGAGGGGAGAAGAGGGTCAGATCACATGTCATTATTCCTGATTCACCTGGGTGAAAGTGAAAGAAAAACAGGACCAGATAATCTGCCCTGGTAAATCCCCTTCATACCACAACAAGGGGAATTATAGCACAGATTCTCCTAACACAGGATGTATTCTGGATTGGAATGGTGTTGAGAAGGGATGTGTTGGGAAAAGAGACCAGCACATACTACAGAAGAAGAGATCCCCTGTGCTGCAGTAGAAGTTAGGGCCATTTTTTGGAATCAGGCTGGTAATTTACTTTCCTTTATACAATCGACCAATAAACATACCTTCTGCAGAATTCCTACATAAAGTTCCTTAGCAGATTTGCCTTTCTCTGAGGGAGCCACAGTAAAATTCAAGATATCAGGGTTCTGTCTGATATTCCCAGCTTTTGTCCTGACACTATTAACCAAATACCAGGCGTTGTCATCTGTCTGAGAGAACTTGTTTAGCTTAAGATCAAATTGCCTAATAAATTCATGAACAATTCTGAAAAAGAAAGGAGAGAGTCAAAAAATATGAAAACAAGATATATGCTGCTCTGACTATAAAAATAGTAAGGTAAATATGTGATTTGTCTCGTTCCCTTCCTGAAACTTCCTGACTCCAACAGATGTTCTTAATGATGTAGGAATGATAGATAGATGATAGCTAGACAGATCAATTGATAGATCCTGATCCCCGTCTAAACTGATGTAGTTCCATTGATTAAATGGAGATACCTGGTAAGTAGTAGCTGGCTGGCTGGCCCATGAACTGGTAACTACAGCTGTTGTACATAATAATCCTATCTCGCTGTTCTGCTTCTAAATTGTAGTTTGAGTTCATGGTAGTTTTGTTTGAAGTCAGGGTATATTTATGGTACTGGTGTTTATTTTTTTAATAAGCTTTTGTTCCATATAATTGTTCTGAAAAAATATTCTATTCTATTTTTGTTCATATACTTCCTCTCAAAACCATTGGATAAAGTGTTTTATGAAATAGTGCAACTCAGTTTAAATCATTTTGGCTGATGAACAGTCAATATCTATTGTCTGGCTTTATTCTGACTCAGGGCTTGATACAACTTCCATTAAGATCAATGGGAGTTTTTCTGATGGTTTCATGGAAATTCAGTCATGCTCTCACTAATCATCAGTTCCATAATTAGGGCCTAATCCTGAAAACACTTATTGCTGAGTGCATTGTTTACTACTGGCCAGATCCCACCCATGTCAATGAGACTAGTCAGCAAGTTCTTTTAGGATGCTGGATCTCATCCTTAACCATAGCAGAATTCTGCAAAACTGGGCTGTTCTTTTCCTAAACAACTTACATGACTGAGGAGTGGAAACTGTATTACCTGTGGGTGCTTGGCAAACGCATGGCTCCCAACTCCACATACCAATCATGTGTCTCATCTCGATAGGTCCTGACTCGTCCTCCCACACGACCACTGGTTTCCAGAACTGTAACCTAGGAACAAGCATGGAAAATGGAACAAGCAGGTGCAAAGCACAAAACTTTCAAAACCTTGGTGACTAAAATTAGGCAACTGAATCTACATTCGGGCAACTAGATAATGAAATAAGACCCTGATGTCTCCACACCCACCAGTTCCTAACTCAACCAATAAATGTGTTAGGTACATTGCACCTCTGAAAATTGCACCCATTTATTTAAGGTGGGATTTTCAAAAGTGCTCCATGTTGGTTGAACTGCACCCATTGCAGTCAATGGGAGCAGAGTGATGCCAAATCTGACTGTGTCTTTAAAATCTGAGAGCCAGTTCTATGCTCCCAGGTGTTGTCAGCATAGCTTTGTTGGTTGGGGTATGAAAAAAGCACACACCCCAGGCAACATAAGTATGCTGGCAAAAAAAAAAACCCCAGTGTAAACATAGCTATGACAACACAACAGTGCTTCTGTTGACATAGCTAATGTCATTTTGGGACGTGCCCTTACCATACTGACTGAAAACACCTCCTTCTGTCAACATAAGCTGCATCTAAACTCTGCAGGAATACTAATAGAATTTGTAGTGTAGGCAAGGTCTCAGCCTTATATGCTGGTATAATTTATTGATTTAGAGGGAATATTTTCTAAAGCACAAATGGTGCTGCACCTAACTGCTGTTGTGCTTTGGGTAACATTCCTGTAGTTGCTTAACTTTAAGCACCCAAGTTTGAACATTTTGTCTAGAAGTTTTCCATATAATCAGGGTCACTGGAGTTCACAAAGAGCTTAGACTGGGATTTACAACTCCCTAGGCTTCTACGCACATCCCAGCCTTAAAGACAAATGGATTTATGTGGAAGTTAAATAGTTCATAAGTCTTGCACTGACTTCTCTGTGCAGGGGTGAAGATCATTTAAAATCTTCACTGGACTGAAATTCACCCCTGTTGATTGTGGCATGTAAAGAACGTAAAAAGAAGGCAGAGTGAAGGCTACCAATAGCATATCAATTCTCCCGTGCTTAGATTTCTGTGAGAGAATGTATGCGCTGTACAGATATTGGAATTTGAAAGTATATTGCTGTAACTTGTCACGTACTCATGGATAGAGTTATTTTGAAAAATATAGCTTTTTGGGGATTTGTTCCTTTTTCTATTTCTTACGATAGTTACTGTAACTCCTCCAGCTTTACATTAATGAAGGTTCAGGGAAATGTTCCAAGACAGAAATGGGAAGAGGGAGCCTAAATCCTATTGAAATACAATGGGAGTTTGGCACCCAGAGTCCCATTATTGCCTTTGAAAAATCTCTTCCTTGTCAACGAGGCTTTTATTTCTTTCATGTGAATTACCCTTGTTTCATTTTTAATCATTCTTTAGCCTAATCACCTTTATTTCTCAGAAAAGAAATAATGAAAAATACTCAAGCCAGCACTGACTCCCTGCCTTGCTCTGACACCTCTCTGTGCATAGAATTACCATGTGACCGGCATCTCTGAGAAGTTTGGCAGCAGTGAGTCCACTTATGCCTGCCCCTACAATGACCACCTCCACTGGATGAGCTGCCTTTCCGAGCCCATTTTCGGCAATCTTCACCAGCTCATCGTAGTCGGGATCATCAAGGCAAGGTTCAGGAAATCTAGAGAAACTCTCAGACCATAGTACAGCCACAAGGAGAAACAGCCTGGAAAGTGCTGGGGACATATGCACAAAGAAAAGCATGGTGCAGTGAATGAATAATGCAGTCAGTGAAGCAAACTCATTCTCTGAAATCCAGATGGCATCACTGAAATTACACAAATCAGTCCACAGCAGAGCTAAAATCCAGATAAGGGTGTGCAGCAAACCAGCCCTGAATTACAGGTACAAACTGATTACCCAAAGAACTACAGAATAACACCCTCCCCGCTTTTCCTTTTGAAATGGGCACCAATTTCACTCAGGAAAAAAAACAGTGTCAGCAATTTCCTTTGAATAATGTGACTTGCTTTAAACACTGATCCTACAAAACTTAAGCACATGAGGAATCTCATGGAATCATCTCTAGCATTAGAACATTGTCCTTGATTTGTGCCACAGCTTTGAGGAGAGCAGAGAAATTGTAAATGGGTCCCCCAACATCTTAGTGCACTCGCTCAGAGGATTATACAAGGTTAATGACAATAAATGTATTTACAACGTCAGAGTCTGATCCTACCGCCATTTAAGTTAATGACAAAACTCCCATTGCTTTCAATGGTTGAGGATCAGGCCCTTGATGACCTAATTGTACCATGAAATACCCACATAGATGGGTATGCACTCTCTCTCAGTCTCAAAACAAACAAACAAACCCCCCCCACCACCACCACACTAGCTACCATTATGGCATGATCCAAGGCTCATGGAAATTATTGGGAATCTTCTCATCAATTTCAGTGGCATTTGGAATGAACCCTTACAGAGCAGAAAGTGGCACTGAAAAACAAATCCAAAAACATACCTGTCTGAAAAGAAGAGGGAAAGAAAAGTATGAGGTGACAAAGAGAAAGATGCAAAACAAGAACTCATGTTTAAGATGGACTAATAGGCAATCTTTACCAGCCCCAAAGCAGTGTTCCCAGTGCAGTCGTTTCACTTACAGAGTCTGTCCATGTTTCCACCAGTAGGACAAGTCATCAGGTGAGAACCTTCATTATATAGCCTGAAGAAGGCTGGCTCAAAAGAAAAAGGTGGTTCAAAAATTCCTACCAATCAGTATGTTCCAAATATTGAGAAATACGTAATTAAAAATTCTAGAGGTGGTGAATTTCCAATCTAAAGACCCACCTCTGTATAGTTCCCTCCCTCTTTCAGTTACACCCTTTCATCAGGAGACGCCAGTTTACTAGTACCCAAGCAACTAATTTTTTCTGGAAGACCCACACATGTATATACCCAACTCATACATATATCTGTCTTCATCTCAGCAGAGATAGTTGAAGACATAATTCAGTATGGATTCCTCTCAAAGGGAGTCTGAATCCACTTGAGGAATTTGTTGATTTCCAACAACAATAATGTTTTGAAACATAAGATAGCTAAGGGTTTTTCCCTATTTTACCTCCAGCGATGAGGGTTTCATTTATGCAAATAGCTGTGCACCTGACCTAATCAGGAAATTTTGTAGCAGCAATATCCTGGAGGGAAGGTAGCCCCTTCACAATTAAGGTTGCAATTATTTAGCTCAGTGGCTCTCTGCCTTATCAGATGGCTGTAAGCCCTTCAGGAGTCTGATTTTGTCTTGCGTACCCCCAAGTTTCACCTCACTTAACAATGGCTTGCTTTCAAAATCAGATATAAAAATATAAAAGTGTTGCAGCCACACTGTTATTGAAAAATTACTTCCTTTCTCATGGTTACTATACAATTCTAAAATAAATTGATTGGAATATAAATATTGTACTTACATTTCAGTGTATAGTATGTAGAGCAATATAAACAAATTGCTGTCTGTATGAAAGTTTAATTTGTGCTGACTTCGCTCATGATTTTTCTGTAGCCTGTTGTAAAACTAGGCAAATATCTAGAGGAGTTGATGTATCCCCTGGAAGACCTCTATGTATCCTCAGGGATACGCTACCCCTGGCTGAGAACCACTGATGTAGATGTTAGGATATAGATATGCAGGCCTGTCTGCAAAGGCCTATACTTTAAGAATTTAGGTGTATTCTTATGACTTAGCTAGTTGTAGAGGTATAAAAGAAAGAATCAAAATCACTGTCTGCCTGTGTAAGGGCCTTTTCTTACTGTAACAGTCTGAGGCCCTATTCTTAGGCTAAGCCTTTGGCTAAGCAGTAGAGGCAGCCTGTAAGCGGCGTCGGTCGGTCCACCGATCTACTAGGGGCTGGTGGGGAGCTACAACGTCACTGGCCGGCCTGGGTTACGCCTCTGCCACTGGGGAATTAGCGGCAGGAAGAGCGCTAGCCAGCGTCCGGAATGCGCCCCTCAGGCATGGGGGCACTGTCAGGGTTATGGTCCCGACATGGGTCAGCCGGGTAGGGGAACACAGGCCCACCCTACACCACTGCATTCCAGCCCAGGGCCCTGACAGTGTCAGGACAAGGGTCCCGCCACTGAGTCCGTGGGGTTCTTCCGCTATATAGACTCACCACGGTGCAGTTCTGTCCCTGGGCTACTTCCTACCCGATTGCTCCTCCGAATCCCTCTGGTCCCGCCAGTTCGTCAGGGTAGTTAGCAGCTGGCAGCTCCAGCTCCCCCTCTGGCTCAGGCTCCTCCAGTTCCTCGCGGTCCTCGGCTGCTGGTAGCTCCAGCTCCCCCTCCGGCTCCTCCAGTCCCTCCAGGTGAGGTTTCCACTGGACCAGGGCCTCCCCTGGTGTGGCAGCAGGGTCTGAAGGGAGCAGCCCGCGCGGTCTGCATCTGCCTCCCTCCCTGGTGCTGCTCTGACTGAGCTAAGGGCCCCGCCCTTTATACCTCCTGTTCCACCCCTCCCCTTCCGGGGGGTGGAGCGAGCTTGGCCTGGCCCCGCTCACTGAGGCTGAGAGAGCGGCCCTTTACCCTCAGGTTCGGAGGGCAGCCATCCTGGGTCCCTACACAGCCATAAACTGGGAAGTGTATGGTCACATCCTTACATTCCAAACTAGTCACATTGAAATAAGGTGGTATTGGGCTGTTAGGAATACAATCCTGTGCTGATATTCCTATCACCTCCAGAGAAAGGAAAGAGCCTAGAAGATATAAAAGGAAACTTAGTTTGATAGCATCCTGTCTGGCAAAAACTCACTTATCAATAGCTGGGATGTGAAATCCTCATTTCTGTATTCTTCCATCACTGGAGTCTTCACTTCCCTGTTGTTTGTCTATATAATCTCTGGTTCTGTGATTGTTTCTGTCTGCTGTATAATTAATGTTGCTGGTTGTAAACGAATTAAGGTGGTGGGATATAATTGGTTAAATACTCATGTTTCAATATGTTAGGATTGGTTATTTAAATTTCAGTAACATGATTGGTTAAGGTATAGCTAGCCAGAACTCAAGTTTTACTATATAATCTGCAGTCAATCAGGAAGTAAGGGTGCGGGGGGGGGGGGGGGATGGGAATGGGAACAAGGAATGAGGGTGGGGGAATTGGAATAATGTTTTGCTAAGGGGGGAAATGGGAACAGGAACAGGGACACAGGCAAGGCTCTGTGGCGTCAAAACTGGGGAGGGGGACACTGAGGAAGGAAACTGGAATCATGCTTGCTGAAAGTTCACCCCAATAAACATCAAATTGTTTGCACCTTCGGACTTGGGGTATTGTTGCTCTCTGTTCATGCGAGAAGGACCAGGGAAGTGAGAAGTTGAAGGAATAAGCCCCCTAACCGTAGATAAGCGCTAAACCATATAATGGCTCCCTCTTTTAAAATCCACAACCTGAGGAATATTGGACTCAAAATTAATAGGTTAAGCCTATGGCTGAAGACAATTGTTTTCTGCCTAACTTGCGGTCAGTTGAACAAGGAGTTCATGAATAATGATAACCATAGGCACAGACTTTGTCCTTTCCTGGGGGGTGCTCAACCCCCGCTCTACACCAGGCCCCACCCACACTCCACCCCTTTCCCCAACCCCCCACCCCACCTCTTCCTGCCCCTGCCCTGCCCAGTCCCACCTCCTCCCACCCTGTTCTGCCCCCTCTCCTGAGTATGCCCCCCCACTCTCCCCTCAGCAACAGCTGGGAGGGAGGGGGAGGCACTGATCAGTGGGGATGCCAGTGGGTGCTGAGCACCCACCATTTTTTCCCCATGGGTGCTCGAGCCCTGCAGTCAGTGCCTATGATGACAACACACACACACACACACACACACACACACACACACACACACACACACACAAAATATGTTTACCAGAGTTTAAAATATTGGGGGGGGGGAGGGGGAAGAGGGGAAAGGCTGTTCCAAGAAAAAAAGAAAGAAGAAAGAAAGAAAACAGAGGAGAGAAAGTTTACTGCACTCATTTAGTGAAAATTTGATGTAAACCATCAAACTCAAGGTTAGGGATTCTTGTTTTAAAATTTTAGGTGCGGAGGCTTGGTAAAGACGGTGTCACATAGGCTGAGTCTGCCAATCAGTGCAAAGCCAGGTGGTCACTCTGTGATGTGGGAACTGGAACTGAGACTCACCAAACTCATCTCACACAGGGCAAACCAGATCTCGACTAGATGGGATGGGAACAGCTGTCAGTCCTTGCTGAGCTGGGCTGGATTCCAGCTGGTGTCCCAGAGGTGCAGACTTTGTAATGCATTAGCCGCACCCTGAGGCATTTGGTCTCCCAGGAGGTGCTAATGGAAGTAGGGCATCCACAGTTATAATCTCCCTTACAGTACAAAGCAGAACCTTAATTACAACCTCATGCTTCAACTGCAAACACATATCACACTGCATAGTGCAGCTTGGCACACTTGTGAGCATTATAGAGTGACTAACAGCCAGCATCAGGCTGGCTGGAGTTGTTGAGACAGCATACTCAAGGATCTTTTTTTTTCTCTTTCCTGTGTGCTCTCATTTCTAAGGAGTGTGGGTTCAAATCCCACTCCTCACATTACAAGATAGCAGTGACTCTGAAAAAGGTTCACAATGGACAAGCAACTCTACATGAGCTCCCAGGGTCATGCTGTGGCCAGAAGGGCTAAGGCAGTCCTTGGATGTGTGAAGAGAAGAGTGAGAGTAGGGAGGTTATTTTACCTGTCTATATGGCATTGGCCAGACCAACATTACAATGTTGTGCTCAGTTCTGGTGTCCACACTTCAAAAAGCTTATTCAGGAAGGGCAGGCATGAAGAAATTGGACTGATGATACATCGTACATCAAGAATATATACACTTGTTCTGAGGTCCAGAAGGAGGTGGGAGACAGAGCAGTTGAAAGTCTCTGGGTAAAGGTAAATGGGATGAAAAATAAAGGCGACATCATGGTAGGGCTCTAATATAGACCACCAAATCAGGAACTAGCTGAACAAATCTTGGAACCTTTAGTAATTATCTTTGAGAACTCCTGGAGGAAGAGTAAGGTCTCAGAGGACAGGAGAAGGGCAAAGACAGGACCTATCTTTAAAAAGGAGAACAAAGAGGACCCAGGGAACTATAAACCAGTCATCCTAATTTCTATACCTGGAAAAAGAATGGAACAAATTAGTAAAGAAACAATTTGAAGAAACCTGGAGGTTATAAGGAATAGCCAGCATGGATTTGTCAAGAACAAATCATGCCAGCAAACCTAATTTCCTTCTTTGAGAGTTTTATTGGTGCAGTGGATATGGGGGAAGCAGTACACGTGATATATCTTGATTTTAGGATTTTTGATACAGTCCCACATGACATTCTCCTAAGCAAACTAGGGAAACATGGTCTAGATAAAATTACTATAAAGTGGGTGTCACAGTTCAGGGTGACCACACCTGTATTTCCTCAACCATGTTTCTGCGAGGGCATCCACTCTTGGCTTTCAGCTCCCCAGCAGTTGCACACTCAATGTGTTCAGTTGCCTTTTTATACCATTTTATACAGAAGCAGATATTTAGTATACAAAGGGTCTCTTTCCTCAGGGCTTATTTTCAAAAGGTTGGCTTCAGAGAGGAAGAATTTGCATTCTCCTAATCACTTCATCTCAAGGTATTTCCTAAGGAAATCCACTAAACACATTGTTCGAAAAATAACTTTGATAATCCTCCTACTTTCCTGATATTGTTAATCTTGTTTTTTTATAAAGATTTCCCAGTAGTACATAAATATTTCTATTACAAAATACAATGAAACCCAAATCGTGTTAACGCTAATTAATTAAGATATCATTTAAACTACATTGAATTATCTTAATTCTATCAGGTTTGTTCAAGAATTTGCATGATATTGTCAGTCCCTCTCATCTTCCCCCTACAGAAGTGGGTGTAAATAAGTTCCCAACCAGCACCCTAGGAGAATCCAAAAACTTATTGCCTTGACAGGTTTATTCCCTGGATGGCAGTTTTGCCATTACTTTTCACAAGTTTCCTATTTCTCCTGTTCAGTTGACAAACATTCTACATGGAAGCCAGTAGACATCCTTACAAAATCCATACAGAGCTGTTTGTCAACCCTTCTGAATCCGTTCTCTCTTTAGAACCAATGGGCTTAGCTTTCACATGCCCCTTCCCCCCTCACCACCATTACTCCAAGACATTTGGGCATAAACTTGAGACCTGGTTCTTCCTCCTGTCCCATTCGCTTTCTACGGAGTGTGAGTGGGTCCCTTTTTACCCCAAAGGAAGAAATCTGTCAGGACTGCCTCCCTTCATGCTCTCAGCCATGCATTGCTTTTAACAGCAAAAATATCAGGCCAGGGAGTGTCTTCAAACACTGGCCTAACCTCAGCTTTCCTCGGGGGAGGAGGAGGAAAATTGATTCCCCACCCCCCAATGCAGAGGTCAGAAATTCACCATCCCAGCTGATCAGTGGTGTTGTGAAGTGGTAGTGGCTTGGTGCTTGGTCCAGTACCCTGTCCAACTCCTCATAAAAGGGTCGGGATGACAGTGAGTTTCCAGTGGTGCGGTTCTCATCCCTGGCTGTCCAGTACTCAGTCTTCCCTTTATCCTCTCCCTGCGCTGGTCACTAGTCCAGTGACTCCCCAAGCTGCCAGCTTGTACCAGCAAATAGCAAACACGGGTTCATTCCTTGAACTCTCCCTAAAGTCAAACTGTTTGCTCACCTTGTACAATAGATTCACCAAAATCTGGCTGCACTCCCCTGAGTTTTGCCAGCAGTGCATTTGCCACGGCTACTGACATAAAGACATCCTTTGCCAAATATTGGAGAAGATTCACAGTGTTTGCAGCTCAGCGGTCAAAATAAAATGGAAAGGTTAAATATCCAGCTCCTGAACTTGAACAAGGGGGCTGCTTCCTTTACCTGTTAGTTAATTGTTGGTTTGTCCTAGTATAGAGAGGACAAAGAGCACTGGCCCATGAGATTGTGGGTAACCACTGGTAGACTTTCAGAGTCTGACTCTATAGCTGTGTCCACACTGTAAAACAATGGAGTTTGGACCCAAGTCCTGGCTCAGGCCCAAGTCAGAACTGTGTGTAGAGAGAAGGTTGGTTTGGGCTCAAGACTATGGGTATCTACACTGATTGCCAACCCTAAGGTAAGAATTTTTTAACCCAGGCCCAAAACTGGGCTGTGGTGTCCACATTGCAGTGTGCCCCAAACTTCTTAGCACCCTGTCAAAATGTTGCTGCTCTAGCCCTTTGTTCATGGTGCAATGTGGGAAAACTTGACTGTCCAGTGCACACGTTACAGGAAGTTTGACCAGCCTGTCAACATATCCTGCTGAGCCATCATTTTGCTCTGTGACCTCCCAGAAACCGGAGGCAGCAACATGGAAGAGGCGTGATTGGAAGAACTTCTTGCTTACTCGGTAATGTATTAGCTGGGTATTGAGGCATGTGTTCCCCCAGGAGGTGCTAATGTAAATGGGGCACCCAAAGATATGGTCTCCCTCCCAATACAATGCAGAACCTCAGTTGCACTCTAACACTTCTCCACCAAACATATACCATGCTGCATCTGGACACACATCAAAGCTGGTGTTGCTGGGGCTGTGATAAAATATTTGGATTGTACTGTGAGGAGATTAATATATTCTGTGTGTCTGGATCCATGACCATGCAGAGTCTGACTATTAATGCAAACATGTTGAGTGGGTATTGTAATGTGGCTAAAGTTGTCTCAAGAGCAGATTCTTTCTTGCCTTTTCTTGTATGCTTTGTTTCTCAGTGAGGGGGTGGGTTCATATCCCGTTCCTTACACATTACACACTAGAAAGCAGTGACTCTGAAAAGGTTTCAGGGGTCATAATGGACAAGCAGATCAACATGCTTGTGATGCTGTTGCACAAGGGGTTAAGGCGATCTTTGTATGTGTAAAGAGAGGAGATAGAGCATGGAGGTTATTTTCCCTCGCTACATGGCATTGGTCAGACCAACATTATAACATTGTACTTGGTTCTGGAGTCCACACTTCCAAATGGATGTTGAAAAACTGGAGAAGGTGCAGAAGAGAGCCACAAAAATTATTCAAATGCTGGAGAACTTGCCTTTACTAGAAGGCTCGTTTGGTTTATCCCAAAAGAAGATTAAGAGGAGGAGAAAATACCAGGTCCTAGAGGCCCCTTTTATCTATCAGATAAATGCAGAAAAAGAACCAATGATTGGGAACCTAAAGCCACATGTATTTCAATTACAAACAAGGCAAAATTTGTTAGTAGAGAGGGTGATTAACTCTTGGCACAAAATCCCAAGGAAAGAGGTGGTTTCTCCATTTCTTGATGTTTACAATTCCAGACCAGACTTTCTTGAAGATGCTTTAGCCAGACAGAAGTTATTGGGCTCAATACCCGAGTAAGTGGATGACATTCTCTGTCCTGTGATAAACAGGAGATCAAACGAGATGAATTATAGATTCACAAAAGATCAGGATTGGAAGAGACCTCAGGAGGTCATCTAGTCCAACCTCCTGCTCAAAGCAGGACCAGCATCAACTAAATCATCCCAGACAGGGCTTTGTCAAGCTGGGCCTTAAAAACCTCTAAGGATGGAGATTCCACCACCTCCCTAGGTAACCCATTCCAGTGCTTCACCACCCTCCTAGTGAAATAGTGTTTCCTAATATCCAATCTAGACTTCCCACCCTCGATCTGCTGGCAATAGAATCATAGAATCATAGAATCATAGATTATAGGACTGGAAGGGACCTCGAGAGGTCATCGAGTCCAGTCCCCTGCCCGCATGGCAGGACCAAATACTGTCTAGACCATCCCTGATAGACATTTATCTAACCTACTCTTAAATATCTCCAGAGACGGAGATTCCACAACCTCCCTAGGCAATTTGTTCCAGTGTTTAACCACCCTGACAGTTAGGAACTTTTTCCTAATGTCCAACCTAGACCTCCCTTGCTGCAGTTTAAACCCATTGTTTCTGGTTCTATCCTTAGAGGCTAAGGTGAACAAGTTCTCTCCCTCCTCCTCATGACACCCTTTTAGATACCTGAAAACTGCTATCATGTCCCCTCTCAGTCTTCTCTTCTCCAAACTAAACAAACCCAGTTCTTTCAGCCTTCCTTCATAGGTCATGTTCTCAAGACCTTTAATCATTCTTGTTGCTCTTCTTTGGACCCTTTCCAATTTCTCCACATCTTTTTTAAAATGCGGCGCCCAGAACTGGACACAATACTCCAGCTGAGGCCTAACCCGAGCAGAGTAGAGCGGAAGAATGACTTCTCGTGTCTTGCTCACAACACACCTGTTAATGCATCCCAGAATCATGTTTGCTTTTTTTGCAACAGCATCACACTGTTGACTCATATTTAGCTTGTGGTCCACTATAACCCCTAGATCCCTTTTGGCACACTGCTGACTCATATCCATCTTCTCATCCACTGTAATCACCAGGTCCTTTTCTGCAGAACTCCTACTTAGCCAGTCGGTCCCCAGCCTGTAGTTGTGCATGGAATTATTCCATCCTAAGTGCAGGACTCTATACTTGTCCTTGTTGAACCTCATCAGATTTCTTTTGGCCAAATCCTCCAATTTGTCTAGGTCACTCTGGACACTATCCCTACCCTCCAGTGTATCTACCTCTCCCCGCAGCTTAGTGTCATCTGCAAACTTGCTGAGGGTGCAATTTATCCCATTGTCCAGATCATTAATAAAGATGTTGAACAAAACAGGCCCCAGGATCAACCTCTGGGGCACTCCGCTTGATACCAGCTGCCAACTAGACATTGCGCCATTGATCATTACCCTTTGAGCCCAACAATCTAGCCATCTTTCAATCCACCTTATAGTCCATTCATCCAGCCCATACTTCTTTCACATGCTGTCAAGAATTCTGTGGGAAACCATAACAAAAACTTTGCTGAAGTCAAGGAATAACACATCCACTGCTTTCCCCTCATCCACAGAGCCAGTTATCTCAACATAGAAGGCAAATAGGTTAGTCAGGCATGACTTGCTCTTGGTGAATCCATGCTGACTGTTCCTGATCACTTTCCTTTCCTCTAAATCCTTCATAATTGATTCCTTGAGGACCTGCTCCATGATTTTTCCAGGGACTGAGGTGAGGCTGACTGACCTGTAGTTTCCCAGATCCTCCTTCTTCCCCCTTTTAAAGATGGGCACTACATTAGCCTTTTTCCAGTCATCCGGGACCTCCCCCGATCGCCATGAGTTTTCAAAGATAATGGCCAATGGCTCTGCAATCACATCCACAAACTCCTTTAGCACCCTCAGATGCAGCACACCTGGCTCCATGGATTTGTGCTCATCCAGCGTTTCTAAATAGTCCTGAACTACTTCTTTCTCCACAGAAGGCTGGTCACCTCCTCCCATGCTGTGCTGCCCAGCTCCCAGTAGTCTGGGAGCTGTCCTTGTTTGTGAAGACAGAGGCAAAAAAAGCATTGAGTACTTTAGGTTTTTCCACATCCTCTGTCACTAGGTTGCCTCCCTCATTCAGTAAGGGGCCCACACTTTCCTTGACTTTCTTCTTGTTGCTAACATAAGAAGCCTTCTTGTTACTCTTAACATTCCTTGCTAGCTGCAACTCCAAGTGTGATTTGGCCTTCCTGATTTCACTCCTGCATGCCTGAGCAATATTTTTATTCTCATCCTTGTCCAATCTTCCACTTCTTGTAAGCTTCTTTTTTGTGTTTAAGATGAGCAAGGATTTCACTGTTAAGCCAAACTGTTCACCTGCCATATTTCTTTCTTTCTACACATCAGGATGTTTTTTTCCTGAAACCTCAATCAGGATTCTTTAAATACAGCCAGCTTTCCTGGACTCCTTTGCCCCTTGTGTTATTCTCCCAGGGGATCCTGCCTATCAGTTCCCTGAGGGAGTCAAATTCTGCTTTTCTGAAGTCCAGGGTCTGTATTCTGCTGCTCTCCTTTCTTCCTTGTGTCAGGATCCTGAACTCGACCATCTCATGGTCACTGCCTCCCAGGTTCCCATCCACTTTTGCTTCCCCTAGTAATTCTTCCCAGTGACAGGTTGGCAGCTGTTTGGGGAGGCTTAGCTTCTCCTAGCCTGTTATACCAGTCGCCCATGGGTGCCTGGCCTGACCCTGCCTTGATGTGTGGCATGGGAACGTGTCCTACTGCCATGGAAGAAATAAAGCAGCCCTCCCCAGAAACCTTCGGCAGAGGATTACAGACTACCTTCCAGGAAAGTTTCCTTGAGATCTTTATGGAGGATTCATGGGACATCCCTGGGCACATAAACAAACTTTTCTGCAGGTCCCCCTCTGCCTAGTTGTACAGGAGAATGAGAAGCAGATAGCAACTGTACCTCTATTGTTTTTTTCACTATCTCGTCTAGCCTGATTAAAGAAGATTAAATGAACAGATGTGTCCCTGCAACATCAAAGCAAACTGCATACTTACTACAGGTTCCTTCCTCTGCATCAGGCTCGCTTGTGCTGGATTGTAGGAACAGGCTTGAGGTGACCCATATATAGGGCCCCTAGATTAGGAATCCCCAGATTCTAGTTCATTGAGCTGACCCTCCATGGGATCAAGGTGCGTAAAGGTATGTTTGTGGTTTCGTCGTTGCAGGATTGGGGCAGAGGATCTGATGTGATGCAATAGGAGAACGAGATGCACTGGGGCCTCGGAAGAGCAGGCTTAGTGCTGTTTTCAGGAGTGCTGTGTTTTCCATAGGCCTGCTGGGAAGCAGGGAACGGCTGCACCGCATTGGCCATGAACTGCTCTACACCCAGCCCCATCTATCTCACTGCCTCCCCCAGCTCACCTCTGTGATGTGATGGGGGATGGGAGCGGGGTAGAGTGCAGTCCTTCTATCAAGGATTCCACTGGGGCATGAGCCTTGGTTTCCCATCTGTAAAATGGGGATAACAATCCTGATCTCTGTCCTAAAGCACTTTGAGAGATTGCTATTATTGCAGGCGGCCCACAGATGCTGTGGGACAACTGTGAAATCGCTGCTGCCCTCTCCTGGATAGAGTCAGAACTGCTCACCTGTGTGCTTCAACCCCTTCCCAGCAATTCCTTACCGCCAGCATCTGGACTATTGGAGCGGGAGGGTCTTGGGTTGAAACTTGCATCCATTAAATTCTGAACAACTATGGCAGTGGCAATCACAAAGACCTTGCTGGCTGGGGTGGGGCATGCCCTGAGTAGGCATAACTCTTAGCACCTGCTGAGTGGGGGGGGGGCATTATTTAAGGAGATGATTGAAATAGAGAAGGTGGCTTTGTCACCATGGTCCCATGGACCTGCTGTTTTGCCCCAGCAAAGGAATTGGATGATCAGCAGGGATCCACTCAGGGACCTTCAGCCCCTATGGCGAGGCCCTTCACTACGTGAGCTATAGGAGCTCCGCTGTGCTGTTGTAGTTATGGTGGCTCGCTGATGACTCGAGGACTGTTTGAGAGAAGCTTTGCAAAAGCAGTCGATGATTTGGTGCTGAGTGTGACATGGTTGTCTCCTGATATTTGGTTTTCTGAGAGCTGCAGCTTCAGGACGCACGTGGTTACAAAAGGATCCTGGCTATCATTTTGAAAAGGAAATATCTGGCTTTTGTGGATATGGAGATAGCCTGAGAACATGGCCTGAGTTTGGCTCAAGGCTCAGAAACCAGAAGGAAAAGAAAAAGAATCCACAGGTGTTGGGGCGATGAATTCTTCTTAAAAGTGTGTGGGGGGATTTGGGGCCCCAGCCGCTCCGTGCCCTGCCCCGGCCCCTCCTCTTCTCCCCAAGGCCCTGCACTGGCCAAGCCAGAAGCTGGACTGGGGAGTCTGGGCCCCTCCACTTGCCTGGGATGGGGGGCCTGAGAGCAGCCCCCAGCCTGTGTTCCTGCCCCCTGGACTCCCACCCAGGGCAGGTGAAGAATCTGCAGCTCCGCACAGCTGCCCACAAGTCTCTTACCCCGACCTGGCTCTGACTTCCAGCCTGGCCTGGGGGCGGGGCCTCGGGGGCCAAAGAGCACAGCTGGGTTATGGTAAGAGGTGGGGAGCCATGCACCCTTCACCTGCCCTGGACAGGGAGTCCAGAGGGGTGAGGACATGGGCCAGGTGCTGCTCTCAGGCCTCCCCTCCCTGGGCAGGTGGAGGGTCCTCAGGGGGAAGAGGATGAACAAGGGACTGGGCCAGTGATGAAAAGTGGGGGGGGGGGGCCATGGCCCCTTGGTCCCACCTACTCCGGCACCCCTGACAGGTGACTAACTTAGCCTTCATCATATTCACCTGTAATACAAGGACCCTACAAATCTGTACCCTGTAAATCTTATAACACAGTTCAAAAAAGAACTAGATACAATTCATGGAGGATAGGTCCATCAATGGCTATTAGCCAGAATGTGGGAATGGGCAACAGGATGGATCACTTGATGATTACATGTTCTATTCATTCCCTCTGAAGCATTTGGCATTGGCCACTGTTGGAAGACAGGATACTGGGCTAGATGGACCTTTCATCTGACCCAGTATGGCCGTTCTTATGTTCTTATTTATGCTTCTGTTCCACCTTGTATTTAGCTGTGACACTCGGAGTACCTTTCCCTGACCTGAAGAAGGGATCTGTGTATAGCTCGAAAGCTTGTCTCTCTCACCAACAGAAGCAACAAGGAGTCTGGTGGCACCTTAAAGACTAACAGATTTATTTGGGCATAAGCTTTCGTGAGTAAAAACCTCACTTCTTCGGATGCATTCGAAGAAGTGAGGTTTTTACTCACGAAAGCTTATGCCCAAATAAATCTGTTAGTCTTTAAGGTGCCACCAGACTCCTTGTTGTTTTTGTAGATACAGACTAACACGGCTACCCCCTGATACTTGTCACCAACAGAAGTTGGCCCCATAAAAGATATTACCTCACCCACCTTGTCTGTATTTCTAAGACATCGGTCAATATGATACCAAGCACTGTACGTATCTAGTATTCGTCACATCCTCATTAGTCTCTTCTTCCCCTGGTTCTACATTTAAAACTTTCCCCCACCCTCAATTTCATCTTCATTCCTGTTCTGCCACCTCTTTCCTTCCTTCCTTTAACTCTATTAATGTTACCCAAAAGAGTTAAGAATTTTACAAATACATTGGACTCCCTGACAGGAGCATGGGCACCTCCTGGGGCGTTTATACCTCCGAATAAATAGTTACATCCATACATGTAAGAGTTGGAAGGGAGGGAAGGGGGGAAGAGAAATCTGAGTGAGAAAGAAGACAGGGAGGAAGATACAGTTGGTGATGGTTGTCAGAGAGCAACGCTGTTTGGCCATTCTTTCAAAAATGGCTTGTGGCCAGAAAGATGAAGACAAGGAGTGGAGATAAGTAGAAATGAAAGGGACTCCTCAGCAGCACAGTTCATAGGCATTAGTTAAACTTGCTGGGCCATTGGCTATCGTTTCTGAAAAGTCAGGATGAGCTAAGGAGGGGCTGGGGGAGTGAACCTGGCAATTGCTGTCTGCCCAGTTTACCCTCAGTCCCTAACAATGTAGCGATGGCCCTGGGGTGAGAGCCACATGAGTGGAATGATGACATGGGAAGAGTCTAGAAGTGATTATGGAGAGTGAGTCAGGATGCAGAGATTTCATCCCCAATGATGGTCCAGGGAGTAAGGCCTGGGCTGAGGACTCTGGAGAGCTGGCTTCAATATCCAGCCCTGGCGCAGACTCACTGGGTAATTTTGGGCTAGTCACTTTGTCTCTCTGAGTCTGGGGTCCCATCTGTAAAGTGAGAATAATAATCTTCCTTTTCACCCGCCATTTATCTGTCTTGCCTACTTAGATTGGGGCATGGATTGTGTGTCCCTCGTTCACTGTGTGTCTGTGCAGCACCCGGCACAATGGGGCCCTGATCTCAGCTGGGACAGGGACTGTCTCTTGCTCTGTGTCCGGGCAGTGCCTGGCACAATGGAGCCCTGATCTCAGCTGGGACAGGGACTGTCTCTTGCTCTGTGTCTGGGCAGTGCCTGGCACAATGGAGCCCTGATCTCACCTGGGACGGGGACTGTCTCTTGCTCCGTGTCTGGGCAGTGCACCTATCATATAGCTTGTTTGATTCACTGAGGATCTGCTGCAGAGAGAGATTGGGGGAGAAAGAAAACTTTAGGAGGAAAGTAAAGGGGGTAGGCAGAGGGGAGTTAAAAAGAGAACTGCTCCTGATCCTTCAGTGAGATCCACCACTGGAGTTCCATGCACCCGCCAGACTCCCACCAAGGCTCTGTACAGCCATCGGTGCCGGTGGATCGAGTTCAGATTGGGACCACAGCATCTGTGCCATTGATAAGCCCATGCTGGTAACAACCCAGATTTTGGAGATGTGGCAGGAAACAGCCATCCATCCTAATCAGTCGGTCTGTCTGTCTCTCCATTCATTGTGCTGTTCACGTCCCCACTCCCTTACTCTCTGTATTTCAAATCCCCTTCTCCTGAGACTCACCTCCATTCACCTCTGGCTCTGCTCTCCCCAGATCGCTCCTGCCTGGGCAGCTCCGGTCTGTTCAGATGTTCTGATGCCAGGGCAGAGTCTATGCCCTGGTCTACACTGGGGAGGGGGAGGGGAAGATCGACCTAAGATACACAACTTCAGCTACGAGAATAGCGTAGCTGAAGTCGACGTATTTAGGTCTACTTACCGCGGCATGTGCATGGCGCTGAGTCGACTGCTGCTGCTTCCCCGTCGACTCCGCTGGTGCCTCTCATGGCAGTGGAATACCGGAGTCGACGGGAGAGCGCTCGGGGATCGATTTTATCGCATCTACACTAGACGCGATAAATCAATCCCCGATAGATCGATCACGTACCCTTAGCCGTGGTCCCTGTTCCCGTGCACTGAGACCCCCTCTGTGCTTGTGGAGCCCAGGGATGAGGCAGCCCCAGGCCGAGGTGCTGAATGTCTAAGGGGTTTGGGAGGAGGGGGGTAAGGAGACCAGCTAACACTGTCCCCCTGCTGTGGGATGGCACACACACGTCTGGCTCTGGAAACCGAGAGGACGCAAGTGTCGTCCCACCTGCTGCTGGGTACCGGGGAGTCCTACTGGGAGGAGAATGGGGCAAATGTGGGCAATGGTCGGACACTCAGAGTCAGCGTTGTATTATCATGGCTCCCCCATCCAGGCAGCCAGACCCGCTTGGTGTGTGAGTTAAGGGACTGGGAGTGAGATGAAGACTCTTATTACATGTGCCCCACCTGGGTGGGGATGCCCTAAGCCTGTCTCAGCGGGAAGGGGCTCCTGAAAGCCTAGCTAATGCAGTGTTGGGAACATTAGAAATGCCAGAGATATGAGAGAGAGAGAGAGAGAGAGTCTCTGTGTGTGTGTGGGTTGATGGAGGCTAGACATGGGTGGATGGAAATAGAGATGGGGAGTCAGAGGGAGGGAAGGATGGATGTGGAGAAAGAAAGGAAGTCAGAGGTGAATTGGTAGAAGGACAGAGAAAGGCAGAGAGAAGGCTGGACAGTAAAGAAAGAGAAAGATGGAGAAAAGAGGAGAGAGCTGGCTAGATGGAGAAATGTACAGTGGATGGCTGGAAGGACTGCTGGATAGCCAGACCCCTCTACAGACACCTGCCCCTACTCCTGTCCTGGTATCTCCAGGCTCCATGTGCCTCGGCTGGCCAAGGTCTGAAGCTCAGCCGGAAAGGGCCCCATGTGTCTAAGACTTGCACAGCTCAGGATCCTCATCCCCGACTCCAAAGGGGCATGGTCTGGGTGAGGGAGACAAACCTTTATGGTTGTCAGAGCTGTGGCGTGCAGGGACAGCTTTTTCCCTGCATTCTCCCCAAGGGGCTGGCACTTGGCTGGTGAAGTTTGGGGAGCCCCAGGGACCAGGGTTGGCAATTTTCTGGGAAAAGCTAGTACAGGTCGGGGGACTGGTAGATAACAGCTCAACTTTGGTATAAACCCAGAACCTGGGAAAGACAACTGCATCAGTGTCCAGCAGCATAGAATGAATCTTTTAAAACTTTGGATACATCCAACAGACCTCAGGAATACGCTTGTTCCACCCACTCCACCAATGCTGGGCTCTTGCCATAGAACAGCTGCGTGGCCAAATGGAGCTGGGCTGGTAGTTTGAAGTCTGCAAACTTCCGATCGCTTAATGCTTCAAGGCTACGGCATGGCCTTATTGGTCTTTTTGTCTCCTCAACTGTTTCAGAGCTTGCTTTATTTAATATTAAAAACTGAAATATGAGTCATGACGTGTGCTGTCCTTGAGGAACTACCGAACCAAAATGTACACCGACCCTCCGATGTTCAATGTTACAATGACCTAGATTAACACTGCGCCCACCGCAGTTTTACTGTATGTCTATACAACTGTAAATTAACCTGTGAATCAACGGCTTGTGGGACCACACTTTGAATGTGTAACTAAAACTCAGTGAAATGTGGTGTGCATCAATGAACCAGTTGTTAAAATAGAAAATTCCCTAAACTGGTACTAACTTGTTTTTCCTAGAAGGGTAAAAAAACTGATATTACCTGGTAAAAACCACTTCTGGGAAATACCATGCCATCCCTGCCAGGTATGCCATGCCCTGACCAGCCCATGACACTGTTGGGTGGGAGATGGGGGCTCTGAGGAAGTGATCCCTGACCACCCCAGAACTGCCTGTGATAGTGTGTATCTCTATGTTCACCCCTTTTTCAGAACTATGATACATTTTGTTAAAAGCATGCGTTGTGAGGTATCATTTGAAAACGCATAATTTGCTGATCATTAGTGTCCTGGTAAAATATATCTGGCAACATTGTATGTAAAGTTATAAGATATTACTGTGACATGTCTGAAGAGCAGTCACAAATCAGCTCTCGAGAGACAAAAGGCTAGCTAATGCCTCAGCAAGGCATCAACAAAATCAAACGGATCATCACCTAGTTAAGTGGCCATTCTTTGGCAGAAAAGAGGATGTGGGTGAAAATCTACATTGTGACAAAGAAACAGGTGGGGGTTCCCGTCCACAGACTTTCTGTATCCTGAACCTCAGGCCATGTCTACAGTAGTGAGCTTACAGTGGCACAGCTGTACTGATGCAATTGCGCTGCTGTAAGATCACTCATGTAGCAGCGCTATGCGGACGTGAGAGAGCTCTCCTGTCGACATAGTGCTGTGCACATTACCACTTACATTGGTGAAACGTATGTCACTCAGGGTGTGTTTTTTTCACACCCTAAGCGACATAAATTTTGCTGGCATAAGAGGTAGTGTAAACATGGCCTCAGCTGGAGATGATTGCCAAAGAGGAGAAAGAGCTATAAGAAGGGAGAGAAGATGCCCCAAATATTTCTCCCTTCTCTTTACCCCTGGCATCGACAATACCTGAAGAAAAAAGGAAGCAACATTGGATTGGGGAAGGGATCCTGACTGAAAGAAATTCAGCCAGTAAGACAGCTGAAAAATGTAGTGAGAGAGACTTTGCTTTGAATTCACTTAGCTTGTTACCAACGAGGAGTAATTGTGGCACCTTAGAGACTAACCATTTTATTTGGGCATAAGCTATCGTGGGCCAAGACCCACTTCATCAGATGCATGGAGTGGAAAATACAGTAGGAAGATATATATACATAGTACATGAAAAGATGGGAGTTGCCTTACCAATTCTAACAAGACAATTCAATTAAAGTGGGATATTATCAACAGGAGAAAAAAATCACTTTCGTAGTGGTAATCAGGGTGGACCATTTCAAACAGTTGACAAGAAGGTGTGAGTAACAGTAGGGGGAAAATTAGCATGGGGAAATTAGTTTTTAGTTCTTGTAGTGACCCATCTACTCCCAGGCTGAATTTGATGGCGTCCAGTTTGCAAATGAATTCCAGTTCTGCAGTTTCTCATTGGAGTCTGTTTTTGAAGTTGTTTTGGTTGAAGAATTGCCACTTTTAAGTCTGTTATTGAGTGTCCAGGGAGGTTGAAGTGTTCTCCGACTGGTTTTTGAATGTTATAGTTCTTGACATCTGATTTGTGTCCGTTTATTCTTTTGTGTAGAGACTTTCTGGTTTAGCCAATGCACATGGCAGAGGGGCATTGCTGGCACATGATGGCACATATCACATTGGTAGATGTGCAGGTGAACGAGCTCCTGATGGTGTGGCTGATGTGGTTAGGTTCTATGATGGTGTCCCTTGAATAGATATGTGGACAGAGTTAGCAACAGGGTTTGTTGCAGGGATAGGTTCCTGAGTTAGTATTTTTGTTGTGTGGTGTGTAGTTGCTGGTGAGTATTTGCTTCAGTTGGGGGGCTGTCTGTAAGTGAGGACTGGCCTGTCTCCCAAGATCTGTGAGAGTGAGGGATCGTTCTTCAGGATAGGTTGTAGATCCTTGATGATGCGCTGGAGAGGTTTTAGTTGGGGGCTGAAGGTGACAGCTAGTGGCATTCTGTTACTTTCTTTGTTGGGCTGTTCTGTAGTAGTTGACTTCTGGGTACTCTTCTGGCTCTGTCAATTTGTTTCTTCACTTCAGCAGGTAGGTATTGTAGTTTTAAAAACGCTTCATAGAGATCCTGTAGCTGTTTGTCTCTGTCTGAGGGATTGGAGCAAATGTGGTTGTATCTTAGGGTTTGGCTGTAGACAATGTGACATGGTCTGGATGAAAAGCTGGAGGCATGTAGGTAAGTATAGCATTCAGTAGGTTTCTGGTATAGGGTGGTGTTTATGTGACCATCGTTTACTTGCACTGTAGAGTCCAGGAAGTGGACCTCTTGTGTGGACTGGTCCAGGCTGAGGTTGATGGTGGGATGGAAATTTCCACCAGGATTTCAACAGTTTCCAGAGGACAATGACCTGGTGCAGAAGGGTTTGGGGCACTGGTCTGGCTGGCCAAAGATCTGATGTCGAGAGATCCAGCCCCTGCCTGTGACAGAGGAAAGTCTGGGATTGGCTTGGTGTCAGTTGTCTCCTGTAGAGTCAGAGCCACAAGATGTCCTATCCCAGGGCTCCTCATTAGGCTTCAGGATGCGACGCACTGGGCACTGTTAGCGTCTCTGCTCCTGGTTCCAGTGGGGGATCCAGCAACTGGGGCACTGGGGGTTATTAAAAACATGTGCTATTTGTGACGTGGCCTCTCACGAGCCCCCTGGTGGGGCTGGCCGGGCTATTAAAGAGTTTTCTGTTCCAGATTCAGAAGGGAATCTGAGTTCAAAGGGAGCTGAACTCTAGCAAGTCCCACATATGTTAATTTCACTGGAATAAGGGGAACCACATACTCACAGCTGTTAGTGTGACCCTGCCCAGAGCCATCCCTTGGGTAGGGCAAATTGGGGGCCCCATAGGCCGGTGTGATTGGTTGGCACGTTCGGTCCCAGAAGATGAATCCGTCACTTCAGCAGGGCCCACCAACTTGTTGGCAGTTTGCAGAGTCAGCGAGTCCCCCACCCCAATCAGAGCCCTGAGTCGCCATGGCACTATGGCCAACAATAGGCTCACAGTAGGCGCCGGCAACTGCCAGCAGCAGCAGGTGGCCCAGAACCAGGCCGGATCCATCCCGCTGGCCCAGCTGCTGATGCAGAGTGGGGCCCCCAAGCCGGCGGGGGCTGATGTGTCCCGGCCCCCCCTAGGGACGGCCCTGACCCTGCCACTTGTACAACATTAAAGCTATGTCTACACTACCACTTATGTTGGCATAAGCTATGTCACTCAGGATTGTGAATAAGCCACCCCATTGAGTGATGTAAGTTACACCAACCTAAGCACCAGTGTGGACAGTGCTATGTTCGCCGGAGAGCATCTCTCACAGACATAACTATTGCTGCTCGTCAAGGGGAGGGAGATTAATTAAGTTGACAGAAGAGCTCTCTCCCACCAGCTTACAGAGGCTACAGTAGAGGGCTACAGCTACACCGATGCAGCTGCTCTGCGGACTGGAAAGGAGAGGGGTAGCAAATTATGACAAATCAGCAAAAAAAACGACATCCACAAATGTCAGTAACTGCTACTGGTAGCAAACTGTTGGTAGCGGTTTTTAACATCACACTGGAGAGGAGCACCTGCAGAAAGCAACGACCAGCCCTCAGTCACTGGAAGCCAGCAATAGTTTACCCTCTGCATTTCTCACTTCCTTCTGTGGCAGTGAAAGCATGCCTCCCTGCACCGCTGAGATGTAGGCAACTGGTAGCCTGGCACACCTTTTGGACTTTTTGGCCCTATTTGGAACAACTTAAGAGGACCCATATTCCATAAAAGCCACAGTGGTAGCAGCTGAAGTAGATTCTGGTGGGATTTGAACCCACAACCTTTGAATAACTGGGTGCAGCTATTCTAAGCACCACTTTCTAAAAAGCCAACAAGCTGTCTATTGCACCACAGAGCCCTCAACTGAAGGAAACACTGCCTCTCCTCACTCTACTTTGCAGCACTGCAATTGCTGTGGTAAAAGATGGGGAACAGCTGAGTAAAACACTGCACTGCCTGGAAATCAAACCCAGGCTAATTGCTTAGAAGGCAGCCATCCTAACCACCACCACTTCTTTGCCTGGCTTTTAAGATCCAGGACTATGAATTACCTAGAACCTGTCTTCAGTTACAATGAAGCCAGGATATTAATGTTCAATGAACCAAGACTTTTAAAGTGATACCTAACCAGGCATACTTTGTACAAACCACATCATTATTATATCACCATGGTAAATATGGGGAAGCCAGGTTGTTGCTTTGGGGTACAGAGTGTGACAGAGGTTTCATCCGGCAGAGGAGGCGGGCAGGGCAAGCCTGCGGGGAGGATTGTCCAGCCACCTCATCTCTTCCCCTCTCTGGGATCCTGGGTTGAGCCGGTGTCTGAACGCGCCTGGGGCCCAAGGCCTCGGGCCTGCTGCCCTCCTCAACTGCCTCCCACTCTCATAGCAGCACTGGCCTGAGCTTCTGGGCAGGGGACTAAGAGGCAGGGCCACCAGCCCTTTAAATTGCCACCAGAGCCCTGCTGCTGGAGCCCTGGGCTAGCGGCAGGGGGGCTCCAGTGGTTATTGAAAGGGCAGGGGCTCCCGGTGCCTCTACTGCCCTGGTCCCTTTAAATAGCCGCCGGAGCCCTGCTGCCGGAGCGCTAGGGTAGCAGCAACAGCTGGGGGTTCCGGCAGCAGTTTAAAGGGCCCGGGGCAGTAGCAGTGGCCAAGCCCTGGGCCCTTTAAACTGCTGCTGGAGCCCCCAGCTGTTGCTGCTACCCTGGCGGGGGAGGGCACTTACCGGTACAGGGCGGTCCTGGGCTGGCTCTGAGCCCCCTGATCCCCGCCCCTTCTGCCTGAGGCCCTGCCCCTTCCGAGGGCCAGAGCCGGCCCCAGCCCAGCCCTGTACCGGTAAGTCCCTATTTCTACTTTCACCCCTGCCACCAGGAGAAGCCACACAAGAAGGCTTCAGACTCCAGCTGTAGCAGAAGATGGGGAGGCTTAAGAGTCAACAACTCCAGTTAGTGGAGAGGCTTAAACATCGGCCTCTTCAGTGTGAGGCCAGGGATTGCTGGACCTCGCTTGTCCGCCACTCAGCAGCAGCGCCCCAACTCCACTAAGGTCAGAAGGGGACACCCAGCTCAGCTGGAAAGGAGCAGCTGCAGAAGGATTGAACCAGGCCTCAGCCATTGGAAGGTGGCTTTGGTTGCTTTGTCTCCTTCCCCTTCTTTCCTTAATTCTCTAGGGGTGAAAGGACACCTCGACAAGATGGAGGCAGAGGCTTCTACCTACTGGTAGCCAGGCGTGCCTTTCAGACCTGGTCTTTACTCCATTTGGCTACACTGAACTGGTTGTCTATTCCCTAAAAAGCCACAGTGGTGGCCAGAGAGCTGCTAAAGTGATACTAGTGAGATTTGAACCTACAACCTTTGAATGACTGTACCCAACTATTTCAGAGAGCACTTTCTAGAAGTCCAACATGCTTTCTAGCATGTTATTGAGCGCTGAAGGTTCCTCTCTTCTCACTACTTTGCACCACTGCCATTGCCCTAGGAAAAGCAGAGATATACAGTGCATTAGCTGGGAAGTGAAACCAGACCCATTGCTTGGAAAGCAGCAACATTAACCACTACACCATTGGTAAAAGCCCTCAAAACCCAAGAATGTGCACTACCTAGAACCTTTCTTTAACCAGAGTACAGCCACAGTGACACTGGTGTGGTTCAGTCATCTACTCTGCTAGATTTTTCACTTCCCCCTGAGGCCAGGGTCAAGCCCCCCCGAGGGGCTCTGGTGGCTGGCTCCAAGCGTCTGGCACGGGATGGCTGCTGCCCACTCTGGGGACAGTCTCAGGTGGGGACTTTCAGTGAGGCACTACACAAGCCAAATCCAAACGCAGGTGTGTTAAGGCCAGCTCAGGGTGGACAAAACCTTCTGTGGAGCCAAAGGACTAAAGCTGGCTTCATCTTCAGTCTCAATAGAGAGGGTGAAAGCGGGGCTTTGGGGCCAAGCAGAACAGCTCTCTAGCTGCGATCTGATCAAAATCGGCCTTTGAGACAAGCCTTTGCCTCTTCCCCCCCAAGACCTGTGCTCCAGGGGGCCCCTCCATCAGCTTGGGAAAGGGCCCCCAGCACATGACACAGGGGGCTTCCTTGCTTGGGAGGTGAGGAGGGTGATCCTGGCAGGAGGGTCCAGGTGTCAGGGGTGGCCACAAACACTCTGACGGGAGGTGGGTGTGATGGGTTCCCCGGGGTGCAACTTGGAACTGGGGTACTTGTAAACCCTCTGTCTCACCAACCTGGGCTCCCTTTCACACAATGATGCTGTGATAAGCTGCAAACCCCTCCAGGTCCTGCACTTACACAGATATCCAGAGGCAGGGACACACCCAGCTGAGTTACATGAATGGATGGGAACCTGGGAGGCAGTGACCATGAAATGGTTGAGTTCAGGATCCTGACAGAAGGAAGAAAGAAAAGCAGCAGAATATGGATGCTGGACTTCAGAAAAGCAGACTTTGACTCCCTCAGGGAACTGATGGGCAGGATCCCCTGGGAGAATAACACAAGGGGCAAAGGAGTCCAGGAGAGCTGGCTGTATTTTAAAGAATCCTTATTGAGGTTGCAGGAACAAACCATTTCGATGTGTAGAAAGAATAGTAAATATGGCAGGCGACCAGCTTGGCTTAACAGTGAAATCCTTGCTCATCTTAAACACAAAAAAGAAGCTTACAAGAAGTGGAAATTTGGACAAATGACCAGGGAGGAGTATAAAAATATTGCTCAGGCATGCAGGATTGAAATCAGGAAGGCCAAATCACACTTGGAGTTGCAGCTAGCAAGGGATGTTAAGAGTAACAAGAAGGGTTTCTTCAGGTACGTTAGCAACAAGAAGAAGGTCAAGGAAAGTGTGGGCCCCTTACTGAATGAGGGAGGCAACCTAGTGACAGAGGATATGAAAAAAGCTAAGGTACTCAATGTTTTTTTTGCCTCTGTCTTCACAAACAAGGTCAGCTCCCAGACTATTGGGAGCTGGGCAGCACAGCATGGGAAGGAGGTGACCAGCCTGCTGTGGAGAAAGAAGTGGTTCAGGACTATTTGGAAAAGCTGGATGAGCACAAGTACATGGAGCCAGATGCGCTGCATCCGAGGGTGCTAAAGGAGTTGGCGGATGTGATTGCAGAGCCATTGGCCATTATCTTTGAAAACTCATGGCGATCGGGGAAGATCCCAGATGACTGGAAAAAGGCTACTGTAGTGCCCATCTTTAAAAAAGGGAAGAAGGAGGATCCGGGGAACTACAGGCCAGTCAGCCACACCTCAGTCCCTGGAAAAATCATGGAGCAGGTCCTCAAGGAATCAATTCTGAAGGATTTAGAGGAGAGGAAAGTGATCAGGAACAGTCAGCATGGATTCACCAAGGGCAAGTCGTGCCTGACTAACCTATTTGCCTTCTATGAGGAGATAACTGGCTCTGTGGATGAGAGGAAAGCAGTGGCTGTGTTATTCCTTGACTTTAGCAAAGCTTTTGATATGGTTTCCCACAGTATTCTTGCCAGCATGTGAAAGAAGTATGGGCTGGATGAATGGACTATAAGGTGGATAGAAAGCTGGCTAGATTGTCGGGCTCAACCGTTAGTGATCAATGGCTCGATGTCTAGTTGGCAGCTGGTATCAAGCGGCATGCCCCAGAGGTTGGTGCTGGGGCTGGTTTTGTTCAATATCTCCATTAATGATCTGGAGGGTGGCATGGATTGCACCCTCAGCAAGTTTGCAGATGACACTAAACTGGGAAGAGTGGTAGATACACTGGAGGCTATGGATAGGATATAGAGGGACCTAGACAAATTGGAGGATTGGGCCAAAAGAAATCTGACGAGGTTCAACAAGGACAAGTGCAGAGTCTTGTTCTTAGGACGGAAGAATCGCATTCACTGTTACAGACTAGGGACCGAATGGCTAGGCAGCAGTTCTGCAGAAAAGGACCTAGGGGTTACAGTGGACGAGAAGCTGGATATGAGTCAACATTGTGCCCTTGTTGCCAAGAAGGTTAATGGCATTTTGTGTTGTATAAGTAGGAGCATTGCCAGCAGATCTGTCCAGTTTTGGGCCCCACACTACAAGAAGGATGTGGAAAGATTGGAAAGAGTCCAGTGGAGGGCAACAAAAATGATTAGGGGGCTGGAGCACATGACTTATGAGGAGATGCTGAGGAAATGGGATTGTTTAGTCTGCAGAAGAGAAGAATGAGGGGGGATTTGGTAACTGCTCTCAACTACCTGAAAGGGGCTTCCAAAGAGAATGGATCTAGATTGTTCTCGGTGGTACCAGATGACAGAACAAGGAGTAATGGTCTCAAGTTGCAGTGGGGAAGGTTTAGGTTGGATATTAGGAAAACCTTTTTCACTAGGAGGGTGGTGAAATGGGTTACCTAGGGAGGTGGTGGGATCTCCTTCCTTAGAGGTTTTTAAGGTCAGGCTTGACAAAGCCCTGGCTGGGATGATTTAGTTGGGGATTGGTCCTGCTTTAAGCAGGGGGTTGGACTAGATGATCTCCTGAGTTCCCTTCCAACCCTGATATTCTATGATTCTATGATTCTCCTAGCCATTCATGAACTAACAATAGAGAGGCTTCAGCCAATTTCCCACAGCTCCCCAGCCTAGCACCCCAAGGCTGTACCATCCTGCCTTCATCAGAAACCTGAGCAGTGTAAGTTTATTACCCAGTTTGCCACTTCTACACAGGAAAGTGGACGTGCACCAGCTTTTGTACTCTAAGCGGATTCCCCAGTCACATCAAGCAAAACACACTCTTTTAGGTAAAATATAAAACAGATTTATTAACTACAGAAAGATAGATTTTAAGTGATTATAAGTGATAAGCATACACAACAAAGTTGGTTACCCAAGAAATAAAAGTAAAATCGCAATCTGAGTTCTATAAACTATACAGGATTTGAATCAAGCAATGTCTCACCCTGATGACATAGTTCCTTAATACACAAGCTGGGATTCTCCTTTCCAACCAGGGACCACCTGCCCCATTCAAAGTCTCTGTCCTCCAGATGTGTTTCCAGGTGTTGAGTTGGGGTGGGGGAGTTAGACCAAATGATGATGTCACTTCCCCTCCTTTATAGGTTCTTCCAGCTTGCTGGAACGATCTTTTGCTATGACGAGAGTCAAGCAGTTTCCATTGTCTATGTGCTCTCTCTGAGAGGTCTCCGTTGTATACAGTTCCTGGGCTAGTCCTTGTGAGTGTAGATTCCCCTTAATGGGCCAACATCCATCTCTGGCTGCTCCATTGTTGTAACTGAAAGGCTGGTTGTGTGTGTTCCCAACCTTGCACCATATTCCAGTAACACAATCCTGGCAAACTGCATAACTTCCCATACAATGACAGCACATACAATCCAACAGGATATTAATGTTCAACAGGTCAAGACTTTTAAAATGATACCTCACAAGGCAGACTTTGTAGAAAACACATCATAATTATATCACCATGCGGCATATGGGGGAGCCAGGGTTTTGCTTTGGGATACAGAGTGTCACAGATAGTCAATCCGGCAGAGGAGGTGGGCAGGGAGAGCCTGGAGGGAGAAGTGTCCGGCCACCTCCTCTCTTCCCCTCTCTGGGGTCCTGGGATGAGCCAGTGGCTGAACTGGCGTGGGGCCCAGGGTTTCGAACCTACTGCCTTTCATAGAATCATAGAATATCAGGGTTGGAAGGGACCTCAGGAGGTCATCTAGTCCAACCCCCTGCTCAAAGGAGGACCAATTCCCAACTAAATCATCCCAGCCAGGGTTTTGTCAAGCCGGGCCTTAAAAACCTCCAAGGAAGGAGACTCCACCACCTCCCTAGGTAACGCATTACAGTGCTTCACCACCCTCCTAGTGAAATAGTGTTTCCTAATATCCAACGTAGACCTCCCCCGCTGAAACTTGAGACCATTGCTCCTTGTTCTGTCATCTGCCACCACTGAGAACAGCCGAGCTCCATCCTCTTTGGAACCGCCCTTCAGGTAGTTGAAGGTTGCTATCAAATCCCCCCTCATTCTTCTCTTCTGGAGACTAAACAATCCCAGTTCCCTCAGCCTCTCCTCATAAGTCATGTGCTCCAGACCCCTAATCATTTTTGTTGCCCTCCGCTGGACTCTTTCCAATTTTTCCACATCCTTCTTGTAGTGTGGGGCCCAAAACTGGACACAGTATTCCAGATGAGGCCTCACCAATGTCGAATAAAGGGGAACGATCACGTTCCTCGATCTGCTGGCAATGCCCCTACTTATACAGCCCAAAATGCCGTTAGCCTTCTTGGCAACAAGAGCACACTGTTGACTCATATCCAGCTTCTCATCCACTGTGACCCCTAGGTCCTTTTCTGCAGAACTGCTACCTAGCCATTCGGTCCCTAGTCTGTAGCAGTGCATCGGATTCTTCCGTCCTAAGTGCAGGACTCTGCACTTGTCCTTGTTGAACCTCATCAGGTTTTTTTTGGCCCAATCCTCTAATTTGTCTAGGTCCCTCTGTATCCGATCCCTACCCTCTAGTGTATCTACCACACCTCCTAGTTTAGTGTCATCTGCAAACTTGCTGAGAGTGCAGTCCACACCATCCTCCAGATCATTAATAAAGATATTAAACAACAATGGCCCCAGGACCGACCCTTGGGGCACTCCGCTTGAAACCGGCTGCCAACTAGACATGGAGCCATTGATCACTACCCGTTGATCCCGATGATCTAGCCAGCTTTCTATCCACCTTACAGTCCATTCATCCAGCCCATACTTCTTTAACTTGCTGGCAAGAATACTGTGGGAGACCGTATCAAAAGCTTTGCTAAAGTCAATGAATAACACAGCCACTGCTTTCCCCTCATCCACAGAGCCAGTTATCTCCTCATAGAAGGCAATTAGGTTAGTCAGGTACGACTTCCCCTTGGTGAATCCATGCTGACTGTTCCTGATCACTTTCCTCTCCTCTAAATCCTTCAGAATTGATTCCTTGAGGACCTGCTCCATGATTTTTCCAGGGACTGAGGTGAGGCTGACTGGCCTGTGGTTCCCCGGATCCTCCTTCTTCCCTTTTTTAAGATTGGCACTACAGTAGCTTTTTTCCAGTCATTCCGGACCTCCCCCGATCGCCATGAGTTTTCAAAACTAATGGCCAATGGCTCTGCAATCTCATCCGCCAACTCCTTTAGCACCCTCGGATGCAGCGCATCCGGCCCCATGGACTTGTGCACGTCCAGTTTTTCTAAATAGTCCCGAACCACTTCTTTCTCCACAGAGGGCTGGTCACCTTCTCCCCATATTGTGCTGCCCAGTGCAGCAGTCTGGGAGCTGACCTTATTCGTGAAGACAGAGGCAAAAAAAGCATTGAGTACTTTAGCTTTTTCCATATCCTCTGTCACTAGGTTGCCTCCCTCATTCAGTAAGGGGCCCACACTTTCCTTGATTTTCTTCTTGTTGCTAACATACCCGAAGAAACCCTTCTTGTTACTCTTAACATCCCTTGCTAGCTGCAACTCCAAGTGTGATTTGGCCTTCCTGATTTCAATCCTGCATGCCTGAGCAATATTTTTATACTCCTCCCTGGTCATTTGTCCAATCTTCCACTTCTTGTAAGCTTCTTTTTTGCGTTTAAGATCAGCAAGGATTTCACTGTTTAGCCAAGCTGGTCGCCTGCCATATTTACTATTCTTTCTACACATCGGGATGGTTTGTTCCTGCAACCACAATAAGGATTCTTTAAAATACTGCCAGCTCTCCTGGACCCCTTTGCCCTTCACTTTATTCTCCCAGGGGATCCTGCCCATCTGTTCCCCGAGGGAGTCAAAGTCTGCTTTTCTGAAGTCCAGGGTCCGTATTCTGCGTCTCTCCTTTCTTCCTTGTGTCAGGATCCTGAACTCAACCATGTCATGGTCACTGCTTCCCAGGTTCCCGTCCACTTTTGCTTCCCCTACTAATTCTTCCCTGTTTGTGAGCAGCAGGTCAAGAAAAGCTCTGCCCCTAGTTGGTTCCTCCAGCACTTGCACCAGGAAATTGCCCCCTACACTTTCCAAAAACTTCCTGGATTGTCTGTGCACCGCTGTATTGCTCTCCCAGCAGATATCAGGGTGATTAAAGTCTCCCATGAGAACCAGGGCCTGCGATCTAGCAACTTCTGCTAGTTGCCCGAAGAAAGCCTCGTCCACCTCATCCCCCCGGTCTGATGGTCTATAGCAGAGTCCAACCACGACATCACCCTTGTTGCTCACACTTCTCAACTTTATCCAGAGACTCTCAGGTTTTTCTGCAGTTTCATACCGGAGCTCTGAACAGTCATACTCCTCTCTTACATACAACGCAACTCCCCACCTTTTCTGCCCTGCCTGTCCTCCCTGAACAGTTTATATCCATCCATGATAGTACTCCAGTCATGTGAGTTATCCCACCAAATCTCTGTTATTCCAATTGCATCATAGTTCCCTGACTGTGCCAAGACTTCCAGTTCTCCCTGCTTGTTTCCCAGGCTTCTTGCATTTGTGTATAGGCACTTAAGATAACTCATCGATCGTCCCTCTTTCTCAGCATGAGACAGGAGTCCTCCCCTCTTGCGCTCTCCTGCTTGTGCTTCCTCCCAGGATCCCATTTCCCCACTTACCTCAGGGCTTTGGTCTCCTTCCCCCGGTGAACCTAGTTTAAAGCCCTCCTCACTAGGTTAGCCAGCCTGCTGATGCTCTTCCCTCTCTTCGTTAGGTGGAGCCCGTCTCTGCCTAGCACTCCTCCTTCTTGGAACACCATCCCATGGTCGAAAAATCCAAAGCCTTCTCTCCGACACCACCTGCGTAGCCATTCGTTGACTTCCACGATTCGACGGTCTCTACCCAGGCCTTTTCCTTGCACAGGGAGGATGGACGAGAACACCACTTGCACCTCAAACTCCTTTATCCTTCTTCCCAGAGCCACGTAGTCTGCAGTGATCCGCTCAAGGTCATTCTTGGCAGTATCATTGGTGCCCACGTGGAGAAGCAGAAAGGGGTAGTGATCCGAGGGCTTGATGAGTCTCGGCAGTCTCTCCGTCACATCGTGTATCCTAGCTCCTGGCAAGCAGCAGACCTCTCGGTTTTCCCGGTCGGGGCGGCAGATAGATGACTCAGTCCCCCTGAGGAGGGAGTCCCCGACCACCACCACCCTCCTCCTCCTCTTGGGAGTGGTGGTCCTGGAACCCCCATCCCTAGGACAGTGCATCTTTTGCCTTCCAATCGGTGGAGTCTCCTTCTGCTCCCTTCCCTCAGATGGGTCATCTAGTCCACTCTCCGCATTAGTACCTGTAGAGAGAACATGGAAACGATTGCTCACCTGTATCTCCATTGCTGGTGCATGGACGCTCCTCTTTCTCCTTCTGGAGGTCACATGCTGCCAAACCTCTTCACCATCCTTCTGTCCCTGCTGCACCTGCTCTGAATCTTCAGAACATTGTGGCCGTAGAAGCATCTCCTGACATCTGTCCAGGAAATCTTCGTTTTCCCTTATGCAACGCAGATTCGATACTCATTTCTCCAGACCTCGAACCTTCTCTTCCAATATGGAGACCAGCTTGTACTTTGTACAGACAAAGTCACTTGTGTCCTGTGGAAGAAAGACAAACATGGCACAACCTGTGCAGGTCACAACAGCTGATCGCTCACCTTCCATATCACTTTCCTCTTAAGAGCTTCCTCAGCTGTTGCAGGAAGTACTCAGAGAAACCTGCAGATGAAAGCCTCAGTGAGCTCTCCCCAGGCAAACTCCCTCTGCTAGCCTCTGCTGTTCGCCGCTCAGCTGGTTCGCTGCTGACTGCCCTTATATACCAGTCAGGCCCACTCAAGGCCCACCTGGAACAAAGCACTCTCAATTCACACTTTTCAAACAAACAAGCAAGCAAGCAATCAAGCACACGGTCAAACCGACAAACTGTCCCAGCAACAGACAGACACTCAGATACTCACCAACACAGCCCCCCTAATGCAGCACTTAGCGTACCTCCTCTCGGACAGATCCCAGGCAAACTCCCTCTTTCTTAGCTGCCAACACCATTTGTGGGAGCACTGGCATGATCTCCTGTGCCGGGGACTAAGGGGCAGGGCCGCCAGCCCAGCCCTTCAGACACAAGAGGTTGACCTGTTGTCGGCAATTCTTTCCGGCCGAAATGGAGCCAGCGGGGCCCGTGCTCCCCAGCAGGCGAAGCCACACAAGAAGGCTTAAGACTCGGGCTGCAGCAGAAGTTGGGGAGGCTTGAGTCAACACCTCCAGTTAGTGCTGAGGCTTAAACGTTGGCCTCTTCAGTGCCAGGTCAGGGATTGCTGGACCCCGTCTGCCCACCGCTCAGCAGCAGCGCCCCACACCTGCTAAGGCCAGAAAAGTGTGAATTGGGAGTGCTTTGTTCCAGGTGGGCCTTGAGTGGGCCTGACTGGTATATAAGGGCAGTCAGCAGTGAACCAGCTGAGCGGCGAACAGCAGAGGCTAACAGCGGGAGTTTGCCTGGGAGTTCACTTGGGGAGAGCTCACCGAGGCTTTCTTCTGGCAACTAGCAGAAGTTGCTAGATCGCAGGCCCTGGTTCTCATGGGAGACTTTAATCACCCTGATATCTGCTGGGAGAGCAATACAGCGGTGCACAGACAATCCAGGAAGTTTTTGGAAAGTGTAGGGGGCAATTTCCTGGTGCAAGTGCTGGAGGAACCAACTAGGGGCAGAGCTTTTCTTGACCTGCTGCTCACAAACAGGGAAGAATTAGTAGGGGAAGCAAAAGTGGATGGGAACCTGGAAGGCAGTGACCATGAGATGGTCGAGTTCAGGATCCTGACACAAGGAAGAAAGGAGAGACGCAGAATACGGACCCTGGACTTCAGAAAAGCAGACTTTGACTCCCTCAGGGAACAGATGGGCAGGATCCCCTGGGAGAATAACATGAAGGGCAAAGGGGTCCAGGAGAGCTGGCTGTATTTTAAAGAATCCTTATTGTGGTTGCAGGAACAAACCATTCCGATGTGTAGAAAGAATAGTAAATATGGCAGGCGACCAGCTTGGCTAAACAGTGAAATCCTTGCTGATCTTAAACGCAAAAAAGAAGCTTACAAGAAGTGGAAGATTGGACAAATGACCAGGGAGGAGTATAAAAATATTGCTCAGGCATGCAGGATTGAAATCAGGAAGGCCAAATCACACTTGGAGTTGCAGTTAGCAAGAGATGTTAAGAGTAACAAGAAGGGGTTCTTCAGGTATGTTAGCAACAAGAAGAAAATCAAGGAAAGTGTGGGCCCCTTACTGAATGATGGAGGCGACCTAGTGACCGAGTATGTGGAAAAAACTAATGTACTCAATGATTTTTTTGCCTCTGTCTTCACGAACAAGGTCAGCTCCCAGATTGCTGCACTGGGCAGTACAGCATGGGGAGAAGGTGACCAGCCCTCTGTGGAGAAAGAAGTGGTTCGGGACTATTTAGAAAAACTGGACGTGCACAAGTCCATGGGGCCGGATGCGCTGCATCCGAGGGTGCTAAAGGAGTTGGTGGGTGAGATTGCAGAGGCATTAGCCATTATTTTTGAAAACTCATGGCGATCGGGGGAGGTCCCAGATGACTGGAAAAAGGCTAATGTAGTGCCCATCTTTAAAAAAGGGAAGAAGGAGGATCCGGGGAACTACAGGCCAGTCAGCCTCACCTCAGTCCCTGGAAAAATCATGGAGCAGGTCCTCAAGGATTCAATTATGAAAGATTTAGAGGAGAGGAAAGTGATCAGGAACAGTCAGCATGGATTCACAAAGGGGAAGTCGTGCCTGACTAACCTAATTGCCTTCTATGATGAGATAACTGGCTCTGTGGATGAGGGGAAAGCAGTGGATGTGTTATTCCTTGACTTTAGCAAAGCTTTTGATACGGTCTCCCACAGTATTCTTGCCGCCAAGTTAAAGAAGTATGGGCTGGATGTATGGACTGTAAGGTGGATAGAAAGCTGGCTAGATCGTCGGGATCAACGGGTAGTGATCAATGGCTCCATGTCTAGTTGGCAGCCGGTTTCAAGCGGAGTGCCCCAAGGGTCAGTCCTGGGGCCGTTTTTGTTTAATATCTTTATTAATGATCTGGAGGATGGTGTGGACTGCACTCTCAGCAAGTTTGCAGATGACACTAAACTAGGAGGCGTGGTAGATACACTAGAGGGTAGGGATCGGATACAGAGGGACCTAGACAAATTAGAGGATTGGGCCAAAAAAAACCTGATGAGGTTCAACAAGGACAAGTGCAGAGTCCTGCACTTAGGACGGAAGAATCCGATGCACTGCTACAGACTAGGGACCGAATGGCTAGGTAGCAGTTCTGCAGAAAAGGACCTAGGGGTCACAGTGGATGAGAAGCTGGATATGAGTCAACAGTGTGCTCTTGTTGCCAAGAAGGCTAACGGCATTTTGGGCTGTATAAGTAGGGGCATTGCCAGCAGATCGAGGAACGTGATCGTTCCCCTTTATTCGACGTTGGTGAGGCCTCATCTGGAATACTGTGTCCAGTTTTGGGCCCCACACCACAAGAAGGATGTGGAAAAATTGGAAAGAGTCCAGCGGAGGGCAACAAAAATGATTAGGGGTCTGGAGCACATGACTTATGAGGAGAGGCTGAGGGAACTGGGATTGTTTAGTCTCCAGAAGAGAAGAATGAGGGGGGATTTGATAGCAGCCTTCAACTACCTGAAGGGGGGTTCCAAAGAGGATGGAGCTCGGCTGTTCTCAGTGGTGGCAGATGACAGAACAAGGAGCAATGGTCTCAAGTTTCAGCGGGGGAGGTCTACGTTGGATATTAGGAAACACTATTTCACTAGGAGGGTGGTGAAGCACTGGAATGCGTTACCTAGGGAGGTGGTGGAGTCTCCTTCCTTGGAGGTTTTTAAGGCCCGGCTTGACAAAGCCCTGGCTGGGATGATTTAGTTGGGAATTGGTCCTGCTTTGAGCAGGGGGTTGGACTAGATGATCTCTTGAGGTCCCTTCCAACCCTGATATTCTATGATTCTATGAGAAGGGGGCACCCAGCGAGGCACAAAAGCAGCAGCCGCAGAAGGCTCGTACCAGGCCTCAGGCATTTGAAGGCAACATTGGTTTCTTTTTCTCCTTCCCCTTTTTTCCTTAATTCTCTAGAGGGGAAAGCATGTCTCCCCGCACCACTGAGACAGAATGCAGAGGCTTCTACTGACTAGTAGCCATATGCACCTTTCAGCCCTGGTCTTAGGCCCCATTTGGCCACACTCAAGTGGCTGCCTCTTCTGTACATGCCACAATGGCAGGCAGGGAGTAGTTAAAGTGACACTTGTGGGATCTGCACCCACAACCTTTGAAAGATTAGCCTGCCTCATTCCACACCCTGCCTTTTAGAAGGCTAATATGCTATCCATTACACCACAGAACCCTTGGTTCAATGAAATATCTCTCCTCTGTCTACTTTGCAACACTGCAATTGCTGTGGTAAAAGCAGGGGAAGAGCTGAAGAAAACACTGCTCTGGCTGGGAATCAAACCCAGATCAACTGCTTAAAAAAACAGCCATGTCAAGCACCACACCACCAACACTCCTTTGCCAAAAGCCCTTGAGATCCAAGAACATGTATTAACTAGAACCTTCCTTCAGCCAGAGTGCAGCCAAAGAGACACTGGCCAGGTTCAGACATCTATTCTGCTGGTTTATTCACTTCCCCCGTGAGGCCGGGGGCAAGTCCCACTGGAGAGGTTCTGGCAGCTGGTTCTGAGCATCCAGCATAGCATGGCTGCTGCCTGCTGCGGGGACAGTCTCAGGTGGACACTTTCACTGGGCACTACCCCAGCCAAATCCAAACACAGGTGTCTTAAGGTCCGCTCTGATGGACAAAACCTTCCGTGGAGCAGAAGGGCTAAAGCTGGCTTCATCTTCACTCTCAATAAAGAGGGGGAAGGAGGAGCTTTGGTGCCAAGCAGAGCAACTCCCTGGCTGCAATCTCCTGAGAATCAGCCTTTGAGACAAGCCTTTGCCTTTCCCCCCAAGACCTGCGCTCTAGGGGGTCCTCCAGCAGGTTGGAAAAGGGCCCTGCAGAGCCTGGCAGAGGGGGCTTCCCTCCTCAGGCTCCCTATGAGACACATGGCTGATGACCCTAGTGGGAAGGTCCAGGTGCTAGAGGCGGGAATGGCCACTCTGATGGGAGGAGGGTCCACTGGCAGAGGAGGTGGGCAAGGTGAGTCTGGTGGGAGAAGTGTCCAGCTATCACCTCTCTTCTCCTCTCTGGGGTCCTGAGATGAGAAGATGGCTGAATGGGCCTGGAGCACAGGGTCATGGGCCTGCCTCCCTCTTCAGCTGCCTCCCCCACATGTGGGAGCACTGGCATGAACTGCTGGGCCAGGGACTAAGGGGCAGGGCCACCAGCTCAGCCCTTTGGACTCCAGAGGTTGACCTTCTGGCTGCACCTGGACCCTCCTGCCAGGTTACCGTCCCTGCCTTCTTTGGGGAGCCCAAGCAGGGAAGCCCTCTCCACCAGAACAATGAAGGCAAGATATTGGAGATTGTTGTCTCAGGTGCACTGCCAGGACAGTCATGATTTAAACAGTGGAGGTTGAAACCCAGGTGTCTAATATTGAGATATCTCTTTAAGAGACCTGTTGGAGGGGTAGGAATGAGTTGTGTTTGGGTCATTGTTGCTAGGCAGATTTAGTCCTCCATATCCAGAAGCTTCTGGAATTGGGTGTGGTAATTTTAGGTATTCTCTAATACTCCATGAGGATCCAAAGCAATCAGGGCAGCTGCTTTACAAAGAGCCATGTGCTCTGTGAGTTAGGAGAATCTGAGCCCAGGAGCAGAAAGCAGGCTGTTTTCCTTAACTCTGAAGTATTTTGCAGCAGGGGCTTTTTAAAAAAATTCTAAATACTTAATTGAGTGGTTGGTTCATCAGTTAGCTGACTAGCTAACAGTGATTTCAGCAGAGGATGGGTCTGCATTTATTCCCACCGGCGATTCCTACAAGCAAGTGGAGGGAAGATGTTGCTTTTCATTCAGCAGACTATACAGATTTGGTGATCCAAGTCTCTAACTGAGACTCAGATGAATTCAACCTAAGCTTTTGGGAACTATGAGTTTCTTCTCACTGTTTATCTGTGGGGACTGACCTGTTTAGATATAATGTGTTTTCTTTATGTATAACAGTGAAGACAAGGTATGTGGGTTATAAAATAGGTTATGTTGTAAAAAATAAATAATAATTATTATGTTTCTTCATCATAAGATTTTATAAAGTTGTTACTTAATTAAATTCATTTTTTTTCTTCCTTTCTGGACTTGAATGTGGGGAGCTTGACTCTGTGCAATCCTTGCTGAAAATCCTTAGAGGCTGAATTCTGGGCCTCCAACTGCTCGTCTATGGGAGTTGGGTTTTTTTTAAGGCCCTGAAGAAGGACAATGAAGTGAACTCTAGCCCACCCAAAGGTTACATTTACACAGCAATTTTAGCACTGTAGTGCTAAAAGTCCTCAAAGACATTTAAGTGCCTAACTCCCATGGGAGTCACATCACCTGAGACTGACCAGCCACCTAGTATCATGTGATCAAAACAAGCCATATTACTCCTGTAGTGCTATCCTATCTCTTCTTCTCTTCTGTCTGTTTTGTTAAAGGCAGGAAAGGTAACCACTACTCACAGCCATCAATTCAAATAAAACCCTTTCTTCCACACTACGGGGGATTGTTTGTCAAAATAAAAGATTCTAATCGCTATCCTCTCTGAAAAAAGGTCCTTTGAAAAGTTTTGGTTACGTTTGGTTTGCAAAACCAGCCAATGGCAGATTCAAACTGATGTATGTCTTGAGCTGAAATTCTTTTTCCTCTGGTACATCTGATTCAATACATTTCCAAGCCTTGGCATGAATTTTCTAGTATTTTGCCCATGGGATTGAGCTGGCTAAGGTCTCTGCCCTCAAAACTCTGAACCACGTTTCACTGCTTAGTGTTGTACAAATGACAGGGTCACACTAACACCTGAGAGTCTCTAAGTCCTCTTATTCCACTGAAATTAACACAAAAGCTCTCCCGCTGCACGTGGGACTCGCTCGAGTTCGGCTCCCTTTGAACTCACTTAGATTCCCTTCGGAATCTGGAACAGAAAACTTTGTAATGGCCCCACCAGGGGGCTCATCAGATGCCGAGTCGCAAATAGCACTTGTTTTTAATAACACCCAAAGTCCCCAATTGCTGGATCCCCCAGCTGGAACCAGGAGCCAAGACGCTAACAATGCCCAGAGCATCGCATCCCGAAGCCTAATGAGGAGCCCTGGGATATGATGTCTCCAGGCACTGATGCTGCGAGGGACAATTGGCACCGAGCCAATCCAGACTTTCCTCTGTAACAAGCAGGGATTGGATCTCTTGTCATGAGATCTTTGGCCAGCCAGACCAGTACTCAGGACCAGGTCATTGTTCAGTTACTATAGTGCCCCATACCCTTCTGCACCAGGTCATTGTCCAGTTACTCCAGTGCCCCATAACCTTCTGCACCATGTCATTGCCCAGTTACACCAGTACCCCATACCCCTCTGCACAAGGTCATTGTCCAGTTACTGTACAGGCTAGAACAAGCTGATTCTTCAGGTGTGAATGGAGGTATCCAAAGATTTGTTCTATGTGGCTGGACAATGATACAATTGTTCCTCCCCTCCCAGGTCTGGTTATAAATCAGGGTTAAGCTTTTATTTACCAGCCCTCTAGCCTGAATTAGCTTTTCCCAGAAAACCACCAACCCTGGTTCCTGGGGCTGCACAAACCTCGCCAGCTGAGTGCCAGCCCCCTGGGGAGAATGCAAGAGAAAGCCATCCCATCACTCCCCCGTTCTGACACACATAAAGGGTTGTTTTCTTCCCCCCACACACAGCCACCAGGGCATGGGCAGAGGTAGGGGCAGGTGGAGGTGTCTGGCTATCCAGCCACCTTTCCAGCCATTCACTGTACATCTCTCCATCTATCCAGCTCTCTCCTCTTCTGTCCATCTCTCTTTCTTTACTGTCCAGCCTTCTCTCTGCCTTTCTCTGTCCTTCTACCAATTCACCTCTGACTTCCTCTCTTTCTAAACATCCATCCTTCTCTTTCTCTGACTCCCCCACTCTATTTCCATCCACCCATGCCTAGCCTCTGTCAGCCCACACATATTCAGTAACTCTCTCTCTCTCTCATCTCTGGCTTTTCTAATGTTCCCAGCACTGCAGTCTCTGGGCTTTCAGGAGTCCCTTCCCAATGAGACAGGCTTTGGGCATCCCCGCCCAGCTGGGGCACATGTAGTTTGAGGCTCTGTCTCATCCTCAGACCTCTCACTTGCTCACAGAGCAGGTCTGGTTGCCTGGATGGGGGGACTCCATGACCGTACTATACTGGCTCTGAATGCCCAGCTGATGCCTGCATTTGTCCCATTCTCCTCCCAGTAAGACCCCTGGAACCCAGCAGCAGGTGGGGTGATACCTGTGTCCTCTCGGTTTCCAGAGTCAGAGGTGGGTGTGCTGCCCCCCCCCAACCCCGTAGGCATTCAGCCCCTCAGCCTGGGGCTGCCTCCTCCCTGGGCTCTGCAAGCACGCAGGGGGTCTCAGCACAGTGGAGTGGGGACCGTGGCTAAGACTCTGCCCTGGCATTGGAGGGTCTGATCTGCCCGGAGCTGCCCAGGCAGGAGCGGTCTGGGGAGAGCAGAGCCGGAGGTGAATGGAGGTGAGTCTGGGGAGAAGGGGGTTTGAAATAGGCAGATCGAGGGAGTGGGGAAGGGAACAGCGCAATGAATGGAGACAGACAGACTGACCAGGGGAGATATGATGATTAGGGTGGATGGATGTTTCCTGCCACATCTCCAAAATCTGGGTTGTTGCCAGCATGGGTTTATCGATAGCACAGACGCTGTGGCCCCAATCTGAACTTGGATTCACCCGCACCAATGGCTGGACAGAGCCTTGGAGGGAGTCCAATGGGTGCGTGGAACTCCAGTGGTGGATCTCACTGAAGGATCTGGACTAGTTCTTCTTTCTATCTCTGCTAAAGTTTTCTTTGTCCCTCACAATCTCTCTCTTGGGCAGTTCCTCAGTGGGTGCCAACAAATTATATTATGGTTGAACCTAGAAGCCACAACAGAGATGGGGGCCCTGTAGTGTCAGGCACTGCCCAGACACACGGGGGAGAAAGTCTCTGCCTCAGCTGAGATCAGTGCTCTGTTTTTGCAGGCATTGCACAGACTCAGAGTGAGAAAAAGTCACTGCCCCAGATGAGATCAGGGCCCCATTGTGCCTGGAGCTGCACAGACACACAGCAAGAGACAGGCCCTGCCCCAGCTAAGATCTGGGCCCCATTGTGCCAGGCACTGCACAGACACACAGTAAATGAGGGACACACAATCCATGCCCCAATTTAAGTAGGCAAGACAGATAAATGGCAGATGAAAAGGAAGATTATTGTTCTCACTTTACAGATGGGAACCCAGACTCAGAGAGATGAAGTGACTAGCCCAAAATCATTCGGTTAGTCTGTGTCAGTGCTGGGTACTGAAGCCAGCTCTCCAGAGTCCTCAGCCCAGGACTCCCCCCCCCCCGACTTATCCTTGTGGGTTAAGTCTCCCCCTCACTCTCACTCCCTCTCCTTACTCTCTTCTAGATTCTTCCCTTGTCATCATTCCACTTGTGCTCCCATCCCCTCCCAGGGCCATCACTACATTGAGAAGGACTGAGGGTAAATTGGGCAGACAGCAATTGCCACGTTCGTTGTTTTCCCATCACTCCCCCCCCAACCCCTTTCCAGTTCTCAATAGCCAACAAACGAATGAGTTTAATTAATGGCTCTCAGCTGTGCTGCTGAGGAGTCTATTTCATTTCCACTTATCTCCAGTCCTTGTCTTTATCTTTCTGGCCACAAGCAGTTTTTTAAAAGAACACCCAAACAGCATTGCTCTCTGACAACCATCACCAATTGTATCTTCCCCCCATCTTCTTTCTCACTCAGACTTCTCTTCCCCGCCTTCTTCCCTTCCAAGTCTCACATGTATGGATGTAACTACTTATTCAGAGGTATAAAAGCCTCAGTAGGTGCCCATGCTCCTGTCAGGGAGTCCAATGTATTTGTAAAATTCTTAACCCTTTTGGGTGACACTGATAGAGTTAGAGGAGGGAAGGAGAGAGGTGGGAGAACAGGAATGAAGATGAAAGTGAGGGTGGGGGAAAAGTTGAAAATGTACAGCCTGCGGAGAGAAGAGACTGAATGAGGATGTGATGAATGCTAGATACGTACAGTGTTTGGTATCATATTGACCAGTGTCTTAGAAATGCAGACAGACAAGGTGGGTGAGCTGATATCTTTTATTGAAGCAACTTCCGTTGGTGTGAGAGACAAGGTTTTGAGCTTACATAGAGCAGGGAAATGTACTCTGAGTATCACAGCTAAGTACAAAGAGGAACAGAAGCCTATATAGTTAACACATATTTCAAAGGACAGTTCAAGGTAAAGTTGCCAATTAACACCTCTCCCATTATGTAGGGGAAGGAGCAGAGGGAGAAGCTGGAGGAGGGGGCTCAGTGGATCACAGATTGCTGTAATAAGCCACAAATTCAGTATCTCTGTTCAGTCCATGATTTTTAGTGTCTAGCAAAGTTATGAATTTACAACACATACTTGATGGGGTCCACATCCTGAAAGAAATCCTTCCTGAGTCCCTTCTTCTCGTGCTCAACCTCCCGCCCCCAACCTCGCCAAGCTCAGCTTGAGAAGCAAGCTCCCCACTGACCTTGACACATCAACTCAAAGCAACATCAGACCCTGCCAGAGCAACAGATGCAAAACCTGCAGCCCCATCTCCACTGCAACGATGATCAAAATCCATGGGTCCTACACATGCCTATCACAACATGTGCTGTACCTCATCCAGTGCACTAAATGCCCCAATAATGGCTTTGTGGGTGAAATCAGACAATCACTATGCTCTCAAATGAACTCACACAGGAAAACAAGAAAAGACAAAAACACCCTGTCACTGGTGGGTGAACACATGATCACTCTATATCTGACCTCTCAGTCCTCATCCTCAACAGAAACCTGCACAACACCTTCAAAAGATGAGCCTGGGAGCTTAAATTCATAACTCGGCTAGACACTAAAAATCATGGACTGAATAGAGATCAAACCTACATCCCACTAACCACGCCCCCTTTCACTTATTTCCCTCTCTACTTTCCCCCCATGACTAGAGGCATGTTACAGGGCATTTCACCCTTAATGGTCCTTTGAAATATGTTTTAACTTCTTGTGCTAAACAATCTGTTCCACCTTGTATTTAGCTGTGACACTGAGTACATTTCCCAGACCTGACACTTTGAGTACATTTTCCAAACCTGAAGAAGAGCTCCATGTAAGCTTGAAAGCTTGTTTCTCTCACAAATGGAAACTGGCCTGTTAGCCTGGATTTGAGGGGTGTGTGTACCCCAGAATGTGTTCAAGCTAGTTGCAATCATATTATGTGCATTCAGCCACTCTGAATTAATACAATAGAAAACCACATAGTTAAGGCTTTTAGAGGCAAGGTGAAAACTAGCTGGTAGTTTCTTTAGAATGAGAATCAGGGAAAGAAAAGTCAAGAAGTGAGACTCAAAACCTTGGTGGATGGATGACCTGGAGTCTGGGAACCTCTGATATTAGAAGTTTATTGAAAGTTAGGAAAAGTGATGTTTTTGTAGAGGTCATTATGACCTATGTGTTTTGTAGAAGTTAGTTATAAAAGACCAGTGAATACAGTGTATTCTGGAGCAGTCCTCTGAAGCCATTTTGAGAGATGTTTTTCTTGACACCTTTTCTCCCCAGTGGATAAGGAACTGGCCACTGAGAACCCACTGCTAATTACTCAATACCATTCCAGATTTTAGGTAAATATCTGGGATGCTCTAAACCTATTGCTTATGTCTGTATGTGCTTAAATCTAACAAACTGCAGGTTTAGATAGTGCCTGCTTACTTGTATTAATCTTTCATCAGGCAGAAATGCTGTATTCCCATTGAGTGAAACAGTTAAGTTGCCCCTGCTGTGGGTTCTGAAAACCGTTGGTAACAGGTCCAAAAAAAAAGATATTACCTCATCCGCTTCATCTCTCCAATATCCTGGGACCAACCCGACTACAACAACACTGCAGACAGACAGATGAGAGATTTCCCTGACCTTTGCATAAATGTATGCAGTGCTGCAGGTGGGTCAGTCCCAGGATATTATAGATTCAAGCCTTTCCCTAATCCATTCACTTATCACTTACCTGTCTTCTAGGATTAAAGGCTACCATTCCAAAAATACCCACTGCCAATCCCAGCACTAGCACCTATTATCACAAGTCTCCTTGCTGCGGGATATTTTTCACCCTTATTCTTTCTGGCCACTACAGGTGATGAGTGGCAAAGGGGCATGGGAAGATGGAAACCAAAGCTCCTTGGGGCAATTCATCCTGCTAGGGGTGTCTGACCGGCCACAGTTGGAGCTGCTGCTCTTTGTGCTCATCTTAATCTCATACACCATGACCTTGCTTGGAAACACTACCATCATCATGGTCTCATGGCTAGACCCCCATCTCCACACGCCCATGTATTTCTTCCTTAGCAACCTCTCTTTCCTGGACCTCTGCTACACCACCAGCATTGGTCCCCAGATGCTGGTGAACTTCCGCAGCGCCCACAAATCCATTTCCTTGGCCGGCTGCGTGGCCCAGCTCTACATCTCCCTCTCTCTGGGTTGCACTGAGTGCCTCCTGCTGGCTGTCATGGCCTACGACCGCTATGCCGCCGTCTGCCAACCGCTGCGCTACACAGCCATCATGAGCCGCCGCCTCTGCCTGCAGCTGGCGGCCACCGCCTGGTTGTGTGGCTTCAGCAACTCCATGCTGCAGACCATCCTGACTCTGCAGCTGCCCCGGTGTGGGCAGAACCAAATCGAGCACTTCCTCTGTGAGCTGCCAGCCCTGCTCAAGCTGGCCTGTGTCGACACCTCTGCCAACGAAGCTGAGCTCCTTGCCAGTGCATTTTTCTTTCTGCTGGTGCCACTAGGCCTCATCCTGGTCTCCTACGGCTACATCGGCGCCGCCGTGATGAGGATTCACTCTGTGAAGGGCAGGCTCAAGGCCTTCAACACTTGTACCTCTCATTTAGCTGTGGTGTCACTCTTCTATGGCACGGCCATGTCCATGTATCTACAGCCTCCATCCAGCTACTCCCAGGACCGAGGCAAGATGGTCTCCCTCTTCTACACCATGGTGACCCCCATGCTCAACCCCTTCATCTACACGCTGAGGAACAAAGAGGTGCATGGGGCCCTGTGTAGGGTGCTGGGGAGGATCCCGAACACCCAGGGGACCTGAGCTGGGTAAACAATTGGCACAGAACCATCTGTACCTCTCATGACTACTGTAACCTCTTCTGTGTCCATGTGGAGCCTTCTGCCTTCCCTACAGCACCAGTCCTCTCCATCCACACAAACCCTCTGTCCTCTCCCACCCCACAGAACAAACCTGCCCTACCCCCACACCCAACCTGTCTGGCCTCTAACCCCACACAACCCTTCTGTCACCCCACATGGCCCTCTTGCCCTCTGCTTTGCAATACAAACAAGCACCATCCTAGCTGCACCTCTAGGAACAATCCCTCCTCTCCTGCCTGACGAGATTATTCTTATTGCTGTCTATTGCAGTAGCAAAAAGGATCCGACTGAGATTAGGGTTGTACCAAGTGCTGCACAGACACACAGCGAGAGGCAGTCCCTGCCCCAGCTGAGATCAGGGCCCCATTTTGCCTGGTGCTGCACATACACTGAGAATCAGTCCCTGCCCTACCTGAGATCTAGGCCATGTTCCGTGAGACAGGAAGATATATAAGTTCAATCCCTTCTGAAAAAAACTATTGGACATCACAATCAGGGCTGGTTCCAGGGTTTTTGCCACCCCAAGCAGGGAAAAAAAAAAAAAAAAAAAAAGCCGCGATCGCGATCAACTCTACCGCCGCCACTTCAGTCTTCGGCAGCAATTCGGTGGCTGGTCCTTCGCTCCGAGAGGGAGTGAGGGACCCGCCGCCGAATTGCCGCCGAAGAGCTGGACGTGCTGCCCCTCTCCATTGGCTGCCCCAGGCAGCTGCTTGCTGGGCTGGTGCCTGGAGCCGGCCCTGATCACAATTGAAGACTGGATTGAGTCAGTGAAGGCAGCTCTATGGGTGTTGAGAGTACCTGAAGAAGATCATGTGGATTTTGTGGAAGGCCAAAATCTCAAAGGCCAGGCCAGATCCACAGTGAAGTTCATGGCAACAGCTGATAAGCCAGACATAGAGAAGACATTTCAGATTCTCTTAGAAGTGTATGAGACAACGTAACCATTGGAACCAGACTCAAAGAATTCTATGAGCTGACACAGAATCCAGGTGGGACCATTCGGGCCTATTCATATAAGCTCTAGGAGAGAATGAGCCAGGTGAAACACTGGGACCTACAACAAGTTCTGGACATGGATATGGTCCTGAAAGTATAGTTAGTGCTGGGGCTCCAGGATGATTCCCTCCACTGTGAAATGAAGAAGAGGTTTAAAGAAGAGCCCAGTAAGAATTTCCATGAACTCGTGTAAGCTGCCATTACATGATCTGAATTAGAGCAAGTTCCAGTGGAAGAGATGGCCAAGCCCAACCCCCATACACAAAGTGGAGGCCTAGTAAAGGAAAAAGATTCTTCCCCAAACACAGTTAACGCTGGAAAGTTTGAAAGAAGCTGTCCAGAAACTGGCCGGCTAACAGGGGGTGATGCTGAAAATGATGACTGAGATGATGAAAGATAAACTCTCCCCTAGGACGCCAAAGTATCAAAAGGCACTGGGATCCTGAAAATCCCCACCTTAAAGGCACCTGATTTTCAGAAGGCAAGTGCTCAGGGCTCCCTGAAAAACAAGCATTTAAAAATCATGTATCATGCTCCAAAAATCGTGAGATTGTCTTTAAAATTGTGAGATTTAATTACATTATAACTGTTGGGTTCTTTTTCTTTGCCTTCCAGTTTCTGAGATTTAGATCACACTTGTGTCATGTTCTGGGGTTTTTCTCCATCTCCATGAGGGCTAGAAATGTTTCTTTTTAATTGTAAGCACATTCTTCCAGGCGCTGCAGCTTTCAGGAGAAGAAGTAGCACTGTGAGACTTTCGTTGGCAACACTGCATCAAATCAGATACCTAAAATCACCAGTCACTTTTGTAAATCTTGGTCCATATGCCTCTCTAGTAGCCTGACCCTCACTAACTACAACAGTTTGTTACGGAAGCACAGCCAAGGAAGTTGCGCTTTTGGTTCAATCTTCCCTTTATGCTCTGATACCTCTGGGTAGAATTGTCATTCACTGACTTTGCCTGTAGCAGCCGACCTCACCTCTGCAACCTGAAGGCTGAGTGCCTGAGTTAATAAATATGCCTCCAGCTTCACTTCATTCTCTGGGCTCTCCGTTCTGACTGAAGTTTTAGATAGCTAGACCAGCAGGTTAGGAGGCTGGATAGGTAGATATATTTTACTGAGACAAGGTTAGTGAGATAATATCTTTTATTGGACCAACTCCGAGCTACACGGAGAAGTTAGTCCAATAAAAGATATTACCTCACCACCTTCTCTCTCTAACATCCTGAGACCAACATGGCTACCACAAAACTGCAAACAACAGGTCGGTACATAGATAGATAGAGGGGGTGTATGGGGATAGATAGATACATAGATACATAGATAGATAGCATCCGGATTTAGACCGATAGGTATTCAGTTTATTTTTAAGTCTGGAAAGTGCCCAGTTATTTGCCCAGCACAGACACCTAAATGGAACAGAATGCTAGGATATAGACACATGTCTGAGCCAATCCCCTCAACCTGGGGCTGGATCGGAACCGGAACCCCCTAGAGAAAAAGAGGCCCCATATCGCATTCCTAGATCACTGCTGAGCTCGTGGTTTTGAAAACGTCTTGGCAGGAGGAGATTCAGCACCATTGCCTGATGGTTTCATCCCTGGTTTACACTGGAAGTGAGGGAGGGAAGGATCAGTTACACTGGACAGTGTGGGCATGTTTTTGTAGAGGTGTCATTTCCTAAGGTGTAAGTCAATCATGGACTGATAGGGGTTAGTGAGAAATTTCCCAGCTGTCCACGAAGCGTGTGGTGACACTTCATCTGAAGCTGGGACTGGCCACCGTTGACGATGGGGACTGGAAGGACCCACGTGGGATCCAGTCTGGGGACTGGTATGTTCCTGTTAGTTGTCTTTGTGCTGCGCTTCTCCCCAGCACATGTAACGCTCCCCAAGGTTGGATCCCTCTTGACACACTTCGGTTCACTTCTCAACCTGGCATTGAAAAAAATGTTAATGGCCTGTCTGGCCCCACTGTGGGCTTGTCACCATTTTGTCACAAATAGCAAGCGTTTTTAATAAGACCCAGAGTCCCCTCTTGATGCAGCCTCCAGCTGTGAGTGGGAGCCGATGTGCTAACAATGCCTGGCATGCTGCCTCCCGACACCTAATGAAGAGCCCTGGAGCAACAGCACCCCACACCGGGAGGCCTAACTTCTCAGGGGGTGCTCCCAGACCTTCCCCTGTTGCAGGCAGGGGCTGGATCTCTCTGCACGGAGCTGCCATGGAACTGATTGAGGTGACACAGTGGAGAGTCCAGGGCTAACCAGCTAAGGGCCGGGACAGGAAGGAGAGAGGCTTGACTGAGATCACAGTAATTATCCACTGGGGCAAAAGTCCTCCCCTCTGCCTGTGCCAGACAGATCACTGGCCAGCTAGTCCAAAACTCCATATCCCTCTGCCCCAGATCAGTGGCCAGCTAGTCCAGTACCCAATACACCCCTGCCCCAGATCACTGGCCAGCTAGTTTATTTACTCTGCAATGAATGAGGCCATTGGCCTTCTCGCCCTGTAGGTCAGCTCCCTCCAGCCTCCACACAAATTCATAGGCTCACAAACCCCTCCCGATAATAGCAGATCAGATTTGTTCTCCATTTGCTGTCCGAGAGTACCTGATGAAGGAATATGCAAATATTCTGCTCTCCATTGTATTGATGGGGAAACTGAGGCTTGGGGGGGGGGCAGATGAGACTTGCCTAAAGTCAGGAGTGGAAGTGGGAAGAGAACCATGGGGCCCTCATGCCCAGTCCATCAATCTAACCTCTAGACCACACTGCCTTGCAGAAGGGCACACTTATCGGACTCAGGCCTGGACTATCCAATGTGCACTTGGTACACTTGCCCAGGGCCACCTGCAACTCTATGTACCAGGTTAAAACATCACTCACTCAAATTTAGCCCATCCCTCCCACCCTTCATCACCCCTGTCACAATGGAGGGTTTGGCGTGGGATCGTGTGAGTGAGGGCTAGGTGATGGGAGGAAGCGGAGTAGGATGGCCAGGTTGGGGAGAACCTCCCTTCTCTCAGGATGGGAAAAAACTGCTGAGCCAGGGGATATGCCAGTGAGTGGCCAGGAGGTGCCCAGTGGCATTGAGTGAGGAGCTGAGGTGAGTTGGGAGTGTTGGGGAGGGGCAGGAGGTGAGTGGGGAATGCTGGGGGCTGTGAGGGGAGTTGTGGAGGGGAATTTGGGATGCTGGTGATAATGGGGTGAGTGTGGAGGCTATGGAGGGAATGGGGAATGTTGGGAAGTGGGATGAGTTGGGGAGGAATGGGGGTTTTGGGGGGTGGGGTGGGATGGGGGGCTGGGATTGTAGAAACTGTGCCCGGGGAGGGGCCTGGGATGTTTGGGGATGCAGTGAATGGGATGCATGTCAGGGCTGCTGGGTGTTGACAACAGGGGGCGCTATGACCCCTGAAATGGATCTTTAATGGCTTCCGGTGGAGCAGATAACTGTCATACCAGTGAAAAAGGTCCACAGTAATTATCTTCAGTAGACAGCAGTTTATTGAGACGGAATTACACAAGTGGTAAAGGGTTATATTAAGCACCTAACTCCTATATTAGACATTAAGAGCTATACATTCCTCTTAATGAGTCTCTCTCTCACAAACACACACAAACAGGCCCTGTATTAGCCTCACACAGTTCCTGCCTAGCAAACAAGGAAGGTGGTTGCCAATTTTATAGATGGCTTCTTCTCTCCTGGTCTGTTCTTCTCAGACCTTTGGTCTGTCTTGGATTCCCTTGAGGCAAGGCCTTGGTCGCCTTGAGACACCTCTGGTTCACAGTCCTACTCAAGCTCACGGAGCAGAGTTTTGGCTACTCTGTCTGGCAGCATTGCTTCTCCAAGAGTCAATTAAGGAATCCCAACCACAGTAATTTACTTTGCTTGATTCTTATACTCATGTCTAAAAGCATGCCCAGTGGGCGTATGGTTACTAATTTTTACCTAATTAGTATTTTAGAAGGGGCTGGGGGTGTGGTACGGAACGAAGATCACCCCACGCTTACTCACTCATCAATCATTCACTCTGGCTCTCTGTGCGGTGTCCTTGCTGTAAGGTCACTACAACCATGTCGACCTGTGCTCCATGCTGGAACTTTATACATGTGATATTTACTTTTCCATGGCCCATATTTGCCGACCAATAGGTTCAATATCGATCGTACACACAGACTTTGCCAGTTCTTTATCATATTTACTTCTGCTTAAAGGGAACCTGATCCCAGGATCCTCTGCAGCCCTTCAGCCATGTTTGAGTCAGGTCAAGTTATGCTCACACCATTCATTCAGTATGGCCACACTGATTTAGCACCATCCCAACACTGGGCTATGTGTGGTGGCTGTCAGGGTAAGCGGGATCTGGTGGAGGGCTGTTGGGACATATGTGGGGTAGGAGGGGAATTTGGGGGTATTTCTGTGAGGAGAAGTATGTGGGGGGAGGGGAGGAAGGGGCATCTGGGTATCTGAGTGGAGTGAGGTCTGTATCAGGCGGCGCAGGAGGGGCATCCGGGGCTCTGTGTTTGGTGGAGTATGTATGGGGAGGGGGTCCCTTGCTGTTTAGTTTACAGAAGGTGGGGGGAGCCCCCAATTTCCATGGTGCTCAGAGCCCCAAAATTCTTCAGTCCAGGCCTGCTTGAACTACAACCCAAATGGCCCTTCTCTCAGTTTCAGCCTATTCACAGTTTTCCCAGGCTTCCCCCACACACATTCCTCTCCCACTTGTTGGGAGGACTGGTGGCTTTGAGACACCTATAAATGGTCCTCCAGGTTCCCATACCTGTTAGCAAAGGGAATTCTGGGTGCCTTGACCCCACCCATTCACTTCTGGGCCTGATATTAAGTCACCAAGTATTGTTCAAAATTGATAGCTGAAGAGAAGCCAGGAGTCCTGGCTCCCAGCCCCCTGCTCTAACCCAATCCCCTCCCAGAGGTGGCAAGAGAACCCAGGTGTCCTGGGGGTCAGAGCTGTAACTTCCAGATAATGTTGCTGTGCAGTAACCCCAGCATCCTGCTGTCAGCACTGACTTGTTCTGAGAACTGTCTCTGCTTGACTCAGATGGGAAGGGACAATCCCTGCTCCCTTGGCTGCTTCAACCTTGGCCCTGCAACCTTGGCTGCTTCACAATGTTTTGCTGTTGTAGCTTCCAAAGTGGGTCACTCACAAGCAGCCTGCCAGCATGCGGGTCACACCCTGAGGGCTTGGCTACACTTACAAGTTAGAGCACATTAAAGCAGCCCAGTGCGCTCTAACTCATGGTGCATCCACATTGGCAAGGCACGTAGAGCGCTCTGACTCCAGGGCTAGAGCGTTCATGGTAATCCACCTCAGTGCGTGGAATAACATTTGATGCGCCCCTGCTGGAGCACCACGGCGCCAATGTGGACGCCCTGGTCTGTTAATGCACTCTGATTGGCTTCCAGAAATGTCCCACAATGCCTGTTCTAGCCACTCTGGTCATCAGTTTGAACTCTACTGCCCTGCCCTCAGGTGACCAACCACCAGATCAGCCCTTTAAATTCTCTGGGAATTTTGAAAATCCCCTTCCTGTTTGCTCAGCAAGGCATGGAGGGATAGCTCAGGGGTTTGAGCATTGGCCTGCTAAACCCAGGGTTATGAGCTCAATCCTTGAGGGGGCCATTTAGGGATCTAGGGCAAAAATCTGTCTGGGGATTAGTCCTGCTCTGAGCAGGGGGTTAGACTAGATGACTTCCTGAGGTCCCCTCCAACCCTGGTATTCTATGAATATCTTTCGAGGTGACCATGCCTCCATGTGCCAGGCGATCCCCAGTATGGAGCAATGGCGAAGTGCTGGACCTCATCAGTGTTTGGGTGGAGGAAGCGGTCCAGTCCCAGCTGTAGGAATTATGATACCTTTGGCCAGATATCAAGGGACATAAAGGAAAAGGGCCATGACCAGGACGCACTGCAGCGTTAAAGTGAAGGAGCTTCAGAATCTCTACCACAAAGCCTGTGAGGCAAACTGCTGCTGCAGTACTGCCCCCATGACCTGTCATTTCTACAAAGAGTTGGATGTGATACTTGGGGGTGGTGACCCCACCTCCGCTCCAAATACCACCATGGACACTTCAGAGCCCAGTTCACAAAGCAGGAGGAGGAAAGTGGGAGTGAGGGTGCTGACGAGGAGAAAGACACCCCGGAATCCCTAGATGCATGCAGCCAGGAGCTGTTTCAAGCCAGGAGGAAGGTAGCCAATCGCAGCAGCCGGTGCTTGGGGAAGGTCAAACACCAGAGGAGGTTCCCGTAAGCGGCTTTTATTTTGGGAAGGAAGTTATTCGGTGCGGGCTCTTGGGGTGAGGAGGGTTAGGGCTGCATGCATGCCTAGTTGCGGAATAGGGCACTGATGTGCTCTCTCACATCACGGTAATTGGCCTCAGTGATCTCTTCAAAGGTCTCATCCAGAACTTGGGCAATGCGCTTGCACAGATTTCTTGGGAGAGCCACTGTGGTCCTTGTCCCAGTCAGGCTAATAATGTCCGCGCCACTGTGCTGTGAGGGGTTGGGGGACCATTGCTGCATACAGGTAAGCTGTATATGGGCAGGGCAGAAGCTGCATTGCAGTAGAAGACCCTCCCTTGCTTCCCAGGTCACCCTCAGCAGCGAGATATCTTCCAGGATGAACTTCTGTTGAAAATGTGGGGACAGTGTTCAGTACAGGGGCCCCCTGGAGTTGTTGGCTCTCCTCAAGGCACAGAAACCCGGAGGACAGTACAGCCCTGAAACAATCAGTCCCCCTTGCCCTTGTACTTACTCACCATTTTGGGACTCTCATGGGTTATGGGACGCTCGCTTTGGGATGGGCAAATTATGCTATTGTGTAGACTGTGCTTGCCCTCCTTAAGTACGGGGGAATCATTGCTCTATCTGGTGTGAACACTGCTGCCTCTGTTAAGTGTTGCATTTTGCTTTTACAGATGCAACCTTGAGCTCTCAGCCGTCCGTCTTATCACCGGCTGAGAGGCTGCAAAGAATCAGGAAAAGTCCATGTAGAAGCAAAGAAGACATACTGCATGAAGTAATACAGCAGTCACTTAATGAGAATCTAAAAGCGCAGGAGTAGCAGGAGAGTAAAAGGGGGATCCGCCAGCAGAATGAGGAGCGCCAGCACAAAAGCGCAGTGCTCCGGCAGCAAAGTATGGAGCGGCTGGTAAACATCATGGAGTGCCAAGCGGACTCTATCCAGGCGCTTGTAGCTATGCAGGCGGAGTACTACCGTGCCCGCCCCCTCCCTGCAGCCCTTGTCCCAAAACTCTTTCCCTTGTGCCCCCATGTCACCTCCAACCCACTTTCCCCAACATCCGGGTTATTATCACCACCAGCTGCCTCCAACACCTGTAGCTTCACCACCCAGCCTTGAAAACTACGACCCTTTTACCCACTGCACTCAACCCCCATCACTGTGCAGTATCGCCATCCTGAAGTGCAGCACTCATTGCACAGCACTCCAGACAGGAAGGCTGAGTATGATAACAGGACATAAGCAAATCTGTGATTGTAACGTTCCCCACCCCACCCACTTGCCCTTTCTGTTTCCCAAGCAGTTGTGTTTGTTTTCAATAAATGAATTTTCTTTTCAATAAATGGATTTTTTGGCTTTGAAAACACTCTTCCTTATTGCATAAAGTAAAAGATACCTTAGCCCAGGAAAGCACCAGGCACTGCAAGTCAGCATAGCAAACAGAGATTCCTACTAACATTGGAACCATTGCACTTCACTCCCGTGCAGGGCACCAAACATTACTGGTGGCTTTCAGCCTCAAATTGCTCCTTCAAGGCATCCCTAATCCTTGTAGCCCCACGCTAGGCCCCTGCTCTCTGGCTGTTAATAGCCCTGCTCTCTGGCTGTTCAAATTCAGCCTCCAGGTGTTGAACCTCCGAGTTCCATGCCTGAGTGAATCTTTCACCCTTCCCTTCACAAATGTTATGGAGGGTACAGCACACGGATATATCCAGGGGGATGCTGTCATCGGCCAGGTCCAGCTTCCCATACAGAGACTGCCAGCGGGCCTTTAAAAGGCCATAAGCACATCCCACAGTCATTCTGCACCGGCTCAGCCTGTTGTTGAACCGTTCCTTGCTGCTGTCAAGGCTTCCTGTGTAGAGGTTCATGAGCCACGGCATTAAAGGGTAAATGAGGTCTCCAAGGATCACAATGGGCATTTTGACTTCCCCTGGTGATCTTCTGGTCTGGGAAAAAAGTCCTGGCTTGCAGTTTCCTGAACAGGCCAGTGTTCTGAAAGATGCATGCGTCATGCACCTTTCCGGGCCAGCCTGCATTAATGTCAATGAAACGCCCATGATGATCCATAAGCACCTGGAGAATGATAGAGAAATACCCCTTCCGATTACCGTACTTGGAGGCTAGGTGGGCTGGTGCCAGAATTGGAATATGATCCCACCTATCGCCCCTCCACAGTTAGGGAAACCCATTTGTGCAAAGCCAGCCACAATGTCATGCACTTTACCCAGAGTCATGGTTCCTCTGAGCAGGATGCAATTAATGGCCCTGCAAACTTGCATCAACACGATTCCAACGGTCGACTTTCCTACTCCAAACTGGTTAGCAACCGATCGGTAGCTGTCTGGAGTTGCCAGCTTCCAGATTGCAATCGCCACCTGCTTCTCCATTGTCAGGGCAGCTCTCAATCTCGTGTCCTTGCGCTGCAGGATAGGGGCGAGATCCTCACACAGTCCCATGAAAGTGGCTTTTCTCATCCAAAAGTTCTGCAGCCACTGCTTATCATCCCAGACTTGCAGGACGATGTGATTCCACCTCTCAGTGCTTGTTTCCCAAGCCCCAAAGTGGTGTTCCACAGTGCCGAGCCTGTCCGTGAATGCCACAAGCAATCTCGTGTCTTATGCATTATTCGAGTTGATATCATCCTCAGAGTCCTCACTGTCAGTTTGGATGTTAAAGAGTAACTCAACTGCCAGATGTGACATGCTGGTGAAACTCGTCAGCATATTCCTCAGCAGTTCGGGCTCCATTCCCGCAGACTGAAAAGGGAAGACAGAGCGCGCCACACAAAAAAAACGTCGAAAGATGGCGCCAAATGTGGACTGAAGCAGAGGGATTGCTGGGATGTGAAGCAATGCATCACGGGGCATTGGACAGGACCCAGAATGCCCCGCACCCCCCGTCCCCTTCCCACAAGCCACAGTACCAGAATGGGAAGATATGCTCTGTGGGATAGCTGCCCATAATGCACCACTCCCAATGCCACTGCAAGTGCCGCAAATGCGGCCACGCCAGTGCACTTGCAGCTGTCAGTGTGGACAGACTGCAGCGCTTTCCCTACTGCACTATATGAAGGCTGGTTTAACTCAAAGCGCTCTACATTTGCAAGTGTAGCCATGCCCTGAGTGTCTGTGTGTAGCCACAGCCCTGGTCCACAAAAAGAACAGGAATACTTGTGGCACCTTAGAGACTAACAAATTTATTAGAGCATAAGCTTTCGTGGGCTACAACCCACTTCTTCGGATGCATAGCCCTGGTCCAGCAACTCTTACACCAGCAGCTTGTTTCACTGTAAGTTCCATTTTGTTTAGGCACTTTGCCATTTTGTTTGTAAGGAGTTATTGTTTGTCCACCATTTTGATGACTTTCTTCTTGAAACAATTGGCACCTTTTTCTCGCTAAGGCGGGGAAAAAACAATGGTCACATGGCCTGTGTTCTGCCTAGTAACTGGAGAGTATAAAAGACTGCCGCACCCGAGAAGAGAGGCTGTCTTTCCTTGTGCTATCTCAGTACATGTCCTAGCCAAGGGTTTGAGGGATCTATGGAAGACCACAGAAGAAGATCCAAACTCCATAGCTCCCGCTATCAGTTGCTAATTGATTCTTTTCTTACCTGAAATCCTGTGTCCTCACCTTGCTGTCCTGGTGTATTCTATCCATGCCCTCTGATGTGGGTCCATTCCTCTGAACCTGGTGTAGTATGCTGTGTACCACTATACCTTACCTGTAGTAAATTCACCTTTGCTCTCATGTGTTTGGGACCTTGACTTTATGTTAATATGTTGTGCCAACCTGTATGAATCAAGTATCAGGGGGTAGCCGTGTTAGTCTGTATCTACAAAAACAACAAGGAGTCTGGTGGCACCTTAAAGGCTAACAGATTTATTTGGGCATAAGCTTTTGTGGGTAAAAACCTCACTTCTTTGGATGCATCCACGAAAGCTTATGCCCAAATAAATCGGTTAGTCTTTAAGGTGCTACCAGACTCCTTGTTGTTTTTGTATGAATCAGAATATCAGGGTTAGAAGGGACCTCAAGAGGTCATCTAGTCCAACCCCCTGCTCAAAGAAGGGCCCATCCCCAACTATTTTTTTTGCCCCAGATCCCTAAATGCCCCCCTCAAGGATTGACCTCACAACCCTGGGTTTAGCAGGCCAATGCTCAAACCACTGAGCTATCCCTCCCCCTATTTGTGTATTGTTTTGCCGGGGGTCCTATAAGTTACTGTTTCCTGTTTGAGTCACTGTTTAATAAACCAGTTTGCTTTATAGTTAATTCTGTCCTTAGTTTTCTCTCCATTGATAGATGAGCTTTGGGGGCACGAGTCTGCTGGGTGGGGACTCTGAGGTGTGGAACCTAGAGTACATCCAGTTAACCATAGGCAAGATCTGAGCTCCTGGTTAATAGGGTGACCCCAACACATTCCTAGTCAAGAATTCCCCCTCCCCACCCCCCCAAGATGTTTGTTCTGCACTGCCCAGCCCTCTCCTGGGCAGTTCAGATATTTTAGGTCTGTTGCCCTGTGAGGGGAGCACTATCCCACAGTTTGTTACTTTAAATGGAGTTACTCATACAATTCAGTTTAAATGCATCAGTGGATCAGTTTGGATTATGGAAAAAACATATTTATTTCACTACAAAGAGAGAGATTTTAAGTGAGTACAAGTATAAGGCATTAAAGTCAGAAATGGTTACAAGAGAAATAAAAATAAATCTCTTCCTAGTACTAAACCTTAACAAAGTAGATTTCGTTCAAGGTGAAATCCCTTACCACATGCTCCCAGTAACATTGCTGAGCCAATTCTCAGGCCAGGATTGGCTCGCAAAGACTGTCTTGTGATATAGGAGAGCCAAGGAGCAGTGGGAAGTGGTAGAAGGGAAGTATATAAATCCTAGGTTAATTAAGGCGTGGTTCCCTGCAGATTAGGGAGGGTTGCTACAGGTTAATTGGAGCACCTGTAATCAATTAAGGCCCTGTTAGAAACCTAATGAAACCCCCTGCTTCAGGTAGTAAGGGGGAAGGAGAGAGGACTGGAACTTGGAGATGTGCTGTTAGGCTTGGAGGAACAGAAAACTGGAGTAAGGGAGACCCTGCCCCAGCAGGACTGAAGGTACCCCACCCAAGGGAGAAGAGGGTAAGAACCTGCAGGGGTTGAGAGGGGCTGGGACTCAGAGTGAGGAGCAAACCCAGACCCCTCCCCCGCTTCCCTCCTTTACCACCTTCCTGGGCCATTAGTGAGGCCCTTGGTGCCCCAAGAGCAGGGGTTAGGGGTGGTATTTTAGCCCCCCCACCAAGAAAAGCGCAGGACCCACCCTACTATATTCACCATCTTGTCACATACCTTGGGGTGTTTCTGACCCACACTTTTATTGTCCAGTCCCCCTTTGAAATGAATTTTATTGAGGGTTATGCCTAGATAAAGTACATTCCTGCTGTGAAGATGGAGACGAGGAGTCTCATGGTGAAAGATGTTCCAGACTGTTGTTTGTTTAAATGCAGATGGGGTTGTTCCTGCCCCCGTTCCTTGCCTAAGTCTGGCCACTTGATAGGTGATTGCCATCAACTTTGACGACACCTGGCTAGACTCCTTTGTGTTCAAGAAACTGCAAGTAAATGCATTTCAGACCTAATTTCAGCTTATGGTTATTACTTTACATAGAATGTTGCTACACACATTTTGTCATGATAGTATTGACAAGTGTCTTATTGGTTTGCAAAGCTCTCTCCAATAGACTTAGAACAGCTGAGCCAATGCAGCCTTTTAAGTGTAGACTTGCCCTTAGAAAATTTTCTTAATAACTAACCTGAATCTCTGTTAGTACAGGCTAAGGCCATTACTTCTTGTCCCACCCTGGGTGGAGATAGAGAACCATTGATCACCATCCTCTTTATAACAACTTTTCACATATTTTAACACTGTTTCCAGGTCCCCCTTCAGCCTTTTGTCCTCTAGACTAAACATGCAGTTTTTTCAATCTTTCCTTATAGGTCATGTTTTCTAAACCTTTGATCGTTTTTGTTGCTGTCCTCTGTACTCTCTCCAGTTTGTCCACATCTTTCTTAATTTATATTATTTATTAATTAATAGTAATACTAATTGAGAGAATCCTTTAGACAACCTACACAAATTAAATTCTTTCAATCTTTCCATGTAATTAATTCCTTTCAGCCATAGACTGTAGACAGATAAACAGAAATCTATTGACCTATCATCGAGTTTTTCAAAGTGATCTACAATGGACACAAATAGGTAGCTTACCCTGTAATTTTCTATGCCACATCAGGGGCAGAGTGCAGTTAGAAGTGCAAATTTAGCGTTTGATCGTGGGGATCCTGACATACATCCTCCTGCAAAAAATTACCACTTAAGAAGTGCCAGTGCTTATGTTTTCCTGAGCAGAACTGGGGAACAAACCATTTGCAGAAACCACATGAAATGGACGCCAGTGGACTTTCCTTGGGCTAATCTAGTGTCTCACACCTAGAACCAGATGCAAAATTGAATGGTTACAAAGTTATTGGGTTTATAGATTCTGGGTCTATAGATTGGTAGGGATGGCTGATGAAATCTCTGAAATTGAGGGAATGCAGTGTTAAATGAGTGCCCTAGGTGTCATCATAGCAATTATTAATGGTTAGTTGTTAATGTTTGATAATTAATTGACAACTCAAATAAGCTGAAAGGCAACAAAGATAACACAGATAAATGGAAATACTTTTTAACATGACCCAAAATTAACCTGTGTTAATCATACTCCATGACATTATCAGGGAAAGATTAAGCATTTATTCTAGATGTTGGTTCCTCACCGAGGTTGGTCTAGAGCTCCTTGGTAAATTAGAAGTTAACTTAATGACATACAATGTTTCTATGACTGCTACCAAAATTACTAATAAGATGCATGACAGTTACTAATAAGAGTTATTCAAAAATTTGTAAATTAATTTGTAAATTATTTTAAGGTCAGAGTTAAGATTACAATTTGAGTTAAAAGCATTTTTCTTTGACGTTTCTGAGAAGGGCATTGCATCTTGAAATGACCTCATCATATACACTATTGAGGATTCAAATGTTTAAAGAATATATGTTCCCATGATTCAGGGTAAAGGTCAGCCTCTAACTGTCTGCACTGAGGAAGAAATTTCTGTTATAGGTAGGTTGTCTCATTGCCTATCCCCTGGCATAGATATCCTAGAACTACCACCAATTGCCACGGCTGCACTTTTCCAAGACAACTTGTTTGAAGTATTGTTGTAGGCAGGTTGGTCCCAGGATATGAGCAAAGCAAAGTAGGTGAGGTAATCTCTTTTATTGGACCAATTTACGTTGGAAGCTTCAAAAGAAAGCTGCACAACACCTTCAAAAGATGTGCCTGAGAACTTAGTCTTCTTGTGACAGATTTATGTTACCAATTTGCCCGGGGTGTCAGGTGATCAGGCTGAGGCTGCAGTATCTTTAGGGGAGGAGATGGAGGAGCACACCAAGTGACTAAATTTTAAAGCTTTATTAATAAAATAATTAAAAAATAAAGTAACAGCGGTGAGCACTGGGAATGCTCCCATGTCTCTCAGCGGAAGAAAGAAAGCATTAGTGCCCTAGCCCTAACCCACTTTCATACTCACACCCATGCTACCCGAGGCTGGCCAAGTCTGAGTGTAATGTAAGAAGAAGAGGGGGAAGAGGTGGACGGGAGTTCTTGTCCTGTGCACAGGTCATCCAGGGTCCGCTGTTGATCTCCAACTTGCTTCAGCTCTCAGGAGGGTTTTAAAGTCCTGGGTTCTTTTGGGGGCATTTCATTCAGGGACCTCTGTTCCTGGTGCTCTTTGTACCAGTCCAAACTGGCCTTCCGTGGCTTTCTCAGCTTTCCCAAAACACACCAGCCTCAGGGAACTGAAAATGGTTGTTCCTCCCTCCCTCCCGCTGGCCTTCACTGTCTCATTCATTTTTGCAGCCCCTGCAGTCCTGTTCAGCTGAATCCTCCTTTCTCATGGCTAGTCAGGGTGGAATATGTCCCCATCTTTCTTGGCTGGCAGCTGAGAGTCAGATGTGTGCTGCAGCCTTGGGCTGGAGTCAGCGTCTTATCTTCAGACTGAGCTAGATGAAATGTCAAGTTAACCCATTCTCTGCTCTCTCCCTCCCTCTTTGGCCTCTCGCAACCTGCAAAAGAATTTTTCACTCCACACTCACACCTTTGACCCTTCCCGACATGCTTGGCAATGCCTGCACCAGCATTAGCAACATACAAGGCTGATCTGCCTCCCCATGGGACCCCCTGAGGGAGGGGGTCCTTGGGGCTGTGACATTCTGGACACTGAAAACCCTGGACTTAACAGACACTCTGGTTTATGACCCTGCAGTGAGGCCGAGTGGCCTCTCTCCGAGCAGGAGAGCGAGGCACCATTACACTCCCATTGGAGGATGGCTCCTAGATCACCCTGCCCCCCTCCCCAGAACTATTGGGGTGTGGCCGGAAATATAAAAGGCCAGCTCTGCAGCACAGTTGGGAGAGAGCTGCTGGAGGAGAAGGACGCTTTGCCTATTTGGCCGCGTTCCCGAGAGGAACATTCACCTGACTGTTCCTAATTCCTTCTTGTGGTTTTCCTGGTTTTGTACAGGTGGGGAACCTGGCCATCATCGCTGTCTCGTGGCTGGAACCCACACCCCTATGTATTTCTTCCTCAGCAACCTCTCTTTCCTGGACCTTTGCTACACCACCAGCACCGTTCCTCAGATGCTGGTGAACTTCCGCAGTGCCCATAAGTCCATCACCTGGGCAGGCTGCATATCCCAGCTCTACATCTTTCTCTCACTGGCTGGCACCGAGTGCCTCCTGCTGGCTCTCATGGCCTACGACCGCTACGTCGCCATCTGCCAGCCCCTATGTTACACAGCCATCATGAGCCGCCGCCTCTGCCTGCAGATGGCAGCCACTGTATGGTTGTGCAGCTTTGGCAACTCTATCCTGCAGGCCAATTCTGACCATGCGGCTGCCCCGACGCAGCCGGAACTGGGTCGACCACTTCTTCTAGGAGATGCTGGCCCTGCTCAAGCCGGCCTGTGTCGACACCTTTGCCAATGAGGCCCAGGCATTTGCTGTCAGTGGTCTCTTCCTCATGGTGCTGCTGGGCCTCATCCTGGTCTCCTACAGCTACATTTTCACCGCTATGCTGAGGATTCGCTCAGCCCAGGGTGAGCTCAAGGCTTTCAACACCTGCGTCTCCGACCTGGCTGTGGTGTCACTTCTATGGCACGGCCATTTCCATATATCCACATCCTCCATCCAGCTACTCACAGGACTGGGGCAAGATGGCCTCCCTCTTCTATGGCATTATCGCTCCCATGCTCAACTCCCCGATCTACACGCTGAGGAACAAGGATGTGCATGGTGCCCTAAGGAAGCTGCTGGGGAGGCTATTCTGGAGAAAAAGGACATGAGCCAGAGAAATGAGTTGGGACTGGCTGGCTTGGTTCTCTATGGGGCAGCAGCTCTGATCCAGCCTCATCTCAGGGAGGGAGACTGGTTGGCTCGGGGGCCCAGGCTATTGTATATGGAGCCTTTCCCATCTAGGAGCTCTGCATTTTAATCTCTCTGACCAAATGGTGCTGGGACTGGGAAACCAGAGGTCCGTCACCATGAGCCCCAGAAGGCAGAAGAGTGTGAAAAGGCCCAGCAGATGGTGTTGGGCATCGCACTGTGTCCTTCCTTGGCTCCATCCATGAACAAAGCTGGCTCTGCATGGAGATCACTAAGCAATAGGGGGAGGGATAGCTCAGTGGTTTGTGCATTGGCTAGCTAAGCTTAGGGTTGTGAGCTCAATCCTTGAGGTGCCGTTTAGGGATCTGGGGCAAAAATCTGTCTGGGGTTAGGTACTACTTTGAGCAGGAGGTTGGAGTAGATGACCTCCTGAGGTCCCTTCCAGCCCTCATATTTTATGATGTGGGCATCTGAGAGTTGTCTCTCTGCACCAGAGCCAGACCTACACTTAACATATAATCCCTCTGATTCTCTAATATTGATCTAAAATCCCCATCAACATTGCCTCCTTTCTATTTAATTCTCGGATATGGATAGTTTTGGGGCTTCTTCCCTCTTCTCATGTTAAACTGCAGCTACTTCACCACCTGGGAAGGATGCTCACCAGAGTCACCATTCTGCACCAGGTAATTCTGCTCTCATCAATGCTGAGCGGGCAGCCGTTAGTTCGGGGCTCAGGCCCTCTGGTGCAGGGACTGAGCAGACAAACAGCTAGGGAGCCCAGGCCCTGGATCAGGGCGGGGCACACACAGTTCTAGCCCAGGCCCTTGGTTGCAGGGGCTGAGCGAGCAAACAGTTCAGGAGCCCAGGCCCTGGATCAGGGCGGGGCAAACACAGTTAGAGCTCAGGCCCTTGGTTGCAGGGGACTGAGCGAGCAAGCAGGTAAGGCACGCCTAGGCTCCTGTAGCCGAGCGTTGGGTGAGGAGGAAGCCTGCCACCTGTGAGCGGGGGTGGCAGAGGGGAACGCAGGCCCACCCACTCCACTGCGTTCCAGCCCGGGGCCCTAGCAGCAGTTACTGCCGCTGCTGGTCAGTGGGGTATCCAGACCGCAACACACTGACATTGGCTCACATTCGTCTGCAGCCGGACCGGGGTCGGCTACCCCCGGGCTACTTCCAGGATCCCCCTCAGAGCCTACCTCGTTCGTCGCACCGGGCTCGTGCCAGTCCATCTGCATGGGCTCCTCTCGGCCAGGGCTTGGTGGCAGGTCCGGTAGCTCTGCCGGGAACTCAGGCCAACGGCACTCGGGCCCGCCTGGGATCTGCTCCATTCCATCTTCTGGTGGGAGGTGGCCACGCTACAGGACTTCATGCTGCATATTGACATTGTGAGGCCTGCAGGGTGCTAGGCCTGGAGGCACCAGCCTAGCTTCCACCAAGTGCAGGAGATCTGTAAGCTGGCCATGGAGGTCTTTGTGTACAGGCCAGTCAGCTCAGAGGAGGAATAGAAGGACCTAGCACTTCCTTGAAAAGAGATCAAGGCCCAGACAAAGGGATGGGTTTTTTTCTTCAATCTTCACTGAGGATTTGGAGCAATGGTTGGACACTTGGATAAGGAGGATCTGCCTCCCTGAGCAGAGAATCCACCAGGGAATAAGTCACACACTTGTCCAGTATTTCCCGCCCCCGCCCCCCCACAAACCAGGGGGTGGATGCCAGTGGTAAAGCCACAATGGGAATCTGTGCGGATCAGTCAGGAAATGCAAACCCAGTTACACACACTTCTGTGGAGCCACAGATAGAACCCCTTTCCTACAGCACTAAATACCCAAGACCAGTTCACCTACAAGCAATCTGGTCTGCTGCTAGATCCTTTATCCTCCCTGCAGACACCAGTTAGTAGACAGGACTGGGAGTCAGGGCTCCTGGGTTCTCTCCCCAGCTGCGGGAGGGGATTGGGGTCTAAGAAGTTAGAGCAGCATACTTGTCCTGGATGCTAAGACCGACCAGCTACCTCTTATCCAGAGATCAAGAAAAGCTGTACTACCATCCTATCTCTTGTGTCAGTCTCTTTTGTTAAAGACAGGAAACCACCAGTCACAGCCATCAACTGAACTAAAAACCTATGAGGGATTGTCTGACAAAAGAAGAGTGTCTAATCGCTATCCTCTCTGAAAGGGGCTTTTGAAAAGTTTGGGTTACGTTTGGTTCTCAGAACCAGCTAATGGCAAATCCAAACTGATGTATGTCTTGTGTTGAAATTCTTTTTTCCTTTTGTGCATCTGATTCAATACATTTCCAGACTTTGGCATGAATTTTCTAGTGTTTGGCTCATGGGATTGAGCCAGCTGAGGTCTCTGTCCTCAAAACCCTGAATCAGGTTTGACTGCTTAGTGTTATACAAGTGACAGGATCATGCTAATACCTGTGATCTCTGGGCCCCCTTATTCCACTGGAAATTAACACAAAAGCTCTCCCACTGCTCGTGGGGCTCGCTCAAGTTTGTCTCCCTTTGGATTCACTTAGATCCCCTTCTTAATCTGAAGCAGAAAACTTTTTAATGGCCCCACAAAGGGACTCATCAGAGACCATGTCACAAATAGCACATTTTTAATAAGTCCCAATTGCTGGAGCCAGGAGCCGAGACTCTAACAATGCCTAGTGCATCGCATCCTGAAGCCTAATGAGGGTGCTTACTCTACCAGGGACAATTGGCACCAATCCCAGACTTTCCTCTGTCACAGACAGGGGCTGAATATCTTGACACCAGATCTTTGGACAGCCAGACTAATACCACATACGCTTCTGCACCAGGTCATTGTCCAGTTACTCCAGTACCCTATTCCCTTCTGTACTAGGTAACGGTCCAGGTCCCTGGGGCTCTGCAAACATCACCAGCTGAGTGCCAACCCCTTGGGGATGATGCAGGGAGGAAACTCTCCCCACACTCTCCAGCTCTGACAAGCATAAAGGTTTGTCTCCCTCCCCGCACATGGCCCTTAGGAATCTGGGACGGAGATCCTGAGCTGTGTGGGAGGAGACACCTGCAATTTCAGAGACGGGGGCCCTTCCTGGCTCACCCAGACACATAGAGATACCATCCCCATAAGCTTGGAGACACAAGGACGGTTGTAGAGGGGTTTGGCTAGCCAGCCGTCCTTCTAGCCATCCACTGTACATTTCTGCATCTATCCAGCTATCTCCTCTTCAGTCCAACTCTCTATCGGACTCTCCCTCTCTATTTCCATCCACCCATGCCTAGCCTCTGTCAGCCCACATACACTCAGTAACTCTCTCTCTCTCATCTCTGGCTTTTCTAATGTTCCCAGCACTGCAGTCGCTGGGTTCTCAGGAGTCCCTTCCCAATGAGACAGGCTTTGGGCATCCCCACCCGGCTGGGACATATGTAGTAGGAGACTCCGGCTCACCTCCAGGCCCCTCACTCGCATACCGAGCAGGTTTGGCTGCCCAGGTGGGGGACCCCATGACCATGCAAAACTGACTGGGAGTGTCAGGCCAATGACCACATTTGCCCCATTCTCCTCCCAGTAAGACCCCTTGGGGCCCAGAAGCAGGTGGTCTGACACCTGCATCCTCTGTTTCCAGAGCCAGAGGTGGGTGTGCTGCCCACACGGCAGGTGGACAGAGTTAGCTGGTTTCCTTACCCCCCTCCTCCTAAACCCCTTAGACATTCAGCCCCTCGGCCTGGGGTGCCTCATCTTTGGGCTCCGTAAGCACAGAGTGGGCTTCAGTGAAGGGGAGCAGGGATTGCAGCTAAGACTCTGCCCTGATACTGGAGCATCTGAACAGCTCTGAGCTGTTCAGGCAGGAGCGGTGTGGGGAGAGCAGAGCCGGAGGTGAATGGAGGTGAGTCTGGGGAGAAGAGGGTTTGAAATAGGCAGAGCAAGGGAGTGGGGAAGGGAACAGCGCAATGAATGCAGACAGACTGACCAGGGGAGTTAGGATGATTAGGATGGATGGATGTTTACTGCCACATCTCCAAAATCAGGGTTGTTACCAGCATAGGCTTATCGATAGCACAGATGCTGTGGCCCCAATCTGAACTGGCTGGACAGAGCCTTGGTGGGAGGCCGGTGGGTGCATGGAACTCCAGTGGTGGATCTCACTGGAGTATCAGGAGCAGTTCTCTTTTTAACCAACCCTCTGTCCCACCTTACTTTCCTCCTAAAGTTTTCTTTCTCCCCCAGTCTCTCTGTGGAGCAGATCCCCAGTGGGTACCAACAAGTTATATTACAGTTAATCTAGAAGCTCCCACAGAGGTGGGGTCCCCGTCGTGCCAGGCACTGCCCGGACACACAGTGAGAGGCAGCTCCTGCCCCAGCTGTGATCACCGCCCTGTTCTTTTGGGCACTGCACAGACTCACAGTAAATGAGGGACACACAATCCATGCCCCAATCTAAGTAGGCAAGACCGATAAATGGAGGGTGAAAAGGAAGATTATTGTTGTCACTTTAGAGATGGGACCCCAGACTCAGAGAGACAAAGTCACTATCCCAAAATCACCCAGTGACTCTGTGTCAGTGCTGGGTACTGAAGCCAGCTCTCCGGAGTTCTCAGCCAGGACTCATCCCCCGGACCATTCTTGGGGATAAGATCCTCCCCTCCCCTCCCCTCCCCTCTCACTCACCTTAATCTCTTCTAGACTCTTCCTGTGTCATCATTCCACTCGTACTCCCATCACCCCATGCCATCACTACATTGTGTGGGACTGCAGGTAAATTGGACTGAAAGCAATTGCCAGATTCATTTTTTTATACTGTTTTTCCATCAATCCCACGGCCCCTCCCCAGCTCATCTCAGCTTTTTGGAAACAATAGCCAATGACCCAGCGAGTTTAACTAACGCCTCTCAACTGTGCTGCTGAGGAGTCTGTTTCCTTTCAACTTATCTCCACTCCTTGTCTTCATCTTTCTGGCCTGAAGCCATTTTTGAAAGAATGGCCAAACAGCATTGCTCTCTGACAACCATCACCAACTGTATCTTCCTCCCTGTCTTCTTTCTCACTCAGATTTCTCTTACCCCCCCCCCCTTCCTTCCAAGTCTCACATGTATGGATGTAACTACTTATTCGGAGGTATGAAAGCCTCAGTAGGTGCCCATGCTCCTGTCAGGGAGTCCAATGTATTTATAACATTCTTAGCCCTTTTGGGTGACACAGATAGAGTTAGAGGAGGGAAGGAGAGAGGTGGGAGATCAGGAATGAAGATGAAAGTGAGGCTGGGGGGAAAGTTGAAAATGTACAACCTGGGGGGAGAAGAAACTGAATGAGGATGTGATGAA